>NC_069673.1:11852500-12507500 GCF_027244095.1 Hemicordylus capensis
CATTTAGGCCAGAAACAGGAGTTGGCTTTGTGACCAGCTCCTACCTGCTGTGAGCTGTGGCAAAAAATCAGAGTCAAAACTGTGACAGGAAATACAAATGACCATTTCACAGGGGAAATTTCTCTCTCTCTCTCTCTCTCATGCCCTCTGGCATACACTGTTATTCCACTAGTTTAAAAACCCTTCCCATTTCTGTCGCTTCTAAACAAAAAAAAAAAAAATTCACGTTGATTTTGAGGAAAGGGATACCATTTTTGATGGAGGTTTGATTCCCCCTCCGCCAGTTCCCTGAGTGAACAGCAGCCATGACGGTACAGTCAAAACAGATTTAACTCAAAGGCCCAACTAGCAGGGCCAACATGTGCAGCGGTGTGCAAGAGGTTTTGTCTGAAGCCTGTCTTGGTTTCTGGCATATAAAGAAAAATCGCTTCCCTTCACTCTTGCGGCATTGGCTGGCCTCCGGAGTCCACCTCAGGATTAAGAAGGAGGATCCAGAATGGGCCAAGCGTTGGCAAGCTACTGTGACAGTCTTGCATCCCTCAGATGGAGGAGAGCAACAAGTGTGGTCTATGATCATTGCTAGTTCATTACAAGGTGCTAAAATTAAAGGGCACTGCTGCCATTTTGTCAAGTGGATGGCTTTAAGAGGCGTTTGGATAACTTCATGGAGGAGAAGTCTATCATCGGCTACTAGTCGGAGGGCTACAGGCCACCTCCAGCCTCAAAGGCAGGATGCCTCTGAGTACCAGTTGCAGGGGAGTAACAGCAGGAGGGAGGGCATGCCTTCACCTCTTGCCTGTGGGCTCCCCAGAGGCATCTGGTGGGCTAACGTGTGAAACAGGATGCTGGACTAGATGGGCCTTGGGCCTGATCCAGCAGGGCTGTTCTTCTGTTCTTATGTAAAGTGATAAGTTTCTCTCTCAAGGGGCTTACGGTCTAAGTTGTGGCAGTGAAGAAAACCACAAAAGGAGTGAAAGGGGTTAATGCCCCAGGGGTGAACATGAACACCATCCCACATACTTTATAGTTCAGTTGACAGTGAGGGCAGAGTGGTTGCCAAAGGTTTCAAAGGAAAGGTGGGTCTGGAGGAGGGATTTGAAGGTGGCACCATGAAGGTTATGGTTATCCCAGGGGGTGCCAAACACAGCGGACAGCAAGAGATAATGGGTGGAGATGTCATGCAACAGAGCAGGAGACATCTCTAGGAGCCATCTCTAACAGATCCACTGCGGCATTTGCCCAGTGGTGAAACCATTTTCTTTTCAGAGTGGAGGAGATCTTGAAGAGCTTGAGACAGACAGAGACACACAGCTATCTCTGTCATCATCACCTCCTACTCTTGAGGTAGCAACTCCTCCAGCTCTTAATGCAAGTTTAAGGATCTGAGCTGGAGAGGTTGTGCAGCAGGGTGGCCTGTGTGAGCCCTTTCCAAGGGATGCCTCTTCCTCCTCTTCCCCGACGCTTTGCGCCTCTCGCAGGTATAACTCTGCTCTGCTACAAACACAGAATTCAAGCCCACAGGTGTGTCTCTGTGTGTCGTGAATGTGCTGCTCTTTGAATCCATGTGATTCAAAGTTGCAGAAAGGGAAATTTTGCTACTCCCCCCCCCCAGCATTATCCCTGGGTTCATATGATCTTTTGGCTTTTTTTTTGCTAACATGCCACGATGCCACACCACACCAGGGATACAATGTCTCTGTGAGTCGGGGAAACATCCCTGCAGTGCTCAGTTGCACCAATGTCGCTCGGTCTCCCTCCCTGTCTGCTCTCTCTTTCCCACACTGAAGCGCGCCTCTGATTGCTTCATCGTCATGCACAGAAAAGCAGCACGCCCTGTCAGGAGCGGAGTGAATTTTTCTCCCACAGCTTGTCACGGGCTTGTTGGCAACGGAGCTTAAGAGAAAGAAATGATATGACCTCATATGGAAAGATTTATAGATCAATTTCGGGCACATCCTGACTCCCAGTAGACCTCTAGAATCTGCTGAGTAGAAGAAGGTTGATCCTGTGAGATACTCACAGCCTGCTTATATCCAATTCTGACCTGCAGGTGGAGAATCCACCCTGTCACTGACAGGGCAAGTGGCACATTTTCTACACGGGGATCACTTCAGCATGACACTGGCAGGGGAGGAGACGGCAACCCTATCTCTGCATCGTGGTACAGAGGATTTTACCCATGTCAAGTGCAGACACAGGGGGAAGTGCTAGTTAGATGGGGGGGGCGTGCAAAAAATGGCCCTCTGTTCTGGCTCCCATTCATTTGAGCATCTCCCTAATGGTGAGCCCAAAGTCATCTTTTCATCCTAGTGTCGATGGAAATGTTGGCTCCAAGTGCAGAAAAAGGGATGGGTCCCAAGCGGCATCCTCGGCGTTTGTCTTTAACGAACAAGCTGCAATCGACTCCCCAAACAATTTTCTCTGGCAGGCCTCTTCTCTTGATGGGTGTCTGTAATAGCACGGTGGGTTGGGAGAAAGCACGGTGCAGACGTCGCTCCCATCCTCCACGCCCCTGCAGAAAAGGCACCGCAGCCACTTGTACATACTGATTTGTCAGAAAGCGGGATGGGAGACACGGCTGCGAGTCAGGCCTCCCAGCCTGGCCGCACCATGATCGCAGCTCGTGCCGTCCATCTCAATGGTGGGCATCCGCCATGCTGTCATCGGCACTCCTGCCAGCATCCCTGCCTTGATTTCAGGGGAAGGAGATCTGCAGTGGTCTCCAACATTCCTCTCCGGTGGCTCAAGCACCCTCCCTCCTCGTAGCCCTCTTGAAACGTAACGTTCACACTCAGCTTTCTCTTCTACCTTTTGTGTGTGTGTGTGTGTGTGTGTGTGTGTGTGTGTGTGTGTGTGTGTGTGCTTTATCCATTAAAACGCTCCTGGCAGCATAGCAAAATAAATAACGGCTAAGAAAAGAATGGTCCAGCCATCCGGGAGGGATGCGCGCTCACAAGGAACATAGGAAGCTGCCGTATACTGAGTCAGACCCTTGGTCCGTCTAGCTCAGTATTGTCTTCACAGACTGGCAGCGGCTTCTCCAAGGTTGCAGGCAGGAGTCTCTCCCAGCCCTATCTTGGAGAACTTGGAACCTTCTGCTCATCCCAGAGCAGCTCCATCCCCTGAGGATCTCTTCTGATCTCGTGTGAATGGCCTGCCCTGGCTGCTACTTGATCTACTCTCTGTGAAGGCACATAGAGCGGGAATCACCCCCAGTACTGAGTCTCTGGGGAAGGCAGGGTGTATGGATGCCGGGGACCACCCATCATCCCTCTCCAGTCTGCCAGATCTCCAGGATACCCAGTGGAGAGATGAGGAGCAGGGTTCCCTCTAATTTTTTTCATCTGTGTGTGGAATGAATTTCTTCCTGGGCGGAAGTATCAAGGCAGTGTGTGCACACCTGCATTCAGAGTGGGGCCTTCCTGAGTCAACATGAGCAGGATCTAAAATTAACTGAGCTGACATCCAAAAACATGTGAGTGCACACACATGCGCACAACTTAGAGGTTCACCCTACCCAGCAGTCGGACCCGGGTCTTGAACAAGGTAGGGCAGAAAGCCCCCTGACCCAGGTGCTGCTTAGCAGACGGTCACTTCCTTTCCCTCCTGCTCCTACCTGGCTTTTTATTCCCAGGGGATCGGAAAACAAGAGTGTGCCCTGCTGAGAGAGCGGGGAGAGCTGGTCTCGTGGGAGCAAGCATGTTCTGCACAGCCAGTTTGCAGAATTAGCATGTCCACATGTCTCTCCTTCTTCAAGTTAACTTTCCTGGCGCTCACTCAGTAAGCTGCCACCATTAGCAACTTCGAGTGCAGCTTCCTTGTCACGCTGGGTTGGCATTTCTTCAGCCCTGTTGTTTGTTCCCACAGGCGGCCCCTGTCGGGACCATCCAGGCTCCAGATCTGCTTTGGCAAAGATATGTGCTGCTACGATGACCCCAACGCTCTGAGGGAAAGTCACATTGACGATTCTCCTCCCAGAGGGAAAAACTTGTCAGCTTTTGATCAAGAATTTCATCTTGGCTGGAGAAAATGGCAGGTCAAGGGTCGGATTGTCTGGTGGAGAAAGAGTCACTAATGAACTTTCAACCACTCTGTTCTGTTTTGAGGCCAAACACTCAATTAATGTGGGCCAGTTACTTCTTGAAGTAACTAACTCCTGCTCAAGATATATGCTCAAGCAGGGATTCTCTCAAGCTAGAACAAGTTTGGGGGAGCAGAGAGGGAGCAAAGCAAGGGACACAATGATTTTGCTATATGTATTTTGAAGAAGGTTGTTGTTTGTGCAAACTAAGATCATACTTCTCAATGACCTATGGATACCAAATTTTGCATACACAATCCGGCCACTGAAATTAGCTGAATGCACTACTTTTTACACCGGGATATGCTCAGGAAAGATGTGTCTGTGGGTATAGAGTGAATGAGACTTCTTTAAACAATGAAGGCCTCCATTGGAGGCCAACCATTTTCCATGGTTGGGCAAGGTGATTGAGAGGACGATGGCCTCTTAGCTCCAAACAGTCTTGGAGGAAACTGATTATCTAGACGCATTTCAAACTGGCTTTCGGGAGGGCTGTGGGGTTGAGACTGCCTTGGTCAGCCTGATGGATGATCTCAAACATAGGAACATAGGAAGCTGCCATATAACGAGTCAGACCATAGGTCCATCTCACTCAGTATGGTCTACACAGACTGGCAGCGGCTTCTCCAAGGTTGCAGGCAAGAATCTCTCTCAGCCCTATCTTGGAGATGCTGCCAGGGAGGGAACTTGGGACCTCGATGCTCTTCCCAGAGTGGCTCCATCCCCTGAGGGAAATATCTTGCAGTGCTCACACTTCTAGCAGACCCTACTTAGCTAAGGGGACAAGTCATGCTTGCTACCACAAGACCAGCTTTCTTCCTTATCTCCAACTAGGTATTGACAGAGGGAGTGTGACTCTGCTGATCATTTTAGATCTCTTGGCGACTTTCAATACCATCAATGATGGTATCCTTCTGACCTGATGGAAATAGGATTGGGTGGCACTGTTTTGCAGTGGTTCCGTTCCTACCTCTCTGGTGTCCAGATAGTGTCACTTGGAGACTGTAGTTCTGCAAACAGTTCTCTGCAAAGCGAGAATTACTGTATGGAGTTCCACAAGGCTCCATACTGTCTCCAATGCTCTTTAACAGCTACATGAAATGTCTGGGAGAGAGCATCAGGAAATTTGGTGCAGGGTGTTATCAATATGTCTATGACACCCAAATCTATTTCTCCATATCAGTTTCATCAGGAAATGGCACAAGTTCCCTAAATGCCTGCCTTGAGGTGGTAATGGGCTGGATGAAGGATAACAAACTGAAGTTGAATCTAAATAAGTCAGATTGTGGGGCATTAAGATCTGAGAAATGGTTTAGATATGCCTGTTCTGGATTGGGCTACACTCCCCCCCAGAAGAACATGTAGCTTGGAAGTGCTCCTGGATCCAAAACTCACTCTGGTTTCTCAAGTTGAGGCAGTGGCCAGGAGCACTTTTTTCCACCTTCGGCTGTTAAGTCTGCTACAACCATTTCTGGAGGCAAATGACCTTAAAACAGTGGCACATATGCTGGTAACCTGTAGGCTTGACTACTGTTTTGGGGGCATTGTACTGCCAAGATCTCATGGCTTTGAACTATCATACTTTGGAAACATTATGCGAAGACCCAGCTCCCTTGAGAAGTCTATAATGCTGGGGAAAGTTGAAGGAAAGAGAAGAGGAGGACGACCAGCAGCCAGGTGGATGGACTCGATTACGACAGCAATGAGGGCACCACTGGAATTGCAGTGATGGATGAAAAGAGGACCCAGTGTCCAATGATTTCATATTTCACCCTGCATGTCCAAATGCCCAGGGTTGGCCCTACCACTGGCCACTTGGTGGCAGTCTAGCATGGTGCTCCTGGGACCCACCCGACCCTGTCCATCCATCCACAATGACACCGAGCATTTCCCTTCCTCCTGAGGCTCCACAAGGCCTCAGCATCTGTTCCCTGCCACGGCCTTTTGCTTCAACCTTGACGGAAGGTCGCGTGTTCCGACCAGCCCGTGGAGCTGGCAAAGCCAGGGGGCCTCTTCCTTCAACAAGTACGTCAAAGGAAGTTAGCCCGGCAGGCCGTGAGCCCTTACCGTCCATCCCCCGCTGTCTGTTGTCATGTCACAGTAGACCTGGAAGCCCTCAGGGTAGTGAGTGGGGAAGACGGAAAAAACCCCATCCTCTTGTTGTCCACTTGTGTAGATGTCAAAACAGTCCCGGGGCCGGGAGCCTGCAGTGCCGTGCGGAGGCGGAAGGGAGGGAAAGAGGAGAGAGACAGAGAGAGCAGAGCTCATTAATGGTCTAAATTACAACCTCACTGCTTCAGCTTTTGGATTCGGGCTCTCTCGCCTGTGATAACTGTTTGCCTTCACTAAAACACCCTCTGCTCCACTTCTCTCCAAGCTCTGGGCAAATGGAGTCCCAAGCCAATGTTCTCTTCTCTCTCTCTCTCTCTCATATTCATTTGCAGCTGAAATTCAGTAGTGAGTGATCACTGGGAGTGTTCGTTTGGGGGGGATGTTTCCCACCGGCTTTGCTAAACAACTGTCATATAATATGGGTTTTGGTTTTTTAAAAAAACTGTTCAGTTTAAAAAAACAACCACCACCCAAAGGCTTTTTTTAAAGGATCCCTCAAAGTCAATTTTTAAAAGCAAAATGCAAAGAGATTGGTGCAGATTCTCATTTCAGCTCTAACCCCAAGTGAATGTATGTTGACAACAGCCACAGAATTTGGAGACTGCCAAACCTAGATTGGTTTTGGACATGGCCCAAATCCCCCCACCTTTTTTTTACTTTTTGCCCAAACAAGGGGATGAGTTTCAGTGGCAGGGCAATGACTCTCTCCTGCAGAAGGTTCAGGTTCGAGTCCTGACATGGGCTGGGCTCTTTCCAGTTGATGCAGAAGTTAGTGAGCTAGACGGACCAAGGCTCTGATGCAGCTTCCTAGGTTTGTGTGTAAGATCAGGAAGCACCATTCCTCACCATTGGAGCATCCTTTTGGCCGGGCACTCTTGGCCGGAGATTTCTGAAGGTCAGCCTTGAGCCGCGGACGGAGCATGCTGCGGTCCTTCTGCAAGGTGTCCAGGATATCACTTACTGAACTCACAAGTCTTGCCATGTTGGTCTGGCTCTCTGAAAGCAGCTGTGAGCAGGTAAAATGAAACATCATTATTATTAATTATCATCATCATTATTATTATTTATTGAAAAAGCAGGTTGCCCTTATTGAATTTTTGAGAGTTATATTTAGAAACCAAAGCAGAGAATGCTTTAAAGAGAAAATGTGTCAAATGTTATGTATTGTGTATTATATTGTTAGAATAAAATACAAATTTAATGATTTCTCGGTTAGAGTCCATTGGCTTTGCTGTGAGCGAAGGATGCCTACTTCTCAAAAGATTGAACACGTTGATTGATGGATTAACTGCCGTCAAGTCGGCGTCGACTCTTAGCAACCACATAGGTAGATTCTCTCTAGAATGATCCTGTCTTCAACTTGGCCTTTAAGGTCTCTCAGTGGGGCATTCATTGTTGTGATCAAGTCCATCCACCTTGCTGCTGGTCGTCCTTTTCTTCTCCTTTTAGTCACAGCAACACGTTTTCATATTGTATATCTTTAAGTAGTACACCCAGAAGGCCTCAGGGTGAGATAGGTCATGTGAAAAAACTGCAGGAAATCCTTTTGCTTTTGCAGCAGATGTCTGTGTGAGTGGCTGAACCTTTATGGTTCAGGGGCCTGAACCGTTCAAGGCCCAGCTGGACTAGTAGGATGAGACTCAAATAAGTTTCGCAAGGAAAACAAACTTTGTTACTTCGTTGTAACCATTAATTAACTGAGCATTTTAATTATGTTTTTGTTCTTAAATCCTGCCCTTTCGCTAAATATCCCACCGTGATGAGTGAAATGATCCCAGCTCTGATGAAACTATATTATGTGGCTTCAGCAAGTTTGAAGCACTCCGTTTCAGGGGCTCCAAAAGCACGTTGTGGGGCTGAGGCCCCGTGAGCCCCCTAACTCAATTAAGCCGCACTCAGTGAAATAGACAACCATTTCATGGCAGGGTTTTGCACTACAGGGAACTAACGGCCCTTCTGTTTCCCTCTAACCTTGCCCCAGGCATCAGTGCTGAATCTGCAGTGCCTCCTTTGATGTCTTCAATCAAAATGCAAAGGAGTTCACGGAGGTAAGCCCATATCCTGAGGGCTCGCCAGCATTTAGCTTCCTTCCTTTCCTTTTCGGCAAGTTAGCTCAAAACCTTACGTGCGAAAAGATGCACATGGTTTCTTAAAAGTGGACGAACCTTTTTACTCGTCTCGCAGCCCTCCTTCAAGGAGGGTGAAGACAAAAGATTGCAAGTGTTTGCAGACTTGACCTCGGATCTCCTTGGACAGGCTCATGCCATTTAGAATCATAGGATTCTAGACCGGGAAGGAACCTTGGAGTCTTCTAGTCCAACCCCTTGATCAGGGCAGGAAATAGATACAACACCCATGACCAGTAGTGGCAGGAGGAACCATTCCCACCCCCCAAAAAACAACCCCCCTCCCCCCCAAAAACCCAAGCTAGTAAAAGATCAGACTTGCCAACAGCTAGGGCAGGGAGCTTCCTCCAGCCCCTCCTCCCCTGCCTGTAACTTCTTTTGATCTTATTGGCTGGAACAGCGGCCAGTCGGATTCCTAGGGGGCAGCTCCTGGGACTGCCCTCCAGAAAAATAAAATAATGGGTAAAAAATACACTTGGGAGTCTTTTTTTAAAAAAACAACATTTCCCCCTTCTTCCTGGGAGGAGTTCCCTAGGAATCAGACTGGCTGGAACAGCTTGAGTAGCAGCTGTTCCAGCCAGTAAGATCAAAAGAGGAAGTTGCAGGCAGGGGAGGAGGGGCTGGAGGAAGCTCCCTGCTCTAGAAGAGTCCTGGCTGCCGGGTAAGTCTGATCTTTTACTAGTGTGTTTGGAGGGAGGGGGGATGCAATCCCTGCTTTCTCCCTCCTGTCCCTCTTTTTCTGCCTTTTGCTTCTGCTTTTTGCCCTGGCTTTTCTGCTTTTTCTCCCCACCCCCTGCCCCTCATTAGTGCTAAGGTAAAGGTAAAGTGTGCCATTGAGTCGTGCCGTTGAGTCGATTACGACTTCTGGTGCCTACAGAGTCCTGTGGTTTTCTTTGGAGTTTCACCTTAGTACCCTGCCATATTCTCAATTAGGGTAATAGAACAGCAATTTAAGGATAGATTTGTCCTAATTTTTCATCTAAGGACTTCTTTGGGGAGATATTTAGCTACTTACTTTACAGACCAACTCAATGGTAAATATCAGACCAGCTGGGAATTTTGAATGGTTTTTAATTTGTTAGAGGTTGAGATCTGAGGAAAGTGCACAGCATTAGACTCCATTAGTACAATTTGGTGTGTTTGCATTGTGCAGTATGTCAGCCAAAGAAGCAAAATATTGCTTTGGAAAATATATTTGAAATGCACTGGGAACATCAACAAAAGGCATGACAAATGCTGTGGTATTTTTGTGTTGCCTTCCTCCTAGTTCATGTATATTTCCTACCCTTTCCTACTCTTCCAGGGTTCTACCCATCCATCTTAATTCCTCTAGAAGGTTTGTACTCCATATTAATTCATCACTTGTCTTTTTCTAAATAGTGTGGGCTGTATTTGGCTGTATCAGTCCAACTAAAGTCATTCAGCTATGGCCTTCAACCAAGGCCACATGCAGTCAGCATCCCTGAGTGTTCTGCACACCACAGGCACAGCTGGGTGTTTCCATGGCAATGTTCAAGCTGTTTCACAACAGCATGCTTGCCCAAATGCTGAAATTGTGCAACAGAGTTTTACAAGCAAATGGCCATTGGAAACAATGGCCATACGTTCATGTGAAACCGGTTGAACATTGCCTTAGAAACACACAATGGGCCGCCGCTGGATGCAGTGTTCCCTATAACAGGGCTTCCCAGATGTTGCTCACTACAACTCGCAGCTGCAACAGCCTTTGGCTGGGGATTCTGGGAGTTGTAGTCGTCAGCATCTGGGAATTCCTGTTAGAGGGAATACTGGTAGGATGACAAGAGTTGAAGGTCCACTTCAGAGCATGCTGTATTTTGAAACTCCAGCGTGAACAAGCCAGAATTGCCCAGTTCCGCCATAATAAGAGATTGTCTGGTTCTGAGCCAGGACTGAAGTGGAATTCTTCCTCTACATCAGAGGAGAGGGGACATTGCGCAATGCCAGGATTCGCTCTGGCCATCTGAACCAGGCCTAAACCATGGTCTTTCTCAGGTCATACACCTGGAGCGGGATGTGAATCTCGCCCACTCTCCTCACCTGTATCAGGCGGCCTTGTTCGTTCTGTAGGGCATTCAGCTCTTGCGCCATGGCGCTGTGACCCTTCTTCAGACTGTCGCAGTCCGCTCTCAGCTGAGCGGCATGGCTGAGCAACTTGGACACCTCATCCGACAAGCCAACCAGCAAGGCCCTCTCTTGCCCCTTCGACGACTTGGTCTCGGCATCATGGTCTGTCACAGCTCTCAGGAGGGAAGACTGGAGGCCCTCCAAGTGAGTGAAGCCATTGGCTTGATCGGGGCAGTTGGGGTCGATGAATATGTTGATGCGGGAGCTGTCTGCTTTCTCGATCGTGACCAAGGCATTGGCTTCGTCGGGATTGGTGCTGATGATGGGCGGGGATTCGGTGACAGGCGTGTGGTAGTGGTTCATGAAGAGGATGGCACCAGTCACGGTAACAGCTAGAAGGACGGCCACGGACAGGAGGACCGTGCACAGGATGTAACCACAGCTCATTCTCTAGAAGCAGAGGGAGAAAAAAGAGCATTAGCTGGTGCTGGGCCCATGTAAACGTGTGAGGAGTGCTAGCTGCTTAGTGCCAGTGGGTTTTGAACTTGTAAACATGGCAGGGAGAACACCTTCTTGGAACATCCCCAAGAAGAGCTTTGCCGTGCTCCCTCTCTTGGGATCATTTGAAAAAAAGCTAAAGAACTACGGGGTTGAGGAAGGATTTCCTAACGGTAAAAGCTGTTCAGGAGTGGAGAAGCCTGCCTTGTGCAGGCAGGGGTGGCCTCTCCTTTGCTGGAGCTCTTCAAAGAGAGGCTAGATGTCAGTCTGTTGTGGCAGATTCCCGCATGGAGCAGGGGGCAGGTCCTTCCCTTTCCCAATGATCCCATGCAACAAAAAACTTCCATAGAGCTGCAAGCCATCAGAACCAATGGGCTTGCAGTCCTAATGACCAGACCACTGGCTCTCAGCTGGGTAACCAATACCAGTCAACTCCCTCCTGCTCACTGAAGGTCTCTTATCCTTCCCTCCGCATGAAACAACTTGGTACCCTCCACCCAAAGAGGCGATTCATGAGTTAGTCATGAGCAGGGCTGGAACAGGCTTTTGCAAGGAGCCTTCAGCGTCCCTTAACACAGCAGAGCGGGGGCCATTTTCGTGTCTCCCCCTCCCCCAGAAGGCCCACAATCTTTCAGTCATAGCTGTATGCATTGGTCACACGTTGCGCCTAGTGTCCAGCTCTTCACACAGAAGATCTGGTCAGATGAACCGCTGTAGGAACCCAGATCGGTGCACCTCCATTCTACGCATGGAATAAGCACCTGAAAAGGAACCTTTGGCACTAGAATTAGAGGACTCTCCACTACAATAAGTAGTGAAGTATTGACATGACCAATACAGGGTGCTATTGACATGAACGAGTGGGTGAGTCTTCTATAATACTGCAAGACCTTTTTTAAAGGATTTTTTAAAAAAAGTAATATTATGATGGATTACCTGTCAGACAACCAGAAGGAATGTACTGACAAAGCAGGCTGAGTGCCAAGTAACCCATTACACACAAGCATATGTAACTGTATCCCACCAGCCCTTTTGGAAGAAGAAAAACAGTTTCTGGAGGGTCAGCGGGGAGCAGAGAGGAAGGGGAGGGGCTTCACCCTTTCACTGCCCCAAATTTTCCCTCCAGAGAATTGGTCCTGAGAAATGGTGCCGTATGTGTAGTTGCTAAGAGTGTGAACAGAACAGTCTTCCATTCAAGCCCAACTGACATGTAATACAACTAGTATAATTATTTGATTATAAGTGATTGTTTATATCATAGTTCTATAGCCTACGTGTATAACCGAATGAAGTACTGATGTTGATAAGGGGAATTGCTCCCACTTCAAGGACTGTCAGCAAACCTAATAGAATGATTTACTTCTGGTTAAATAACTCTGTGTGTGTGTGTGTTTGAAAGAATGCATGAGTAAGCAACATACCAGCCTCCCCAAAACCATGGTGAAATGTTGGGAAGAAATGCCCAAAACCAGAGGCGTAACTAGGGAAAACGGCGCCCGGGGCAAGCACTGAAATGGTGCCCCCCCCCCACATACTACATTATACTTAGGTTTTTCCTCACAAGCGCCCACCGCCGCCGCCAAGCCAGGCCACTGACTGGCCGCCAGGTGCCAGCAAAGCAATGGGGGGGGGCGCGGGCGGCACGGAAGGGACCGCTTGTGGGGGAGGGGGCGCCGACGTGCTCCCTTGACTGTTGCAGCACTGCTGCACTGAGCAGGAAACATTTGTATTAACAAAAAATTTAAAATTTTTTTTTAAAAAAATTGTCATGGCGGCGCCCCCCACATGACCAGAAAAGATGGCGCCCGGGGCACGTGCCCCCCCTGCCCCCCCTATAGTTACGCCTCTGCCCAAAACAACCAGAGAAAACTGGATAAAATGTCGGAGACAGCAGAAAAGGAGTTGCTTGGAAAACAAGGACTAAGGTCGATCCTGGGATCAGATGGATGTAAACACAGAACATCAAACAGCTTCCAAGGAAAGCAACCTTTTTTAAAGTCAGGCATCAACAGATGTTTTCTCGGAGAAGCATCGAAGGATCGTGGGGCCCACAGCTTCTTCCAACACCCCGTTTTAAAGACTGATCACCTTTTAAATGGGGCTGGTGAGTATGTATGTATGTGTGTGTGAGTGAATGGACTATAGTTTAGCTGATGTTTAGGATGTAACAATAAACTGATGAACTAAATCCAGCTGGTGTCCGGGATCCGTTTTCTTTTGGGGACTTGTACTAGCCTCTCCGAAGCAATGCTCCTAATTACAGGTGAGCCCCTTAAATATTGGTCACACAACCTCAGCCATGAATTGGCTCGGTGACCTCCCACCTGCCATGAAATGGGTTCACACGGAACGTGGAACCTACTTGCAGAATTGGTAACTGACTTGACCGCAGCTGTCCAGCCAAGGTAGGAGCCAGAGGTTCACCTAGACGTGTAAGCAGGATTGGTTGTTGGCTTTCCCAATCAAGGTGCTGCCACCATTGAGGTGTGCGTTATGTCTGAACCGCTGGTTCATTCCAGGTGGGCCCACCCCCACTGCCACGGGAACCAATGGCTCCAAGGTAGATGACCTAGGGAGGGCTTGCCAGTCGAAAGGGCAGCACAAGGCAGGCTGGGACGTGGACCTTGCTGGGATGTGGGGACGGGGCACACCTGTGGCTTGACCCAGCTGCTGCCAACCAGGTAACCATCTGCAGTTCCCCCCATAGCTCCGGCTGGGGAATCACGATGTGTGAACCCGCCCAAGGACTGGTTTACTTAGAGAAGGCACCTGAAGGATGATGAATATTTTAAAAAGCATGATGATACAAATGCTAACTAGACGCTGCTCAATATGAGGAGGACGCTCTTCAGTTTCCCAATCCAACACTCCTGCCCCCACAGGGTGCCTGGCTGTGTCTGATAAACAGCCGTGGTCCTTCTCTAAAGGGGAGTGAATAGATGTTTGGCCCGAAGAGAGAATTCTACCAGGCAGTTCTGCAGAAGGCACAATTGATAAAAGACCCACTTGGGTGCCTGCCTGTGCTATGAAATAATAATGGAGGGTCACGGAGAAGACGCACCTTTGCTGTTGGTTTTTTGTGTTGTTTTTGGCTTAATGCAGCAATGAGCAGCTTCCACTTCCAGAGGAGCACATGGGGCAAGATCCAGGTGGGAGTTTCCCCTGCAGTGTCTTCCCAGTCGCTGCACATTACTGCGGAGGGGTTGCCAACCCCTCATGCCTCTTTAATGAGCCTGGCAGTTTTATGTGTTGAATATCTAGTTGCCAGATGAATCATGAATCTCTTTTGTTAATAAAAAGGAGGGAGTGGGTGAGAGGAGGAGGCCAAGGGTGAAGTCAGAGGTAAATATTTTAGACAAGTGAGCTTAATTTGGAAGCACCCAAATGCACCTACTCCCCTCCAGGGTTACACTCTGAAAAACCCAGTTGTACACGTTGGCAGACAGTGCTGGCTTGCGGCATTAAGAGTTCCCCTCTTGCAGCCCCAGGAGCGGTTTAGCATTTTAAAAATGTTTTCTTTTGATACTAAGAGGTTAGCATGAGGCACAGCACTCGTGACTTACATTCTGCGCCGATCCCTGTCCATGTAAGGGAAGCACAAGCGCTGCTTCCTAGGCTCTGTAAAGCATGCCTGTGCAGCTTCCAAAGACAGGCCCGCTTATCAGGCATTGCAGAAATACAGTTCCAAAGGTGCTCTCAATGGCCGCATTCAGATATAACGGCTAACCGCAGTTAAACCTGGCCGAGGTTGTAACTCCGCTACGCCCACATGCGCAAAAAACGTGGTTTCGGCCCGAAAGCGACCTCCTGCTTGCCTCGCCAAACTCCAGTTAGAGCCATTGTTCCCTGTAACTGGGATTTCCAGATGTTGACTACAGCTCCCAGAATCCCCAGCTGAAAATGGTCTAATATGGTCTGATCCAACTGGATCCAAGGCAAAGATCTCCCCTGTATTGGATGGGATTGGTTTTCTATTTAATGTGGCAAATGAAGCATCAACATAGCATTGTAAATTTGGTAATTTCCAAATGGTGTGCAGAAGAAGATGACTGAGCTCATCACAACCTAAAAAGGAAACACAAGGGAGACACCAGCGACTGTAGCTGCTGTAAACTGCCTCTTTGCCCATTTAGCAGGAATTCTGGGATTATATACAGTATATATTGATCCTTTTATTGTGACGTTTTCAATGCTTTGGAGGCCTTAGGGCAGAAATGCAGGCCGTAAATATAAATAACATGTCTGGTTGCCCTGAGCATATCGGAATTAACCAGACTTCTGTTGCTCAGTTTTGAATTTGCTCACTGAAAACTCCTTGTTTTATTTTCATGCCTGCAACTGATATTAAAGCACTTATAGCACTTAAACAAAGCATTACAAAAACTGAAGAACAATTCAGTTGTTCTGCAGGCTTATTTACAGTTTTCTCTCCAAAAAAAAAAAAAGGAGCTGCATCAGGACAGGTAAACCAATTTAAACCCAAGAATAGCTTAAAATTTCACTCACTCACTCCTTTGCTAGGATCAACAGGAGACAATAAAAACGGGCTGAATTTGCAACAAGGAAGTGCTTAATTTAAAGTCACCAGAACCCTGAAAAACCTCTGTTAACAGCCTGCCCACAGTGTGTTTTATTATTGAAAAAGTCGTCAATGAGCTCTGTGCTAGAAACCATTGAACGGCAACCCTCTGACCATGATGTCATCTGGATGCTTGGTCAAAGTGAGTGATCAAATGCGACATGCTGCACAAGGGAACTTGGTGGGTATTTTAAGCCGCGCCTGCACATGTGTCAACACGGCCCATGGTGTTGCAGCGCTGCAGTTGCACAGCACAATGGGTGTCGCATTGTGCACGCACAGGGGCACAGGCGCTGCTCCCTTGTGCCGAATGTCCGCCAGCAATTTCTAGGCTCCATTTTTATTTCCAATTTTTGTATAAAGTGGTCCTGCCAGAGGAGGAGGGGGGAGTTCACTGGGGTGAATCCTTGACCGCAAGGGATTCACAGTGGGCTGCCACCATCCACTTTAATTGAATGTGGGACAAACCACTCTTTTCCCATACGATTCTCGGGGGAGGTTAAAGTGGCAAAACCCTCCCTAGAAGGGCTGAGCAGTCCTAGGCCTCCAAAGGTGGGTGACTAAGGCAGACCCAAAATGAAGAGTAGCATGCTTCAGCAGCAAGGATTTATTATATGAGCCCCTGGTGGCGCAGTGGTAAAACTGCTGCCCTGTACCAGAAGGTTACAAGTTCGATCCTGACCAGGGGCTCAAGGTTGACTCAGCCTTCCATCCTTCCGAGGTCGGTAAAATGAGTACCCAGAATGTTGGGGGCAATATGCTAAATATGCTAAATCATTGTAAACCGCTTCGAGAGCTTCGGCTATAGAGCAGTATATAAATGTAAGTGCTATTGCTATTGCTATGTACAGTGGTGGCAGGCTCCTTTGGGTGTGGTATCAGTCATGGATGCCACACAGGAGTGTGTGTGCACACCAGTAGAGGGACCACAAAAACGGATCTTGGATGGGATCAGTTATATGATCACATCAATGTTTGCCGTCATGATCTGCAAGCCTCACCGCAACAGAAGACCCTGAGGCACTACTGCTGTGCCCACCGAAACGGTGCAGCGGTTTCTGAAAGCAAGCTGGAAATGGAATCCGTTCATCCCTCCTTTTGGACCTTGCTTCTGGTTCCCTCTCTCTGCAACACTGTGCTTCATAGGCTATGCAGGACTGGACATGAACCAAGGAGAGGCAGGTTCAAATCCCCACTGAGCCAAGAAGCTCATGGGGGGATCCTTGACCAATCATACCCTCTGTCTAACCTGGGATTATTGTGAGGATAAACAGGGCTGCTCAACTTTGGCCCTCCTGCAGATGTTGGCCTACAATTCCCATGATTCCTGGTTACTGGCCACTGTGGCTGGGGATTATGGGAGCTGTAGTTCAAAAACAGCTGGAGGGCCTAAGCTGGCCTGAAATAGAATAATCCCCCCCTCTGGCCTTTTTGAAAGGGCAGAAGACAAATGTGACAGGGGGGGAAATGAATAATGTTTCATGGTGGAGCATTAAAAAGAATTACCCAGAAAAATGAAAGATAGTTAAGAGGAATGGTGAGGGTATAACTTCTTCTGAAGTGATACCACAGGTAAGTCAAGCATACCTGGAGATGCTTAAGTTACTTTGTTAAAAAAAAGTTATTATATTTATATCTGGTCTTCCTTCCTTCATGGAACTCCAGGAATGCAACATATGCAATCCGTGCTTAATTCCTCTTAAGACGTGCCTTAATTCCGCTTGCCAAAAATTAGCTCTGTTGAAGGGAGATTGGTTCTTTTGGGGAAGTTCTTGTGTCTTGCTGCCTCCTTGTCTTTGCTGAAGGTCTTTGACATCTCTGGAGGGTCTTTAAGCAGTTATGTAATAAGCAAAAATAAGCATCAGCAAGAGCTGGAGCACGCATCCTTCACCAACAAGGAACGAGAGGATGCCAGGTCTGAGACCATCTCAGAATTCTGCATTTCTTCCTTCCTTTGCTGGAGAAGGACATCTTTGCAGTGTCCCTGTTATTCAGAATCTGCCCAAGTTCTCCAAAAAGGGAGCCATAGTCAGCAAGGAAGTCTTCATACAAAGATGGAAGCTAGTTCAACTTGATGTTTGCTCATTAATTCATGCCTTAATCTAGTATTCCCTGGAGGCACGGTTTTTTTTTGTTTTTTTTTTGCTGAATTAAAAATACAATGCACGCCTCACACTTACACTAAAATAACGTCAAACCAGACATTATGTCTGGTGCTTGTGTTTTTTAAAAAAATGTTGAATAGCAAACTGATTAAGGCCGTGGCAGAGGGGGCAACAGCTTAAAGTTTAACCCTCAGAATGGATTAAAAGCTCTGAGAGAAGTCCACTCCCTCGGCCTCTGTAGGAGTCACTGGCTGACACCTTCAGCAGTGTGACGTGGGCATTACAATCATGCCACGCCCCCTCTGCTGCTGCTGGCTTGCAGTGAAACTCCAGGACTCCTGTGCAACTTTCGTGCAAGAAGAGCACAGGTATTTCAAGTGGCATGCCCACACGCCGGAAGTGCCCATTCGATTGGAAACTTGTTGCTTGTATTGGCTGCCAGCGAACACTTCCTGCGTATGGGCATGCTGCTTGAAGTATTTGCGCCGCTCTCGTTGCCCTGCTCAACGAAGCGACCACTACTTTGATGACAGGTCATTCTGTGCGGACGGAGTCTCTGCTTCATATCGGGAGTGATCCAGCTGCATATGATGCAGAAAAGTTTCCAAGTCACCTGCCTCCAGGGCAGTGAATAATGCAGAGCAGTCTCCTGAGAGACTGTGCTGCATCTGAGAGTCATTGTGCTGCATCGTTGCCTCTGCAGTGAAATGGAGACTCAGCCATCCATTGAAATGGTCAAGGAATGGTCAGTTTGTCAACCAGCCCCATCCAAGGCAGAGCGTGGCAGAATGGCATCTTCCCAGCAAAGGCTCGTTCGAATGTCCCGCACTATACCACAATGGCGCTCTCTCTCACTTCCACGGTGGAAGAGAAAGTAAGTGTCTAAACCTTCTTCTTTCACAATTTATTAATTGTGACTAGGGGCATTGAGCGTTGTTGTTCAACAGCAGCTGAGGTGCCCAAGGTCTAAGAGAAACCAGAAAGCAAGTGTGGGTCTATCACGATGGGGAGAGGAGAGCTGGGGCCGTGCCTGGAGGGTAGAAAACAATGCTCCTTACAGGAAAGTTTCAAGGGGAAAGAAAGGGGGAAAAGACACCTTTTCCTTTGTACAGATCCCCATCCGTTCCATTAAAAAGCAATAAAATGGCAGTTAGCACCCAACGTGGCCAGCTAATGGTGCAGCGGGGAAGCAACCTGCCTAGAGAGCAGGAGGCTGTTGGTTCAAATCCCCGCTGGTGCGTTTCCCAGAATATGTAGTAGTAGTAGTACTTTATTACAGCCAACGGCCACTCAATACAACAAAATAACACACACAACAGTACACAACACATCAGAAACATCAAAAGAAACTGCAATAAAAACAGTACAGTAAAAGTATCATATATGAAGAATTCCCAGAATATGGGAAACTCCTGTATTGGGCAGCAGTGATATAGGAAGGTGCTGAAAGGCATCATCTCATACTGCGTGGGAGAAGGCAATGGTCAACCCCTCCTGCATTCTTCCAAGAAAACCACAGGGCTCTGTGGTCGCCAGGAGTCGACACCGACTCGACGGCACACCCTTTCCTTTTCCTTTAGCACTAGTGAGCCTTTAGTACAGGAACTGGCAATCTTTCACAAGTGCTGTGCCAGGTCTCACAGGGTGGCTCAAGGAGGGTTTCCACTTGAACCCAAAGCTGGCAGCCTTGCCCCACTCCCACTGCCCTGTGTGTCAGTCAGGCTGTGATGCTACCCCAACCGCCACGCACTATCCAGACACAAGACTCACCTCCGGGATGGAGGCCCTGTGCCGATCGCCACCTCTCTCCTCCCAGGCAGTGTTCAGGGCTGTTCTTCAGCCAGCAGCGAGCACATACCTGCCAACATGTCCCTATGTGCCCATTCACCTGAATGGAGGAAAAGGGACATTTTGGCAGGTATGCTCATCACTGACTGGTTGGTCTCTCTCTCTCGCTAATAAATTATTTTGTCTCTTCCATTTCAGAAGCAGATAACACAGAAACTGGAGGGGAGAGGAAAGCCGGCCATTACGCTGCCTGCTTCCTGCCTCATAGGAACATAGGAAACTGCCACATACTGAGTCAGACCATTGGTCTATCTAGCTCAGTATTGTCTTCACAGACTGGCAGCGGCTTCTCCAAGGTTGCAGGCAGGAGTCTCTCTCGGCCCGACCTTGAAGATGCTGCCAAGGAGGGAACTTGGAACCTTCTGCTCTTCCCAGAGTGGCTTCATCCCCTGAGGGGAATATCTTGCATTGCTCACACATCAAGTCTCCCATTCAGATGCAACCAGGGCAGACCCTGCTTAGCTATGGGGACAAGTCATGCTTGCTACCACAAGACCAGCTCTCCTCCACCTGGCTTGTTACTCTGCTGCCTTTAGCAGGCAGGATCAGGGGTGAGGTCTCTCTGGCTGGGCGGGCGGGTGGGCTCTCTTGCATGCACACAGTGGATAGAGCCAGCCAGCCATCTCCCCAGCAGCGCGAGTGCCACTCAAAATCATTCTCCAGGCCACTTCTTGGTTGCCTGCCCTGGCTCCAGAACGATACAGCACAGCAGAGGAAGGCCTCAAAAGGGTGTGGGGAAGGGAAAAAAGGTTATCCTTCCCCGCTCCCCTCTGAAGCCACCTCCTCAACAGCCACCAAGCTGGGGTCCTGGACGGGAGCGTTGCTTTTAGGACCTGGGGATGCACTGCCACACTGCCCATATTTTGTTACAGGTTTCAATGGTAAGACTAAGACCAAAATAATTCCCATAGATGACTTTGTTTTCAGAACCATTGCCATCATGGTTGATAGAATGAAACTTTGACAGCTGTTGGATATGGAAATCAGCCTGTTTGTTTACTCTAATTGGGAAGCTCTAGACAGACAGAGCAATGAGAATTAGAGGTGGAATGGGAGGGGAGTTCTCCGCGCTGCTCCCAATATCTAGGAGGATTGAGAGAGGGCTGCCTGATTCATCCTCTTTGATTCAATTTGGATGCAAATAATCTGATATTAGAACTGCAGTATCCAGCATATTTCCCCCTGGGTGTCAAGTCATAGAGAGTGTCCGTGTTACTGTAGGCAGGCAGATGACATGGGAGTTACTGGGGCTGAAATGCTTATTAAAAGACTAAGTTGCAGCAAGACTAAGGGCACGTTCTCTCCATGATCAGGGCTGGCGAGGGATCATCCCGTGCTCCCAGGTTGGTGTCATTAGAACCCAGAAATGGGAGGAGAGCAGGTCTTGTGGTAGCAAGAATGAATGGCCCCTTTGCCAAGCAGGATCTGCCTTGGTTTGCATTTCAATAGGAGACGACATGTGTGATCACTGTAAAATATTCCCTTCAGGATATGGAGCTGCTCTGGGAAGACCACCTGCCTGCTTGCATGCAGAAGGTTCCCAGTTCCCTCCCTGGCAGCATCTCCAGACAGGGCTGAGAGAGACTCCTGCCTGCAACCTTGGAGATGCTGCTGCCAGTCTGGGTAGACAATACTGAGCTGGATGGACTAAGGGTCTGACTCAACAGAAGGCAGCTTCCTATGGGGAGGGGGGGTGGTCACAAAACCAACAAAAGTTTTGGCAAGGGGTTAAAGCCCATGTAAGGTGCCAAGGTGAGTGGGTCATTATAGCTCCTAGCAGCCAATCCAGCAGCTCCTGCCCTACTCGCATAATATTTCCACTGCAATCTGGGTTGCCTGACCACTCAGCCAGCTGATCGGCAAGGGTCAATTGCTGTCCACCTGCTCCTTTGAAGTCCCAACCTCGGAGCTTGCGCCTTGTTTCGCGTGTGGAGGACACGGTCTTTCCTAGCTACTGCCTTGGCTCTTGACCCCTGCCACACTTTGATTTTTGCCACTATTTCTGGCCCAAAGGGCCCGGTAGCCATTTCCTCCCAGATCCTGATACTTGCTGAGGCCTGGCGGTCTTCTCACCACTCGTCTTTTGGCTCCCCTCAAAATTCCCTGCTTTTGCCTCGGATTCACTTCAAATTTTGCTTTACTTGAAAAGTCGCTTTGCAACTGTAGCCCAAAGTGAAGCTCAGGTTCAGTCTGGAAGACTCTGCTGGTTTGATGGAGACAAGAGCTGGTCTTCTGGCAGCAAGCATGACTTGTCCCCATAGCTAAGCAGGGTCTGCCCTGGTTGCATATGAATGGGAGACTAGAAGTGTGAGCACTGGAAGAGATTCCACCACTTAGGGGATGGAGCCACTCCTGGAAGAGCAGAAGGTTCCAAGTTCCCTCCCTGGCAGCATCTCCAAGATAGGGCTGGGAGAGATTCCTGCCTGCAACCTTGGAGAAGCCGCTGCCAGTCAGTGTAGACAATACTGAGCTAGATGGACCAAGGGTCTGACTCAGTATGTGGCAGTTTCCTATGTTTCCTATGTTCCTATAAGCGGCTGTCACGACAGCTCTTAAATCCATTCTAAAAACCACCCTTTAACAGGCCAACAAAGCGGCACGGCTATGAACTCATGCTTGTTACATGGTCAGATTGAGTTAGGTGAGCCGCAGCCGGTGTGAAATGAGAGCTGGTTTTTCTTCACCTCTCCCCCCTTCTTCAATCTCCGCCACGGTGAAGATCAGAGCTTTATGTTCTGACTGACAGATCACATTTTAGAGAATAAAAGGAACCGCAAGAAGAAAGCCGGCTCTCCTCGCCTGGGGAACAAACATGGCAGAACGAAGGAGCCCATCTCACCAAAGGGGAAAGCAGACGAGGGGTTGATACAACTGCCGCGTCTCATCCTCCAAGCAAAACATAGAAGCAAAGAGGACAGAAAAAGAACTGGAGGCAAATATCAGGTCGTTTTCAATCAGGAAGGCCGGCGGAGAGAGCACGTGTCATCCATGAAGCTGCCAGTGGAGAGATGGTGGCTAGAACATGTTTAGTTCATTCTTGACATTATTAGGAGCCCAAGAAAACCCCCGGGAAATAGGAGAGGGCAGAACTCCATGCATCCTTTCCTCCAATGGCAAATGCTACATACCCTTGAACCCAAATCACCCGGGAGTTTTTCTCATGCTGTTCCTCCATTTTGCATCACCCTGCATTCCATTGTCTTGTGTAATTAGGAGCACTGCAAAAATTAATTCCAGAATTGGAGCACAGTCCGCTCCATCTTTTGGCTCCTTACGTCTTCCCACTGCAACGCTCTCCATTGCTAACTGCTGCCTTTTTGCAGTTTTATATCCAGCTTGCACCTTGTACCAGTCACCGTATCTTGATGGCACCCAACTTATTTTTGTGCCGTCTTTGACGGATGCATAGTTGTGTTCTCCTCTGATTGTGTTAGTATAATGCAAAGCATATCGCCACACAACAGCAATCTTGACACAAGCATACATACAACCACATCAGGTTTGTGCTATCGAACCACAGGTGTGCATCAGTAAGAGAGAGAGCGAGGGAGGGAGAGGGGTGGGGGAGAGGCCTGCCAGTGGGTGAAGTGCCTCCAGCTGAGGTCAGTTTGAAGCTTGAAGGACTTTTATTTATTTATTATTATTATTATTATTATTATTATTATTATTATTATTATTATTATTATTATTATTATGGCAACACAGTTCTGAATGTGAACGTTCCAAGGAGGTCTTCTATTTCATTTATTTATTTATTTGGACATCCCGCTCTTCCTCCAAGGAGCCCAGAGTGGTGTACTACATACTTGAGTTTCTCCTCACAACAACCCTGTGAAGTAGGCTAGGCTGAGAGAGAAGTGACTGGCCCAGAGTCACCCAGCAAGTCTCAGGGCTGAATAGGGATTTGAACTCGGGTCTCCCCGGTCCTAGTCCAGCACCCATCGGTTCCTCCTCCGATGGGGCAGCCCTCCAGACCCTTCCAGCCAGCCCAGCCCTCCTCCCGCTCCGCCCTCCTGCGGGCTAAACCGATCCAGCTTCTTTGACGGTTCCTCTTAGAAGAGAGGAAGATGGTCCCCGCTCCTCAGCGGCCTCCCGCCCCGAACCCATCGCCAGCCGACCGACGTCCTTCCCCCGGGAGTCTGTACAGCGTGCACTGCGGAGCAGCTCCGCTGCAGGCCCAGCGGGGCAGGGCATCGCTGGGGGCACCTCCTCCGGCGGCAGCGGCGGCCCCAGGGAAGGGCTCGCGGGCCACCAGGAGCTCCCCCGTCGTCGCCTGGTTCCTCCCCAAGCGGCTGGCGGCGAGCAACTCTGCTCTCCTCCCCCCGCCGCAGACCGGCCGCCCCCTTTGCCCCAAACACAGGCGGGTATTCCGCAGCCGCAGCAGTCGCCCGGCGAAGGCGAAGCGCCAGCAGCAGCAGCCCCCGAGGAGGAGGGGCCCAACGCGGGGGATGGCGGCCAATGAGAGCGCAGGGAGGGCTTCCTCCAACCCCGGCCTTCCTCAGCCCTGCGCCCGCCTCAGCAGGCAGCTCATTGGCTTTTGCTTCTGGGCCGGGCTCCGCCCACTCCAGTGCCCGGGTGTTCACTTCTGAAACCGGTTTCGCTTTCACTTTCACTCCGTTCCTTCCTTCCCGTCGCTTTGGAAGCGCCGGAGTGAGCCGTGGGGAGGAGATGTGGATTGACTGAGCCCCGCCGCCATCGAGGTTGGGCTCAGCAGACAGGGAAGGCAGCGGGAGCGGGGCTGTGCAGACAGAAGCGCGAGAGAGGCCGGGAAAGACGGAGACATGGGAGGCGGGGAGAGAAGCCCCCCAAGAGGGGTGGGAGGCCACCCTTGCACCCTTCCTTCCGTCTATCCATCCACGTTTATCCACCTCTGTCAGCGTGCATTGGGTAGAAGGGGGGCTCGGGGGCTGTCCTACCCAAATTGGTTCCAGTTGGTTTCCTACTGAAACAAGGGTTTTCACCCCAATTTGTCAATGTTGGCTTGGGGGATGAGAATTCCTGCTACTGTGTTTACCAGAATCGAAGACAACTCTGAATTTAAGCTGACCGACCCCCTTAAAATGTTATCCCTGCATTTAATCAAAAGGAACAGGGCTCTAGATGACCTCTTATTTTTTAAAAAATGAGTTTGGAATTCTGTAAATAACGAATTTGGTTTCTTCCCGAAAAAGGCTCATTTTCCAGTACAGTAACCAGTGTGCTCTCTAACCCTTTTTTTCCATCTGTGTGCGGAATGAGTTTTGTTCTGGGCAGCAGGATCAAGGCAGTGTGTGCACACATATATTCAGAGTGGGACCTTCCTGATTCAATCCGAGCAGGATCTAAAATTAACTGAGCGGACATCAAAAAATGTGTGAGGGAACACTTGATTCAGACATCATATTTGTCAGCAGGTGTCTGCACACATGTGCATGCTTGTGTGTGAATAAGGCTGTGTGTGTGTGTGTGTTCTTTTAAAAAGTGAACATTGGTATAAAGGTAAAGTGTGCCATCAAGTCAATTTCAATTTCATTCCCTTGGGTCTGATCCAGCAGGGCTGCTCTTATGTTCTAAATGGGTGCTGGTAACTCCTGAGCAAAAGCCCCTGGAGGTGCAACCCTGAAGCACTAAGAGTGAGTGCAGACAGCCCTCCCTGTCTGCCCTCTGCCTGAGACAGAAGGCAGCAAGTGCCTGGAGAGAGAATGAGATGGCCTAAGCCTGTCCCGAGAGGCATCCTTCCGTACAGGGCGCTGCAGCCGGTGGCTGCAAAAAGAGGCTTGACCTCAAGATATTCACTTAACTACATGTTTAAGAAAGGTGCTTAAAAAAATAGCAGCGCCTGCTTATTCATACGAAACAATTGCAGGGGACCTGATCTGACTGGGACCTTAGCACATGGAAGGCTAACCCAAAATTTCCTGCTAGAGTAGCTATTTGCCTCTGTAATGGCATTTCACTGCAGAAGGCAGTTTCAAGTCTTTCTCTGGGAGAAAGAAGACAGTGTTTATTGACCCCTCCTCCCCACAAGCTGCTCTTCTATTGGAATTGCACTCCGACAGCTACTTTGGGCTAAGGAAGCTCTACTTTCACTTTTCAAGCATGCAATAGACGTCTCGTCTGAGTCTCGGATAACAGAGCGGAGATCCCTAGAGAGCCACACCAGTGAAAACGGGGAATACAGAGGGAGATCAACCAGGGGTCTGCCTCAGTATAACGCAGCGTCATTGCTGGCAAATGTATCTCGAGTTCCAGGCCTAGCTGCCAAGTGCCGAGGAAGTGAACCAAATGCACAGAACTTAACACGCGATGAGTATCTCGGAAGCTTAGCAAGGTTCTCTCCTGCTGAAGAAGGAGCAAACTTCCATGAGTTAGATTTCATGAGGCATTAAACATGCCCGATGTTTAAGATGAAACATTGCCAGCTTTTAAATGGTCAAGACTCCGTTTGCAAGGCTTTTTCCTAAACGGTTTATTTTTATTTATTTATTTAGCTGTTGATTTTATTTATTTAACTGTTGATTTTTTTACCGTTTGCTGCTGCTGCTGCTGCTGCTTATTTGATTGCATTTTAATTCATGTGGTTCCAATAATTAAAGATCTTGCAAGGTGTTCCTGGTTTGCACACGGCTCACCTGGCCGAGCCACAGCTGTTCAAGTGCTAGCAGCTCACCTGTGCAAAAGGTGGACCCATGCTGACCTTTCTGTGCAGATCAGCAATGCTTAGCTCAAAATCACAACGGCTCCTCCTTCAAGGGTCATAAGCATGGCCTAACAAAGCAAGGCCTTACCAGTGTCTCTTGCTAAGTTCCGTCTGTTGTGACCCTTCCCAGAAAAATATGCCTGAACTTAAAACAGTGTTGCTGAAGCCTGTCTCAGGTTAAGTTTTGCTGAAACCCCCATCCTGCTTCTCTGGCTTACAAGCACAATCTCATTTCCTTTTTAAAAAAAGATTGTGGTTGTTTTTCACTGCCCTGGGTGATAACAAGGACTTATCCTTCTCATGATCTTCTTTTTCTTCCATAATCTAGTCTGAGCTGCTGCATCTGTCACTTACTAGCAATCATTTTACCCCAAGGATACATATAGGGTGGTGGTGGTGGTGGTGGTGGGATTGTGCTCCCCAGTCTCAAGCATCAGAATCAGTGCCCCGTTCTCGACATCATCTAACAAGGCATATACAAACTCAGTTGACTGTGAAATGCACTTTCAAACATTGGTAAAGACAGATATTGCCTTTTGCATTCTGAAAGCACCCTCACCACATTCATAGCTCTGGTTATGCAAGTTTCCTTAATAATCCATTTTAATAAGATGCCTCTTGGCTAGGCTCTAAGACATAACCGATTTATTCTCCCCCTCAGGTACTGCGTGTGTGTGTGTGTGTGTGTTATTTTTTTTAAAGGTCATTCTCACAACCAGCCCTCGCCAGTTTGGGCAGCACTGTCCTGAGTAGGGCTGGTTGTGGAAGCCACTAGGATCGGTCCCAATTCCAGCACTCCTCAACTGGGTAGCCTGGGTTTTGTACCAGGGCCAAAAGTGAGGGGGGAGGACGAGCTTCCATAGAGCCAGGTGGAAGGAAATCTTACAATGCGCCCTGCACCTCGCACAGTGCATTGTGGGATACAGGAGGACACCGCCTGCTTTCCCTCTTCCCATTCACTGTTCCAGCATCGCTCATGTACCAATGATCCTGGAATAGTGAGGATCATGTCGGGGGAGGTAGCTTGTGTCCTACCTTCCCCCAGCCCCACTGAAAATGGTCATGCGAATGGGCACACCTGATGGCTGATGACTGGCAGGACTCCAGTGTTCACCCTGCTGGATTGTACGCCTGTCTTGCAAGTTGTGAAGCCGGGCTACCGTTAGCCAGGCTTTCACAGCACAGGTGAAGACACGGCTATGGCCGCTCTTAAAAGGGTACACTTGTCTTCCTTCTGAAGTATGACTGACAGGGCTAAGCAGGCCATCTAGCTCACCCATCTGCTCAAAGGTATCCGACCATTAGTTAAATCAGCTCTGACTGATAGGGTTGCTGACTAGCTGTCTCTGTCCCTTTCCAAGGAAGGGCCTGGCTTTTCATGGCCTGAAGCAAACACATCCAGCTACTTGTTGCTGCTGCAGACGGGCCTGCCGTTTAAAGGGTGTACCTGCAGGGGCTGCTTCTGATGGCAGCAACCCGATCAACAGAGAGTAGCTCACAGACAGCTTAGGTATGTGGTGGCACAACTGCGCTCTTGCATTACCACAAAAATTGTGCAATACACAATTACACAAGAGTCATCCCATTATTTCCAGTGGAGTTTTCTTGTGTCAATGCATTGCACAACTGTGCTCGCAGCATCACAGTGGGCATGTAAGCATGTGCTGTGTGTGAGCTGCTGGTAGGAGATACCGTTCCTCTCCCTCCAACTCACTAACTAATCCCTCCGCAAAGAGGCACCTTTCAAGCTGGTGGTTCGCTTATATTTATTTATTGTTCAATTCATATACCGCCTTCCATTAAAACAATCCCAAGGCGGTTTACAGCCAAATTTTAAAAAACAAGATTGTAAAAAAGACACAATTAAAATATGAAGCTAAAAATATAAAACAAATCTGATTAAAAATTTAAAACAAAAGCATAAAAGCAACGCAGAGTACAAAGAGCAGCAGCAGAGACAATCAAATAAAAGCCTGGGTAAGAAGCCACAATTTAACATGCTTTCTAAAAGCTGTGATGGAGACCGAGGAGCAAATAGCCACCGGGAGAGCATTCCAGAATCTGGGGGCAGCAACAGAGAAGCCCCTGTCCGGGCGTGCATGAAAGCCGAGCCTCCCTCATTGTTGGCACCCAGAGCAGAGCCCCCTTGGATGACCTCGTCAACCTTGGGAGCAGGCGGTCCCTCAGGTATCCCGGGCCCATTGTATTCAGTTTTAGTTTATCTTTCATCCAGCCCATCCTTGCCTCCAGGAAGGCATTTAGGGAGGTTATGCCTTCTCCTGATGATGTCACGGAGAAATAGATTTGGGTATTATCATGGCATACTGACAACACCCTGCGCCAAATCTGATTATCTCTACCAGTGGTTTCATGCAGATGTTAAAGAGCACTGGAGCCCCTCAGGGACGCCATATAAAAGTTCACATTTTGACAAACAGTCTCCAAGCAACACCATCTGGAATCTGCCCAAGAGGTGTTTTCCTTGCACTGCGGAAGCATTGCAAAGCCCTCTCAGATGGTCCAGAAGAATACTATGGCCAATACTATTGAAAAATCGCAGAGAGATCCAAAAAGACCAACAGAGTCACACGCCCTCTGTCAATTTCCCATCGGAGATCATCCAATTCAGGGCGACTATGGCGGTCTCCCCCACGTAGCCCACCCCAAAATTAGTTTGAAATGGGCCTAGATAATCAGTTCCTCAAAAACTGTCTTGAGCTTGCCCAACCATGGGAGGTCGGAGACAGGCCTATAGTTCCTTAACTCTGACGGATCCAATGCAGGCTCCTTCAGAAGAGGTCTAATAGGAAGGCATCCTCCTCTCCCTCAGAGAAGCCTTTATAATCTCTACCAGGCCTTCTACAAAAAACCTACTGCCAGATAGTATAAGTCATGTTGACAACAGGTGGTAGAACAGGTGAACAAGAGAACAGGTGGTAGGTTGCACCATTCCAAGCGGCTGGTCCATATCATCAGGAGTCACAAAGTGAAACTGATCCAACCTAACAGAGTTCCTGGACACCTCTGCATTAGACTCTGCCACAATTGTGGGGTCCGAGTCTGTTGGCTCAAATATGAGAGATTTTATCCACAAAGAACTCATTTAAAATATCACACTATGGCAACAACAATCCTGAACAGCACTGTTGTTCCCTCTCAGGCGTGCACGTGCATGCACTCACATGTTTTCTGATATCCGCTCAGTTAATTTTAGATCCCGTTCAGGTTGAATTAGGAAGGCCCATTTCTGAATGAAGATGCACACACAGTGCCTTGATACTGCCTCCCGGAACAAAACTCATTCTGCACGGTGATGAAAAATATTAGAGGGACCACTGCTGAACAGTAGTTCAGGACTCTTGTCGGGGTCACTCCAAATAATCTGTATGAATTCCTCTGCATGCTCACACAAAAATGATACATATACTCTACGGGCCTGCACAACATAAGGCCCGAGGGCCAGATCAGGCCTGTGGGCAGAGGTGTACCTAGGGAAAATAGCGCCTAGGGCAAGCACTGAAATTGTGCCCCCTGTCCAAACATCTGACACCCATCTTTCAAATAACTTTACCATAATATCAGCTGAAAAATACAAGTCAAGCTCGTTAATCTTTTAATATTTCAAAAACTATTTAGCAGTGGACGTAGCCAGACCAAAAAATGCTTGAAAACTACACATTTCAGTATGCTGGGGCTCATGAAATACCCAAATACTACGTGGAGGTGTCGTTGGAAAACTAAACAGAAGTGCCTGTCTAATTCTCTACTATGCATTGTAGCATCACTATTACAGAAGTTTTAAAAATAAATAGAGAATTTAACTTTTCCCAGATACTAGGGTCTTGCAGAGGCCATTTGAGTATGTGTGGTGGCCATCTTGTTTTCGGTGTCCATTTAATTTTTTTTTTTTTTTCATTTTAAAAAATGGCGCCCCCTTCAAATGGCGCCCAGGGCACGTGCCCTGCCTGCCCTACCCTAGATACGCCCCTGCCTGTGGAGCCCTTTCTGCTGGCCACCAGGTATCCTACACAACAACTGGAGCCATGAAGAGCCCTTGGCCTTTGCGGCCCACTCCCTCTTCCCCCTCACCTTACCCCCAACTCCAATCTGCGGCTGGCAGCACTCCAGGTGCCCCACTGATCGAGGAGGGACAGGGCCTATTTTCTGCCCACTATTCTTGGTTAAAATTGTGGGTCTCTGAATGAAGAAAAGAGATCCACAACCAATAATTGCTTTTATTCACATTTTTCATCATTTTAATGTAAATCAATGCACTGAAAATTTATCACCAAGTGGGGCGTTTGAGTTGTGCACCCTTGTATTACTGTATTTACCTGTATTTACTTAAGATTAGGTCCCCTCTGCCCCACAAGTTATTTGATTATAGAAATTGGGGGTTGTCTTAAATTCAGAGTCATCTTCTATTTGGATAAATACGGTTAAGTCTTTTTGGTAGGACTGCAAAGATTTACTTGGTCACCTAAAAGCTCAAGCTTTAGTTTTCACTGATGTGGGTACATGTTTTTGATGAGGCTGAGAATACCTGTTTATTTTAGGAGGGTGTTTGGGGTCTGCCGTGAGTGACTGTAATAGGGACTGAAAAAGAAAACATTAAGAAAGGCCTTTACTTCTGGAGGAGGAGGAGTGGTGGTAGCTTTTGCTGGGTCAGTTCAGTTGTTAAGTTTCCCCCACAACTTTGGTGTATCTGCATCGAGGTGCTGGTGCTGTGGAAAGTGGTTTTAAATCTGACAATATCGTCGACCGAGGCTGCAGTCCTGCGGGCAGCAAGTTTCACAGAAGTCAGCGACTTGCTTCTGATTTCCACGCAGCTGGTTTCTGAGCATTGTGCCGCAAATGATTGACCCACTAAATATAATTTGTTCCGTTAACAACCCTGATTATTGCTGCTATCGGGGCGGCGAGCACTCCGACAGAATTAACTTTGGATAATCACTTTGCAAGTCGAGGGTCGGGCTTTGCTCTCTGCTGCAGAGAATGGCTCCAGTTTTGCTTGTCATCCTTCTGGGGCATAGTAATGAGCAGGTTTATCCTGCTTTGTGGTTTGAAGCCTTCAGGGACCTGAGCGGGGGGGGGGGTTGGCTTTAAAGGAGGCACAGCTGTCTCTGCTTCCCTGAGCTCTCTTCGCCCCTCTCCTCTCCCTTCCCACCCTGCCCCAGCGTTAATGAGAGCCAAGCTGCTTTCAGGCTGGCCATCCATCAGGTAGAGCTGTGTGGCTGGGTGCAGGACAAGGCGGGAGAAGAGAGGAGTTCCAGCTGAGCTGGTGCAGGACCATTTCCCAGTGGGGTGCCCCACCCGCAGGTGGCCTCCCTCAGCCCCAAGGCCGCCTGAGCCCTTTTGGTGCCTGAGAGGGAAGTTCCAGATGGCCACTTCCATGAGGAGAGGGCACAATCCCACTGGAGTTGCACATCGGTTGGACCCCCTTAAAAGGAAGGCGACGCTAAGCTGTCCCTTGGGTTCATCTTCCCGGCCTCGACTTGGCTGGGCCCTGTATGCTGGTTGCACAGCACTTGCTCATTTTAACAGCGCTTGTGCAGGAGAACTTCCAAGCCCGATCCGCCTCCCCAGGCCCCACTACCCAGGCTGTTTCTCCGGCTTCCAAGGCTTTGAGGTGAACTGTCTGCATAAAGAGACATTCAAGGACATGGATGCCCAGTTGCATGGGGGGTGGGGAGAACTGAGTCCCAGCTGACTCTGCTCTGCCCCCCTGGAGGAACGCCTGGGGCTCTGAGCTGCGGTAGCAGGAGAGACAGGTGAAAAACCTGGCTCTGTGTCGCCTTCCCACCTTTGTGCTCTCAAAGTCTCTCTTCCCATTAGCTTCTCTTACTTTAACCAAAAAGGATCGGCTGGAGATTTGTTTCTGGCTGGGTTTGTTTCATGCGTCTTTGGCACCGATGCATGCCTCTCCCCATGGACAGGCTGCTGTGCTGGGTGTCATCATCCTCCCTCCCTCCCTCCCTCCCTCCCTCCCTCCCTCTCTTTCTCTCACACACACCCCTCAAATTTTCTGCAGCTATGCACATCCCCTGTGTACACAGATGCTCCTGCATTCTAAGGCAAATAATTGAATCCAACGCTTATTGAACAAGCACTCTTCCACTTTTTTTTCGGTGACATGTCATCACAGCAACAGGAGACGCATATGGGTTCACTTTGCATTTAACAACCCATCTGGTCCATCTTCAGTTGTGCACACCTCGGCTGTCTCGTGCGCACATAAAGGCACTGCGAGTGTGCCTGTGTTCCGACAGGGTCTGCCACTGGCAGGCGCACACTCATTTATGGACACTCAGTTGCATTCCTGCATTGTTTCCCACGTCCACTGAAGTGTGGTGGTGCAAGTGTGAAGTGTGAGCTCTGTTTGCACAGACTTCCTAACTGTTACACACACACACTTATTCACATTGTGCATGCATTATGTATTTCCCACAGGCTGCTTCATGAGCCAGCAGCAGCACATGCGTATGCATCTCGGTTCTAGAATACTAGCTTCACTCTCTTGCTGATGCACATTTCTGCTTACAGCTCCTTCTGCAGACGCACCAATGCTCACTTGCACCTAGGCAGGCGTGTGTGTACTCGTGCACGCACAGACACACGCGGATTTGCACCCACACTCCAAAGCTCGAGTCGCTCCAAAGGCCCGAGCGGAAGTGGCAACAGAACTGCCCATCACGGGTGGCCGGCTTCGGTTTCCAGCAAAAGACACATTCCTTTCGCAAGAGTCATTGAAGCCTTTCCCATTAACCCAAGGAGATTGTTTCAGTCCTGGGCTGCTCCTCCGCTTTGGCAGCCCCAGCCGCTGAGCCAGAGAGAGTGATGAGACATTCTCTCTGTAAATAAATAAACTAAATAATTCAAGGCGAATTTGCCAAGCGCCAGCAATACAGGTCCCCGGCGGGTCCCCTGGGGAGGTGGAGAAGGGACACGCGCCAGCCTGCCATCCAGAAGCTCAGTCTCTGCACACAAGCCAAGCTTGCAAAGGGGGCATCATCGCGGCTGCCAGGGTGATGCTCTCCCCCCCCCCCCAAGCTCTGCGGCGCTTCTTCTATGAGCAGCACCTGTTCGAGACTGCTGTGGGCCATGCACCTGTGGCCCCCGGCAGATGGCCAGCCACACCGCTGGGCGGCAGGAGGGGGGAAGGGACGAAGAGCCTCCCCTATGGTGACAGAAAAGGAGCCCCCTTGGAAGACGGCTGCTGCTGCTGCTTCTCAAAAGGGAGACTTTGGAAGGTCAGTTCTTTAAAAAAAAAAAAAAAACATTGCAGGCACACTGCAGGAATGAGAGCTGGAGGAGAAGCATCACCGCCAGGAGCCGAAAAGTTTTTGGGGTTTTTTTTTGGGGGGGGGAAGTGGCGTATATATCCCACGTCATGTCCAAAATGCCCCTTAAAAAACAAACCCGGAGTTACTCCCATCACAGTTCTGCCCTCCCAACCAGATTAGCAACCTTGCATTAAGGCGGGGGGGGGGGGGCCGGCGGCTTACACTCGCTCACATTAACCACTCTCGTTGCAACTATAAATAAATAAATAAATAAATAAAAATTCGATTTCTATACCGCCCTTCCAAAAATGGCTCAGGGCAGTTGACACAGAGAAATAATAAATAAATAAGATGGATCCTTGTCCCCAAAAGGCTCACAATCTAAAAGAAACATAAGATAGACACCAGCAACAGTCACTGGAGGGATGCTGTGCTGGGGGTGGATAGGGCCAGTTACTCTCCCCCTGCTAAAGAAAGAGAATCATCGCCACGGTAAAAGGTGCCTCTTTGCCCAGTTAGCAGGGCGCAGCTGAGCTGGATTAAACAGATTGCCCATTTGCCATCCCAGTTAGAAGTTGTGGGGTGGGGGGGGGCGGGTTTTCCAAATTCTTCTCCTCCTGCCTCCTCGATCCTTTGCTTCCTCCTCCTCGGCGGGAAAAGCAACGCGAGCCCCCCCCTCCCCGGGCTTACCTGGGATTTCTCCTGAGGTCCGTCTTCCAGCTGAGCTGCTCCCCCCACGTTCTTCCATCGATCGTTCACCATCTTCGGGGGGGGGGGCGAGGCTGGTGGAGAGGAAGCGAAGGCAGCGGGAGGCTCTCCCCGGCTGCGCTCCAAGTGGCCCGCGGCGGCGGCGAGCGAGGAGTTCCCAATGGGAAGAAGGCAGGAGCAGCGGGAGCTCTTCTTCCCAGGCAGAGTAGAGGGGCGCCTGAGCCTCCCGATCCTCTCCGTCTCCCCCCCCCCCCGCCCTCCCCTCAGCAGCTAAAACGTGCGCACGCCAAGAAGCCCGGGCGCCCGGGAAGGAGCCGCTTTTCCGGGCAACCCGCCGCCTCTCCCGTGGCGCAAACCACCACGCGCGGGCGGCAGGGGCGGATGCCCCGACCGCCCTCGCCAAACTTCCCTTGGCGGAATGCCGAGGGAGGGGGCCGGCCGGGGGCTGCCTGCCGCGACTTCTTCAGCAGCCAAGGGGAGAAGGCGCGTGGGAACTTCGCCCCTGTGAACGCGGCTGCCTGCTGGAGCAGCGCAGATCGCGCGGCGTGTGCGCGCCTCTCTCCGCCCCGCCCCTCCCGCGCATCGGGAGTCCCGCGCGCCTGAAAAGTGGCCGGAGAAGCCCCCGCTGCCTTGCGCGCAGATCCTGCACACAACTGGTCAGGAGCTTCGTAAGGGATGTCCTCCTCCCTTCCCCGCCCGGCCGTCTCTCCGCTGCAACTCTTGGCGTCCTTGCCCCTCAACTGTGCACCACCAAGCCGGCATCTGTTCACACGTGCAGCAGGCGAGTCGGAATGGGCCGCCGCCAGACACGCCTCGTCAGAGCGGGCTTCACCAGGTTTTCACACATCCAGTAGCCAGGCATCACGTGTAGCGAGACGGGCAGGGTCTTGTGAAACAGCCCTTACTCTGTCTGGCTCCACTTCTACAGAATACTTTGGAGAGCAGGCTCTGCACCTAGCATTCTCCAGCTAGACAAGATTACCTGGCTGGCCTCCGCGGACTGAGTTTCCTTTTTCTAGAAGCAGGTTGGTGGTATCATCACCACCGGCAGTAAAATCAGCACCTTCCCCATCCCCATGCAATCGAGTTTGCATTGCAGCGTGGTGCAGCCAGCCACCTCTGTGACCGTTTGAGAGTCAAACGTCCATGCATCCTATCCCAGAATATTGGAGGTGATCCAGTCTAGCCTCCTGCTCAGGAATCTGCCACCACACCCCTGACATCCAGCCTCTGTTCGAAAACCTCCAACGAAGGAGAGAGCCCCGTCATTGCATGAGGCAGACTGTTCCACAGTCCAACGGCTCTTGCAGTTAGGAAATTCTTCCGAATGTTTAGTCCGAATCTGCTTCCTTTGTAATTCCAACCCACTGGCTCTAGTCCTGCTTCAAGAACACTGGAGTACTCTTTCTTCTGATATCTGAAGATGGCTCTCATTTCCACCCCTCATCCAGTGGTGCTCTTACTCCTGGACTTCAGGGCAAAAGTCCAAGGCCTCCACACCCCCTGGGGCCCCCCAAATCCTCTTTAGTCTGTCCTGGGTGCTGTGGTTGCCCCTGTACCACCAGCCCACACTGCACCGGGCAGCTGAGTGCGGTTATGACCTATGCCGAGTGCTTTAGAGACAGAGAGGGTAAGTGGGGAAAGAAAAATGTGGGATGGAAATATTTTAAGTTGCGTGCTGAAATGTTTCTGTTAGTGCATATTTGCATAAATATACCCCACGTTAAAAATACTGGGTTATTTTTAAGATGGTATTTTACATACACGGGGTGTGAGTGTGGTGTGTGTGTATGTGTGTTTAGGGGGATGATACTTAACTTGCAGCAGGAGGGGAACATAGGAAGCTGCCATATACTGAGTCAGGCCATCAGTACAGATCAAGCTCAGTAATGTCTACACAGACTGGCAGCGGCTTCTCCCAGGTTGCAGGCAGGAATCTCTCTCAGCCCTATCTGGGAGATGCTGCCAGGGAGGGAACTTGGAACCTTCTGCTCTTCCCAGAGCGGCTCCATCTCCTGAGGGGAATCTCTTCCAGGGCTCACACTTCTAGTCTCTCATTCATATGCAACCAGGGTGGACCCTGCTTAGCTAAGGGGACCAGTCACGCTTGCTACCACAATTCCAGCCCAACCTCTCACCCAACAAAGTGAACGCCTATGGCCCTAGGCCAAAGTAGGCCAAGGATAGTCGAAACAAATGAAAAATGAAGTGGGACTCTTTCCCCTCTAATATCTATTTTATTCCAAAATGAAAAAGCAGCATCGAAACTCAAATTACAGCTGGGGGCCCTCCAGCAGTGTGGTGGGGGAGGGGCTCCAAAGGCCTTTAGGTCCAGGCTCCAGAATGAGCCTAGACCTGAGTGCACTTTTTTCCTCATCTCTGGGTTAAATACATCCAGCTTTCCCCCATTTTCCACAGGGCTTTTCCTCAGTAATCTCTGGGGCCAATGCCATGCCCAATGCTTTCTCTGCCCTCCTGTGGAATTGCTGAAAATACCCAGTCCTGGCCATTCACAACTGGTACGTCTAAATGTTTGTTGCTGCTGCTGTTGCAAGTACACACCAGGGGCGTATCTAGGGTGGGGCAGGCAGGGCACATGCCCCGGGCACCACTTGAAGGGGGGCGCCATTTCTTAAATTTAAAAAATAATAATTAAAAGGCTGCCGAAAACAAAATGGCCCCCGCACATGCTCAAATGGCCTCTGTGAGGCCCTAGACCATACCAGGCCTCACAGAGGCCATTTGAGCATGCATGATGACCATTTTGTTTTCAGCTGCCATTTAAAAAAAATTTTTTTTAAATGGCCACCGCACATGCTTAAATGGTCCCTGTGAGGCCCTAGAGGCCAGCAGGGGGGAGGGGGAACCTTTGAAGACACCCCCCACAGCCTTTAGGAAGCCCCCCAAAGGGGCTACAGGTAAAAATTAATATAAGTCACTGTACACATATTCAGATATGTGACTTGTATGTGTCCTTCAGACTTGTATTTTTCTGCTGATATTATGGTAAAGTTATCTGAAAGATGGGTGTCAGATGTTTGGACAGGGGGACAATTTCAAAGTTTGCCCTAGGCACTATTTTCCCTAGATACGCCTCTGGTACACACAGGCTGCTTTTTAACCGCAACAAAAATGGTCTTCAAAAAGGTTACATAGCAGAAGAAATTAGAAAAGGGCGCCTTGTCCCAAAGGGACTCAGAATCCAGAATGAAGCACAAGGCATGGGTTCATCCATGCCAGCAGCAGCAGACACTGGAGGGCTGTTGTGCCTGGGACAGATGCTCTCTCGCCCGGCTCAAGAGGACAGCCACTACAAGCTGCCTCTGTGCCCAGTCAGCAAGGGCATTTCCCAAGCCGTGTCCTTGGGAAGAGGGCCCAAAGGGGTCCATACTCTAAAAAACAGTACAAGGGAAACAACAGCTGCCGGTAGGGGCAACGGACGCTTGCTATTCCCCTGCTAAATCTGCTGCTTCTTCCTATGCCATGCGAGTACAAGGGATGTTGCTTTACTCTTTTTCCCCCCAAATTAATTTTTTATTAATTTTGACAATATTCTTATTAACATTCATAACAAATAAACAAATACGGACTTCCCGCTCACACCTCTTCGTGCATCATCAACTATAAAATTTACCTTTGCTATAATAATAATTCAAAACATAAATTAAAACCTTACAAACACAATTTTAATCTACCCAACCTGCTATTATTACTAAATTTCAAACCCTGCTGTAAAATCCAAAGTAGGAAAATAGTTCTTTAAATACAACAAAAATCTTCTTTAAAGCATTCTAGATTTTGATCTCTTATCAATACTGTAAGTTTTGCCATCTCCGCATATTCCAAAATTTTTATCAGCCAATCTTCTTTTGCTTTACTCTTAGGCTTTTCTTTGGGTATCTTGGCACCAAACTCAGGCAGCAGATTTAACAGCTGGGTCACTACTCTAAAGCTCCTGACTACCACTTGCTCTTCTTTCCTACCTCTAACCTGTCCTCAGAAATCCTCCAACTCCAGCGGGATTTCACTCTCTGAACAGATGGCTCCTCTTCCCACTTAGGGCTCAGCAGACTCAACAGAAGTGTCCCCCCTCCAACTTTAGCACTTACAATCCCAGATAAAATTCAATGTGGTCTTCATTCCAATTGGTTTTCTGGAAGGATTAGTCCGCCCATTAAGCCCAATGGGTAGACCAGCTCTCCTTGAGAAAACAATCCTCACAATTGCAGTTTTTCTGGGGAGAGCTGGTCTACTAATTGGGTAGACCAGCTCTCTGCAGTAAATGCAAACTGGTCAATTTATTTACTTATTTACTTACTTATTTAGTACATTTTAAATCCCACTCTTCCTCCGAGGAGCGCAGAGTGCATGGTTATGTTTATCCTCACAACAACCCTGTGAGGTAGGTTAGGCTGAGAGATACATGACTGACCCAGGGTCACCCAGTGAGTTTCATGGTTGAATGGGGATTCAAACCCGGGTCTTCCCGGTCCTAGTCCAGCACTCTAACTGCGAATGGAATCGGCTGGCCAGAGATACGAGGTTTTGCAATTTGATTCAATCACATCACAAAATCCGATTCGTGCACATCCCTAAAGGGCCACTAGGCTTGTAAAAGAATATGCTCTGCTGCATTTAATAGAGCGGGTAGAATAATTCTCTGACGTATTCTCTCCTATGCTAAATAATGCAGGAGAATATTCTCTGCCAAGTCTCCACCTGCCCGCCCCGCCTGCTTGCCACTGCACCAAGCGCACCCTCGGAACCTCTGTGCTGCTCTCATGAGCTGTCCGGGGGTGTCCGCCTGGCTTGTCACTCTCATGCCTGGCCACTGAGTCCTGAGTCGGAGGGAGGTTTCCTTGGAAAAGGATCCCAGGAGGTTATTCGCACTGGGTTTCAGGGTAAATGTTGAGCAAAGCCACTTGGGAGTACACTCCACTTGGAAGTACACTCCGCTCTGCTCTTGGGTTTCATTTCCGCAAGTACACATGGCAGGCGTCGGTGTTTTCCTTGGGAGCCAATGGGAGCTGGGGGGACGGGGGGGTGGGGGGAGAGCATTCCCTGCAGAGAAAGATCTGCATTTCTGAAGAGACCATGCCTCTTATCATACTAATGATTCTACATCAGTGCCTCTCCCTGTTTGCTCCGGCGTTTTCCGAAAAAGTAGCTTAAAACGAGCATTTTGAAAATCCGGAAATACCTCAAGATAAGCTAGAATTTGCATCACAAAGCCTGATTCGTCTGTGGAGTGGGGGGGTCCGAGGATCTCGAGTGGACGTTGGGGTCAGTTTGGCTGGTGTGTGAATGCAGACTCTCTCTCTCCCGAAGGAGATTCCTGGCAGAAGCCCTGTGGGTAAAGCCTCCAGCTGATCGAAGACTGACCTCAGTGACCCATCCCCAGTATGGCTGCTTCACATGTTGGGAGCCACGGGTAGGGGTGCACGTTGGCAGGGGGGATGGCATGGCGTGTGGTTTGCCGTCGGCTTTGTGGCGGTCGCCAGGACGGGAAAAGCACTCGCACGAGTGTCCGTCCCCACAGCTTGCCAGGGTGGAACGGCCTCCCTCCCCCCCCCCTTCGTCCATCACTCTCAGGAGAGTGCAGACTGGCGGGGTGGGTGGGGTGGTTTCGTCCTGGTGTCGTTCCCAAATCCATGAATGGTAGCTTCCTCTCCAGTGGTGGCGACAGAAGCACTTCCTTGCGGAGTTTGTACTAGGTCCCCACAGGCGGTTCTTTTCACTGAGCAGAACTTGGGGAGCAAACAGCCCACCCCCAGGGGCGTAGCTATAATTGAGTGGATGGGTTCAAAGAACCCAGGGCCCCTCAGCTCTATCCCCCTCCCTATTTTCTTCATTATCTCCCTCACTCTTAGGGGCTGCTGGAGAGAGGGGTGGACACTATGCCCCCATCTACCCATCCCCAGGGAAGAGGCTGAGGGCCCCTTCCCCACCTGTAATTGGTTAAAAAGTAGAACTTGGCTGAAAAGTAGACCTTGGCTGCTCTGGAATCCCTTCCATGATCTGCCTTTCAGACCCCTCCAATTGGAAGAAGATGGTTTTGGCATGGACAGTACAGGCATTCGAAATTCCCGGGCCAGGGTTGGCATCATGGCATATGTGGATCTGCAGGCACGGAGATTCCCGGTGGTGGGGCACCCCCCAGTTTCAATCTATTTGTCAGAGAGAATTCCTGGATACAGCCATGAACGGGAGAGGGAACAGATTCTAAAATCCGACTTTTAAAAAAACCAGGATAGGAAAGATTGCTCGTGTTCTTTGAACACATCTGCCTCTCACTCCGCCAGGTGGTTTTGGGACTGGATCGGTTTGGTTTTTGAGTTCATTTTGCTCTGGAATTGTTGTTGCCCTTTTTATTCTGCATTATTAGTGGTTTTAAATAATTTGGTATTTGTTATTATTATTATTATTATTATTATTATTATTATTATTATTATTTTATTAAAACTTTTATACCGCCCTTCCAAAAGGCTCAGGGCGGTTTACATTAAAACACCATTAAAATCAATTATAATTAAACAAAAATTATAAAACATAAAGCAATGATTAACCATTAAAAACATCATAAAACAACAATTAAATAATCAGTTTTGATCTTTTATTCATTTTTATGTTCTGCTGTTAGTCACTTTGGGAACTCCAATTTCCCAAGGCAGATTTTTAAAAATATATATATCAAATGCCCCTATGCCCCTGAAACTAACTTGGACAATAATATTCTCAAAACCAACTTCTTTCCTAATATTCTTCTCTTACAGGAGGGGAGAACTGTGAAGAGAATTAATCTTGTCAAATTTTTCACAGTCAGGAATAATTCAAATTCAGGGTATGGCTTTTAAAAGATACAGACTATAGCTTGAGAATAGTTTAAATAGCTCAAGGTGTGTGGGGGACAGGTACAGTCATCAACACATTATGTTGAACATGGGTACGGCAGTGTATTTCCTCTCCCTACCGTTTTTTAACATTTATGGGGCCTGTACCCAGGCTGACTTTTAAAATGAATGCAATATTTAAAAAATTGTGTAGTGTGCAGACATCTGTACACTCCTACAACTGCTGGGCCCATAACCCAACAGGTTATGGGCCCAGCACACAACAACATCATAGCTGAATAGGGCCTTGTTTTCCACTCGTTTATGTTTGTTGTTGTAAGTAAGTAAATATGGCAGAATGTTTGCATATAAAGGGACAGGGAGCCTTCTTATTTGGAGAAGGAAAACTGCTCTCAGGCTGGCTGGCTTATTCTTGCCCCTGGCAAGTTCCCAGCCTCACACCCTGCAGTCTTCAAGAGCAGCCTGAGCGCTGCTTGCTAAAAGCTGTTTCGACTTAACTCTGACAATAAAATTTACCATTAAAAATAAATTTATCTTGGCTGTACATGGCCTGGAAATCTGCCGAGGGAGTGATTCAGTGGGCTTGTCACACCACAGCATTCAGCACACTGAGCTGAGCAGCTGGATATTCTCCAAGTCCAGCAACTCATTTTCTGCTGCTGGAATGTACAGGGGGCTGACATTTAATTTAGCATCTAACATACCTTGACACAAACCTATAATACAATCGCAGGGGATGGAGGGGCTGATGGAGGTAGAAGCAAGTGGCGGGAGCAGGTCCAATTGATGGAATGGGCTTTCTTTCTTTCTTTTGTCTTCTACTTTTGCTCTGTCAACAATCACCAAGTATGACAGAATGAAGGCTGCAATAAAAGGAGGATTGAAAAGGGAAAATTGGAAAGGCATGTGTGCCTGGTTTTGGTGCGCTCAGAGAAACTTGTGGTGCAGGTCTTCTTCACCCTCCATGATTGTGCATGCACTAGCTAGCATATCCCTTTAGCGATGTTGCTGTAGCAACTTTCTGTCTAGGAACATAGGAAGTTGCCATATACTGAGTCAGACCCTTGGTCTATCTAGCTCAGTATTGTCTGCACAGACTGGCAGCGGTTTCTCCAAGGTTGCAGGCAGGACTCTCTCTCAGCCCTCTCTTGGAGATGCTGCCAGGGAGGGAACTTGGAACCTTCTGCTCTTCCCAGAGCGGCTCCATCCCCTCAGCGGACTATCTTACAGTGCTCAGACATGTAGTCTCCCATTCAAATGCAAACCAGAGTGGACCCTGCCTAGCATAGGGTGGACTGAAACAAATGTTTGCCAGTATCTGAAACTGTCAACTTCCTGAACTGCTAAATGTGCGCATGTTTTAAATGTTGCTGTGTGTTATTGTGTGGCTGCCTAAATTGTTATTTAAAAATAAACATCTGAGAACCTTGAGACATGGATTTTGGTGGTATAAACATGTGTTAAAGAAACAAATGAACATTTGAATTTGCCTCTTGAAAGTGAACTTTAATTTCAAAATCAGAGGATTTGAGGACAGTAGATTGGTTAGCATCTCTTGGTTGTTTTGATTTTAGCCCTCAAGACTCCTAAGTGAGAAGCTGTTAAGCACTGCCAAATAGTGAGTAACACTGCATCTTCTATGCCTATAGAAAGCTATTAGATTCTAAATCTTATTACATATAAACTATGATTTAAGTATCAACTATTAAATATTCATATATTGAGTCATGGCGCATTAAAAATACACAGTCAAATCATAAATACCAGTGCATCCGTTATCATCAAACAGTGAATGCCATTGCATGTCAGGCACCAATTATTGTCAAGTAAGTGGCGCAGCGGGGAAATGCTTGACTAACAAGCAGAAGGTTGCTGGTTCGAATCCCCGCTGGTACTATCTCGGGCAGCCGCGATCTAGGAAGATGCTGAAAGGCACCATCATCTCATAGTGCGCGGGAGGAGGCAATGGTCAACCCCTCCTGTATTCTACCAAAGACAACCACAGGGCTCTGTGGGCGCCAGGAGTCAACACTGACTTGATGGCACAGCACTTTACCTTACTACTATATCGTTGCATGTTTGAAAGAAAACAGGGGGAGCTGGGAGCTAACTGGAAGCTAACTTAGCTTTCAGGTAAAACAGGGGAACTTCCTCCCAGACCCCGCTGCAGCCCGCTGTCCCATTCCACCACGCAGGCCGCAGCGGCATTTTAATGTAGAAGGGGAGACTTGCCTCTCGTCCCTTGCTCCCTGCAGCCGCGGCGGCGGCATTTAGAAGTAAAGGGGGGGCTTCATCCTCGCCACCCCACCCTCCTTGCTGCGGCAGTGGGGTGGCAAAAGAGGCTTAATCTCTCTCTAAGCAGCAGTCTTAAAAGTTTTTTTTAAAAACCTTTCCCAGTCCCAAGATCTGCCACACCCCCAGGCTTGGCCGCCATAGGCAATTGCCTCCATGGTCATCCGCCTAGAAAGGTGAGTTCCAACCCCAGAGGGGTTGTCCGAAAGACCACCATATGTGCCAATATTTGGACACCTTTGGACTTCCCGGGGAGGCCTTCAGACTTCATTGCCTTTCCCGGGCCTTGTGCGTTGACGTGGTCAACATCCAGATTTATCCCAACTGCAGGGTTTTGTTTGGAGACAACCAGTGGAGGTGTCTGGAGGACATCTCAGCTGTTGCCTTCAGGAAGGAGAAACCACACCCATCACCCCCACCCCGCACTCTGCGGTTTCAGCAGCTTCTTGCCAGCAGTTTAACAGCATCCAGAGTTGGGGTGGGGTGGAGACTAATCCTAGGAGTAATTGTCCAGACTTCCTGGCCCGACTAATAAATACACAACGCTCTCGCTCTCTCTCTCTCTCTCTCCTTGCCAGAGTTCTCCCAAATGGGACTGTGCAGAAGGTCGGCCTCTCTCTTTCCTCTCCTCTGCATAAGTGTGTTTCAATTCATATTGCCAGCGTTCCCCAGAGGAGGCAGCATCTTGAGAAAGACTTGGCAGCAAGCAGCAGACATGAAAAAGATTAGGCACTTCTCCTTTAACAACAGTGAAAAACATCCAAAGCACTCACCAGGAAATTACACCACCCATATTGAAGCAAACGGTATCGAAGCCGGGTATGTGCTTTTCTCGAGCAAGTCCTACTTAGATTGTCACTTAGACTGTCATGCGGGTGGCGAACATGATGCACGGCATTACGGCTCAGTCACAAGTGGTCTGTGTAGACCATACTGAGCTCGACGGACCAAGGGTCTGACTCAGTATATGGCAGCTGCCTATGTTCTTATGTACCTGAAGCAGAAGATTTGTCAGTTTACTCTTAGACGGGCTGGTCAAGCTTGCTTTTCTCTTGAGAGAAATCACAGTTCAGGCCCAATGGAACCTGATCTAATTAGTTTAGAGTCGTCTGGACCAGGGATGTGCATGAACTGAGATTCAACTACCGATTTGCAGCACAGCCTAGGCTCCTTTTTAAAAGGGAGGAGAGCAGGTCGGCGGCCCAGGAGGGCAGCTGGGGGTGGGAGAGCACTGGCGGCTCAGGGTACCAACCTGGTCCCCCTTTTGAAAAGATGCCCGGGATGTGCTGCAAATTGGTGATGGAATCACAATCCGTGCACATCCCTTGTCCAGATGATTCAAAACGAACCAATTTTGAATCGTCAATTAAAAAAAAATATGGGTTTGAGCCATGGAGCACACCAGTAGACAGTGTGTCTGTGGGGAAAGGTTCTCTACCTTTCTAAGAGCAGGAAACAGAGAGCTCTGAAAATGTCCCGAGAAAAAGGAGAGGAGAGCTGGTCTTGTGGTAGCCAGCATGACTTGTCCCCGTAGCTAAGCAGGGTCTGCCCTGGTTGCATATGAATGGGAGACTTGATGTGTGAGCACTGGAAGAGATTCCCCTCAGGGGATGAAGCCGCTCTGGGAAGAGCAGAAGGTTTCAAGTTCCCTCCCTGGCAGCATCTCCAAGATAGGGCTGAGAGAGACTCCTGCCTGCAACCTTGGAGAAGTCGATGCCAGTCTGTGTAGACAATACTGAGCTAGATGGACCAATGGTCTGACTCAGTATATGGCAGTTTCCTATGTTCCTATGTTCTCCTGAGCAAAATTTTTCATATGAATAGACGCTACACAAGGGCACAGAATTTGTTGGGTTTCAGCGTTTGGATTTTCAGCCACTATCGACAAACCAACCCACCAGTATCCAGTTCAAAAGCTGCAGAAAGAACAGTGAAATGTGCACACTGGAAATGATTTTGAAAAACCAACAACCCTAACAATCTTCAGTTTGCAACATCCCTTAAACAGCAGAGTAACAGCCATGAAGATCAGGTTCTTTGTGTTGTATCACTCTGGCCTGCCCTTTGAGGTTCTGTTGTCTTCACTAGACTAGACTTTCTTTTCAGGATCAGGGCCTAGTTTGTTTTTATTTATTTTTACCAATGATGCAAATTGAGATCTGCAGGTGGATCGCTAAAGCAGTGGCTGTGTTATCACCATGGCTTGTTTGGAAAACTTGTAAACTTAATAAGCAGCATTAGTTGGCATTTGATTTAACGTGAGCGTGTTGGTAACCAGATTAATGCTGGCATTTACTTTCCCTGCAATGCGCCGGCACACATGAATACCGCAGAAATATTTGGCATTTGGTTTTAGTCTTCCAAGACAAAAGGAAACAACACTTTATTATTATTATTAATCATTTCTATTGCACTTTTAGTACGCAAAGCGTTTTAACATTGTGGTGACATCCATCTTCTCCTTTGCCCACTGCCTTCAGCGCTCTTGCTTTGAGCCAATTTGTGTGAACAAAAATCAGCCATGGCTGTGGGCTGAATTGAATGCATTTTGGAGCTGGCCTAACAGCAAAATGAAGATCTGATTCCTCTGTCATACCAAGTCAGTTTTTATGCTTGCAATAAGGAGAGAAGTTACATGTCTCATTGCAGATTGAAAGGGATGAGAGGATTTCTCGCACGCACACACACACACACACACACACACACACACACACAATCTAGAGCTACCATATTTTCAGCTTGAAAAATGAGGATGCTGTTCCAACCGTGTGTGTGTGTGTGTGTGTGTGTGTGTGTGTGTGTGTGTGTGTGTGTGTAGAGCTGGTCTTGTGGTAGCAAGCATGACTTGTCCCCTTAAGCTAAGCAGGGTCTACCCTGGTTGCATATGAGAGGGAGACTAGAGGTGCGAGCACTGTAAGATATTCCCCTCAGGGGATGGAGCCGCTCTGGGAAGAGCAGAAGGGTTCGTTCCCTCCCTGGCTTCTCCAAGATAGGGCTAAGATTCCTGCCTGCAACCTTGGAGAAGCCGCTGTCAGTCTGTGAAGACAATACTGAGCTAGAGAGACCAATGGTCTGACTCAGTATATGGCAGCTTCCTGTGTTCCTGTGTGTGAGATCTGCCTCCAGAGCAACTGTGGTGGCATTCCAGTTCTTCCAACTGACGTTCCAAGTCTTCCAATGGACTTGCTAGCAGTGGCAATAGAGCAGAGGCAGCCTTTGGTTTCGGACAAGGCGGTGCCCCACCTCACCCTGCCCACCCATTAGACCTGGAAAACAGATTGACTTTCCTCTGTGCAAAAGGCAGACTTGGCCTCCTGTTCTGGAGTCGCTCTGGCTGCTGAAGCAAAGGTAAACCAGTGTACCGGTCTGCTTTTTTGCTTATTGGACCTCCAAGCCAAGAAGTCCAGAACTGGTAGACCTGGCCACTGTTCTGAAGGAGGCCAGGTCTGAGGACATGTCCATGAAAGATGAGGACATATGAGGATGACTCCATTACTTTATTCTTCTTCTTTTCACTTTGCTTTGAATCCCACTCTTAAATTCTGAACCTTGCCAGACGTCTCCTCTGATGCCCACCAGCCAGCATCCAGAACGAGAACATGTGACTGCGGTGAGCAACGTGTCTTGCCTTGTGCTTCCGTCTGATTCTGCATGGACGTTGCAAGGTTGCCCTTTATCAAAAGGCATCATGAAATGCCCACATTTGGACTGGCTCTGATGGCCAGGGCTTGGCGGTGACTTTTCTCAGAGCAGCTGCGTGGCCTTGGACCCATCTGAGGTCCTGAAGCTCCCATCCAGGCAAACCTTGCTTTGCAGATTGACCATTGCCACCCTTGGTCACCCTGTACAGCCGGGCTGCACCCACAAAAATGTTGTCCTGTTTGCCATCTCTTGTTGGAAGGGGATTCCATCAGCAAAATCTAGGGCCAGATTTTGGCCTCCTTTCCACTCTCATCTAGAAGCCTCTTCCTCCAAGGCTGGAAGTTGCTAATAAGAGATGCTAAGGAAGAGGAGTGGTGGGGGAGAGGGAAAACAACGGAGCCGTCTGTTTGGGCCCCCTGAGTCGAAGAAGACGCCTCTCTTGGAAACATGCCATTAGAGCCGCTGAACAGTCACTGCACACACACCTCATCAGACATCATCATAATATTAATAATGAAAGGGCAGCTTCCTCAAAGATCTTAGACCCCGGCATACCATGGCTGACAGGAGCACTGCATGCAAATAAGCTGCGTGAGCCTCATTCCAAACAGAAGCCAGGCAAAACACAGCAGGAAGAAAAACCAAAACACCCACCCAGCGCCTCCTTCGCCAAGAGAGGGAGACGTGAATTGTGAATGCTTTTTTAATTCCTTGCAGCTTCGCTTTAACTCTGGAATCCTTCAGGTTTCTCTCTTGTGAACCAAGGTTCGGTGAAGCAAGAAACAGCAGAACCAAGAGGGAAAGCAAAGATGAGTCGGCGGCTATCTCTGCTTCAAGAAGCTCCTGTTTAGGCTTGCCTGTGAAGTCAAACCACATCTTTGTCCTGAGTTTGGGGTGTGTGTGAGGGTGTATGTGGCAGTTGTTACGCAGTGACTGAACCCATTGGAGCCAGCAGCAAGGTCTTGGTTTCATCTGGCAGGCAATTACTTTTTGGGGGTCTGGAAGCCTTGGAGCCTGCCTCAACCCTGCCAACCATTTCCTGGCCCTTCCAGGGTACCCTGTGGCCATGGTGGAGTGGTGAGGAGGGGTTGATCTACGTTGGAAGCAGAGACCCAAGAACAGCCCTGCTGGATCAGGCCCAAGGAGGCCCATCTAGGCCAGCATCCTGTTTCACACAGTGGCCCACCAGATGCCGCTGGAAGCCTACAGGCAGGAGTTGAGGGCATTCAACACTCCTGTGTAAATACTTGCACAAACAAGGTTGTGTGACAGAAGGCCATCGGAAACAGGCCCTCTGCTGTGCAACTCCATTTGCACAATTCTGTGGTCTTCCTCAAGTGCTCTTGCGCAAGTGCTCCTCTGCTGCAAAGCAGATGGGGGGGGGGCTTGTGGTATGTCACCATCACCCCTTGTTCAGGCTTGTTTGGACAGGCTCACTGGTTTGAACCTGGAAGTTGCCAGCCCTGGCTTTGAGTTCTCTCTGTTGTGCTCTGCTCTGCTCATGTGGCCAGGCTCACTTCCTAATTACCCACAGGTGATCCTGTGGCATCTGCCTCATTGCTCCTCCCCGATGTATGTTTTGCCCACAGCATGACCCACCACTGACTGACACTACCCTGCCTCCTGGGGTTGCACTTTATAGTGATATAACCGTGAAAGCCGGTTCTTGTCTGGGTGGTGTACGACGCCAAATAATACACACACACAGAGGGGAAAGCTTATGGGATGTTTACTGCTAGCCAGTAAGGCTTTCGGGGCGCACCCAAATCGAGAGCGAAGACCCCCAGTTACAGGTAAGTATTTATACACAGCGGGTAGCTTAGTCATCTATCATGGTGTAACAAAGGTCTTCGGAGGAATGCAAAGCTTATCGTCAGTGCTGATCCACCTTTGTTTACATCAGAACGAAACAATCGACCATCCCTTAACTTGTATCAGTTTCCCAACATCCGCTGTTTATACCCTGTTCCATTTCCCCGTTTGTTTCCCCTTCCCTAATCTTCCTAGAGGAGTCAGCGAGTTATTATAAGGGCCCCCTGTCTACGTTTCTCTTAGGGGAAGAGTAAGATACCAACAGCTGCAGCAGATTTACTCCTTAAGAGGTAAAGGCTACCTCCCTGGGCAGAGAGGGCTGGGGGGGAATTAACCCCTTAGTTTCCAGTGTGGAAGAGGCATAGAGAGTGATGGGACTTCATATGAAGATGGCTGTGCTGTGGTTCCCTGGGCCTTAGTTTTAGGTGAGACTGCCCTCCCCACGTGGATGGTTTGCATGGGTATATCAATAGGTACTCCCCATTGCCCCCCCCCCAAATGAACTCTTTGCTCCCGCTGTTCAGGGCTTTCCTCATTCCAAAGTCTTAATTAGCTAATGTTAAAAAAAAAAGAAGGAAAAGCCTCAACACTCAGTTTGAATCTGAGAGAAAGGGAGGTTAAACAAACGCCCGAGAAAAGAGGCGTCTTGCAATTCACTGGGGTTGTGCACCAGAACGCTCTCTCCAGATTGTGTGCGTTCTGTTGAATTCCAATGAACAGTGGGGAAAACCTGCCCTGGCTTTCTCATGGAGGCAAAGAAACTCTGGATGATGACTGAGAGCCTGGGGAGAAGGAGGATCCACTGAGGACATGGGGGGGGCTCTCTTTTCTCCCCTCCATCCACTTGAAAAACCCTCACCATAATGAGAAGAGAAAAGCAAGCCCAGCCCATCACGATCAACAGCACATCTTCCACTTTATTCTTGTCTCTGAGCTTCTAGCCCTCCCCTTCCCCATCTCTCTCTCTCTCTCTCTCTCCTTCCTTCTACCACAGAAGAATATTGATTGAAATGCCTCGTAATCCATTGTTTCTGTGAAAATATTGGCTTTGAACTGTCCCAGGTGGAAGCGGAGAAAATCTGCATGTGTTGGGCTAGTGCTTGCTCATAGAAAGGAGGCTGTTTGTCATGGGGAAACATGGCCTGTTTGTTAGGAAAGGCCATAGCAATGCCGTCCGCTCCAGCACAGACGGGCTGAGGGGTGGGCGAGAAGGCAGCCGCCGAGGACCCACCACTGACAACACCCTGCATCCGGGGGCTGCCCCACATACTTTAAGGTGGCCCCCCCACTGTGCAACAAATTACAGTTTTAAGTATTACATGTTATACATTATAAACAATATTTTCAATATTTTATATATGCCTCTATGGCATATATACAGTGGTCCCTCGACTTACGAAGCACTCGACATCCGAAGATTTCGACATACGAATGACAAAAAATACCGGAAGTCGTTGCCGGTTTAGATGCGGCTTCCTCAACCTACGAATTTTTAGATGCGGTTTCCTCGACTTACGAGTGTTTCCGGACTTCCGTGGATGCGCTTTTCGACTTACGAAAATTCCAACCTACGAACGTGCGTTCGGATCGGATTATCTTCGTAAGTCGAGGGACCACTGTATATATTTTGTGATGCATCAGGCCGCACGTGTTAAAATGTCCAGCAGCTGCAGTTGTGCAAACAGGGGGGGAACTGCTGCTTGCAGAGTGGCTGTGCGTCATGTCAGCCAATGTTGTTCTTGGCTGGCATTACACAAAGTAAGCCTGTTGAAATTAAAAAGGACCTAACTTGCCCTTCTAATTTCAGTGGCACTATTCTGAGTAATTTCCCTCATTATCAGCCATTATTGTTATATGCAGCTCTATCCTTGCCCGCAGAAATGACAGCAAAAAGAAGGGCTCTGCCCCAAAGAGTGTGCAGTTCTCCCAAAGAGCATACAGTTCTCCCACACAGGAGAGACATGGAGAAGAATTATTTGATTACATTTATATCCGGCTCTTCCTCCAAGGAGTCATAAGAACATAAGAACAGCCCTGCTGGATCAGGCCCAAGGCCCATCTAGTCCAGCATCCTGTTTCACACAGTGGCCCACCAGATGCCTCTGAGAAGCCCACAGGCAAGGGGTGAGGGCATGCCCGGAAGGTCTCGTCCGCATGCCTCTCTGTCTCTCTGAGCTTCTCCAGATCCGCCACCTTGGTCTCAAGGGGAAAAACTTGTTCCCAGAGAGCCAGGAGCTCCTCGCACCGAGCACACACCCATGACTTCAGCCCATGGAGCAAATAGTCATACTCTGTGCAATACACTGGGAAGTACTCCCTCCCCTGCTGGCTTTCTATCTTCATAACTGGTTTCGTTGGCAGTTTACAGTACTTAGAGACGGTTTATTTGAAGGATAGGTCTCAGCTGTATTGGTCAGCTATTTAACTGTCCAAACTGCCTTTCTCAAGAATATGAGGGAGGAATTTGTACCTTCTCTTCTCCACTGGGCTCCTTGTGATCACAGCACAAACTCCCACAAAACCCCAATGCCCTGTTGGCTATCCCTGTTCGCTATGCTCTCGGGGCCTTCACCTCCCATGTAGAGAGTAGGCTTCAAACTGAGATGCAGGAATGTGGCTCAAAGGAATGTGGGACCTCCCACAGCCCTAGCTGACTCCACCCCCTCCAGGCAGGGAGAAACAAAAACTGGATGCCACAGGAGTTTGCTAGCCCTGGGAAATGTTAGCCTTGGCAAATAACAAACCCAGAGGCTAGGAATGATCCCTTAAAGAGAAACCAGCCCCTCAAAATCTCCCCTCCTCCTGTTAGTTAGTTTGAAGGGGGGGGGGGAAGGCTTGATGTTCTGTTTAGAAAAGCTTGCTCACCTGAAGCTGCTTCTGCTCTTCCCAGAGTTGGCTTCAAGCTGAGCACATCAGGTTAGCCACTGAGGCTACAAGCCGAAACACATTTATTAGGGAGTAAGTTCTATTGAACAGTCTACTTATTGACTTTTTATTTGCATTTACAAAAGCAAACAGCACTGAATAATACAGTGTCCTAAGAAAATAGTCGCACAGAAAAGTAGGTGGTGTCGCAATAACAGCTAATGGATGTCACAATACGCAAGTCCTTCCAGCTTTGGGTAGCATTTGGTTTAGAGTTTGGTGGGAAGAAAGTCCAAGGGCCGGGCACCCCTTCATCCTCTTATTTACGTGTGTCCAGAAGGGCCATGCCTGTTTTTTTCTGCCAATCACAGCCTCCGGGCTGTGCCCACCTGGCCCTTAATAAATGCAGCCAGCTCTTTTATGATAGCCAGAGAGTCTTGATTTTGCTTTAGCGGTGATGACCAGTTTATGAACATGTCATCCTTCCAAAGAAAGGAGAAAGTAAACCGATTCAATAGCCAACGGTCTAGAGCCAATGTGGTGTAGTGGTTAGAGTGCTGGACTAGGACCAGGGAGACCCGAGTTCAAATCCCCATTCAGCCATGAGACTTGCTGGGTGACTCTGGGCCAGTCACTTCTCTCTCAGCCTAACCTGCTTCACAGGGTTGTTGTGAGGAGAAAGTTAAGTATGTATTTATACCTCTCTGGGCTCCTTGGAGGAAGAGCGGGATGTAAAATGGAAATTAATTAATTAATTAAATGTCAGGGAAGAGCCTTCTGCAACCTGTAATGAAGGGCTGGGCCTCAGGTAGTGAGAACAGGGCTTCCCCAATTTGTTTTCAATTTAATTTTAATATTTGGGTTATGCAGAAGTCTTTGCTGGTGGTGATAAAATGTTCCCGCCCAGGAAGCTAGGGGGAAGCTGCACTGGTGCAATTTCAGCCTGTCATGAAAGGGTTACAGCCACATAGGTGCTATGGGGCAGATGGGAATAAAAAGCCTTGCTCGCTGGGGCTGACGGCTTGACTTCTCCAGGGCTTGCAGAGAGCCCTCCAGAACAGATCACTTTAGCCTCCCTTTCTCCATCAGGAAAAGGCTGCCAGCTGGAAGGTGAAAAGGAGGTAATTATGATGTGGCCACCCCGCCCCCCTCCACCCACCCCCGTGTCTCAGAAAGGTCTTTAAGAGAAAAGCACACTTTCACCTTTCTCTGGCTGCTGAAAGGAACTCATTATCTGACTCTCCAGAAACCGTGGCAGGACAATAGTGTTTGTTCTGGGCGTGGGGGCAGAAGAAATGACAGGGAGGGAGCCCTAAGAGAAGAGCCCCTGCCGGACCTTTTCCTCACACTTTCCAACTGCAACCACTAGGCATGACCACCCCACTCCTCCATCTCTGGCCTTCTCCGACAGCACTCCATCTATAGTTAATGATATCAAATGGGCCATCATTAAAAAAAAAAAACCCATTTACTGGCATGACCATCCCACACATAACAGAGGGTATAACAGAAACCCTATCTTCCTCCCTCCCCCCACCCCCGGCCTCTGAAACAAGAGGATTTTTTAAAGCCGGGCATACTTCAGGCTAAGCCAGAATGCGCAGCCTTCATGGGGGGGCGGGGGGGGGGGGCGGACAAATCCTGTCTGTCCTGGTCCCTGATAGCCTACAGGGACTTTGGGGTAAATCCAGCTAATATGTGGACTGGCACATTCCAATCCGGAGTGGATTTGAAATAAAAGCCCTGTGTGTGCCAAGCCTCCGGGGAGGCTAGCTGGGAGCGAGCAAAACCGGAGTAGAGCCCGATTCCAATGCAGCAGGCAGACTTCTGCACATGGGTGTCTGAGGATGCAGGCGTCCTTATATTGTATTCCTGATGGGAAGACTAGCAGATGGCATCATCTCACTCTGATGGGTCCCAGCACAGGTGGGGAATTCTTCTTTCATGCCTGCTTGTTTAAGTACTTTCAAATAATGCCATTCCCTCAAATAACACAAGCAGCCACTATGTAAATGGCATGAAAACGATGTAAGCAAACACTCCACACCCAAACCTGACATTTACCGTAAATAGTTACCCCTTAACTGAGGGTAATAGTGGCGGTTGGACCGGTCAGTATTGCAGTGAATCATTAAGTACTAAAAAATGATGTATGAAGTTTATTAGGAGCAGGTCTTTCTCGCTGGATGAAGGGGTTCCCCCCCCCTCCATGTTCTGCTCCTGCACTTTCAATTAAGCCACAGAATTAATCTCTTATAACAGTTGCTGCTGCTGGTTTTGTTCTATCCCAAACTCTAATTTGCATCGGGACTCCTAATTACTTTTTACTGCAGGGGAAGCAGCTTTCAAAAAGGAAGACAGAAGAAACCAGAATCTTCCACAAGGTGTGGATGCAATTGTGGTGGTGCTCGTGGGGTTTTCTAGCATGACTGGTGCCTTCATTTCTTAAGGCACACTTCAGCCGCTCTGATGGCACAGGAAGGTACCCTGGCTCACATTTTGGGAATCACTGCATCAAGCAACAGGAATTATTTCCGCCTTACTGCTGCAAGTGGAGAGTTGGTCTTAAGCATGAATTGACCCCCCTGAGTGATAGGCAAAGTCTGCCTTGGTTTGCATTTGGATGGGTGCCTACTTGTGAGTGCTCTCTGCATGTAGCACTACCGGAAGTGAACCCTGTCCTGACTGACTGGTGGTGATCTCTAGGGATCAGCCACTCATCACATGGTGGGTGGGACCTAGAGGCAGGAAGAGGAGACTTTTTTTGTTCAGGAGAAGCTAGGTTGTCCTTGCAATCGGATGTTGGCCAGGCAAATGGCTGCATCAAGGAAGACTGCAAGGGCTTGAATTCTCTCTCCACCATGGTTTTGGTGAGTTCAAGAAGAAAGCCAGGGTTTTGACTTCGGGGAGAGGTTTAGTCTAGGGAACAGTTTACTAGTCAGTTTGCATCAGAAACTTATTTTTGCTTTTGTGTGCCGTGCATATTCTATTTCTTACAACTGCTCTATGGTGTTTTATCTGTAACGTAACTAAGCTAAGAAACACTGAGCCTGTGCCATTCCAACAGGGCATTGTAAAAGACTCTGTAAACTTTTTAAGGTGCATCTGTTTTTGAATTATTCTTGCAACTACTGAGTATTTCTTTTACCTGTAACTAAAAGCTGAAAGAGCCTCTGATGGAAGCGGTCTGTAGTACTTTGAATAAAGCCCCCCCCCCTTTTTTTTTTTTTTTTGCTCTTTGCAATTTTGAATAAGCCCTCTTGAGTGGATTTTTAACTCAGGAAAGGTGGGTTGGAAAGGGTTTTTTTGTTTCTGGTGCCAAACATGTCTCAATTTGACGGTTCATCAGCTACCGAGTTTTCTCATCATGTGTAGGCTTGCACGTGGAAGGGTTTTTTGGGGGTACTTTCCCAATAATAAGGAAAGGAGGGTCTCCCTGGAATTCCACCCTAATGGGAGGGGGGTTTAAACTCTGTAATAATTGGGTGGTGGCCAGCGGCGTACCATTAATTAGGAAAAGGGAGTCTCCTGGCCCATAGCCCCTAAAGGCCAGCCCTTGCCCTTTCTCTTTTCCCCGTGTCTTACTCTTTCTCTTTTTCTGTTGCTGCTGCAGCAGCAAAGTGGTCCCATACCACCACCACCTCCTCCTCCTCCTCCTCCTCTTCTTCTTTTTGCCTCCCGCCTGCCTCTCAGCATGGCTGCTCCTGGCCGGCCGTGCTCTGCGCAGACTCATTCCCTGAAACTGAGAGCATGCCGATTGGGTGACATCATGCAGGCACAAGTCAGGCAGCAGCAGCGGCGAGAGGGAGTGCTGGAACTTTGAAGCCAAGCTGCTGGCTGCAGGCTGCATAAAAGCCGTGCTTCGTTTGTGTTGCTGACAGACTGGCTCACAAGAAGGCAGGGGGTAAAATAAATGCAAGTCGTATTAGAAGGCAAAGCAACTGCCCGAGGGCTGCATAACCGCCTTGTTCTGCGGTGCTGACTGACCCTCAAGAAGGCAAGGCAGCGGGAGGACGGTAAATGGAACTTTTATTTTTAGAAGTAACCGTCGGGTCGAGGGAACGAGTGGAACGTGAAGAAAACAAATGAAAAAAGAGGGAGAGATGGTGAGAAAGGGGTGGGGGCTGCCTTGGTACTGCTGTCTCACAAGAAGGGGAGGAACGACGGAACGTAAAAGAAACTCGTATTTTTAAAAGTAAGCATGATGGAGGTAGTTGATGTTCAGTGTTGGGATCTTGCAGGCTGAGTCATCCATTTGATAAGGGCTAAAGAGCTGCTAAATAAATGCTTAAAAAAAGACTCGCATCAAAATAAGACTTTGCAAATCAATTGATGATGGGGATTCTTTTTCCCCCCCTTTTTTAAGGCTGCCTTTCTCTCCTGTCCCTGAAATGCTTACTATTTAAATCCCAAGAAACTGGGATGACTCCATGTATTCCATTCTGTTGTCTGGTTTGAAATCAAATTAGGAGATAGATAGATAGATAGATAGATATTGTCTCAACTGATTACTGATTGCTGGTGGGTGACTTCTCTTTCTGTTGGCATAGCCGGGGCGTATCTAGAGTACGGCAGGCAGGGCACGTGCCCCGGGAACCGGGAACCTAGATGCTCTTCCCAGAGTAGACCCATCCCCGAAGGGGAATATATTACAGTGCTCACACTTCTAGTCTCCCATTCATGGGCAACCAGGGTGGACCCTGCTTAGCTAAGGGGAGAAGTCATGCTAGCTACCACAAGGCCAGCTCTCCTCCCCAAGTTTTATCCATCAGGCACATCATAGGTTCACTACTCTCTCTCTTTTCATCTGTGGGATGCTGGATTTTTTGCACTCTGTCAGCCTAACGCACTTCACAGGGTCATTGTCAGGATGAAATGGCATCATCCTTTGTATTATGCCAAGAACCCAGAGCTCCTTAGAGAAAAGATTAGATAACATGTGTTAGGCAGGCAATGCTGGAAGATGTGTTGGGAAAGGATCTCTGGAAAAGAAGAATGACCATTCAACCAGCCATCATGGCCGGAGTGAGCATCAAGAATTTCAGTGCAGGGACCATATGGGGCCCTTATGCTCAAATATCCAAGAGCATGGTGGTTGCTCAGTGCAGTGCTAAGTCGGGCAGCATAGTAACGGTTCCTCTGGGATGGCCAGGAAGGGCATATTTTCCCCTGCTGTTGTTGCCTCGGAAGTCGGGAGCACTCCCACCCTAGTAGCATCCCCTACCAGAGCATAGGGTGGGAACAAGGGCTCCCCACACTTTACCTTTGGCTTCCAACCACTACATTGTCTAAAGCTGATCTCTGCTATGCTGGTGGGAACGCACATCATTTCCCCTCTAGGCAGGATGTGGCAAGCACTGAGAAGTCTTATCCTGGAGAGCATCAACCTGTCTTTTGAGTCCCTGTCTTTGCTAGCAGGTTGTGTGTGATTGTTGCTGTTAGAAATGACAACCTTGGCACATCCCTTGGGCACTTCCTTTTTGTTTGGTGCCTGGTGGTCTAGAGATGTGTTCCTTTTGAAGATGGGAAGGACAGGGAGAAGCCAAAAAAAAAAAAAAGTTGGCTAAATAAGCTCAATAATTGGAATATATATGTTCTTGTTTCTCCTTTGATATTGGCCCACTTGAAAAGAAATATCCCCAGATCAATGGGTGCCCCCTCTGGCCGAGCCCCAACAGCATAGATGTTTTTTTCTTCCTTTAAAAACATAGCACAACAACATAGCACAACAACAAGCCCATTGCTTTGATGGTTAAAAATTGGAAATCAGCCTGCCCCTATCCTCTTATTTCGATTGAAGAAAAAATGTTCTGAAAAGCTGATACCACTGGGTAACATTTTTAGTGTTTTATTGCAGTTTATATAAAATGTATCATAAAACCTCCAAAATGGAGCTTTAAAAGGACATAGGCCCAGATCTCTTTACAGTATTTTTATTGTCGGCAGATAAATCCCACAAACACCATTAAAACAACATTTTACCCTCCAGCTGACATAAATAGTTTTGTTTCCTTCCGTTGGCCAATGAAAGCAAGCAATTGAGGTTATCTGGGGCTTTGCAGATGCTCTGGGGAGAGGGGACTAGACCTGAGAGGTCTGGAACTCAGAAAGGTAGCAACTTCTAAACAGGTTGTGCAGAAGTTCAGCCTCACAGCTAACCCAGAGGCCCGCTAGCACCCTTGCTAAGGAGACAGAGGGGTTACCCTAACCCTAACCCTTCCCTTCAGCAGAGAGCCTACCTAGCCACTTAGCAGTGCTGCTGCCGAAGAAATGGGGCTTGTCTGGAAAGAAGCACCAGGAAAATGGGTAAAATTTGTTTAAGCACTCTTCCTGCAAATTCTTCAAATTTCGGGTGCATTTTTCCTGCATTCTGGACAGGTGACAACCCTAGCTGGATCTGATTCTGTATAAATGATTCTCTCCATTAAGAGAGTGTACATGAGTAGTTCTCTCTGGTGAGAACCAGTGACTCTCACATGGTTTAACACTCCTCTGTTTTGTCTATATAAGCCCTTGTGTGTTGTTAAAGCACACACACACACACACACGCGCGCGCGCACTCCTCAGTTCCATGCTATGGAATATTTGAAATAAAAGCCTATTAAAACAACACGACTTAACATTTCTATGGCACTTTCCTTTCAAGAAATTCAAAGCCCTTTCCAAACATTACTTAACGAAAACCAACAGCACCTCTGGGATGTGTTATTATTATTCTGTTATAATACTAATTCTGGAGGAAGGTGCAATGAGATGCAGGGAAGCCAAAGCACGCCTAATTTTTCTCACCAAAGGTCTTTTTATCTCTTCTTCCACCCACCCACCCCCTTAGCGATGTCTCTGCCTCTTTCAGCTTTTCATTATGATTTTTATTCAAGATTCGTACAAGAGCTTTTAATGTACCAAGTGGTTTGCATGCTTTGTCTTGCTCCTCCCCCCGCCTTTTCCCCTTTACAGTCACACTGTGAAGTGGTGGCGCTGAATTCCAGCCCCCCATGGTCCCGCCCCACATACTTTTCCAAGCAGAGGAGTTCAAGCTCATAGCAGCTTCTGCAAAATCAGTTTCTATCTGGAAAAATTGAACGCCTTTTTAAAAACCAGTTTGTGAGTTGTTAGTGTTTAGTTGCAGCAAATCTTCATAATTCAGCAACGCTTCCTGATTTAGATTTTCAGATACTGAATTGTAAGCTTGAATTTCCATTTTGAACATGAAATGTTTATCCCCAAACTTGAATGTTGTAAAACTGTTGACATTTTCTTGATTTATTTGATTTTGGCAGGTTCTGGACATGTGTGCACAGAGAGAGAGAGAGGCCTATTTTCTGTTCCATTATTGCAGTTATTGAATCCTGTTTTATCTTAACACAGCACTGCCGGTGTTAACCCTTTGCTTCTCCAGCGATTGTTGTCTACCATCATGCGCAAGCACCCTATTTTGGCTGGGGATGCTAATTGTAGTTCAACATTTGTTCATTTGTAGCTCGAAAGCCAAGTTTGCCTATCCATGCCTGAGGGCTTCCCCATCTCTGGGGCTTCCTTTAAACAGGTGTGCCCTAAGTTGTTTTGTTTTTTTTAATTGGATATTTTGTTCAACTTTTAAATTGTTATGTTTGTTTTTAACAATGATCACATATAATTCAAAAGAGCAGTAGAGGAAACCGATAAAGCATTTCCTATACTGTACATGGGAAGAGAGAACATTTTTGAGCATGCAATTACGCTGCAGCAAAGGCTGAGCTCATTTTGCCCAACTCCACTACTTTATTATTTGGGGAGTTCACCTTGCCCTGTATTCCACTCTTCTTGGGTTCAGCTAGGACAATTTCTAAAAATAACTTCGTTATTGGAGCAAGCATAGTGTGTCACCTTTTAGTTTCTTCATTTCTTCATCTCAGCCATCACATGCACTGTAAAGAAGTACTTCTGATGCACCAGGATTTCTTTTGTGTCCATCTCACACGTGCATCAGTACACACACATAATTGTCAAGGGTATTAGAAGGAAGACCTGTTATTCTAAAGCCACCCTGGCTTCATAATAGAGCTTCCCCATCTAAGGCTGCTTTAAAAACAAAAAACAAAAAGACCTTGACATACCTGTTTGTTTGGGATTAATTTGAAACCATGTTTGTCTGCTTAGCTAATCACAGTCTGCTCTGGTTGCATATAAATGGGAGACTACGAGGCGGGTCTCACAATCAGTGAGACCCGCTTTTGCCTCATGAGTAGCCGCGGCACGGAGTCACGCCACGGCTACTCACGATCAGAAAGCCCGGGTTTGCCGAGTGCTCGCTCTGCAAACCAGGGCTTTAGGGAGGTCTACTTGAGCGGGTTACCCACTCGTAAGCCACCAGGATCGCCTGAGAGCCCAGTGGTTTACACGATCAACAAAAATCAGGCTAGGCTCTCCTAGCCCGATTTTTGTTGATTGTGAGAATAGCCCCTACATGTGTGAACAATGTAAGATATTTCCCTTCGAGGATGAAGCCACTCTGAGAAGAGCATTTAGGTTCCAAGTTTAACCAGCTAGCCTTTAGGCAATTTGGTTTGGGTTTTTTTTAAGTCGTTTGAAACACCCTGTGATTTGTTTCAGAACTTCCCCTTCCCCATCGGACTATATCTTTTACAACTTTTCTAGTATCTATACTTTTGTGGTTAGAGAATGCCATCTTGTGGCCTCCCACATATAGCAGCTTTTCTCTGTTAGTATCAAAAATAGATATATATATTTTTAATCACTGAAAACTTCCAAGATGATGGGGAAGTACACATCAGAGTCCACATCTGATCTGTTATCATCAGTTTTGTGTTTCTTAGACCATGAGCCAACCAAATTTTGACATGGCACTACTCCATCATATACATTACACCAATCAAAATGACCAAGACCAGGCTAATTAAATTATTGAAGGCAAGGGAAATTAAATTAAGCTACTCGGGATAATGGCTGAAATATAAGGCAAAGTTTCATGGGTTCAATGAGAGAGCAGCTTAATTTCCCACTACACTGCGAAGAGGGGAAGCAGTAATTTTTGATGCCCTTCCCTTCCAATGTCAGGATGATTATTTTTTTTGAAGGGCAGGATGTCAAAAATTGTACTGGTCATCATGGGCATTATGACCATGATGACCAAACTAGTCATTTCGAAACTGCAAATAATACTCCCTACCACTTGCTTCGCATTGTTCATCTCACCCAACTTTTCATCCTTCACGTTCTCCTGACCGAACTTTCAAATGCATTTGCTTGCAGAATTGTAGATCAGTGTGCGGGAGCAAACCAGGACGTCTGTCTTCCAATCTGTGAAGAGTGTTTCTCCTGTTTTGAACACATTTCAAGTCAGGTGAATGAAGCCACTTCCGGAATTTCTGTTTTGTGTATTTTGTATATCCGGATGGTTTGCCAACAGAAGTAAATGAAGGGAATTGAGGTGGAGGATGGCCCCCATTTGCATCAGTGGCTATTATATAAGTTGGCTATCCGAGCCAGCAAAGTACAACATAGTATGTTAGTGCGCATGTGGTCAGGATGAGGTTTGCCAGAAGGTCGGGAAGAGGCAGGACAAGGGACGGGCACCTGTACAACCCTTATCTAGCACAGGCACACCATTTCACAGAGTGGCAATAAACCTCCTGGGGCCTATACAACCCAAGACCACTAGAGGAAAACACTACGCACTGACTCTGGTGGACTTCACCTAGGTGGCCAGAGACCCTTACCCTGAGCCAGAGAGAGATGCAAAGACTAAGTCAGGCTCTGATGTACACTTTTTGCCAGGATCAGTTGGCCAGGGGAACTCCTGGCTGATGGCAAGGGCCAGTTTCCTATATGGGATGATGAAGCAGCATTGGAACACCCATGGGGGATGGAGCATCGCACTCCTGTGACTGGCCAGCCCCTGACACGGGACTCAGTGGGAGGAGCCCAAGGCAGGGACTTGGGGGGCCCTGATCCAGGAGTTGATTCCTGGACTGGCAGTCCCGCTCCTAGAGAGTGACATCGCCGGCGCTCTAGGAACCGAATCGTTCGCCCTGTGACGGGGCAGGATCACGTGATTGCTACTAACGACGTTTTGGTCAGAGCGGGAGGAGAGCCGCGGCTAGAGCGTCCCAGGAAGCTGAAAGGCTCCTTCCCCCAGCACTGTGCCTAGAGCGTCACAGGAAGCGGAAGTCTCATTTACTTCCTCGCGGAAAGGAGGCGGCGGCGGCGGCGGCGATGTGGGCGCGTTGTTGAATCTTTGAAGTCTGTGCGTGGCGGGTTCCCGAGTCCCGCCTCGGCCGCGTGATGGGGGACGACATGGACGTGATGCCCGAGCGGGAGATGAAGGTGAGGAAGGGAGGAGCGGCCGAGACTGGGGCGCCGCATCCCCCTCGGTTGCCCCTGCTTAGCTGCCATATCCCGAGTCAGACCCTCTTGGTCCGTCTGGCTCAGGATTGTCTGCACTGACTGGCAGCAGCTTCTCCCAGGTTGCAGGCAGGAGTCTCTCCCAACCCGATCTTGGAGATGCTGCCAAGGAGGGGACTTGGGACCTTCTGCGTGCAAGCAGGCAGGTGCTCTTCCCAGAGTGGCTCCATCCCTTAAGGGGAGTCTCTTCCAGTGCTCACATATGGAGTGTCCCATTCACGTGCAAACCAGAGCAAAGCCTGCTTAGCAAAGGGGACAGTTCATGCTTGCTGCCACAAGACCAGATCTCCTCCCCCCGCCCCCCACAACCCGACTTCTTGGCTTCTGCTCTGGTGTTGGGGCTGATTCAGTCTGTCTGTCTGTCTTTTCATTCTGTCTCACTCTTCCCCCCAAGGAGTCCAGGGTGTTATACAAGGTTATGTTTATGTTCACAACATCCCTGTGAAGTGGGTTAGGTGGAGAGGGGAATGGCTGGCCCAGAGTCCACCGGTCAGTGTTCTCTCTAATCTTTTTTGACTGTGTGCGGAATGAGTTTTGTTGGGAATGAAGCTACTGTTTTGCCCTGCAGGCGACAGGAGCTTACATGTTTCATTTCAGTCTCTGTCTGTTTACATTCCTCCTCCACCCCACCTCCATGGAACCACGGAAACAGCAGCTTCAGGGGTGAAAAGTTGTCAAGCCCTGGAATAGAAAATGTTTCTTCCCAGCTGACAGGCGAAGACACCGCCGTTGGAAACCCAACACGTTGTTCTTCTGCCCCCCCCCCCTTCAGATCTGTCTGTACAAATATTTCACCTCTCCTGACTCATTGACTGGGTTGCAGTCCTCTTTAAAGATCTTAAAAAGATCTTTAAGATCATGGGAGGACAGCTGGTCTTGTGGTAGCAAGCATGAATTGTCCCCTTAGCTAAGCATTGTCCACCCTGGGAGACTACATGTGTGAGCACTGTAAGATGTTCCCCTCAGGGGATGGGGTTGCTCTGGGAAGAGCATCTGCTTGCTTGCATGCAGAAGGTCCCAAGTTCCCTCCCTGGCAGCATCTCCAAGACAGAGCGGAGAGAGATTCCTGCCTGCAACCTTGGAGAAGCCGCTGCCAGTCTGTGTAGACAATCCTGAGCTAGATGGACCAGTGGTCTGACTATACATCAGCTTCCTATGTTCATATCTTTGCTGGCTTCCCTTCTGCTCCCAGATCCAGCTCAAGCTCCTTACCTTCGAAGCCTTCCATGGCCTAGGCCCTCCCTACCCGCAGCTCCTATATCCTGTTGCATTCCTGTCCTTTCCCCCCTTGCTGCCCCTTATGCTTGGAACTGTCTCCTGAAACACAGTTCATGATCAAATCCCTTCTTAAAATGCACCTTTTCAATGAAGCTGCTTCATCTGGCTCAGTACTGACAATACTGACTGGCGGTGGCTTTCCGAGGTTTCAGATGGATGTGTTCTCCAGCTGTACCTGCAGGTGCTGCCAGGGATCTTTTGCATGCAAAGCTGATGTTCTGCCACTGAGGTATGGCCCCTTCCCAAGCCTTATACTGAGTTAGACCCTTGAACCATCTAGCTCAGTTTCTCAACAGGCTGGTAGTGGCTTGGTGCCTAACCAGGGGTGGGCCACCGTTGGCACTCCAGCTGTGGCTGAACTACAACTCCCATCATCCCTAGCCACAACTTCTTATAAATCAATCCCCAGCTGTAATAAATCGTGGCTGGGAATGATGGGAGTTGTAGTTCAGCAACAGCTGGTGTGCCAACGGTGACCTACCCTTGGTCTCAATTGACTGGTAGTGCCATCCAAGGTGGCAGGCAGGAGTCTCTCTCAGCCCTACCTGGAGATGCTGCCAGGGAGGGAACCTGGGACCTTCTGCCTGCAAAGCAGGTACTCTATAACTGGGCTATGGCCTCATCCCCTTGGAGTATTGCTTGGGGTGTTCTCTAGATTGCACAGTTCGCCCCTCAGGGCTGGATTTTTTGGTCTCGTTTTCCCTCATTGGGGGAGTGTATCCTGTATTCGGGGTAGATCCTCCCACCTGCTCAGAGACAGGGACAATAAAAAACTTACTTGCCGCATCCCATGAGAGGTGCTGCCCTGTTTGGATCCCAGTCTTCCCCCTGTCTCACTTGGAGTGGGAGCCTTTCACAGCAGCTTGGTGCACTTGGTTTTCTCTCTCTCATTTCTCCCTCCCTTGCGATCTTCCCCGATCTTGAAATGACACGGAAAAAATTACATAACAGTCAAAAGACTATATGTTTCAGATCCTTAGAGTTTTGGCCAAGAGATGGGATTCTGTGGTATATTTTAAAGAAGGAAAAACTTTGGTGATTTTTCTACACCTTCTGCACAGAAAGATTTTTAAAGCTTTGTGGCTGTGCTGGTCAACGACCGTAATAAAGATTATTATTATTATTATTATTATTATTATTATTATAAGCTTTGTGGGTATTGTCACAGGATTTTCAGTTCAGAGCTCTGAAGAAAGTCCGGATTTTTGAAACCCCCGATGAGCTCCCCAAAGAGCGTTCCAGTCTCCTTGTCGTGTCCAACAAGTATGGATTAGTCTTTGCTGGCTGTGCAGCTGGACTGCAGATCTTTCAGACGAAAAACCTTCTAATGCAGATTCAAGCGGGGGATTCTCCATATAAAATAGGTAAGCTATACTTCTTAGCTATAAATCTCTGTATGTGTTCATTCAGGAGAAAGTCACGTTTTGGCTGCCCACCACAAATTTTAGGGCAATGAGACTCACTTGCCTTTTTAAAAAAAAGAAGAAAAAGACGTCTGCATATCTGGGCTAGTCCACTTATAAATAGAGGGATGAACAGTCAGGCAATATTCTGGAGTCTTAACGATTGGGTCAAGCCTTGTAATCCACCCCAAAAGTTCCTTTGGAGACCATAATAGTTGTGAATCCTCTCAGCAACACCTCCTGCATCTTTAAAGAAGCTCATGGAGAGTGAAATAACATCTCATTTCAGTGACCCAGAATGGCTCAGAATTGAATATCCTCTCTTGGAATATTATTAGATGGAAGATAGTGGATTTCTTAACTGTTGTCTTACTAATCGGACATCTACAAATCTGTCAGTGGTGACTGACATTAAAAAAAAAAAGAATAGCATGGTTCCCTGTCCCAAAAGAGCGCACAATCTAAAAAGAAACAAAGTGTAATTTTGTTGTATGAAAGCTTTTATCTGCAATACAATATAAGATAGAATTGTTCTGTTTTTAATTGAGCTACGTTGACTGGTTTGATAAACTTGATAGATACTGAGTCTGCATACTTGAAGCATTCTGAACACTTAATATGCTATATTAGGTATGAAGAATCGTATATTACTGCTATACATAAATAACTTTTAAAGGATGAAGAACATCTCAACCACGAGTCCAATCCAGTCAGGCAACGTCCATCTAGACCCCTATTTAGTTTCCAGCAATGGTCAGCCTGATGCCCCTTGGCCACAAGCAGATGGCATCACTGTCCCCTCTTGTTTTCCCCGAGCATCCAGTATTCTGCTATGAACATGGAGGCTCTATTTAGCAAGTATGTCTAGTATCTGCCAATGGGCCTATTCTCCAGCAGTATAACGATGTTACTAGCTAAGCAGCTCAAGGGGCTGCATGGAACTGTTTGGCCCGGATCAGCCAAACCAGGGATTTTCAACCGGGGGTACTTTGAAGCCTTGTAGGGGATGGAGCCCTCCTTGCCTCCTTTGCATGCTACACTGTTGGCTCCCGACTGGAGGAGTCTTCTTCAAGCCAAAATAAGTCCTCTCCAGATGGGGAGGGAGAGGAGTGTCAGGCAGCACTCAGGGAGGGAGAGGAGTGTCAGGAGCATTTCCCTCGCTGCCCAGCCTGTCAATTAGGCTGAGGGGAGGAGTGGACTGAGCCTGAGCTCAGTCAGTCACATGAAGAGGAGGAGAGGCGGGGCAAGGTCAGGGCTATGCTGCAGAAATCTCACCATGAGGCTCCCGGGGATGGAGGGAGGAAGAAAGCCGCAACATGGAGTTAGAGCTTTGCGGGGACGGAGTGGCCTGATTCCAGGGCATAGTCTCTTAGCTTGCACTTTATTTCCACCAACTTTGGCAAGATTTACTTCTGGGTGTCACAATTCTTGGTTGCTTATATGGGACACCTGAGCGAAAGATTTTAGACAGAAGGGGTACACTTGTTCTTTTTAAAAAAGGCTGAAAATCTCTGTGCTAAATCATGGTTTGGTGCTGCATGATTGCGTCTAAGAGCTGCACTGAGTTTCCCCCCACTGTGTGTGAGAAGAGGAGGTGAAAGCTGTCACTTCAAGAGCCACTATCTGCCCCTCAAACAGAGATTGGATATCCTGGTACAAATCACAGTTCCCTGAATTCACGCACAGTGCAGAGCTGCCGTTTGCATTCCACTGCAGTGGAAACAAAAGTGCTCCCTTGCACCTGAGCCCTGGGTTCGCTTAGGCTTGTTCATGTCCTGCACCACTCAGCCCTGTCTTAGTGTTGTGCTTGAACTGGGCTTCTATGACTCTCTTCGCTATCATTCTATCACTGATACCCAGAATCGTGTGCAGGCATTGGTTGAAAAGCGGAATCTAAATATTTGTTGTTGTTGTTGTTATATGTCAGGGTTATGCTAGTATATCAATGCTTCTCTTGGTTTGTTTTCAAGTTGAAAACGTCCAGAGCCTCTTTGTCCCCACGAAGTTTCGAGTGCATCACCTGGCGCTCAGTTGTGATAACCTCACGCTCTCTGTCTGCATGGCTTCCAGCGAAGTTGGGTCCTTCATTGGCTTTTTTGATGTCCGTACCTTTGTCAATCAGGTGAGCCAGGTGTTTGTTTGTTATTTATTTGATTTATATACCGCCCTTCCAAAAATGACTCAGGGCGGTTTAAAAGCTTCCATGGGCTACAAGAGAATGGCAGGTTACTTTCCCGCCGCACCTTTAGGTTCGGAAATGTTAACACATTGGGTTAAAATGAAAATAAATAAAAGTACAACTAAGTACAAGCCAAAAGAAAAAAACCAACTGATTTGCAAAATGACAGTAAAAATATTGGAAGCTTCTAAGTGGAGCTCTACAGCACCGGTTTTAAAGGATTAGCTTAGTAAGGATTGTCATGTAGTTAGATTTTAAAAAATATGTACAAATCAGGCAGAAGCCCTTAAAAAGGGCTTTATGATGAGTGAGGCAGAAGTTTATTTGTTGTGATTGTATAATTATAGTTATCCATTCTAGGTAAGTAGTGAGAGCTGATAAAAACTGGGATTATCTGTGCTGCTGGTCTGCTTCTTAATGTTCTGAAAAATCTTTATGGTGTTACTACCATTTGCAGGGGGGAATTGTGTTTCTAATCAGTCAAAGCATTGTTGAAAGCATTTTGAAAAGACGCAGAAGGCAGCAAAATCATTGACCTGCAAGTTCTCTAAGGGGGGGAGATAGGAGGCCAATGCCTTTTCTTTCTGACTGTACAACTGTGTAGGCCAGTGGTCTCTGAGGGGAAAAACTAGATATGAGATTTTCCAGTGGCAGCAGGGATGGGGTGGGTGGGGGGGTCTATGTGGCAGGCTGCAGTTAAGTAGGTCCTGTGTTTGAAATGGTTGAAGGTTGCTGTTGCAGGCCATAGCGGAGCAGCTTAGCTCAGTGATGAAGCTCTTGCTTCACATAGCAAGGGTCCCGGGTTCAATCCAGTTAGGAAGGGGTAGCGGATGGTGGGAAAGTCCTCTCTCTGTTGAGACCCTGGAAAACCACTGCAGAGTAGGCAGCCCTGGGCCAGATGGGCCAGCGACCCAGCGCTGTATACGGCAGCTCCATATGCAACAAGAACCTGGAAACTGTCCGAAAGCTCCTTGGGGAGGCCTTTGATGGGAGCGTCAGTTTCCTTCTTGCAGGCGAAACAGCAGAAACGCCCATTTGCATATCAGAAGATGGCTGCGGCACTGGTCAGCGATCTGAAGTGGAATCCTGTGAATGCCTCCATGTTGGCGGTGTGTTTGTCGGACGGCAGCGTCTCTGTCCTGCAGGTCACAGATGCCGTGAAAGTGTATGCCACACTTCCTGCCTCAGTGGCTGTGACATCAGGTTGGTAGCAGAGCTTTTGGTTGGTGTGGAAACTAACCCAAGTTCACCTGGGCCCTTTCCAGACGAGCTGCTCAACAGCAGCAAAATGCCTCCATTCAGGCAAGTCGCATTCGGAACGTAAACAGCAGGGGGAGCAGTCTTGCAGCAACTAACAACTCGATATACAATGTCCTAGCTCTGTATCCCAGCGATTAAATTTGAAACAAGGCGTTGGAAATGTAGATGTGACACTGCAGTCCCTACGTGGACAGCCGTGTCACAATGCAAGAAGACATGAAGAATGACGTGACCCCATTGCAGGATCTAATCTGGAAAGCGCCCTAGGAAACCTGATGAATGAGGGGCTATTTGGCTCATGCTTAGGTGAGAATGGTGTCAAATGTGTATTTACAAATATGAGATCAGGCTAGATACAGGTAGTTGTTTAACCCTTTCTTCGATTTAAATCAGACCTAAAGAAATGTTCAAATATTGCTTAGTGAAATTTGACGAGCTGTTCCTGCAATCAGCCCTACCTTCTGTACAAACGGCAGCTCTGAAAATTACTCACAGGGCCATTTGAGTCCGTTCCCCTGGTGTTCCTATTTAATTAGAGAGCAGCAGATCATCCTGAGATCTCAAGGCAGAGTGTCGGTTTTAGTGCATACTGGTTGGCTTGCTGTCATTGCTCAGGAAGCCCTCTCGTCTTTTCTTTTTCAGTGTGCTGGAGCCCCAAAGGAAAGCAGCTGGCTGTGGGCAAACAGAATGGCACCGTAGTCCAGTATCTGCCTGTAAGTTCTTGCCTACAGCAATCTCTCCCCCTCTCCCTGCAGGTGATGGCCTGTAACTTCTATCATCCTATCAATGGGAGTTGTAATCCAACTCCAGGGCTGAAGTTGTGCATGGTAGGAGGCATTTCCTACCTGTAAGAGCTGTTCGGCAGTGAAGCAGCCTACCTGGGGCACAATGTTCCCTCTAAGGCTTGCACACGTGTGTGCGCTTGCAAGTTTTTTGATGTCTGCTCAGTTAATTTTAGATCCCGCTCAGGCTGAATCAGGAAGGCCCCTCTCTGAATGCATGTGCGCGCACACTGCCTTGATCGTGCTACCTGGAACAAAATTCATTCCGGACACAGATGAGAAAAATTAGAGAGGCAGTGAGGGGCTCTCTCTTGATGGCGGTTTTCAAACAGGCTGGGCGGTTACCTGTCAGGGATGCTTTAGCCGAATCCTGCACTGAGCAGGTCTCAGGACTGGGAGACCTCCAAGGTACTTTCCAAGTCTCCCGTTCTGTGAGTGTATAAAGCTAAAGCAGGAAACAGGGTGGGGGTCTGGGCTGCTGCATCACCTGGAGCATCCCAGCTGAGCAGCAGTCAAATGGCTACCCCCTTTCCTGCTTTGGAGTAGGCAGAGGGGGGTGGTGGGCCTGGCTGTCACTGAGCCATGGTGCTTCACATGCCACAACTGAGCAGCAGCTGAGTGGAAGTGAGGTGTGGGGAGATCATGGGCAATGGCGTTTTGGTCTGGTTTGACCAAGATCAGCCAAAAACCTTAGAGCCCTGACTACACCTGGGATGGAATGTTGCATGGTAGGGCTGGGTTTTATGAAACTCGAAATGTAAATGTTTTATGAAACTCTAAACATCCTCTCCAATTCTGTTTTTTCAGAATCTTCAAGAGAAGAAAATAATTCCATGCCCTCCATTCTATGACTCTGATAATCCCGTTAAGGGTTGAGTATTATCTCTAGCTTTGTTTTATGGCCGATATTGCTGTTTACTGTAGTGGGACTGTAGTGTTTTCGTCATAGGTCTATACTTGATTCCTTAAATCCATGCATATTCTGGACTGTAAGATGTTCTTGAATTATGAAACGTCTATATTTTCCAACAATCTGTTTGGTTGTGCTTCTCTCTTCTAGTGCTGGATGTGTTGTGGGTTGGGACTTACGTCTTCACTATCGTCTATGCTGCTGCAGATGGGACTTTGGAGACAGCCCCAGAAGTGGTGATGGCTGTGCTTCCTGTACGTGTGGAGGGGGAAGAATGCTTAATTTTTCCAACTTGTTGCTAGTTAACACTTTCTAATGTCTGCCGTACCCAGAATGTTGGGGGCAATATGCTAAAATCATTGTAAACCGCTTAGAGAGCTCCGGCTATAGAGCGGTATATAAATGTAAGTGCTATTGCTAAGTGCTATTGCCGTGCTCCTGGGTTACTTTTTTCTTTTTAGGATCTTGTATATATATTTTTTAATGTTTATATCCCACATTTTTATTGCTCAGCACATTTACATATACGGATTTTCAACAAGTGTGCAAAGTTGTTTACATAGCAAAACGAATGAGATCATGGTTTGCCGTGTCCAAGGGTTCACAAGTATACATCTCCCACCTTTCTTCGGTTGGTCTCAAGGGTTCCTTGGGGTTTTCTATCCAGGCTTTGACCAGACCAGATTGCTGCATCATGCATACAACTGCCCCAACAAAATCCAGCACAGCATTCCTCCTAGGAATGTCTCCTAGGAATTGCTGGTGTGTCCCTTTGTGCTTATTTTCAGATTATGAGCCCTTTGGGACAGGGATAGTCTTCCCATCCATTCTCCTTTGAAGAAAAAAAATTCTGTTGAAAACCTCTGTGTGTGTGTGTGTGTGTGTTTAGAATATATAAATATTCTAAACAACTATAATATATACGGTCATTAGTCAATTATTGTATGGAAATTGAACTATGGAACATTTCATGTGGCTTTCTAAGACCATGGAGTGCTTCTTTTTTCGGCATCGCACAGTCATGCTCAATATCCATAGCTGCTGAACAGAGTGAGACTAGGGTCTAGTTCTTGCTGTGGTGGTCAGACTTCATGGCTGTACCACTCCAGGCTTCAGGTGAGAATTCTCACACACAGAAAAATATATCCCTGTATGCGGGAAATGAGCATGGCAGGGGAAAGCGAGGCTTGAACTCTCCTTGCTGACATTGGATGTGGAGCAGGTGGTATTTTGTCTGAAGAAGCCTTCAGTCGTGTGAAGGCTGCATCTGTTGTCTGAAGTGAAGTTGATCCCTTTGGTGTGGACAGCTTGTTCCTTGGCTGTTGGAGTGTCCAAAGGGTAGAAGGCTCTGTCCTTTGCATGTCCCCATTTGAGCACCTTGTATCTTCATCGTGCATGATTCAGCCCTTGTTGTAAGTTATCCAGATGTGCCCCTTCTGTTCTGTTTGTGAGGAGGCGTTTCAACGTAGCTTTCCATTCCTTCCATTCAGAAAAAGGAAGAAAAACGACCAGAGATTTTTGTGAATTTCATGGAACCCTGTTATGGTAGCTGCACAGACCGGCAGCATCACTACTTCCTTAACTATGTGGAGGAGTGGTAAGTAGCAGAGCCATAGTAAAGCCATAGTAAAGCGTACCTCATCCTCTGCAACGAGACGTGCTTGCAAAGCAGTCCGCTCAGTTGGTACCAGCTTCTTGTGGGATTCGAGTCACCTAATGCAGATGAGATGCATCTGGGGTGGGTTTATCCCCCGTCAGGGCTATATAGGACTGTTTTTCTAATAGAATTTGCATAGTCCTGCCCAGGAGCACGTGACAAGGATAACCCAATGAGATGCCTTGATAGCAGCAACTGAGAAGCAGATCATTGAATGCTAAAGTTTTGTTACATGGATTAAAACAGCATCGTGTGGATCTGTTCCTTTTGTATCCATCACCTAAGAAAAGCTCTTTCTCTGTTCAAAGTACGTTATTTGAAACTGAAACAGGATTGGTCATTCTGCTTGGGAAAAGAGTTGAATTCATTCTTTGTATGCCTTCTTGATTTTTTTGTGTTTTTAAAGGGACCTGGTCCTGGCAGCTTCTGCTGCCTCTACAGAAGTCAGCATCCTGGCAAGGCAAGGCGATCAGGTAATCCTGCTCCATGTTCCTCAGAGGCATGTGTGGGTTGGGGTCGAGAGCTGTGAGTTTCTATGTTTTGCGTTCCGGTGAGGGAATTGATTCCAGAGAGTGTGGAGATACATGCTTAACACGACTTATCCTCTGGAATTATAAACAAATACAAATATAGAATACCTGAAATTCAGTTAAAGCAAAAACGTGTCTCAGAAGGGGTGTAGCAGGGAGTCTTCAGGAACCTTGAGCTTTCGTGGACTAGAGCCCACTTCTTCAGACGCATGAAAGGAGGGAGAGAGGCAGAACAAATGGTAAGCCGTGGCGTCAGAAGCTTCTGAAATTCAAGAACTGTGGCCTGACTCTTTCCACAGAGAGCTCATTTTATGAAAAGGGGGAGATGCAGGTTATCTCCTTTTTGCAGCAAACGGAGTTAGGGGCTCTTCAGTTTGTTTTTCTAAAGTGCCTGCTTGTGGCTAATTTCTTGTGGGGGAGATGCCTTATGTCTGCTCTTCAGGCAGTTCTCCAGTTTGCAGGGATTTGGCCATTTCCCAGTGCATTTAGTTGCTGGGAAATGCCTCCTTCTCTTTGTCCAGCTACGTTACTGCAGCTCTTGTGACTTCTATGTGACACAGGGTTTGGTGTGCAGTCTCACAGGCAGCTCTTGAGTACCATCACAGTGGCCACCTGCCTTGCGTGCAGAAAGACCCCTTAGCTCAGTCCCTTGTATCTCCAGGCAGGAGGTGTCTGAGGAGAGCTGGTGCAAGTCAGGATAAGACAGTACTGAGCTAGCTGGAGCAGTGGTCTGTACGAGGCGGCTTCATACATTCTCTTCTCCCATTGCCAGTGACCTGTTAACTGTGCTGAAAATCAGTTGCTGGGTTTGGACAGTGGGTGGTTCAGTCCTTGTTTACTTACATCTTTATTACCAATGCATGCAGCATACCAGGGTGTGTGTGTGTTTGTGTGTGGTGGCATCTTGGTTTGTTTTTTTGAGTGAGGGGTTGGGGAAGCGGGGGGAAAACCCTCAGCCCCCTCCCCTGCAAAGGGAATGATGGAGGTGGCCAAAAATTAACCAGGCCCAATCCATTTATTTCTTCTGTAGAACAACTGGGAACTGTGGGTCCTTGAAGACTCGAGCAGAGCGGAGCTTCCTGTCACCGACAAAAGCGATGACACCCTGCCAGTGGGTGTGGCCATTGATTGCACCAGTAATGTGCCCATAACCATTAGTAAGTGGCGCCATAGTTCTTCATATGGAGCAGATAGAGCAGCAGAGCTCTGTGCAGGGAGCTTTTGGGGTGGATAGACCTGGGAAACAGCGGTTTATGATTTCAAATATTAATAGCTGACCTGCTAGTTGTGGATCTTGAAGCGATCCAATACCTCAAATGTGCTCTGGAAGAGTATCTCCATCAGTAACCTGTAGCCATAGACTATTCATTTCACCCCACTCGACTCTTCTGTTGCCATCTTTCCCGTGCAACTTGCTGAAAGACTGAAAATAAATCTGTTGCAGTAGATACTTAGGTGTACAGGATGCCTCTGAATGCCAGTTGCAGGGGGAATAACAGCAGGAGAGAGGGCATGTCCTCAACTCCTGCCTGTGGGCTTCCAGCGGCATCTGGTGGGCCACTGTGTGAAACAGGATGCTGGACTAGATGGGCCTCCTTGGGCCTGATCCAGCAGGGCTCTTCTTGTGTTCTTACGGACTATTGCTGTTAGGCGCTTTCCAGATTACACACTTCAGGGGTAAAATGCTTTGGCTTTGTAGGATCGTATTGAAAACGACCCCCAGAATCTCAAACAAGAAAATACAGCTATTTTTCTGCAACAGACTTGTAGTACTATAATGCAAAGATAACACATGAAAGAAGGCATCAGAAATGTGAACCGCACCCTGGTCAGTGTAGGGAATGTGGTGTCACAACACAGGAAGTACGGAAGCACACTCAGAAGATCTGTAGTGACCCTTTTGTAGGGTTGAATCTGGAAAGTGCCTTACTGTTATGACTACAGATATTTTTATGATATTGGTGGGGGGAGCTTGGGTAATGCTGGCATCCAGGTGTGTTTCTGTGACCCTTTTGCAGGTGAGGAGAAGACTCTGGACCCAGCCCCAGTGCTGCTTCTGCTTTCTACAGATGGAGTCTTGTGTCCCTTTTATATGGTCAACCAAAACCCTGGCGTCCGATCTCTTCTCGTGACACCTGAGCTTCTGTCAGTGGACGGGGAGAGAGTAGTCAAATCCGCTGGTAGGTGCTTTCTTCCCATCGGAAGTATCTGGGTACACTTTAGTATATCTTGATTCTTTAAAAGTATAAAGCTGTAACAACCATGTTCTGTAAGCAAGACCCCGAGTGTCTGATATACAAGAGAGAAAATCGGAACAACACACATCTGGACATTTGAGCTTTTCTGACAGAGCTTTATGTAGCATTCCTTTGGTGGGGAACGTTTGTCAAAAGCTTTTTGGAAGTTCAAGTATACTATGTCAACTACACAAGATGTGCTTTTGGTCTTACTGACTTGTTTGTTGCTCTGTATATTGCCATGTATGTTGATGGTAATATAGTACTAAGAGGGTAAAAATATTTTTTGTTTGCATAATGTATCTGAATGACCTAGAGTTCACGTCAAACCTCTCTAACTTTTCATCGGTGTAATTATGTCTTTTGTTTGATAGGGAACAACTTAATTTGGATTTAGTCCTTTTCTTTTTGGCACTCGGTTGTGTATTGGCAGAATATTTTATTGAGGTTGATGCCAGCCCTGCCAAAATCAATGAGAAGTTCAGGAAGCTGTTGAATCAGACAGACTTGGGGAAATGGATTGATTGAGGATCGGCCTTTTAATAGGCAGGATCTTGGATGTTCAGTATAATAATGTCTCATATGTACATTTTCTGTCCCATTCTCAGGGCTAGTAACAATGTTTGAAGTGTGCAGAGGTAGATGTAAACCTCTCACTCTCTCCCTTTCACTGGCTTTGTTAAGGTGTGTTGAGGAGAAAAGTTGCATAAACATAGGCCATTGTGCCCATTCAAGTGAGGCAGTTGGTGACTACAGACAGTGCCTTTTTAAAGTTGGCCCCTGAATTGTGGAATGCGGTTCCTGAAAACCGGATGCTTGGGACACGCATAGGAGGACCACTGAGGTCATCCTAGAGGCTTCTGGCTGGCATTTGGCACTCAATAATCCAGCTGAGTGCTGGGTTAGAGGTGCTCTTTTTTTCTTACTAGATTGATTTTTTTTATGGCTTTTGTCTGTATTGTTTTGGTGAAACTTTGCTGCTGTCCTTTGCTGTTTCAGTGCTGCTTTTTTCCTGTTCTGGTTTTTAAAATTATACCTCTTAAACGATTGTTTCTACAAGTTATTTGTACGATGCCGTGGAAGCCCTGGCTAAATTGTGGCTTAAAAAAAAACCTGGAGAGATAGAGATATATTTATAGGTATGTATTAGGCAATCGAGGGAGCACTTAATTTTACCTCTGGTCTGTAAACAGCCGGATCAATCAGCGGAACAACTTGTTGAATTCCTACTCTCTGATGAGGCTGTTTTAAATTTTAACTTTGTAGCCAAATTTTGTTATATTGCTCTTAAGATGTATAATGAGAACCTATAGAGTTTCTTATAAATTTGTTTTGCCTTTTGCGTGTATGGATTGTTTGGTCTTGGACCGTAAATAAAACTTGACTTGACTTATAGGTATGTATATATTTTTAAAGGTGCGTGTCTCTTTTTCTCCCACTCCCAGGAAGTGCCCCTTCTTCATCAGCATCTCCCTCTGCTCCTGCCAAGGTTGAAGCTGCCCCGGCGGTTGTTGTTGTGGCCCCAGCTGTGTCTTCAGTTCCCAGCCCTGGAACAGCCCCTTTCTCTTTTGCACCCTCCCCTTCAAAAGCCGCTGGACCGACCAGCGATTCCTCCCTGCCATATGCCTTCCCATCGGACTCTCTGAAGCCTCTCCCCAGTTCCAGCCTGAGCGGAGTGGCAGGCTTCTCCTTGCCTCCCGCCGCCTCCAAAGCTCCTCCAACCCCAGCTCCCTTGGCGGTTCCTGCGCCGCCTGCTGCCGCTGCTGCAGCCTCCTCTTTCTCTTTCGGGAGTTTCAAAGCCAGTCCCGATGGCCCGGCTGGCCTTCCGCTCTCCGCAGCCCCCGCTGGGCTGAAGCAAAGCTTTACCCCATCCGCTTCCTCCGTCAAAATGAACCTCAGTGAAAAGTAAGTTTCCCTTAAGTACTCTTGCCTGGAATGTGTGGGGTCGCTTGGAATTAGCATGAAGTGTGGAACTGATGACTTCACAAGTGGATCCGTCCTGGGCCTTCTGAGGTTCACTGGTGAAGCACGCACGTGGCATGCAGACCATCCTGGGTCCGATCCCAGCACTTCCGGTTCAAAGGATGTCTTCTGGCCGATGATGGGGAAGCACTGCGTCCCCTGGAAGAGTAGCCTGCCAGTTGGGGCAGACAATTCCGGGTCTGACTTTCTATAAGGCAGTTTAAGCCATTCAGTTTCCTCTTGCACCTACTGTTTTTTTTCTTTTGTTTCATTGTCTGCTCTGTTTAGGAGATGTTTATGCTAACTTAAAATGGCAACAAACCAACCAGGGCAGTTTACTCATATGATCAGGAAAAACACAGGTCACCCAGGTGCCAAGCGTTGAAGGGTAGTACCAGCGTCGTGCTTGGCGACAGACCAGGAGCTCGTGACTTGCAAAAAGACCTGGCGAGAGATGCTCCCAACATTTGGTCCCAGTTAGCAGGCTTACAGCTGTATTTTGGACGGTCTGTCGTTTTCCAGGCTTTAACAGCAGCCCCTTGCACAATGCGTTATCAGTAGTCGATCCTGGAAGTGTGGCTAACGGTGGCCAGGCTACCTCTGTTCCGGAATTGCTTCTGGTGTAGGGCACTCAGTGCCATCAAGGCCAGCTGGACACAGGAAAATCTCCAAACTGCAAACCGGCTCCTTCAGTGGAGAGTGTAACATGATGATGATGATTATTTATTAACTTGCTATTCCCCCCCCCCCCCCCGCCAGGTTCACTGCTGTGGAGTCTTCTGTGCCTGCTGCTAGCAGTGGTCACGGTTCCGCCGTCTTCTCCTTTGCATCCACTGTGAAGCCTGCTCCCGTGGCGCCCGCTCCGATCTCTGCTTCTCCCGTCGCGCCGATAAAGGCTTCGACCCCAGTGTCCTCAGCAAGTATGGTTCCTTCCCTTTTATCTCCTGCCTTGTCTGCTGTCCAGAGTTGGACTGTGAACTCCTCAGGGCAGGGACTTGTCTCTTGTGGGTTTGTTGATCTGACGCATTGATGATGATGCGATGGCGGTGAAGATGATGATCAATTGTACTCAAGTTGGAAGTTGCCCCCGTCTTCTTGGCCCCGGCCATCAAAGGTGATCCCAAATCAAGTGGTGCTTATAATCACTTATACAGGTGAAACTCGGAAAATTAGAATATCGTGCAAAAGTCCGTTAATTTCAGTAATGCAAATTAAAAGGTGAAACTGATATATGAGACAGACGCATTACATGCAAAGCGAGAGAAGTCAAGCCTTAATTTGTTATCATTGTGATGATCATGGCGTACAGCTCATGAAAACCCCAAATCCACAATCCCAGAAAATTAGAATATTACATGGAACCAAGAAGACAAGGATTGTAGAATAGAACAATATCGGACCTCTGAAAAGTATAAGCATGCATATGTATTCAGTACTTGGTCTGGGCCCCTTTTGCAGCAATTACTGCCTCAATGCGGCGTGGCATGGATGCTATCAGCCTGTGGCACTGATGAGGTATTATGGAAGACCAGGATGCTTCATTAGCGGCCTTCAGCTCTTCTGCATTGTTTGGTCTCATGTCTCTCATCCTTCTCTTGGCAGTGCCCCATAGATTCTCTATGGGGTCAGGTCAGGCGAGTTTGCTGGCCAATCAAGCACAGTACACTGTATACTTTTCAGAGGTCCGATATTGTTCTATTCTACAATCCTTGTCTTCTTGGTTCCATGTAATATTCTAATTTTCTGAGATTGTGGATTTGGGGTTTTCATGAGCTGTACGCCATGATCATCACAATGATAACAAATTAAGGCTTGACTTCTCTCGCTTTGCATGTAATGCGTCTGTCTCATATATCAGTTTCACCTTTTAATTTGCATTACTGAAATTAATGGACTTTTGCACGATATTCTAATTTTCCGAGTTTCACCTGTAATCATTTATGTAGCATTTCAATGGCGGGTCTCTGGTTTAAAGAGCTCCCAACAGCTTGCTGGCCACAGATTCTGACCATGAATTCTCCATCCTCCCACAAGGCTGCTCCGCACTCCTCCCCGCCCCTTGGACAGTCCTCTGAGTCCACCGCTTTGGCGGCTGGTTTGGCTTCCTTCATGCTGGGGCTCTGGAGTGCCAGCAGCCTCGCGTTGACATGATCTTGTCAATATATGTGTGCAAGGCAGGGTTCAAGGCTCTGGAGCCAGTGGTGACTTCCGTGGACCCTCAGTGCATCTCCCTGGCTCGTTGTTCGTTGGGCTTGTGCAAAGCTTTGGCTGAAGCCAAAACCTCCGTACAGCTCCCCTGGCACCATGTACCCACTGTGCAGTGTGACGCTTTCCCCAGCGCTGGTGGGGCTCCTTTAAAGGCCAACGGAGCCTCTCGAGTCTCAGCACCATCTTGGAAGGTAAACATTGCGCACGGGGAAGTATAGTCCTTCCCAGGGCTTTTCCCCGTAGAGTTCTACACTTCCCAACTTCTAAGGGGGTGCTGGGGCTGGATAGGACCCCGTTCCTCTTAACAGAGATCTTTGATGCCAACAATATTGATCTCCACCCCAATGTGTTCCAAGCACCAAACTAACCAGGGGGCTGTTTTAAAAAAGCTCTGCCAGCCGTGACCATTTGCATAAAGGGCGGCACCCAGGAGTAGCTGCTGACACCTGCAGGGGTCACGGGTGAAAGGTAAAGTGTGCCGTCACGTTGGTGTCAACTCCTGGTGACCACAGAGCCCTGCCATTGTCTTTGGTAGAATACAAGAGGGGCTGACCATGGCCTCCTCCCTCACAGTGCTGTGAGGAAGTCAGCACACTAGGAAATTCCTCTCACACTGGAGGCATTCTTTGTTTTTTGTTTTCTTGCCAAAGTCGCGGTCATTTGGAAAATGGTGGAGAGCACTGCTCTAGAGCAAGTGGGAGGAGATCGAAAGGGTCTTGGATGGCCTCCATTCCACCAACAAGAAAGAACCTTCCCCGCAAGCATTACGTTTTCGTAAATTTCTGTTGCTTCAGTGTTAAATTTGTTCCTCAGTGTTTCTGCTGTGTTTGCGGAGCAGAAAGGCTCTCTAGCACTTAACCCTCTTATCACATTGTGCAACTGCTGAATTCATTGTTTCTTTTTGGACTGCAGTGGTGCGCCCTGCTCAGAGTGCTCCCCCGGCTTCTGTGCTCCAGAAGACAGCCAAAATTTCGCTGCCTGTGTCAAAAGCAAGCTCTTCCCAGGTAACAAACAAGGTTTTCCCAGGTGGTAAACTGGATTTTTCTGAACTTGACTAGAAGCATCGTGCCAGATTCAGTACAAGGCAAGGCTCCTCCATGAGTTTGTTTAATTCCCTTTTTCAAGCCACCTAAGCTCGTGGCTATATAATAATAGAAGTTCTCCAAGTTCAGTGGTAGAGCATCTGCTTTGCATGCAGAACGTCCCAGGTTCAATCCTGGCAGCATCTCCAGGTAGGGCTGAGAGAGACTCCTGCCCAAATCCTTGGAGAGCCACTGCCAGTCAGTGTAGATGGTACCGAGCCCCATAGCCGCAAGGGTCTGCTTCAACATACGACAGGTTCCTGTGTGAAGAGGTGGGGTTTTTTGGTCTGTCCTAAATCTCCTGCCAATCAGTTTCATTGGGCAACTCTTGAGTTCTAGTACTGTGAAAGAGATGCAGAGGATCTTCTCTCTCCATGGTGGTGGTGGTGGTGGTTTCTCCGACTTCATGATTCCCCCCAGGATGTCTGACACTTGCACTGAAATTGTGCTGCCTTTACATTCTAAGCGTTGTAATTAATAGGGCCGGGCACCAATGCCCAGTGCTGGAATGGAGAAGCAACTTCATCAGTGGAAGGATTCGGATCCTGTCATCGCAGGAATAAGGGAGGAGGTGAGGAACTTCATCGTGCTTTAGAAGAGGTTGATGGAAAACGGTGTGTTTTGCAGAAATCCCCCCCCTGGTTTGCCATGAGGGGATGCATGCTAAGGTACTTGGTTAAGGGGGGGCATTAAAAAACACCTGTGAGCCCACAGCTCCCCACCACAGAGGATAATGCCTGCTGCATTTCTGCGTGGCTCACTGTTCTGGTTTTCTTCCTTGCAATCTGGGTGAGTAATTCAGCCACCTCTCTACATCGGGTGTGATTGGATTGTGTTAACTGCTTCCGGTACAGTGATGGGGCAGAATTACTTGCCCTCAGAGGAGTCTGCCCATTGTGCCTCAGTATTTATTATTTATTACATTTATAAACTGCCCCATCCCGAGGCTCTGGGCCGTGTACAACGAGGTTAAAGAACATAAAAACAAACATCATTTGAAACACACTCCTTAAAACAATGTGAAAAGAATTTTAACACAGTTTAAAACCAATTAAATTACTTAAACAATTTAAAAACCTTGGAAGGTCATGCCTTCCAAGACAGCCAGCGTGGTGCAGTGGCATGCAATTAACTATTTCAGTTAGTCAAACCTTTGATGTGTGGGTCTGCAGATTGCCCATTTCCAGAAGGAGATGGAAGAGCTGAAAGGCAGGACAGCCAAGGATTCCTTCCAAGTGGGCACTGATGAGGAGAAGAAGATGTTGAAGATGGAGTCAAATGATCTTCACACCTTCCTCTTGGAGATCAAAGAGACAACCGAGGTACAAGGGTTTTGTGCAGAGCTCAGCTTAAAATGTGGTCGTTAACACTGCTCCGCAAAGCTTGTGACCAAGAGTTTCACCATCTTCTGCTGGGTCTCTCTTGCCTTCTGTCTCTTCCATGTAGTCCCTTCATGGAGACATCAGCCTTCTGAAGACAAACCTGCTGGAAGGATTTGCTGGGCTGGAAGACGCAAGAGAGAAGGACGAGCGAGCACACAACTCTGAGTACTTGCATCTGCTCTATAAGAAGCCTTTAGACCCCAAGAGCCAAGCTCAGCTGCAGGTATGGGCAAGCTCTCCTGGCAGAGGGGCCTCAGCTCAGTGGGTCAAGCACCAATCCCTGCTTGGGAGGAGAGAGGGCGCTCCAGCAGATCCCTGGTGCTGTCCAAATTAGTTGGTGCTTTTTTTATTAGGGCCAACTAAAATATCACAAAGTGATATCAAGAGAGGAGAGCTGGTCTTGTGGTAGCCAGCATGACTTGTCCCCATAGCTAAGCAGGGTCTGCCCTGGTTGCATCTGAATGGGAGACGATGTGTGAGCACTGCAAGATATTCCCCTCAGGGGATGAAGCCGCTCTGGGAAGAGCAGAAGGTTTCAAGTTCCCTCCCTGGCTTCTCCAAGGTAGGGCTGAGAGAGATTCCTGCCTGCAACTTTGGAGAACCAAAGTTTGGAGAACCAAAGTCGCTACCAGTTTGTGAAGACAATACTGAGCTAGATAGACCAATGGTTTGACTCAGTATATGGCAGCTTCCTCTGTTCCTATGTTCCTAGCTCTCTGGGCTGCTTAGCAAATTAGTTAAATGTAACGAAATTCCTCTCTTCAGCCCCTCCCTAAATCCATGCTCATCTGCTAAAAAGCTTGGGTTAATTTCAGCATATATGTTAATCCCGGTTGCATTTGTGATTTGGTTTTCACTAAGATGATAAATCTGTGTTTGGACTGTATGGCTTCAAGTTGTAGGTCGTTACTTTGCAGAATGTAACTCCACTTTTTTTTTTTTTTTTTTACAGGTAGGTAGGGTAAAAGGCTAGGCTAGAATCCTTCTCAGCACGTTAGCTTTCTGCATGCATGGATTTTCTGGTTCTTTGTATGTAGAGAAATCAGTCATGTGAACCTGCAGTCTGAAGTGGTGCAACCCAGACACAGGTTGACTGCCTGAGAGAGCATTAGTCCTCTGGGTTGGATTTACAGATCTTTGTACCTCTCTTGTTCAGATATGAGCACCTTAACACAGCATTTCGGCAGGAGTGCTTGATCAGCAGCTTCTGTTATCTCTAGAACTATCATTTTAAACCCTGGGCTGAAAAGCTCAATCACAAGTTGTAGGCAATTTATCCCTTTTGGGATTTGTCGTACTTCCCAGCAAAAGTTGTTGAAGCAACTCAACCTGGTCTCCTGGGGCAAATTGAGAATTGCCTCCAGATGATCAGGCAAGGGCTTCTAAAATATCCTATCATTAAAAAACATATTTCACAGATTACTCTCAGCAGAGATGATAAAAAGTTCCCCCTGCGCCATCTTTCAGAATGATGATTGGGAGCTGACCAGGTGACTTTCTCTGGGTAGAATGTTCTGGAGGTGTGGCCCTCACCACCAAGAAAGACCTGGACTTGGTTGCCGCCAGTGATATCTTAGGCTTCAACATCCTTAACAGTCTTCATAACTTCTGAAACTTGAACTTTGAGTGTCCTGTTTATAAGATGACTCTCTTTTCCTTTGGGCAGGAAATTCGCCGCTTACACCAGTACGTGAAATTTGCTGTTCAGGATGTGAACGACGTTCTGGATTTGGAATGGGACAGGCATCTAGAACAGCAAAAGAAGCAAAAGTGAGCCACATTGACCTAACAAGAAATCTGTTCTAGGGAGTTAACAGGCCTCAAACCCCTTCAAATCTTCCTGTCATTTACAAAGTTTTAAAATGTCATTTTAGCTGCTGCTGGTCAAATATCAAAGTGTGTCAATGTCTTCCATAAAATGATTTAATGATGAACATTGTTGAGTGGGGGGTAAATGGGCTTCTCTTTTTGTCCCCTTTACAAGTAACAAAGAACAGAAATGGGGCTGGCTGGGACCAATAAAGGTTATATTAGCCAGCGTGGTGTAGTGGTTAGAGTGCTGGACTAGGACCGGGGAGACCCGAGTTCAAATCTCCATTCAGCCATAAAACTAGCTAGGTGACTCTGGGCCAGTCACTTCTCTCTCAGCCTAACCTACTTCACAGGGTTGTTGTGAAAGAGAAACTCAAGTATGTAGTACACTGCTTTGGGCTCCTTGGAGGAAGAGCGGGATATAAATGTAACAACAACAACACTGCCTCTGAATTTTCTAGTGTTTAAGCACCACTGTTAATTTCTAGGCACTGTAGCTCCCTGGTGCCTGGGATTTGTCAAGCCCTGGACTAGACCAAAGGTCCCTCTAGTTTAGCATCCTTTTCCCTACAGCAACCAGCCAGAAGCCTCTCAGAGCTCTCATGCAGGTGTGACGGCAATAGCCCTACCCCATCCCCAGCATCTTGGACAAAGACAGCTACCGCCTACCAGCCTGTCTATGTAATCTCGTTATAAGAACACAATAATTGGCTGGCTGGGTTGAACGAAACGCTCTTTTAGTCCACTGTTCTGCGTCTGCAGTAGCTACCCCACGAGCCCTGTGAAATCACAAGCAAGGCATAACAGCCAGGGTCACACTCTGCTACTCTCTACTAGCCCATCTTACTGGCTGATAACTAGGGATTATCTATAACGGGAGGGAAAAAACCCAAGTGCATATAACTGAAGATGCAGAGACCTCTCCGTTGCTTGCTGTCCCCTTCTCCTTGGCACTCCCACCCTCGAAATCTAACTTCTGTAATTCCCCTGATTATTATTATTTTTTTAATCCCCTGGTTTGCTTTTTTTTTTAACAGACGCTTAATGGTGCCTGAGCGTGAGACTCTGTTCAACACCCTCACGAATAATCGAGAGATCATCAATCAGCAGAGGAAGCGCCTGAAAAACTTGGTGGACAGCTTGCAGCAGCTTCACCTGTACAACCGGACGTCTCAGTGGAGCCTGTCCAGTGACTCCTCTTCCCACAGCAGTGTCCAAAAGTGTGTGTTACTCAAGAATTCTGACAAGCATTAGATCTGAATAACCGATTCGTAGAGTTGGAAAGGCCTAATGTTTCAACCTTGGTGGCCTCTTAGCCCAATACCCTGCTTCAGCGTTTATTATTATTTATTTAAAATATTTATACCCCGCCCCTCCAGGATACTACTACTCGGGGTGGCTCACAACGATAAAACTGTGAGCCTGACAGATGCCTGCCCAGCCTCGGTTTGAATAGCTCCAGGGAAGAGAACCCACCACTGCATGAAGCAGGCGGTTCAATTGCCAAACTGCTCTTCTGGTTAGGGGAGTCTTTAATGTCTAGCCCAATCGGCTTCCTTGTAATTTCAACCCATTGGATCTCATCCTGCCCTTAGAAGAAGTCCACTCCTTCTCTGTGGCGGCCCTTCAGATATATCCCTGCTTATCTTCTAGGCTAAACAATACCCTGCACGTTCAGTTGTTCCTCATAAGCCTGGCTGCACAACTTCGGCCCTCCAGCGGTTATTGGACTACAACTCCCATCATCCCCATCCATAATGGTCAGTAGTGAGGGATGATGGGGGATGCAGACCAACATCTGCAGAAGATTGCAACCCTGCTCATAAGATTTGGTTTCCAGACCCCTCGCCATCTTGGTTGCCCTCCTCTGAATCCATTCTAGTTTATCAACATCCTCCTTAAAATGTGGGGCCCAGAACTGGACATTGCATTCCATGTGAGGTCTGATCAGAGCAGTACAGAGTGGAATGACTACCACTTGTGATCTGGACTCTGCCTCTGTTAATGCAGTTGAAGATAGCATTCACTTTTTTTAGCAGCTGCATCAGGCTGCTAGTTTATGTTCAACTTCTTGGTCACGAAGACAGACACCTGGGTGCCTTTCACACGTCCTGCTGCCAAGCCAGGTCTCCTCCATCCCATGTTTGCACTTTTTTTTTTTTTTAACACCCAAATGCAGGACATTACATTTGTCTCTGTTGAACGTCATCTGGTTGGTTTTGGCCCAATATTTCAGCCTGGCCAGATCTGGATCTGGACTCTGTCTCACCTTTCCCCCCACTCCTGCCTTGGCTTTGTGTCGCCTGCAGATCTGATAAGCATCCCCTCTGTTTTCTCCTCCAAATCATGTTGAACAGCACAGGGCCCAGGAAAGAGGCCTGTGGCTCTCAATCCCTCCCTTTAGGACGAGCTGCGAATCCACCAAACAGTATCATCTAGCTCACATTTTGCCAACTTGTCAACAAGGCTATTGTGGGAAACTTTGTTTCCACTTCTTTATTTTTGTTTCTCTATGTGAACCACTTTGGGAACGTTTGTTGAAAGGTGGTATATAAATATTTGCCATGCGTCAAATGGTTTACTGTCATCAAGACACACTATGTCCATAGCATTGCTGTGACCTACTGGACTGGTAACTCTGCCACCCCCCCCCCAAAAAAAACCACCCGAAAGCAAGAAAAAGTTGAAAGTAGTCTGATGTGACTGCTTAAAAATCTGTTCTAGCATCTTGCCAGGTATCTCCCCGTGAAGTTAAAGACAACATGTGCTTGTTTCTAGTCTTCTGGAGGAGACTAGAAGTTCTAGAAGTTGTCAGAAGTTCTCAAAGATTACAGTCATTGGTTCTGAGATTAATCTGCAAGTTCCTTCAGTACCTGGGGATGTACTTCATCTGACATCTGAACCTTGAGACTTAAATGACAGCTAGATGATGAGCACAAGGGACTGTAGCAGGGGGGAACTAGGAAAGTCCCGTTCCTCCAATGGACATGCAGCATCCAGTTGGTAGATCACACAGACTAGTTGACTAATCCTGCTATCAGTTGTCCCCAAGGAAATGTCCAGTAGACATTTTTTCTTGGGAGTAACTTCTTTCATTGACATACAAATGTTTACGCAGAATTGAGAGCTACTGTCATGGGTAAAAGAGTGAGCTATGAGCTGAAATCCTCCCACTCAAATCAGCCATTTCTTCTCTGCCTCAGCTCACCAGCTTTACCACAGGGATAAAAGTCCTAGTCAGTATTCCCTCTAACAGGGATTCCCAGATGTTGTTGGCTATGACTCCCATAATCCCCAGGCAAAGGCTATTGCAGTTTGGGATGCTGGGAGTTGTAGTCAACAACATCTGGAATTCCCTGTTAGAGGAAACACTGGTCCTAGTGCATGTTGCAGGGTGGTTAGATGGGTCACTGGATGCGTATGAGGTCCTCTGAGCCTTTAGGGAAAATGCTACAGATGATTATACTAATATGGATTTTTTTCCCCTCTTCTCTTTCAACTTCCCGCTGACCGACTCAGTCTTGACAGCGAGCTGGAGAGCCTGAGCAATGCCTTGACGAAAACAACTCTGGAGTCTTGCCCCAAGGCCATGCCCAAAGCAGCTGGTAATTCCGTGGGGTGGTGGTGGTTTTCTTGCACGGGGGTAATAACAGAAGGTCCCAAATGTCAAGCCAATAGATGCCCCAGCATCTGGGCCAGGTGGCTGGGAAACCCTGTGAAGGAGTTCAGGAAGGGAGGAGGAGTGACGGTCCTGCATCCGCAGAGGCCAAGTGTCCTCAGTGAGCCAGTTGGCAGCAAGCATGTTGACTTCTGTGTTCAGGGGGCAAGCTGAAGCCCTCGCCCCAGGGGGCAGGGGAATGGGGCACCAGCTACCACAAGACCAGCTCTCCTCTCAGCCATGATTGATTGATTAAGTGCCAATAAGTCGGTGTTGACTCTTAGCGACCACATCGATTCTCTCCAGGATGAATGTCTGTCCTAGATAAATAATAATAATTATTGCTTGGGTCATTTTTCTTTTTCTTTACCAGCTAAATTGTCCCCTGTGAAGCAGGCTCAACTCAGGAATTACCTGTCTAAGAGGAAGGTGCTGCCAAGGTCCACTGCTCCAGGTAACCCAGGACGTCAGATGACTTTGAAATTGGTTTCAGGGTTCAGTAGAAGTGTGTTCGCAACAAGTTCCTTGCCCTTCCCTTTAGTAGCCCTAATGAAACAGGGGACAGTCAATTGAATCTGTTGATTAATTAGATATGCCTATGAATAAAGAATGCCAAAATAAAAAAAGCATTCTTTCCTTGTTTGGGGATGGCATGCACACACAGAACAGGCACAGCTTCTGTCTCGAGGCACTCTAGGCACCTGATTCTGTGTGCACTTGAGCCCAAGTGCGCACACGCCCGTTTACCTGAGCAGGTGGGTGCCCTTGCACCCTTCTACCCAGGTAAACAGTTGGGTAAAAAAAACAAAAAACCTGACCTACTCGAGAGGGCGTTGGTGGGATTGAGGCTCAACCTGGCACTCCATACAAGTAGCCGAACCCAGGCTGGGCTGCTCGTGTGCATACCCTTGGTGCATGAAATAGGCAAGTCAGAGCCACAGAAACTCCCTAAAGCTTTCAGCTTTCCAGCCCCTGCCCGTCTCTTGCTTGACTCACCGGCTACCTGCTGCCAAATCTTTCCAGCCAGCCTCTCCCAGTCGGCCTTCTTGTCCTTGAGATACGATGAAGACCTGGACGAGGTCAGCTCTGTGTCTTCAGCTGCCCAGTCCCTGGAGAATGAGAATATTCAAGTTGCAGACCAAGAGGAGGAGGAAGAGGAGATGGCCACGATCCACGTGCCCCGCCATGCCCCTGTCGTCCGGACCCCCTCTGTTCAGCCTGGTCTGATGCCGCAACCAATACCTGTTGGCAAACCCCACATCCCAATGGGCACTTTAAGTGAGTTGAATTGAGAAAGAAGTCCCGATGTATTTGTTCTGTTTTAATGTTGGACTATCAGGCTGGTTTTCCATAACTGTCTCATGTTCAGATGAGTTCCTTAGTTTCAATATAGTTTATTTTATATTCATTCCTTATTTTGTCATGTTTATTGGATCTGCTAGATTGTGGTTTTTTTATTCCTTACTTCAGATCCTTTAGGTTTTTGTGTGTGTGTTTCTCTCTTTTCTCCATCTTATAACAACTTTGTGAAGGGCAGGTTAGGCTCTGACATTTCAAGGCAGTTCACACGACCATCAGCTGGGTAGGACAAGCATCCTACCCAGTTCCGCGAACTGTGTGCTCCCGTTTGTTTTTTAATCATGTGTGAGCTTAGATCTAGGCAGGAGGAGGGGGATGTGATTAAGCTGCGTTTTTTGTGTGTGGTGATGCTGAATTTCTTAAAGAACTCTGAAATCTGTAACCATGAAGTTCTTACTGAAAATTTGCTTGTGGCTGCAAAGAATTATTGTAAAATATTGGAAATCTCATAGACCACTACACATTTTGGAATGGTCGAGGATGGCATTTTCAGTAGCCAAAATGAATACATTAACTGGATTAACACATCTTTGGAGGAAAGACATGGAAATTGTAGTGAATTGTTACAGAGATGGGTCCTTTCTCATTCTATAGTGGGGTGATTACTGTAAGTTTTCTTAAAGGAATAATTGTTTTCTGTTTGGAAGCCTGCGGTTGTGGTGGTGGTGGTAATAGTTAAGAAAAATATGTGCCCACAAACTATAGCAGTGATCCAGAGAACCATGTAAGTTTGTTCTGTGTGCCCAAAAGCAATTTTGACCTGCGGTTCTACAGCAGGAACCTTTGTGCCATGCAGCAGACTACTTGTAAGATTAAAGAAGATTCCAAGAGCCCCTGACAGCATGATGAGAGAGGCTGATGCCTAAGGGGAAGATAGTCAGAATCTCCACTGGGCATGCATTGGACCTTGCAAGGACCTAAAATAGCTTTTTTTATTCAAGCCCATATCTAGTATATTAAAGGGAGCTTTTTTCTAGATATGCTGCTGGTTAGTGCAGGCTGGAAAATAACTAATTTTCTAGCTCATTGGAGAATACTCAATACTTGATTTGACTCTTCTCTTTCTACAAATCCTTTTAAAAAATCATTGCTGAAATGAAACCAGGGACATTTTACTGCATATCTCCCCCCTTTTAATGCCTGCCTTCTTTTTTTTCTTTTCTTTTTCTTTTCTTCTTTTCTTCTTTTCTTCTTTTCTTTTCTTCTTTTCTTCTTCTTTTCTTCTTTTCTTCTTTCTTTTCTTCTTTTCTTCTTTTCTTCTTTTCTTCTTTTCTTTCTCTTTTCTTCTTCTTTTCTTCTTTTCTTTCTCTTTTCTTCTTCTTTTCTTCTTTCTTTTCTTCTTCTTTTCTTTCTCTCTTCTTCTTTTCTTTCTCTTTTCTTCTTTTCTTTCTCTTTTCTTCTTTTCTTTCTCTTTCTTTCTTTGCTTCCTTTTCGCCAAGGGGCTCCAGATGCCTTGTATGGCTTTCCCTGCCAGGTTGGACTGAGTGAGTGGCTGGGTGACGGTGTGGCCAAGTACGGATTTGAACCTGGGCTCAAATCTGATATGATTTGATTAGAACCCAGTTCTAATCCGATATGCTATCCTTGGCGTCGTGTAAGGTTTCATTTGACAAAATCATAATACTGTACCTCCATTGTTCACAGTAATTGAATGAGGTGAAACTTTTATTCTTTTCAGTATCTACACCCAAAATCCTCCCTCAAGGGGCAGACAGCACAATGCTGGCCACGAAGACTGTGAAACATGGTGCCCCTGCTCCCTCCATCACCATCCCAGCCCCGCAGGCGGCAGCAGAAGCTGCTCTGAGGAGACAGATGGCAAACCAGAATCCAGGTAAAACGGCACTTGGCTGGCGAATGCAGGGCTCAGGTGATGGAATGCTCTTCCGTCCAGTTTCCTACCAGATAGCAAATCAGCATGTTGAGAGAACCCTAAAGCTAGAAGCCTTTTCTGACATGTTCGTGTTCTTGTCTGGAGAAGCATTCAGGAATACTACTGAGCTATGACAAATATTTATACACTGCTTTTCAGCATATGTTCTCAAAGTGGTTCACACAGAAAAATAAAGATGGCTCCCTATTCCAAAAGGACTTGGGGGTGGGGGCTGGAACGAAGGTAGACACCAATACCAACCACTGGAGGGATTGCTGTGCTGGGAATAAAGTTTTGCCGTTGAGTCAGTGTCGACTCCACCAACCACAGAGCCCTGTGGGGTTTTTTTTGGTAGAATACAGGAGGGGTTGACCATTGCCATCTCCCGCGCAGTATGAGATGATGATGCATTTCAGCATCTTCCTATATCGCTGCTGCCCGATATGGGTGTTTCCCATAGTCTGGAAAACAGACCAGCGGGGATTCGAACCGGCAACCTCTGGCTTGCTAGGCAGTTTACTTCCCAGCTGCACCATTAGGTGACCGGGAATGGATAGGGCCAATTGCTCACCGCCTGCTAAACATCAGGAAACCGCCCCTTGGAAAGGTGTGTCTTTGCTCAGTTAGCAGTGGGATAATTTTATCCAGGGTCCATTGCCCGGCTTCTAAATTTTGGGCCTGGCTCCTACATCCAAAGAAAATTTGTCAAGGACGGGGTTAAACATGTTCTAATTCCCTGTGTGCTCAGAGGAAGGCTTCCCATCACTGATGTGAGTTTGTGTTTTGTTTCTGTGTTTATGCCAAAGTGGTGAGCGCGTCCTTAACGGAGTCCACTTTGAAGAACGTCCCTCAAGTGGTGAACGTGAGAGAGCTGAAGAATAATGCCTCGCCTCCTGCCATTTCGGCGGTCCTCGGGTGGGTGAATCTTTTCCACTCAAGTGCCCTCTTCTGGTTGTCAGCTTGCAGGAAGGCGGCGATGTTGTTGCTTCTGGTAGGGCTTGTCAGGCTGGGTGGGTGGGTTGTTAAGCGATAAATGATAGCAGCCACAGACTGAGTGAGTACAAAGGTGCTCCTATCCTGTTCTGTTCTGACTTCACATGATGTCTTTGAGCCACGGGAGTGCGCAATCCTTCCCCGCTCTTCCATACATATGGAAGAGTTTCTGTATCGGATTAGGAACAAGCCAGAATCACTCGTTACTTCCAGACTGAGCAATCCTGCTTATCCTAGCCAGACTTCCAAAATAAACCAGGTTCTGGACCCCAAATCCCACTCCCAAGCTCAAAGTCACTCATAATCTTAAGGACTGAGTGGAGATTTGAACTGGTCTCTGTGCCCCACATCAGTGTTTCCCAGATTTCTGATAACTGCTCCCCCCACCCCGAGTGAATGTGGAGGCCACACTGAAAGCCCTTCCTTCTAGCGTGGCTCCTCAGCTAAGGAGGTTCCCCCTATTTATGTGTCTGTGTGTCGCTGTTCTGAGCTTGCCTCCTGACCGAAGCACTTAAGAGTAATTCTACTGGCTCGGCTCTGTAAGGGACCAAATGATCCAGTGGCCACAGCCCAGCTGATTGGGAGGAGGCGGACAGCCAGAGCGGTGAATGATGCAGCGTTGGGGGCTGCCTCTGTGAGCTTCATGGACTCTCCCCTTCATTTCCTGGGGCATCGCAATCGCTCTCGCACACCGCCCAGTGTGGGGATGGCTGCACTACACCACCCGGGTTTGTGTAAGCCAGGCCTCCTCCTGTACTCACTACTCTCCCCACCACCTCTCTCTTCCAGGTCGTCGGTTCCTCACTCCGCAGCTCAAGCCGTGCACCAGGTGTTGGCGACCGTCGCCACGAATCAAGCCGGCCAGGTATCTCCAGCCCTTTCTTGTCTCTTGAGCTTAAACGAGGTTCTGTGCAGCTTTCCATGCTGGGGAGGAAGCAAGATTCTTTCCAGATTTAGCTCAGTCTCAGTGGATTAACTGTTTTGATAAATTTAAACTGCACAATTTTTGCAGAGGAACATAGCTTAGAAGAAAACTGAATGGCTTATTAGATGGTGTCACACATGTGACAGCCGGCACTGTCTTAGGTATCATTACCATTTGGAAGAGAGCAAAGAAATATCTCCTCTAACGTGGTGCCTGCCAGGTTTGTGTAGTGGTGCATGTACACATGTGAACATAGGAAACTGCCATATACTGAGTCAGACCATTGGTCGGTCTAGCTCAGTATTGTCTTCACAGACTGGCAGCGGCTTCTCCAAGGTTGCAGGCAGGAATCTCTCTCAGCCCTATCTTGGAGATGCTGCCAGGGAGGGAACTTGGAACCTCAGATGCTCTTCCCGCAGCGGCTCCATCCCTTAAGGGGGAAGATCTTCCAGTGGCTCACACTTCTAGTCTCTTATTCATAGGCAACCAGGGCAGACCCTGCTTAGCTATGGGGACAGGTCATGCTTGCTACCACAAGACCAGCATCTCCTCCCAACATTAACGTGTGTATGTTCATGCTGTGTCTGTCTGTCTTTCTCTCACACACACACACACGAAAGTGTGTTGCCTGGCTAATAGTGGGGTGAGAGGTCAGGAAAGAGAGCGCCTCTAATCTTTCAAAAGGTTTTTAATTGATTAAGCATTACTGCCTTGGACGGGGCACTACTGCACCTTGGAGAGCAAGGTGCCCTTTGGAGCCACCTTGCAGTCTGTTTTCCAACCTTTTATCCTCTGTCTTGTTTCGTAATTGTTCTGTATTAGCCTTCCAATTTTGCATTTGGTTACTGATTTCTGTAGCAATTTTTAGAGCTCAAGAGAGCTTTATGGTCCGCCGATCCCAATCAGGTTCTCAGGGATCATGCATAAAAATAAAGGCAGTGATGGTTACATTTTTTCCTGTGAGTAGAAAATGCTTATGGGGAAGCTAGCGGAGCAAATAGGCACACCTCTCATTTAGCAGGGGGAACATGGGCATAACTGTAATTGGGCAGATGTGTTCTAAGGATACGCGCCCCCCACTGTCACTGGCAGCGAGCCACCCCTTTGCTGAATGACCTCATGTTCTGTACTCTGAGCAAGCCATATGTCTGGTTAAAAGGCTTGCCAGGTCTGTGCTGAACATGGTGGTTCTGCACAGGCAGTGTGGAATCCAAGGTGTTTTGCTATTTTATTTTATTTTTACATGTGTATATCCCCGCTCTTCTTCCAAGGAGTCCAGAGCGGTGGAGTACATACTTAAGTTTCTCCTCACAACAACCCTGTGAAGTTGCCCCCTTCCTGCTGCATGGGCCAGCTGAGAAATGAAGGGTGTGCATAGATCCTGTGTGGGAAGCATCCCTCCATTTCCAGCTCCCTCGCCAGTAGGAAGTGGAATGGCTGCTTTTCCTGGCTCAGGCGGGGATAAGTGACTCTTCATCTTGCCCGGGCCTGCTCCACTTCGGCCCTCCTGCAGATGTTGGCCCACAACTCCCATAATCCCTGGCTATTGGCCAGTGTGGCTGGGGATTCTGGGAATTGTAGTCCAAAAACAGCTGGAGGGCCTAAGTTGAGCAGGCCTGATCTTGCCCCTGGAAGAAGTGACCTCTAAGGCAGCGTTGGTGGGAAGTGTGGGGCAGTGAGCTGGGTGGAGGAAGAGAAGCGGCAAGGTGCTGCTGTCGGGGGAGGCGCTTTGTGGCGGTAGCCAAAAGGAAAGTGTGAAAGATTTGCAGTGCCAAACAGCACTGCAGAAAAACAATTGCAGGGGTGTGTGTGTGTGAGTTCATTTTTGGAACATAGGCTCCCTATGGAGAGCAACTGTTCCTATCCAACCCCAGCAAAGCATCCCTCCAGTTGCTGGTGCCTGGCTTATGTTTCTTTTTCGAATACGATCCCTTTGGGAAGCATCTTGATGACTTTTCTATGCTCAACACTATTACAACAACAACAATAGATATTTATATACCGCTTTTCAACAAAAGTTCCCAAAGCGGTGTATAAAAAATAAAGATGGCTCCCTGTCCCCAAAGGACTTGCAATCTAAAAAGAAACGTAAGACAGACAGCAGCAACAGTCATTGGAGGGATGCTGTGCTGGGAATGGATAGGGCCAGTTGCTCTCCCCCTGCTAAATATAAGAGTATCGCCACTTTTAAAAGGTGCCTCTTTGCTCAGTGAGCAAGTTCTAGCCCAGCCTTCTCCCTGGCATGCTAGATTTCTGTATTCAGAGTCTTTTTGTTCTCGGTTGCTGCCAGCCAGGGACATCTCGTTGGGTTGTCCCTCTCAGGAGCTCCAAGGCCAGACAGAATATGATTGGCTAAAAAAGAAGTCCCGCCTACCCGAGCCCGAGGGGCGTAACTCTTCCCCAGTTCTTTCTGTCCTCGGCAGCTCCAGGCAGCTTATTGTCTTCTCTCCTGCACCCTGAGAGTTTTTTGCCTCTCATCAGAGGGGGCCCTGCTCCGTGTGCCGACAATGAGGGAGGCTCGCCCTCATTGTCATGTACGCGGACAGGGCCTTCTCATTCATGGCCCCCAGACTTTGGAATGGGGTCTCCGCTCCCCAGTCTCCATCGCAGTTTTTAGAAAGCAAGTAAAATCTTGGCTTTTTAACCAGGCCTTTAAATGAGTGTTTTGTGTTTGCTGCTGCTTTGTATCTTATAGTTATATTGTAATGGTTTTTTAAACTTTTAATTAGATTTGTATTTTTATATTCCATTTTAATTGTTATTGTATCGTTTTTATGGGTTTATAGTGTGTTAAATGTTTTGTAAACGGCCTTGAGATTGTTTTAATGTACGGCGGTGTAAAAATCTAACAATAAATAAATAAAATAAATTCTTCTTCAATGTTTTTAGGCTCACCTGACAAGTTCCCTTAAGATGCAGCCTCCGCCCACGTCTGCATCCTTACCGGGTGTGTCCGCGGCACCCAGTAGTCAAACTTTGGCTGGCAAAAAGAGCTCAGGTCAGTTGAGTTGCCGTGAAAGTGTTTCTGGGTTCAGCATCTCCTGGTTTCTCAACAGGACCAAGTTTCCTGGTAACTGATGACATCTGATTGCAAGTGTCCTTGTTCCAGTCCAGCATACTTCTACCCAGGCTTAATCTACAGTGTGACGAAGGAAATTAAGGGCCTTGTGCTCCTCTCAGCCTTTATTTACAGCAGGCAAACACAAACGTGGTATTTCTCCTTGGTGTCTCTTCAAAACAATGGAGAAGGGCCAAATGTTGCACCTCCATCCCAGAACCTTAGAAAGCGGTGGCATTTTCTCCTGTTGGAGAACCAGCTAAACATGCCGTTTGCTCCCTGGATGACAAGTGTGTGTCAGCAGCAGTCTGTGTGTAGTGGCTCGTTTATGTTAAAAAAGGGGGTGAGGACTGGGTGTCCTTGAGAAAAACCTTTAGTCTTTCCTTGCACCATGAGAGAGATTTTTGTACTGTCATCTTCTTTGGGAACATTCTGCATATCCTTCATGGTCATCCTTTGCAGTGTGAAGCTCAAAGTGTCAGAACGTGTGCCTCTTTGTCTGTTTGCTCTTCAGCGGGTGATTATTCCTCAGGTCAGGGGAGTTATGCACAATCCCATTCTTGCCCTTTGGATTTGGATCCCTGGCCTTCCTCAAGGCCCCTTGGAGTTCTTGGGAGCCCAGCTGTTTTTCTGGCCCTTGTTCTTGTACCGTATCCTGACTAGAGAGGAGAGCTGGTCTGGTGGTCGCAAGCATGACTTGTCCCCTTAGCTAAGCAGGGTCCGCCCTGGTTGCATTTGAACGGGAGAGTAGAAGTGTGAGCACTGCTCCTGGGAAGGTGGGCAAGAGGCTGCCTGTATCAAGCACTGATGCACAGGCCAGTGCTGGTCTCTGTGGGAGCCGATGGAACATAGGAAGCTGCCATATACTGAGTCAGGCCCTTGGTCTATCTAGCTCAGTGTTATCTACACAGACTGGCAGCGGCTTCTCCAAGGTTGCAGGCGGGAGTCTCTCTCAGCCCTCTCTTGGAGATGCTGCCAGGGAGGGAACTCGGAACCTAGATGCTCTTCCCAGAGCGGCTCCATCCCCTAAGAAGGGGAATCTCTTCCAGTGCTCACACGTCAAGTCTCCTATTCATATGCAACCAGGGTGGACCCTGGCTTACTTCTGCCAGTCAGATTCTGAAGATCTTGACTAAGGCTCCGAGGACGAGTGCTAGTAAAAGCGATGCTGGTGTCGAAAATGCCCTTTCCTGGGATCTGCTGGGGAGGGTGTGTGTGTGTGTGTGTGTGTGTGTGTGTGTGTGTGGTGTCCCTAATTCTCACCCCTCTTGCCGTTCCAGGGCAAGGCACGATGAAGACAGCTGCAACTGTGGCCGCTTCTGCAGCAACATCCACCCCTGTCCCTGCTGCCCAGTTCAACAAACCGTTTGCATTTGCCTCCTCAGGGTCTGTATGAGCTTGAGCCCTTCATAGTTCTATTGTCTTGCGATAGGAACATCGGAAGCTGCCATATATTGAGTCAGACCATTGGTCTCTCTAGCTCTGTATTGTCTACCCAGACTGGCAGCGGCTTCTCCAAGGTGGTAGGCAGGAGTCTCTCTCAGCCCTATCTTGGAGATGCTGCCAGGGAGGGAACTTGGAACCTTCTGCTCTTCCCAGAGCGGCTCCATCCCCCTGAGGGGAATATCTCACAGTGCTCACACTTCTAGTCTCCCTTTCATATGTAACCAGGGTGGACCCTGCTTAGCTAAGGGGACAAGTCATGCTTGCTACCACCAGACCAGCTCTCCTCTCCATAGAGATGTACTATGCGCTGCCATCGATATACAGGGTGCTTTCCAGAGTGCAGAGCCAACGGAATCCTGCCCTGAGACCTTATGATCGGAAATGTGGCCCAGGAGAGACAAGAAAGGAAGGGGGTGACAATAAAGATAAGGGTGAGCGAGACAAGAATCTGCATTTGATTCCGTTGCTTGTCCCTCAGCAGAGTTTCAGCAGGGCATGAAGACCCAGGGGCTGTACCAGAAAAGACAGGCTTTGCAAAGAGGACATGCATCGTCAAAGCACTCTTGAAGGCAGTCCCGGGCATCAAAATAAAAACATCACAGTCCCAGGCATCAAAATAAAAGCATTCAAAATCAAAACTCAAACAATTCAACAACAATCATGTAAACATTAAATAAAAGTCTGAAGAGGGAGTGTAGGAGGAGAGCTGCAGACGGAAGCTGATTAGCCTTTCTCGGTGCTGGGCTGTGACCTTGGAGTGCATAGAGGGCCTCAGGGACAAGGAAACCACATTTCTAGAAAATAGAGTTTGGCAGTCACTCTGTTCCATCTTCAGCTCTAATCACAGCACACCAGCTCCTTGCAAGACCGAGTGAAAAGTCAGAAATGCAAGAGAGAGGGGGTTGTCTTTCTATTAGTAAAGCGCAATATTAAATGTAGATGGTGCACTAGATAGGTCCAGAGGCCAAATTGGGTAGTATTACCTAGTGGCTGGAGCATATTGGCACTCTCTCCCCGCCTCATCGCCCTATCTGCCATCTTCTGGTGGTAGAAGCAGTTCACTTCAATTTCAGGATCTCTCTCCAGGGCAGCTGTGAAGAAGACCATATTTCTCTTCTGCAATTATGTTCTGCTTGACATGGGGCCTGTGTGTGCCAATTAGTTCTGGCGTTCCCTCCCTTTTGGCCTTCCAGTGCCTAGCGGAGACCGTGATCTTCACTATATTTTTAGTAATGGGGCGGGGTGTGTGTGCAAACTTTGCAGAGGGGGGTGACACAAACAAGCCACCCTTCAGTTTTCCCACTTCTGTCCAGTGCTGTACTTTTCTTGGCCGTGGGGGGGGGGGGGAGAGGGACTTTAAGAGAAACCGAGGCCTGTTGAGCCCCAGTCATAAAGCTCTAGGGAAAGCCGTAGACTACACTTCCCAGTGTAGCCCAGGGTCCCCCAGAGTATTGAACAATCGTATTTAAAAACATTGAAATCAAAACAGTCCAGAGCAGTGAAAATGGAATAGCAATAACAAAAACACTCTCTGTAGGGGAGCCATTGTGCAGGCTGTGGATAGAAGATTCCTAGCACTTGCACAAACTACAATTCCCAGCCCAGAGAGGGAGTAATGGCTTTTAAACCATTTTCAAGAAGGGATATATTTGCAGTGTAAACACATGCCCTCCTCTTCCTGCTGCAACTCTTCAAAGAAAATGTTCTAGTGAGTGTATATATGTGTGTGTTTCTGTCTAGACCTGGATTTAACTTCGCTGCAGTCACCTCGTCCCCTGCCGCTTCTGACCCTGCTGCGTTACAAGGTAAGTTCACGCGGCAGGCTAAGATAACGTAGGATTTCATGACCGAAGATGCATTACTGTGCGATTCTGGTCCTGTAGAGAAGTCTTCTGTGTCTTGCATTGAGAGCACAATCCAGTTTGTGTCCATTGCAGAGAGGTAGCGAGACACTAGGAGGACTTTCCTGCCAGTGAGGGCTTTTGAACCCTTGTCTGCCTTGTGCAGTAGCAGGCTCCCCTTCACTGGGAGTTTTCAAACAGTGAGGCTGGACAGCTCTCTGCCAGGGATGCCTTAGCACAGAGATTCCCAACTGGTGGTACTCCAGATGTTGCTGGACTACAACCCCCGTCACCACCCCCAGCCTTGATCACTTGTATCTGGGGATGATGGGAATTGTAGTTCAGCAACATCTGGAGTGCCACCAGTTGGGAACCCCTGCTGTAGCAGATTCCAGGGGGGTAGACTAGAAGACCTCCAGGGGTCCCTTCCAGTTCTAAAGTATTATGAATGCACCACCTCCTCAGCAGAGATCAATTGAAAGGAGGCGATCCCAGAGCAGTAAATCAGGCAGGGGTGCAACAGGCAACCTATTCTGGGGTGTAGCTGAGTTATCCAGTGATACCTAGTATAGTTGAACACCACAGAGAGATGGTGATATTGCTCAGAGGAGATTGATAGGGATGGCCAGAGCAGTGGACCATGAGTGTTGCCTTCCCGAGTTCACTGTATGGAGCCTCTCTTGTACCTCGACAGTAACTGCCGCCTCTACAAAAGAGCCAAGCCAGCCTGATGCAATTTCCCTCGGCGGGAACATGAAATTTGGGGCTGCTCCGGAGAGCTCGTTCGCTTTTGGGTCTGTGAAGCCATCCAGCCTCTCGGGGGTGTCCGTAATGAGCAGCAGCTCTGGAGATCCTTGCCAGGCCAACAGCCAGCCAGCCCCGGTGGCAACGTCTGTTCCTTCTACAACATCTAGCAGATTGGAAGATGTGCCATTAAAACAAGGAGATCCTGCATTTCAGGGCGCCGTGGCTGGAGAAACGCTTGGGAGCTTCTCTGGACTAAGAGTCGGCCAAGCTGATGAGAACGCCAAGGTCGTCCCTGCCAAGCCGCCGTCCGCTAACGCTGCGGGCGGGCAGCCGCCCAAAGCAGCCACCGTACCTTCTGGCTTTCCTCTCGAAAGCGCTACGCAAGCCGGCAAGCCTGCAGAGGCAGCTCCCACCTCAGCGGCCGCTCCCAGTTCGGCATCCGCGGCCATCGGTGGCAGCACCATCTTTGGCAGCGTCCAGTTGGTCAGCTCGGGGGCCGCCGGCATCTTTGGCCTCGGAGCAGCTCCGTCCGGCCCCAAAGCGACTTTTGCGTTTGGAGTTCCGCAGGCCAGTGCTGTGCCGGCGCCTTCCTCTCCCGCCGGGTCCCTTCCCGCATCGGCATCGCTTTCGTTTGGCAGCCTGTTGAGTTCGGCGACAGCCGCGGCTTCGCCGCCGACGAGTAAAGAAGAGGCCGGCGTCCAGACCGCGCCAGCACCGGAAATCCCATCGCCGGCGGATGCTCTTGTGCCTGCAAGCGCACAAGCCCAGACTCCTGAACCTCCTCCCAACCCGCCTGCTTTCCCCACCCCGTTGCCAGCAGAAGCAGATGCGGTCCGCCTCGATGCTGCCTCCGCGGCCGCCACCAAAGACGCCGCTCCCGCCCCTGTGTCTAGTGACGCGAAGGCTGAGATGGCGCCCGCGGCCCCTTCCCCAGACCAGCCGGCTCCTGTGACCTCCGCTCCCGAAAAAGGGGCCTCCCAGCCTTCTGAACCAAGCGGCACGCTGCCATCCTCGTCAGACCTGACTCCGCCCGCCCAGCCTCCAGCCACCGGCGCTTCTGCCTTCACAGCGGCCCCCTCCGGTCCCTCCGTGTTGGCCCAGCCCCCCGTTTCAAGTTCTTCTTCCAGCTTGTTGTTCAGCCCGCCCGCCACCGATGCCGCGTTAGACCCCTCCACCGTCCCCGCCTTTGCTCAGCTTTCCGCGGCGGCGGCGTCTTCTCCGTTTGGCCCGTCCACGGCCGCCCCGGCGGCCACCTCTGCCGCGGCCACCTCTGCCGGTTTCAGCCCGTCGGCCTTTGGCACCACGACTGCGGCAGGGTTTGGCCAGCCGACCTTTGGCCAAGCTCCCGCTTTTGGCCAGCCCGCCAGTACGTCGAGCGGCTTTGCCTTCAACCAGGCCGCCTTTGGAGTCACGCCTGCCTTTGGCCAGCCTGCTGCCTCTGCCCCCCCGGCGTCCAGCAGCGGGGATGTCTTTGGCGCGGCCAACGCCAGCAGTTCTTTCTCTTTTGGACAGCCCTCGGCTGCCGGCGGCGGCGGGCTCTTCGGGCAAAGTACCGCGCCCGCGTTTGGACAGAGTGCTGGCTTTGGACAGGGGGGCTCCGTCTTCGGCCGCCCTGCCGCGACCATCCCGACCTCTTCGCCTGGATTCAGCTTCTGTCAAGCTTCAGGTAAGGGGGCAGGTTAAGTCCGAACGGGGAGGAGTCTTGGGCACCCTAAAGACGACCAGATTTGTTTTGTCATAAGCTTTCGAGGACAGCCCTTCGAGCATCTGCTGACGTGAGCTCTAGTCCATACAGACGTATAACTCTGTTAGTGTTAAAGGCTGTGATCCTTGCTGGTTTTTTTTCAAGCAGGGGCCACTGCATGGCTCTTCTCAGGAGAGGAGAGCTGGTCTTGTGGCAGCAAGCATGACTGGTCCCCATAGCTAAGCAGGGTCTGCCCTGGTTGCATTTGAATGGGAGACTTGATGTGTGAGCACTGCAAGATATTCCCCTCAGGGGATGAAGCCGCTCTGGGAAGAGCAGAAGATCCCAAGTTCCCTCCCTGGCAGCATCGCCAAGATAGGGCTGTGAGACATTCCTGCCTGCAACCTTGGAGAAGCCGCTGCCAGTCTGTGAAGACAATACTGAGCTAGATAGACCAAGGGTCGGCTGTCTGTGAAGACAATACTGAGCTAGATAAACCAATGGTCGGCTGTCTGTGAAGACAATACTGAGCTAGATAGACCAATGGTCGGCTGTCTGTGAAGACAATACTGAGCTAGATAGACCAATGGTCGGCTGTCTGTGAAGACAATACTGAGCTAGATAGACCAATGGTCGGCTGTCCGCAGGCCTGGCACACAGTTAGCCGGGGAGCTGTGCTTGGGCTTTTTAAGGGTCTACAGGACCCTTGGTGGGCGGCAACTGCAACAGATCAGCCTGGTTGTGAGGAGGGCTGCAGCCTTTCACTAGTCATTTTTAAAGCCTCTTAAACAGACTAAAAAGGCATCTCTGAGTGATTCGGTTTATTTAAACTTGCAGCACTTCCCAAAAAAAGTGTTTTTTCCAGTAGATAATAGTGCCTGTGATCTGTTTTTAGGAGGCCACCTCTTCATCCTCACCCTGGCCAGGGTGGGTGGGTGTGGGCCTCTTCTTGGAGGGTACCTGCTGCTCCATAGGCTGCCTAGAAAACAAGAAGGCGCCTCTTCCTTGGGGACTCTTGGTTTAGTCATAGGCAGATGGAACAGTTGAAGCCTCAGGACAGTCCTAGTCACTCAGTGAAAGAAGGACTTTCCTTTCCCCTGTCTTGAATAGCTCCCTCCACTGCCCAAAATCAGAAATGTGGTTGGCCCAGTCCAGAAACCTTTGCCTGCCATTTTTATTTGTAGTCATAGGAGAGGTGATTTATTTTATTTTATTTTATTTATTTTATTTTAACACATTTGTATACTGCCCAAAATGCAAATCTTCAAGCGGTTTACAGCAAAACCATAAAAACAACAGATGGAAAGATGAAAGCATGACGACGATTAAAATTTAAAATGTTAACACTATTAAAAACACAATTAAAACGGGATCTAATTAAAAGCCTGTGAACAAATGTCTTGACTGCCTATTTAAAAGTCGTCAGAGATGGGGAGGCTCTTATTTCAGCAGGGAGCACGTTCCAAAGCTTCAGGGCAGCAGCGGAGAAGGCCTAACACTGAGTAGCCACCAAACAAGCCAGTGGCAACTGCAGGCGGACCTCTCCAGATGCCCTTCTGGTGTCCCTGGAAGGCCACAGTTGAAGCTCCTTGGCAGTGAAGGGTTCAGTCCACCAGGAAGTTCTCCTGCACAGGAATGGGAGCAGTCGACTGCCCGGAGGCCACAGCAAGCCGGAAAGCTAATTAGGTTAATTAGGCAAGACGTAAATTTGCAGAAGAGCTCCCTATTAATTACTATGTTAAAAGAACATTTTGAACTGTGCAAGTGAGAGAAGGGAGATGAACGCTGGTGCCTTGATTACAGGAACGGGCCTCACTTTGACTGCTGCAAGGCATGCATTTTGAAATGAGCTGTGGCGTTCTTTTAATTAAAAACACTTGGTTGTCTTTTATGGGGACAGGTAATTAATGGAACTCAGGTTTTCCCTGCACAAGGGAAATGTGCATTACATAGGTCTTGTTCAGAGGCTGTAGCTATTTCAGGTGTCTTTAACTGCAGCCAGGCAATTATTTCATTAACAGTCACTCTCCGGCAATATCCACTGGAAATTTGTCTTGCACCAGCTTCCTTGAAGCTTGGAGCAGAGGCCGTCAGTCAGAGGTAGAGTGTCTTCTTTGCAGGCAGAAGGTTCCAAGTGCCCTCCCTGGCAGCATCTCCAAGATAGGGCTGGGAGAGACTCCTGCCTGCAACCCTGGAGAAGCCGCTGCCAGTCTGTGCAGACAATGCTGAGCTGGATGGACCGAGGGTCTGACTCGGTACAAGGCAGCTTCCTATATTGAAATGAATGGGAGCTGCCTAAGGACATTGCCAAGTTCTTGCACAGCTCCTGAGTATTTCAGTGGGGCTTGAGCAGGAGCACTTCCTAGTGACGTGTTTTATGTTCATTAATGAGAGGCTGCACTTTAGGTTTTTGGTCTCAAGCATCCAGATGTTCTTAACGGGCCAGCCATGTAAAAAATATCAGGCCACACTCGTTTCTCATAATACATAATCAGTCTCTACTCCACACCATTTTCTAATATTTGCAGAATCCTGACTGGCTTTGTATTATAATGAGAAATTGGTGAAACATTTTTGTACTTTTCAGTATTATAGAACGAACACACACACACGTACATATATACACATACAACACATTAAGGCTTTAACCCACTGAAAAGACAACACATTATTTTCAGAAGTTAAATGATTTTTAATACAATAAAACAAGATAGCAGGCAGCATTTTAGAAGAGGTATTTTCCCCCCTTCTAGTCTTACACGGCAGGAAAGGCCTCTCCTGAGATGGCGCATGTTTTATTATTTATATCTGGTCCTACTTCCAGGAACATAGGAAGCTGCCATATACTGAGTCAGACCATTGGTCTTATCTAGCTCAGTATTGTCTTCACAGACTGGCAGCGGCTTCTCCAAGGTTGCAGGCAGGAATCTCTCTCAGCCCTATCTTGGAGATGCTGCCAGGGAGGGAACTTGGAACCTTCTGCTCTTCCCAGAACGGTGGCTCCATCCCCTAAGGCAGGGTTTCTCAACGTGTGGGTCCCCAGATGTTGTTGGACTTCAGCTCCCATAATTCCCAGCCCCAGTGGCCTTTGGTTGGGAATTATGGGAGTTGAAGTCCAACTACATCTAGGAACCCACACGTTGAGAATCCATGCCCTAAGGGGAGTTTCTTCCACTGCTCACACTTCTAGTCTCTCCTTCATATGCAACCAGGGGGGACCCTTTGGGGATAGGGAGCATCTTCTTAATATATAATTCCGTTAAACATGCCCGTCACTAGTCCCATGTGTGGCCAGCTCTTATGAGAGTTTGCAAGCAGCTGCCGGGGGGGGTTAGTGACGGGGACGGGCGTGGCGGCGGGGGGGAACAGCGATGGCCTGCAGCAGCGGGCAGCGGGGAGCAACAGGCCCGCCGGCCGGCAAGACAAAGCACAGCCAGTCAGCAGGAGGAAAATAAGTAGGGGCGGGGGAGAGAAAATGGCTGCGGCAACTCGAGGTGCAGATGCTCTGTGCCCGGCCCAACTAGTTTTATTTATTTATTTAGTTAACTTAGTTAGTTAACTTAGTTAACTTACTTGCTTTATTTATTTATATCTATCTATGTAAGCCGCTTTGGGAACTTGTGTAGAAAAGCCGTCTGTAAATATTTATAATCTATAAATATTCGTCGTCATCGGGCACTAAAGCGCTCTTTCTCTCTTTCCCTCCCCTTTCCCCAGCATTTGGTTCCAGCAGCACAGGTTCTGTGTTCGGGCAGGCAACAAACTCCAGCACTAACCTCTTCGGCCAGGTAACCTTTCCGAAATGACTGCCTCGGGGGTTTTTCGACAGGCAAATAGCAGGGCGGGGTGGAAGTGGGGGTGCTCCTTTTTTTAATTCACCGTGTACAATGCTGTAGGTTCGGGACCAAGTCCTGCTTCACACAGCTCGTAGGGAACTTCTGGCCTTCGCGGTCTGCTGCCAGGCACACCGCCCCGCACCAGCCGCGCCCTCCCCCCCCCCCCCCCCCCGACATCAGCACGCCAGCGCAGGGGACGTGGCAAACGCATGGCCCTTGCGCTCTCCGGCCGGCGAAGCACTTTCCCTCGCTCCCGAGGGAGAAAAAAGGAAGCATCCAGACCGTGGACCAAGCGCTCGCCAGCTGGAGAGGACGAGGGGCCCCTTGAGCTCACCCAGACATGCCCCCAGCATCCGTGTACAGAGACAGGGAAAGGTAGCGTGCGGGGAGGCAATGGCTGATGGAGTGGAGGGCCTCGCTGGACCCCGCAGCCCGGGAAGAGGAGAGCTGGTCTTGTGGTCGCCAGCATGACTTGTCCCCATAGCTAAGCAGGGTCCACCCTGGTTGCATTTGCATGGAAGACCACATGTGAGCACTGTAAGAGATTCCCCATAGGGGATGGAGCTGCTCTGGGAAGAACAGAAGGTTCCAAGTTCCCTCCCTGGCAGCCTCTCCAAGATAGGGCTGAGAGAGATTCCTGCCTGCAACCTTGGAGAAGCTGCTGCCAGTCTGTGAAGACAATACTGAGCTAGATAGACCAATGGTCTGACTCAGTATATGGCAGTTTCCCATGTTTCCTGTGTTCCTATGAATACCCCCCTGTCCCGCACCTGCTCAAAGAACCAGGCTGAGCCAGTTGAGGCAGGACTGAGGGCTTGGATGGTGCTGGCAGCCTGGCCGGCTGGTAAAAAGTGGAGGTGGGTCACCTTGATGGAAAGCTGGTCCGGGTAGAGATACCAGGTCAGAAGTGTCTCTGCTGGCTCCCAGCACTTGAGTATCTTGCTCAGTCATACATGTCTGAGACTCGTCAGCGCCTTAAAATGTTGCATTGGAGTTTGCATCAGGTCAGGTTCTGGCCCAGCCACCTCACCGATATTTACGAGTTGCAACTGTGCAGGGAAAGGAGCACTTTGTGGCAAGCTCTTGGCGGCGAGGAGCTCTCTAGACCAGGGATTCTCAACCTTGGGTCCCCAGATGTGATTGGACTTCAACTCCCAGAATCCCCAACCACAGGCCACTGGGGCTGGGGATTCTGGGAGCTGAAGTCCACTAACATCTGGGGACCCAACGCTAGGAATCTGGCCATTGTGGGGAGTTCTTGCACTGCTCAGGTATCCGTGTTTTCTTTAAATGCTTCACTGCAAACCTGACTGCCTAGTCTATGCGCCATGTGGGTCTAGCTTAATTTCTGGCCGGAGATAGTAATGTGTCTGCTGTGCTCACAGTCCCAGAGGCAAGAGGGCTGCTTGCCCTCTATGAGACCTGGCTGCTGCAAGGAGATCGCATCCTGCATCAGCCGGGCACTTGGGTCTTTACTGGTGGTATATAGCAGAAGGTAGCTCAGATGCTGCTGCTACACTCTGTTCTGCCTACCTGGGCATCCCAGGGGAGCATCTTCTCCCTTATGAGCCTCATCCTGCCAAATAAAGTTTTAGAGCAGCTGCCTAAGGCCTGGTCCAAGTCCCATCTTTTTTTTGGAAACCAGATTGTCACCCAGTAGGTGCGAGGCCTCCTGGATGGCCCCAGTGCTGGGCCATCTCCTTCCCCAGGAGGCCCACTTGTCTACCTTACTCATCTCGTCGCTTGTTTCAAAGACAGATAAAAACGTTTTGATTTCTCCAAGCCTTTGGGAGTTGGCTGTGTTTTTTTATGTTTCGCCTTTGTTTTTGCCATGTGTTCGTTTCGTTGGGTTCCTTTTGATGTAAACTGCTTTCGGCACACTTGTGTGGAAGAGTGGTAGATCACTGTTATTAGAGAGGGGAAATCTCCAGATCCTGTTGGTTCCACCCAAGTCCACGGCATCCCTACATATTACCTCTTTGGGTCCTGGCCCCAATCCTCAGAGGGCGGCGGCTGCTGGCGCCTTCCTGAGAGCCCGCTTCCAGCCTGTTGATCAGAGCCAGCCCAGACATCTTTCCTTTTTGATCTCGTTCCCTTGCAGCAGTCCTCTTCTGGTGGGGGTCTCTTTGGCTCTGGAAGCGGTGGGAAGAGTGGCGGCTTCTTCAGCGGCCTGGGAGGAAAGCCAAGCCAGGATGCTGCCAATAAAAACCCTTTCAGTTCCGCCGGTGGAGGATTTGGATCATCTGCCACCCCGAGTAAGTGCGGTCACGTGTTGCGACTTTACTTTTTTGCTTTGGGCTTGGCCCCTCACATGTGCATCCATCCCCTTAGGCTTTTTTTCAGGGGGGGGCTTTGCCTTCCATGGGCCCCTCTCCTACCTGGGTGAGTTCTCCCCTAAGGATCATGGCGAGGCTTCCCTTGGCAGTGGGAAGGACTGGGAGAGAAGAGGCACCGATGGAGCAGCTCTCTTGTGGCGTGTAGAGGGGTCAGTAGTGTGCCCTCAGCCACTGCCCAGCCCTGCCTGGGATGACTAGCACCAAATGGCACCTACTCCATGGGAGTGGCTCAGTCCTCGGTGGGATGTTCATCTTGCACTCCTTCAGTGGAGTGCTGTATTGATAGCCTGCTCACATTTGGAACAGCAAGAAACCAAGGGACTTGCATGTATGTATGGGCTGGGTCCAAGTTTCAGGCCAGCCTGAAACCTTAACAGCACCAGGAGATCCACAGAAGTTTGATTTCGGAAATGACTGGGAAATGGAAATCATGTCTCTTGGGAAGACATCCCCCTGCTCCGGTTGCTGAGTGACACCAGTTAAAGGTTCTGGTTAACTTAACCTAGATTCAGGTAGGTGCCAACATAAGCCTTAAACCTGGCTGAACTTCAAATGTCCTGCTGAAGGACATTTGTGCTGGATGAAAGGGGGGACTACCCCTGCTAACTGGGCAAAGAGGCACCTTTTTAACGTAGGTGATTCTCTTTATTTAGCAGGGGGAGATCAACTATCCACCCCCAGTGCATCATCCCTCCAGTGACTGTTGCTGGGGTCTGTCTTACATTTCTTTTTAGCTTGTGAGCCCTTTGGGGACAGGGAGCCATCTTATTTATTTGTTGTTTCTCTGTGTAAACCACCCTGAGCCATTTTTGGACGGGTGGTGTAGAAATCGAATGAATGAATGAATGATGGAGAGAACGTGCTCTCCTGTGGTCCACTTCCCAGTTTTGAGAGCATCCGTATGTGCTTCAGCTGAGTTGGAGAGAGGATTTTCTATGTGCTCAGAGGAACCGGGGTGGCGTTCTTCTACACGGGAGGAATGTTTCCGTACACGGGTTGCTGCTGCTCCTCCCGGGAGAGGGCAAACTACAGCTGAGCTTAAGCACTCTCCTTTGCCTTTCCCATCCACATTTACCCAAACACTCTGCCATCTGCTGAAACACAGGAAAATGCCACAAAGAGTCCACTCCTCATTCTTCTAGTGGGTCAGAGTGGCCCTCTCCTGATGCAAGTAGCCAAAGAATGCTGGCGCCCTCACCACCCTCTTGAGCCAGAATCCATTCAGAGAAGACCTGCTTGGCCAAACTCCAGAGCCTCACGTAGAGACAATGCCTTAACAAAGGGTGCCCCTCCAACCCTGCTCCCTGCCGAAAAGGGTTCAGGTGCTAATGTGCACCATGGCTGTGGGACCCAGAGGCTAGTAGTGGGTGGTCACTCGCAACCGTTTGTCCACATCTAGGCCAAAACATCAACATGTTCCCAGGTTGTGTTCAAACCACACATGATGTTTAGGCCTAGATGTGGACAAACGGTTGCAAGTGACCACCCACTGCTAGCCTCTGGGTCCCACAGTCAGGGTGCACATTAGCACCTGAACCCTTTTCGGCAGAGAGCGGGGTTGAAGGGGGCACCCTTTGTGGAGTGGAGGGTCATTCCTAAAACACCGGAACTGGTCTGTAAAAAAGAACCATGGTTTGACTCATGGGACGGTCACAGGACCATGGTTGGTTGCAAACCCCCGAGATAGACTCTTAGTCCAATCCTTCATTATTAACTGAATATCCTCAGCTCAGAAGTTCAGCACCATAATTTATTTCTCAGCTAATCCTCACAGGTGGCCTTGACTTCTAGCATTTTTGATAGGAATTTTGACACTGGGAATTGCCCATAAATGTTGGTGGTTTCAGGTGTCTCCTGCTCTTCAGAGAGTGGAACCCTGCTTGTTGTGATGGACCTGTAGCACTCCTCAATGCCATGAAGCTTTTGCCTGGACCTCTTTAATTCCAGACACAAGAGATTGGCTCAAACTGTCTGCAAAGTGTGTTGCAGGTGGCTTGGGTAATGAGATAAAACTGTGTAGTTAGGCAAAAGGAACAGTATTCCAGAGTGTGCAGCAAATGTTGCTAGTGAGAGAATTAAGTCCTCCGGAATAAAAGTCTTCCAGAACTTTTAGGCCCCTACTAACTGGGGCAAAGAGGCACCTTTTTAACCTGGTGATTCTCGTTATTTAGCAGGGGGAGAGTAACTGGCCCTCTCCACCCCCAGCACAGTACCTCCAGTGACTGTTGCTGATGTCTGTCTGTTTCTTTTTAGATTGTGAGCCCTCTTATTTATTTATTATTTCTCTTTGTAAACAGCTTTGGAAACTTTTACTGAACAGTGGTATATAAGTTGTTGTTGTTGTTCCAGAAGACACACACACACGCACACACCTCTCTGCGGGGCAGATAAGTCTAATAATCCACATTTGTGGCATACCGACAGCTCTCTTTCATTTGAAAAAGACACGTGCTCACCTTAGGCAAGTGGCTGTTTGCAAGTCTGGTATCTAGCGAAAGCCGGTGCAATTAAAAAACTTGGGTTTTCTCAGGATGTTGGGAGGTTTTGAGTAAGGAAGGGGCTCCACTTTCTTGATATGTAAACAAAGCCTTCTTTTTCCCTGCCTCAGATACGTCAAGCCTTTTCGGAAACAGTGGCGCCAAGATTTTTGGAGGCGGGTTTGGCACCACCACTACCCCTTCCTCCCCTTCCCCCGCCTCCTCCTCCTCTTCTTTTGGCGAGCAGAAGCCAACGGGGACTTTCAGTTCTGGTGGAGGGAGCGTGGCATCTCAGGGCTTTGGCTTCTCCAGCCCAACCAAAGCAGGTATTGATGCATCTCTATCTATCCTTGCTGTGTTGCCCTGAGAAGGGTCTCTTGTAGGCAGTGACTGAAAAGGCTCTTTTACCAAAAGAAGAATTCACAAGTTTTGAGCAACAGTTGGTGCTTTTTTTATTAGGGCCAACTAAAATATCACCAAGTGATATCAAGAGAGGAGAGCTGGTCTGGTGGGAGCAAGCATGACTTGTCCCCTTAGCTAAGCAGGGTCCACCCTGGTTGCCTATAAATGGGAGACTTGATGTGTGAGCACTGTAAGAGATTCCCCTCAGGGGATGGAGCCGCTCTGGGAAGAGCAGAAGGTTTCAAGTTTCCTCCCTGGCTTCTCCAGGAATGGGTTGAGAGAGATTCCTGCCTGCAACCTTGGAGAAGCCACTGCCAGTCTGTGAAGGCAATACTGAGCTAGATAGACCAATGGTCTGACTCAGTATATGTCAGTTTCCTATGTTCCTAAAGTAGTGAGCATGTTCTCCAATTTCACAGAACTCTTCCTCAGGCTGCATGTTAAGCAAAAAGATGGCAAGAGAAGAGAAAAATGCGTTCTCTGCTGCTGGGTGAGGGCATCTTACGTGGGTTCTCTTTCCCATGTGCTTCAGTAGGCAGGACTATGATAATTAGTACAAAGAAGCTTAAATAGCCTCGGAAAGATAGCCTTCCAGTCCTTATAGTCCTGCATTTCGCTTCAGAGGCAGCTTATCTCTTCCAGCCAAGGTTTCCTGATACCTTTCCTTTTTCTTTGTCTGCTTTTGTCCAGTTTTCCTCCCTTTGCTCCGTTTTTACCCTTATCTTTAAAAACAAACCAAAAAAAAACCCTCTTTTATATCCTTCTGTTCTCCCCCCTTTTACCTCCTGCATGGCCCAGGGGTCAGGCAGAATTCACCATATATTTATTACTAGAGGGAAGAAGACCAATCCGCCCCCCCAGAAACACCCAACCATTGACAGCACTCTGGCCTGCTAATAATGCCCTTATACAAATGAGAAATGGCTGCCCGGGAGGGAAGATACTATAAGATCTCCTATAAGGAGCGTGTCTGCCCTTGTGGTTCTGGGGAAGTGGAGTCAACTGCTCCATGTTATCTTGAATTGCCAGTTTTATCCAACTTTGCGGGAGAGATATAAAAGCCCTTATACAAATCTATGGTGTGGCCACATCTGGAGTACTGTACATGGTTCTGGTCATTGTATGTAGAACTGGAAAAGGTACAGAAGAGGGCAACCAAGATGATCAGGGGCCTGGAGCACCTTCCTTATGAGACTTGGCTTAACTTCTGTGCCTGATCAATTAAAAATCTGGGGCTTTTTAGTTTAGAAAAGAGGCGACTAAGGGGAGACATGATAGAGGTGTATAAAAGTATGCATGGTGTGGAGAAAGTGGACAGAGATATTTTCTCCCTCTCACAACAGTTTCATGGTCATCCCATGAAACTGAAGGTCAGGAAAATTAGGACCGACAAAGGAAAGCACTTTTTCACACAGCGCATAATTAACCTATGGAATTCTCTGCCACAGGATGTGGTGATGGCCACCAGCCTGGATGGCTTTATAAGGGGCTCGGACAAATTCATGGAGTTCTATCAGTGGCTACTAGTCTGGTGGCTATAGGCCCAGGTTAGCTGACAGAGCGCCTTTCTCAGCAAGATCCCCACTGCTCATTAAGACCATCAGGAGGGGTCCGTCTCTGGGTGCCACCCATTCGTCTGGCAGCAGCTTGGAATTGGGCTTTCTCGGTTTAGATAAATAGCTTGCTTTAAAATGTTCACCTTTTAAATAAAACCCATCAAGAGAATGCCTCACGTCGTCCGGCTTCCTCTGCCATCTCTCTGGCGTGAACGGGCCTCCTTCCCTCAGCATCATGATGCACGGCCTTAGAAGACCTTGGAATCGTGTCCTTGGAATGATTCCTGTCGTCCTCCGTGGTCTCTTCACCCATGGAGCTGTACGTGAGCACAGCTGCTTCAGAAACTTCTCAAGCTTTAGCCAGAAAACTGACATACTTCCCCACCACACACACACACACACACACACACACACACACACACACACACACACACACACACACACACACCTCTGCCCCCCACCCCTAAAGGGAGTGGAAGAGCCCCTTCCCACTCAGTTTTTTCTAACCACCACATGACCAGCACCTTCAGAGAATGCTCTGCAGCAATGTTCCCTCTAAGGCGCACACAAGTGCGTGCAATCAAACGCTTTTTGTGTCCACTCAGTCAATTTTAGATCCCACTCCGATTGAATCAGGAGGGTCCCACTCTGAATGCATGTGCACAAAAGCACCGCCTTGGTGCCGCGCCCAGAACAAAACTCCGTCTGCACACAGATGAGAAAAAACTAGAGAACCCTGCCATGAAGTCCTTTGTGCTGTGGCTGTAGTCGGATCTCCTTCCTTGCCTCTCTTTCTCTTGCTTGGGTTTCTCTTTTGGATGTCTCTTCCCGGTTTGTTTTATTCAGTGAGTTAGATAACCTGGCAGGACCCTCTGGTCCCCCCCCAGGCAATGCTGCAGAAGAACCTCCTAGAGCCCTTTCGCCATCTGGAGTGCGGAGTGGTGATGCGAGATGACGAAACGCAGGGCAGGCTTCCCTGGTTGGGGGCACAGCCCTTGCTTTCTCCTGCTTTACGGCTGGTCGTCTTCCACATCGCACCCTCTTGTTTATAATAAAAGGATTCCACAAAGCTGGTGGGCCATCAGTACAAACAAGTGGCTCTTGGACAAAAATGTAACTAGATCGCTGATCTGCATTTAAATAATTCAACTGGATTCCTTCCTGGGTTTTTTTTTTGTGGTGTTGTTTTTTCCAGACACTACAACTAGGTGGTGTCTGTTACATTGGCAGAGACTGGAATTTCACCCAGGGTATTAAAACGCACCCCCAGTCAAAGAGCAAAATAAGTATCTGTTGCCAGTTCTTGGCCTTCTAGGAGCTGCAAGTGTAGAATGGAAAACGTCCGTGGAGAACTGTCCGTTTGTGATGGAGCGGTGTCGTTCATTCCATGGTAGTTCCATGCGAGGGATTGTTGGGAAAGGGACAGAAAACAAGAGGGTCACCGAATCGTAATGCTTTTCTATAAATATGCTGTGCAGCGGCGTTTGGGATATTGTTGAGTGTGTGACTGGTCACCTCATCTCAAAAGGGGGTATGGTAGAAATGGCCAAGATGCAGAAATTGGCAGCCAAATAACGGTGTTTGGAGCTTTTTAGTTGAGGAAGAAGACAAATAAGGGGGAATATTATAGAGGTTTTTTAAACCTTTAAGCATAGTGAGCAGAAGATGGGTGGAGAGGATTTTTCCCCTCCCTCTCCCATAATATTAGAACTTGAGGTAACCCTAATTTGACTATTGTCGTTGTTAATTTATTATTCCATCTGTGTGCGTGGTGCTTGACAGAGAGTGAGAAGACAGATTCTGGTCTAAAAGAAAAAACGCAGAGGAGACAACCGAGAAACTGGAGGGAAGTGGGCGCAAGGGAAGATTAGAGGAGGGGTGATTTAAGGTACATATTTAGGCGCGATGTAGCATTGAGGCTGGGGGATTAGGATGAAAGCTTAATGGGAAATGTGCATTTTGATGAGGGATGTCATGGAAACAAGAGGTGGCATCACAGAGGCATTGTGGGAGGGGGCTTCAGCCAGTGAGGGGGAGCAAGGGTAGCGACCTCGGAGGGAGCAGAGCACCTTCAGATGGCTGAGGATGCAGAGGCCACGGGCCAGGGATGTGTGAGTGGATTAGGGAGGGCAAAGCCATGGAGCTTAGGCAGGTTCTGGAAGTGGTTGGGAAACCCACGTGGCGATAGAAGAAGAGGCACAGAGATGAGGGGACTGAGGCGAGGTAAGAGAAGACCAGAGAAGGTGGCAGCGCTCAAGGTGCAAGGAGGCCAGGGATGGGCTAGAGTCCTTGCCGAGGGTCAGGCTGTATTTGCGTGACACTTTAAAGCAGGGATTCTCAACCTGTGGGTCCCCAGATGTAATTGGACTTCAACGCCCATAATTCCCAACCAAAGGCCACTGGAGCTGGGGATTATGGGAGTTGAAGTCCAAGAACATCTGGGGACCCACACGTTGAGAAACCCTGCTTTAAAGGGAGAATTTTGTGATTGGCTTAACATGCAAGAGGCCAAGGCTGGTGAGCTTAAAGCATTAAAAAAGAAGCTACCTGACCGTGTACTGGTGGAGAGTGACACTGTCCGTTAAGAAGGGTGAGCGAGGAAAGATGAGGCGTTCAGGCTTGGACATGCTGAGCTTCAGCTGTGGAGGAAGCATCCAGGTAGAAATCCCAGGAGGGCGTTTGGAGATGTGGGATTGGATGGTGGCAGAAAGTCCTGATGGCGGGAGGCAGAGCTCAATGTTGCCCGTGTCTAGCTTGCACTGAAAGCCATGGGACAGGATGAGATCGCCCAGGGAGAGTGTGTAGCGAGAGAGTAGCAGAGGGCCCAAAACAGAGCCCCGAGGACCCCAACTGGGAGAGGGAGAGAGCGTGATCATCAGGATCGAAAGTGGCAGAGGCCAAGGGAGAGGATTGCGGTGTGGGGGGGGCATATTTGAAAGCCATAGGGAGGGACTAGAGGGGTGGCACCACACTCGAGCGGTTGAAGGGTGGGCGAGATTGGCAGAGGGGTTAGCGTGGGTGGTTTCCTTGTTGGCAGTAAAGGAGGAATGGGACAGAATAGACAGTCGATCTAGGACAGATAAAAGACAGGATTTCCTTATGCAAGGCATCATTAACTCATGGGATTTTCTCAAGAAGATGCAGTGGTGGCTGTTGGTTTGCACCGCTTTAAAATAGGGTTAGATCAATTCTTGAGAGTTATGAACCAAACCTCCTCCTGAAGCAGCCTCCTCCCGAGTTCAGATGGCACTCTCTTGCCGAATTGGTAGGCTTCCGGTTGGCCACAGTGTGAAGCAGGATCTGGGACTAGATGGGCCTCTTGCTTTTCTCCATCAGGGCTTTGTAGGGTCTGCTGTGCGAGGTCTGCATATTGTTTCCGCTGTTGCCTGTGCCACTGACTTCCTGTGTGCCTGATGGGCAAGGCACTTAAGTTGGTTCCGCAAGAAAGGTTTAAAAGGGTGTGACATTTCCCCGAGTCTGTGCTGTGATGACACTTCTGATGCGGATGGCGTTCAGGTTTAAATTGCTGTTCCGAAGAAGGGGTTGGGGGGCTTCTCTCCTTTTGGAGCTTCTCTCCTGGGGGGTTTCTCTTCCCGTGGAGAGAAGCCCCCAGCCTCTGAGGCCAGGCTGGCTGTGTTCCACCCTTAAGTGCAAGCGGGAGCAGCTTTTGCACCCGGCAATCCAGATCCCATTCCAAGCAAAACGGAATCCTGCAACCTCTGTGACTTATGTCAGTTGAGCACCAGTGATCAGACCAGCGATCTGACCGCTATAAGACAGTCAAATGTTCCTAATGTCAGTTCAAAGCATGATTCCTGCCGGGGAGGCGTGGGGGACGCAGGCAGTGCCGTGCTTGGCCGGTCAGGTTGTGTGCAGCCTGCCTCTAGGGTGCGATGCTCAGCAACTCCTGCAATGGTTGCGGTTTTGCTGGCAGCATCAGAAACGCTGCTGTAGCAACGGCTGTCGTTTGCAGAGAGCTGGCGGCGGCTGCGGCTGCGGCTTCTTTGCAGGCAGGCTCCCGCAAGCGACACTGGCCTGTTCTAATTCATGTCAAGGGGATTTCTTTATAAGGACATGCCTGCAAAATCTAGCCACTCCTTTTGCAGTAAGTGCCACAAAGGATGCATCAGGCGAGCCGGAAGGGAACCCCGCCCCCCCTCGGTCTGTGCTTGCCTGTGCAAACGGGGAGGGTGCCTCTGGCCGATTTGCCATTCTGAAGACATCTTGTCTCTTTCATGCAGGTGGGAGGCTGAGATTCCTTCTCATGCTGCGTGAGGGTGGATGGCCGGAAGGCGCTGGATGGCAATAGATCTGGCATTGTCTTGCAGGCATCTCCCGCGAGACTGGCTGGGGCCTAGTCCTCGCGGAGGTGGCTCCCACTTCTTCGGCTATGACTCTGAACGGAAGCATTGCTGGAAGTGGTCCATACACGGTTGCAGAGAGTTCCCGGGGGCGGGATTCTTACACACGCAAGAGGGAGTCTGCCCCTGTCGGTTCCAACAGCCGGAATCCGAGCTGTTGTTCAGTCAGGCTCGGTTCCCTTTTAGTTGTGCTGCTTTCACAAAGCATTTTGCAAGTTCCCCCAGTCCTTCAGGCCTAGGACATCATGCAGGGCTCCTGGGAAGCCGCTCCTGGAGAAACTTCTGGAGTTCCAGAGCGATGCCTGCGGGAAGGAGAGCCGCCCCCCCCCCCCCAGCCTGGGGCTGTCGGACTTCTAATGGTGTTTTTCTCTTCCTCCTCTCCTCTGTGTCTGTCTGTGGCTGACTGTCTTCTCTTTATTTTTCTTTTTGTCTTGTGCCCTTTTTTGTTTGCCTCTGTTTTGCTCAGGTGGCTTCGGAGCTGCTCCAGTGTTTGGCAGCCCTCCCACTTTTGGGGGGTCCCCGGGGTTTGGAGGGGTGCCAGCATTCGGTTCAGCCCCAGCCTTTTCAAGCCCTCTGGGTTCGACGGGAGGCAAAGTCTTCGGCGAGGGGACGGCAGCGGCCAGCGCTGGAGGATTTGGGTAAGCCGCCAAAGGTCTCAGAGGCTGGGACATCCCCACCCAGGACTCTCTCCCCCCCCCCCGCCCCCTTTATTTATTTTATCTATTTTTTACATTTGTATCCCGCTTCTTCCTCCGAGGAAGGAGGCTCAGAGCAGTGTACAGGGTTATGTTTATCCTCACAACACCCCTGTGAGGTAGGTTAGGCTGAGAGAGACATGACTGGCCTAGAGTCACCCAGTGAGTTTCATGGCTAAATGGGGGATTCGAACTCGGGTCTTCCCAGTCCAACACTCTAACCACCACACTATGCTGGCTTTTTCACACAAGGTCAGCACCCCATGCCTTTCCTTTTCCTCCTGCTTTCCTCCCTCGCCCACCCCATATATATATTTATTATTATCTGTAAAATTAATTCCCTACATGACTAAGCCACAGAGCCCAGGGGACCAACATCGGCCCTCCATGTCTGGCAGCATCTTAGAGTGGAGTGCCACTTGAGTCCTCCCTGTGTCCACCCCCTGAATCGTAAGGGAAGGGCTGCCATGCATTTGTCTGGGGGTTACGGTACTGCCTGGTGTAGACAGGACAGTGGAGAAGGCCAGATGAGCTCTCAGCCCCCTCCAAGCCAGCAGAAAGACAGCCAAGGGCCTCCATCTCCTGCTTGCGGGGATCTCAGAGAGGTCTCTCTGCTCGTGTGCCTCTTCTCAGACCTTCATAGGTCTTCTCTCCCCCTCCCATTGTAGTACCATTTTGGGTCGCCCAATGAAATTGATGAGCCAGGGAGGTCCGAGACAGGCCAAAGGACTTCTTCGCGCCATTGATGGCTGCTGGCTTTAAAAAGGGACTGGGCCAATTGGTGGATGAACAAGTCTACCCATAGCTATTAGCCAGACAGAGGGACGTTGCCTCCCTGCCCTGCTTGTGGGGGAAGCATCGGATTGACCACTGTGGGAAGCGGGATGCTGGAGTGTCTGGATCTGGGGTCTGATCCAGCAGGGCCGTGTTTATCAGGCCCCCTTGCATCGTGTGTTCTCTCGCTCTTCTTCACGCAGCTTTGGCAACCCAGCCAGCACGGTCTCATTCGGCACCCTGGCCAGCCAGAACACCCCCACCTTCGGATCCCTCTCTCAGCAGACGCCAGGCTTTGGCACACAGGGCAGTAGCTTCTCCGGCTTCGGTTCGAATGTTGGAGGTATGAGTGCTTTGCGGGAGGGGAGGAGGGTGGCCCTCTTTGGCGCGGGATCCGTTGCCGTCTCTGCCGAAGTGCTGAATGGAGTCCTGGAGGCCCAGATCAAGTATCTCTTCTGCCCGCTCCCAGTCTCATCTTCCTGTGAAATGCATGCATGCATTTCGTTAGTTCTCTATCATGTTTATGTACCGCCTGATCTCCAGGCAGTGTACACAATTTAAAACACAGCAAATACGAAACAGAGTAAAAACAGTTAAAACAATGCCACGGAATAAAACTGTTGAAACAATTTCTTGGAATAAAGACAAACAAGTTTAAAATTCGTTTTAATTAAAAGCCTGAGAAAACAGGTGTGTCCGGAGGGTCCTTTTAAAAGCAACCAGAGAGAGAGAAGTTTTTTTATTTTGGCAGGAAGTGCATTCCAAAGCACTGGGGCAGCCACAGAGATGGCCTGGTCCCAAGTCGCCAGCAAACAAGCCAGCAGCAACCGTAACCAGACTTCCCCAGATGATCTTAATAGGTGGCTGGGTTCATGACAAAGAAGGCACTTAAAGTCAATTTTATATGGTCCCTTCAGGTTGTCCCAGTGACCAGTTTGGCGGCCTCATTCTGTACCAATTGTAGTTTTTGGACTACGTATAAAGGCACCTTGTAGAGTGCATTACAGAAGTCAAGCCTGGAGGTTACCAGCATATGCAACACTGTTTTAAGCTCATTTACCTCCAGATATGGACATCGCTAACATATCAGCCAAAGCTGATAAAAAGCGCTCCTGGCCACTGCCTCAACATGAGAAACCAGAGAGAGTTATGGATCCAGGAGCACTCCTAAGCTATGTACTACTTCCTTTTGGGGTAGTGTAATCCCATCCAGAACAGGCAGATGTAAACCATCTCTTGTGTCCCAACCCCCAGTCAGTACCTCCTGTCTTATTTGGATCCCTCACCCAGCCCATTACCACCTCAAGGCAGGCATTTAGGGAAGTTATGCATTTACCTGTCTTATACAGATGTCATGAAGGACAAGTGTTGTCCAAACACTTTGCACATTTTGCAGACATCCTTGGGGGGTGTCCCATAGGACTACAGTGAGGCTTCACTTGCAAGTAAATGGCCAGGATGCAGAGCAGGGGGCTACTAGTTCCACCCCCACCCCAGCAGTCCCCAAGTTCACCCTGAAGACACTTGCATGAGACAAGGCCAGGCCACTTGGATACTGTTGTGGGGCAGGCAAAACCTGCCCCTAGTCCTTGCACCATTATGCTGTATCCCTTATATGTGCGTATATATGCACGACCACACAATATGTGCACATGTACAAAGCCACACATCCCTCTCATCGTAATGACAGGCATTTTGTTAATTAGAAATAACGAAAAGCAGCACAAATAATTTCGGTTCTCTTTGAATATGTATGTTTGGGGGTTTTGCCTTAAAAGGGAGTTGGATGTATTAAGGGGTGGGAGATGACGATCATCTGAGATGCAGTGCGCCCCAAACTCTTGTCTCGCCGCCAAGACACTGGAGTTCATACATCCTCTAAAAGTGGCAGAGACAGAAACGTGCTTTGTTTAAACATCCCTTTACAAATTTTATTTCATTTATTTACCCTATTTTTGTTTGTTTGTTTTAAGCATCCCTTTTTTCAGAACTTGTTTTTCCAAAGCTGAGATTAAACCCCCAGAATTTAGGGTGGAAGCTAGAAACCCCCCAGAGCTGTTAGTGGGAGGGCAAAATGCTTCCTCCCTGCTGGGGGGAAGAGGTCTCTTGCCTCTGCTCCTGGGCTTTCTCTTGGCATCTGCCTGGCTGTGGTAGAACAGGAGATTGGTCTCGATGGGCCCAGATTTGGTCTGCTCCAGCATGTGAACCCACACAGCTCTACCTGTTGAATAGTCAGCCAGGGCAGGAGAGAGAAGAGCAACTTGAGCCTTGGGTGCCCCCCTGGCTTGCTACTGCAGTGACTGCATGCAAAGTTTTCACCCCCTTGTTATGGTCTCACCTGCAGCTGGTCCCCAAATGTTGGGTCTCTAGCTGGTAGGTTGCAGCCTACAACTGGGGGGCGCTCACACCCGCATCACTGTGACTGAGAGGAGAAGGATGGACAGAGAGTGGGGGAGAGGAGAGGGAAAGGACCCTCTAGACTAGGAGCAGGCACTCTTGGTTCTCCAGCTGTTGCTGAACTACAACTCCCATCGTCCCCTGCCACAGTCTTTTGCATCTGGGAATGATGGGAGTTGTAGTGCTAACTTGGCAAAGAGGCACCTTTTAACACGGTGATTCTGTTTATTTAGCAGGGGGAGAGTAACTGGCCCGATCCACCCCCAGGACAGTACCTCCAGCGACTGTTGCTGGGGTCTATCGTATGTTTCTTTTTCTATTGTGAGCCCTTTGGGGACAGCGGATCCATCTTATTTTTATTTATTATTTCTCTGTGTAAACCACCCTGCGCCATTTTTGGAAGGGCAGCCTAGAAATCGAATAATAAATAATAATAATAGTTCAGCCACCGCTGGAGAACCGAGGCTGGCTATCTCTGGTCTACATACTCAGGATCATAAGCAAGTAGACGGTGATGATGTTGAACATGAATGACAAGCTGGAGCGAAAGATGGGTTCTGGAGTGTAGAAAAGTGGAGGGGCGCTGGGTTAGGGGTCAGAGCATCTTTGTTGAGGGGGTGTGGTTTTCCGTTGGACCTTTCTGTCATGTGTGTCTTCTATGTAACTTGCTTTCCATGTAATTCTTTCTTTTTCCTCTCCACAGGCTTTGGCTTTGGCTCGTCTAATGCGTAAGTCCCTGGGGTGTGTGTGTGTGTGCGCGCACTGCTTTTAAAACGGCTAATCCTAGTTGATTTTTGAATGAGCAAGAGAAGATCCTGGCTTTGTTCACGCACTTGTTTCGCCTCGTAATGGCATTAATGAGAAGCTTAGGATATAGGCAACATCTTTCCTCTTCTGTGTTTCCAGTCGAGCTGATCCACCCTGTGAAGTCTCTCTTTTTTTTTGCTCCCCGTCTAAATGATTTTGACAAATGGAGCTTTGGAGAAAGGGGAAAGGAGAGCCTCTGGACTGGGAAGGTGCCGGAGACCTCCTGTTCAAACCAAGGCCAAAGCGAAGTGGGGCTCCCCTGCGGCCCCAGACATGGCCCCTTATTTCCATGAAAAAGAGGGATGTTCTCAAGGAAAAGCCGTCTCTCTGGCATTCGCCTTCCTCCGTGTGCACAAGCCGCCCGGCAGATGCCACGGCCCCCTGCAGGCCGGTGGCCAGTTCTTAAGGAGAAGGGCTGGAAATTTTTCAAGCTGAAAATATGGCTGCCCTACAGGGAGGGAATTTTGTCCGCTGTATTGTGTGAAGCCTCTGGGTGAGCTGCCCCTTATGCCAGGGATGGGCGGGGCTGGGAGATTATGGGTGACTCTGGCAATGAGTCGCCCATCTTGTCACCAGCAATGGGTGACAATTGTTACTCATTGTCACCCATCTGACAGTGACTACCAGCTTGGATGGCTTTAAAAGGGGCTTAGACAGATACATGGTGGACAGGTCTGTCAATGGCTACTTTTCTGGTGGCTGTGGGCCATCTCCAGCCTCAGAGGAAAGATGCCTCTCAATACCAGTTGCAGGGGAGCAACAGCAGGAGAGAGGGCATGCCTGTGGGCTTCCTGTGGGCTCCCCAGAGGCATCTGGTGGGCCACTGTGGGAAACAGGATGCTGGACGAGATGGGCCTCCTTGGGCCTGATCCAGCAGAGCTGCTGTTACATCCTTATGTAATGGGCTGAGCTGCTCAAGAACCTACCCTTCAAAGACCTACTTTGGGAACTGGGGACGTGCTTGTCCTTCCAGCGGCCTCTTTTGTGGTTTACTAACTGGAGTAGTCGCTTCTGTGTACCCTGCTTCCACTTTCCGCCCCATCCTCGGTCATCTCCCTTGCATCTGCTGTCAGCAGCTCAGGGCAGGGACCTCTCCTCCATTAGTAGAAAATAAATCAAAACAGCAAAAGGGAATGCTCATGCATCTCAGGGTAGAGTATATGTTGCAGATCCCTGCCCCACACGGACAAAAATCATATCCCTTGGCGGGAGGCAGCTGCCCCAAGGAAGAGGACGACCCCCTCTTCTTCGCCTGGGGTGTGCCTTCACCAAGCTAAGGCCTAGAAAAACAGGCTTGCTTTCTGCTTTGCTTCGTCTGGCTCCATCCCTTGATCACCCGGGGCTTTTCCTGCCTCTTATTAGCAGCTAGCTAAGAAGCCCCTCTGGACCACCAAGGTGGCATTGGCCTCAATGAGCTCTGGGGATCTGGAGTTGAGGCACGAATTCTGGCCCAGCTCGTTCGTGGGTGAGCTCCAGCCGGGCCCGGGCGTCCTTTGCAAACCTCAAGACAAAGTCATTCCTGCGCAGGGCCCAGTTGGTGTTGGCAGCAGGGCTGTTGCGTCCGCCCACCGTTTGCTTGTGTCTTTCAGATCCACCTCTGGGTTTAGTGGCTGGAGAAGCTGAGGAGATGCCATCCCGGCTTGCCCCACGGCGGACTGACTGGAGCCCCCCCTTCATCGGGGCAGAGAGATCCGTTTGAGTGACGCACCCGGATGCTTGTTTTCCTTTTTATTTTTGAGCCTATGTTCTCTGACTTATCTGTGGGTTTGTTTTCTGGTTTGTTTGTTTTTTAAAAAGCACCTAAAATACTTTTTTAAAATGGAGTTGTTGCTCCTCTTTAAATAAACTATTTTCTCTGCTTCAGAGGCTGGTTCTGTTAGTCCAAAGCGTGGCATCTTTTTGCAGTGGGGCCAATTGGAGCGAGGGCTTCTGCATTTCGCAGGGCAAGGGGTGGGGCTGGCCCCCAGCACACTCTGGACATCTCTGTCATCCTCCCTCCCTCCCTCTCTGCCTGCCTTTTTTTTTTTTTATAAATAGATGTTGGGGCATCTCAGGTTGTTGACCCCGGGATTCCTGGCATGCCGCGTCCAGCACAGCGGCCTGCAGCACCATCTCAAAAAGGTCTCTTGTCAGCTGCGCTCTCCCAAATAGCTCGCATGCCACTGGCTCTTGGCTGGCACATGAAGCCATTCATTTAATCGCAAAGGAGATAGAGCAACTTTAGAAGCCTTTCTCACTGGCAGCGGGGGGAACCGCCCAAAGGAAGGGTCTCATTCCTTCAGTCCTCACACACTGGGGGTCGGTTGAAGCACCCAGGATCCTTCTTCTCCCTCCTCCTCTTCCCTTCATTAGCCCCCAGCATAGCCGGCTTATCGCTCTTGCCATCTGCCTCCCCTCCCAGGCGCCTCTGGGGCTTTGGCCTTGGGGGGCGGGGGTCCTTTTGGGCGGCGACTGCTTTCGCCAATGGTTGAGGCGACCAAGATGACCACTGTTCGTCTGGAACGAATGCCGACCAGTGGCAGCAGCTCCCGGGTCTCTTCTCCTCACCAACTTGGCGGGCGGGGTGGGGGCAGCTGTGGTGAGTCCCTGTCAGGGGTGTACCTGTTTGTAGTGAAAACACACTTCGGGAAAATGTGGATACTGCGGAGCATGCAGAGAGACCACCGGAAGCATCTCTTCCGTTCACTGAAAGCACTTGGCACGCATTGTCCCCATAATGCTTCCAGCGGGAGGTGCTCTGAGGCCACGTGGTGTGTGTCACCTGGGACGTCTTGGCTTGGATGTCGATTCCTTGGCCATGGTCTTTCTCAGTTCTTGCCTTCTGTTTTCCCACCGGTGGCAGGGAGGAACAATGCCGCCCCAAGAAGGTTTTTAAAAGCACCAGCGCCGGAGGGGGAAGAGTAGCGGGGGGGGGGGAGTACTACCACCCCCCTTAAAGAGACCCCCCCCCAGTGTCGGACCACGCTTCTGTGGTTCCATGCACATCCCTACTTGCTGGTTGGCCCAAGTGCCATTGGCTCTGAAACAAACTGCATTTGTGTGTTGTTTAGCACTAAGATCCACAAAGTGTCAATTCCTTGAACGGCATTTTGGCTTCTGATACATCAATGAGTGGGGAAAATTTGTTTATCTGCTGCTTATATCCATTAGGTTTATCTAATTATTTTTTTTAACTTAACTCTTACAACTCCGAAAGCTTTGTAACTTTAAAAAGTGGTTCTAGCTTAGTCTTACCTTGAATTTTACCTCATTTTGGTGGTAGGGTGAGCAACTTCTTATTTTGAGACGTTTTTGGGTTGAAAAATGGTATAACTCGAATATGTTCTAAATAATAACAATGCTGGTACTATTCAATAGCCTGTAATTCAATTACATATGGGTCAATGATAGGCTCTTGATTACCCCTGCATACACCTCCCCGCCCCACTCGTGTCCCTCATTCTGGCAATGAAATGTTGGCAACCCTAGTGAGGAAACCATCCTTTGTGTGCAAGAGGATCTTGCAAACGACTCCTCTTTTCAGCTGTGTCATGCTGGGGGAAATACAAACTGGTCAAGGATGCCTTTCCCCCACTACCTAGCCCACATATCCCTGTGACTGAGACGAGCTAGGGATAGTGTCTGAGGGCACAAATGCCTCAGGAAGGTGGCTGCTTTTTTGGAGAGGAGGAGAAGGAGGAGGGGGCAGCCATGTTTCCTGTTTTCCTCTCCACCTTCCCAGAGTGCTCGGGAGACACTGCTATCTGGTGGCTGTCAACAGCTGCAAAGAAGGAGGTGTGACATTACAACTGTTTCACATTGTAGCTTTATAAATAGAGCCTCATTAAGACAAGGCTTTGGGGACCGGGAGATTCCACACCGGGTCTCAAATCTTGGGCTAAGACATCTGCAGAGACTGGCTGGGGCTCTCGTAATATGGATTCCATTGCCCGAGCTGGAATTCCACAGGGGAGGCAAACATGCCCAGACTGAATTCCTGTTGCTATTACTGTCCACTGCCCCCAGCCAGCCCCCTCCTGAGATGCCACTGCAGAACTGCCGAGGAATCCTTTCCAAAGGGTTCACCGCTGTCAGTTGCAGCAGCAAAAGCCTTGTGGCCCCTTTGAAGACAAACACACACGTCACATGTATGGACACCAATCCACTTGACCAGATGTGTGAAGTGTCATCCTCAGGTGACGCTGACAGGTATGCATGGATAGTGAGGAAAAGGCAGGAGGAGGGATAAAATTGAAAAATCCAGCACGGTGTAGTGGTTAGAGTGCTGGACTAGGACCGGGGAGACCTGAGTTGAAATCCCTATTCAGCCATTAAACTAGCTGGGTGACTCTGGGCCAGTCACTTCTCTCTCAGCATAGCCTACTTCACAGGGTTGTTGTGAGGAGAAACTCAAGTATGTAGTACACCTCCCTGGGCTCCTTGGAGGAAGAGCGGGAGATAAAAATGTGTTTTTTTAAAAAAACCTGTGCAGCTTTAATAAACACTGACAATCCACACAAGAGCCATATTCAATCACTTTGGGCAATACTTAACGGCAACCCGGACTTAACAGATATTCAATACTTTGGGCAATACTTTCTCCCGTGTCATTAAGACATGAGTACACCATGAGCATGCACTTTCTAACCACCACCACCCAGCATGCTGTGGTTATCACATGCTTAGTTGCATGGCATGCAGAGGGAGGTTTGGCTAGACCCAAAGTATTTCAGAACAGCGGAAGGATATGGCTTAGTCAAATAAGGATATTTCTTATTCACATGAGAGCAGAGCTGGTTGGAAAGGATTGTGCAAACTGGTGCCCAATTTTCCTCCGTTAATGTGTCAGAAATGTGCACACCTGTAATGGTCCAGGAAACAATTGCTTTGCCTGAGCAACCTCTTGCTTCAACCTCTATTTAGATGAATTCCCATTTGGTGGTTTCATGCAAGATGAGTAGCTCTTAAACGTATCTTTATTGAGGAATGGTAACATTCAGTTTAGGAGCAACTTAAAGTGCTCCTAAACAAGTGCCAGGCAATGGGAAAATGTTCCCATGGGTTTCAGAATGTTCTGATTCTATCATTGTATGATAAATATAAAGCCTTAAACACTGGAGCTGGAGGATCACTGTTCTCCTGTATGAAATCCTCACCCCAGCACTTTCAGCACTGTATGCACCCTTTGATTAGGAAAATATGGTATCTCCATTGTTGTGGAGCAATGGAGTACGCTTCATCTGAATACTCTTCCTCTTATGCATCCTTCCAGAGGATGACAAATATCTGTTTGTCCGATGGTGCCTTTGAGAATCAGGCCCTTGCTAACGGAGAACAGAGCGAGCAGATTTGGGCTGGCTCTGTTTTTGAGCGTGATCCATTTGAGTCTGTATTTTTAAATTGACTGTATTTTTATTTACTCTGTAGGTGTGTGAGAGAGATACAATCATACATAAACACCATCAATTTTAAAAAATGGTAAATTATACAGTGGCTGATGGCCAATGCAGCATGATGTGGGTGTTGCCCACCGGCTCAGGAGGTTGCAGGCTCACCGTGACGGGCCAGTGGTGTTGTGCTTTTGCACAAGAGCACAAACATTTTGATTAGCACGTCTGCCTGCTGGAAATTCTAGTTAGTTTGGAAGCACATCACTTGCCGCGGTGGGGGGGGGGGGCGCTTATCGAAGAAGTTGCATCCTTCTGCATGGTGGTGTTCGCTGCACCAACCTACCGACCGCCTACAAGCAGTCTGGGTAGATCAGCGCATTATGTCCGCGGGTCACACCCTCTGGATTCTGGCAATGGCTCAGGGGGTGCTACTCTCCCACCCACCACCCACCCCTAAGAGCCATGCTGTCTGTAGACGGTCTCTGAAAGCCTTCAGTGTGGGTCAATCGGTTCAAAACAAAAACCACTCCAGCCAATTTTCTTTAAAAATCCTGCTTTATTGTTATTTTCTATTAAATAAAGCCTTGGTGTAGCTTGACTTTTTCTTTTCTTTTTCTAACACCTCTTTTTAAGCGTCCGACTTAGTACTTTTTTTTAAATTTAAATTTCTCACAGTATTTCTGAAAAGACTGACAGTTCTTATTGCTGCAACACAAATCCAGGCACAACTTTGAATAAGGTCATGATTACAGTCAACCTCCCCACGCCATCCCTCTCCCAACCTTTATGGGTGAAACAAGCTTGCCTTCCTCAGAGCCAATGACCTGCTCTCAGCTGGCTTCCTTGTCTATTTGTGTGAATAGGTGCCATACGAATGCCTGCTGCCATGAATTTAAGTCACAGTGTTGGGGGCGAGAGGTGGAGGAACGTGCACATCTTGTCCCTTAGGATGGAAGAGGCCTTCTAGTCTGGTATCCTGGGAAGGGGAGAAGATGGGTGCACGGGGAAAGTTCAGCCACTCTTAATGTGTGTCATTCAACTGGCTGGTTCCACTCTGGTTCTCACTGGTTAGTGACAGGAGAATCGATCTCACTGCATCCCGAATGAATGCCGAACTTGTGCCATGAACAAAGTTGCTCTAGTGCTAGAAGATGACCTAGCTGCACCGGTTCAGAATCGTGCTCTTGTGCAAAAGTTCCCTGAAGACCATCTAAGGCTACTGTTTGCACTAGTGCAACATGGTGCACAACTGGTGGCAAACCAGTTGTGCACTGTGTTACACTAGCGCAAACCTTTTTGCACTAGTACACTAGTCTGGAATGCAACCAGCTAGCACAACTGTCTTGCACAAGTGCCACAAAAGTCAACCACGGTGGTGGACTTTGGCCTGCGTGAATTCACTCCTCGTGGATTCTAGCTTAACTAGAAATATTTCTTAAATTCTGGAATTGGAGCAATGCAGTTTGCTTCAGCTGTCAGTTCATTTCCACACACAAACACCCTGGAAGGTACTGATGTGTATTGATATGGTGCAGTCTAAATCACTGATGGCAATCTAAATAGAATTGTAGGCATGAATCCCACACGCACATGGGTAAAAGATCACACAAAAGGACCTCTGATGCCATCATACCTACAGCGGCAGGAAGATTGTTTTCTTGGCAGCATTCAATTTATGCATGTGCTTCGATAATTTCTAAAAACTGGAAATGGTGGGGGGAAAGGGATAATTCGAGATGCCTAATGTATTGGTTCCATTGCAGAACCAAGACTGAACTGGAAACTCCAAACTTCCCGAGACGTGCAGAGAAGTTGAGAAGGACCTCTCGCAGGTAATGAAGCCACTCTGCCTGTGTGTGTGTGTGTGTGTGTGTGCGTGTGTTGTGCACGCACACTACAAGCCTAAGGGCCCGCCACTTAGCAATGGTTCAGCCAGACATGGAACTCCACAGAGGTCCCTTTGAGTGGCACCTCGCTCTCCTTTCTGCTGAATTTGACCTCCACCCCCAAAGGAGCACACAACTGGGGCACCAGGATCAGGGCTCTGTGGAAACAGTTTGGTGAGGAAGGTGGCAAAGACATCCAGGGCGGTGCCTTGATTGTCAAGATCGTGGCGGGGTGGTGGCCAGAGGCGTAACTAGGGAAAACGGCGCCCGGGGTAAGCACTGAAATGGCGCCCCCCCCCCCCAACATACTACATTATACTTAGGTTTTTCCTCACAAGCGCCCGCTGCCGCCGCCAAGCCAGGCCACTGACTGGCCGCCAGGCGCTAGCAAAGTAATGGGGGGGCGCAGGCGGCGTGGAAGGGACCGCTCGTGGGGAAGGGGGCACCGACACGCTCCCTTGACTGCTGCAGCGCTGCTGCACTGAGCAGGAAACATTTGTATTAACAAAAAAAAATTTTTTTAAAAAAATTTTAATTGGTCATGGCGGCGCCCCCCACGTGACCAGAAAAGATGGCGCCCAGGGCATGTGCCCCCCCTGCCCCCCCTATAGTTACGCCTCTGGTGGTGGCGGTTAGAATGCAGAACCGTGATTCTGGAGATGTGGCTGTGGGGGGGGGGGGAGAAGCACGAGATACTCTCCACACACAAACACACACCCTCTTTTTTTTTTGTAGGGATGACTGTCAGTGGTGCCAGTGATGGGAGCTGTGGCCATGCTCCAATGCTGGAGTGAGGTGTGCAGGGGGGACATGTAGCTTGGACCGGTGTGTGTGTGTGTGTGTGTGTGTGTGTGTGTGTGTGTGTGTGTGTGAGGGGTGTCTCAGCAGCAAAAGCAAGCTCCCCACTCAGCGCACAATTGAACTTAAGTCTTTGGACACATGGTGCTGGTGGCCAAGGGTGCCGGAGTTCACCACCCGTGCTAAGCATGGCCTTGCCGGGTTGCATTCGGTAGCCAGCAAGGGGCGGTGGGGGCAACCCATCCCAGATTGTGGGCTTCCTGGAGGCACCAGGCCCTGGTTATTGTTATTTTTTACATTTATATCCTGCTCTTCCTCCCAGGAGCCCAGAGCGGTGTCCTACATACTTACGTTTCTCTTTCACAACAACCCTGCGAAGTAGGCTAGGCCGAGAGAGAAGTGACTGGCCCAGAGTCACCCAGCTAGTCTCCTGGCTGAATGGGGATTTGAACTCGGGTCTCCCCGGTCCTAGTCCAGCACTCTAACCACACCACCACGCTGTCTGGTGGGGAGAGGGGGCCGTGTCTGCCCCTCTCCCTGGCAGCCCCTCGGAGGGAGGGAGGTAGATAATGAAGTAAATCAGGAGCTGGGGGGGTGGCTACTTTGGACCCACCCGCTCAATTATAGCGACACCCTTGATGTGGAGGTCTGCTCTCAAGACAAGTCGCAAAGGCTGCCATTCCACTTTCCTTCTAGCCCGGGACTATTTTTCTCCTTCACACACCCCCTTCCCTGACTTTGCATGCCCTCCCACTGTCTTCACAAGTTGCTGTTATTTGCTGAGAGCAGCTACTCACTGGCACCACCCGCTACCAGCCAGAGTCTGTGTACTTCCCCTACCATTGGGGAAGTAACTTGATATGTCAGTTTTAACTGTTTGCTAACCAGCACTGGCCCTCCGCCCACACCGTCCCTCTTTGTCTTCATTCAGCCCGGCCTTTGTTTCTCTAAAACGGCAGCACTGGAAACCCATTTTAAAATGAAGACCTTAATAAAGACCTGGGGGGGAGGGGCACGCCTCTTTTTACAAAGGGTTTTACTAAAAAGGGACAGAATTCATGGGAAGCCGTGGCTGAGAAACCAGGACGAACCCTTCCTCCAGATGTTAAAAAAAAAAAAATCCTCATTTGTTCTTCCCTAATGCTCTCAAATCAGCTAAACACAGAGTACAGGGGCTCATTTCAACTGTGGTGTGCATTTTGTGAATAAAATCTCCAGGCAGGGATTGCAAAATGTGCATTCTGCACAGCACCCTGCTATTACCTAATTGTAAAACTTGCAAAATACCTAAATGTAAGTCGCAGCGGAAGCCACCTAATGGCACAGCGGGGAAATGACTTGACTATCAAGCCAGAAGTTGCCATTTCGAATCCCCGCTGGTGTGTTTCCCAAACTATGGGAAACACCTCTATCGGGCAGCAGCGATAGAGGAAGATGCTGAAAGGCATCATCTCATACTGCGTGGGAGATGGCAATGGTCAACCCCTCCTGCATTCTACCAAAGACAACCGCAGGGCTCTGTGGTCACCACGAGTCGACACCGACTCAACGGCACATTTCAAATTTACCCAAATAGCTGCAGGAGCATAACTTTGTAGATCTGATCGTGGACCACAAAAAAGCCAAGTATTTGGCTAATGGAGAACAGAGTTTGGGGCTGACTGACCAAACGATGTGTTTTTTCATGTTTCTTTGAACCGTGAAGCCAATGCAAACTGTGCCTGGGATGGAGCAGCTATTCAGCTATTTCGAACTGGGTTGAAATGGAGAGCCCGGATCAAAACTCCCCACTTCCCGGAAGTCATCCAAAAACGTCGGTCTGGCTGAACATGGCAAATGGCAAAAGTATTTGCATCAAGCAGCCTGATCCTCCACCCTTAACTTCTGCAGAAGCCGTAGTTCAGAAGTCCATCACTTCTGACCCATTTTGCCCCATTCTCTGTGTGTGTACATACACACATACATACATATATAGTAATGCATTGCATCCCCTTGCATAAAGTGACAGAGGGTGGGAGAAGTTGCTTCGGAAAAGGCCACTCTAGCCAAATACCTCTGCCCAGGAGGCACGTAAAAGCTACTCAGGCACTGCTTTCAAGACACTCCACCCATCCTGCAAACCACCTCTGGATCGCCCAGCAGTAACTGAACTCCAGACAAGTGCAGCCGTTTGAGTCATTTCAGTAGCATACTGCAGATGTGCTGTACCAGCATTTCCAGGCAGCAAATGTCTACTCAGTTCCACAGAAAGGGCTTCCAGGGTGGCTGCCCTTCAAACGTTTGAGCAACCTTGCTCATTTGTTGGTCTTTAAATCCACCCTATCACGCTCCAGTCCGAAGCGATATTGTTTACAGGGAGAGTTTTGTTTCTGTGAATGCCAGAAACAAACTGTGTGGCACAGTAGGGTGGCCAGATTCTGGATTTCCAAATCTGGGTGCCTAATTTGCAGATTATGTAAACTGGCTGGGAGATCATTTCTGAGCAGAATTGTGGCTGCACCTTTTGCTCCATCACTCCGCTTCTGCAAGGGCTAGAGCTTAGCCTTTAAAAAAAAAAAGAAGAAGAAGAAGAAGAAAGCTGAAATGTGGGAGAATCCAGGTGGGCTAAGCAATCTGGGTGAGATGCTTAAAATCCGGGTGAAACCTGAAATTTGGGGGGTGGGTGGGCATGGCAACTCTAGGCACGGGGGTTTTATTCCAGTGCCTACATATCTTTTTTTTTTAATGATGTTTCCCCCTCTTAAAAATGTTTTTCCCCTTCCCCCTGCCTTTAGAACTCTTGTGTTGCTCAGCCTGGGAAGCAGGGCCTCCCAAAAGGAGTTGGGGGTGGGAGGGAGGGGCTGGTGCGATAAAGAGGTCAAGGCAATTACTCTGCACAGACTGGCAGCCTACAATCTCAGGTGCTGCTGGGTTTCCCTTCCTTCAAGGAAGGGCACTCTCATTCCTGGCAGATGCTTGCCAGGAAGGAGAAAATGGCATGCTCTTGGTTACCCCATCCCAGCGAGGAAGCCCAAACCATCCCCACCCACGCCACCCCCTGCAACTTAGAAGTGCTGTTTCCCCTCTGCATATTCATCAGCAGCTGCAAAGAGGCAGAAATTAACAGGGGGTTCATCCCTCTCTCCCTAGGCTAGTTCTGCCAGGGGTGTTTCAGCCTATTCAGCCATGCTGTCAAAAGCGGGGAGAAAAGATGGCCGCCATCCTTCAGAACTGTGATAAAAGTCAGATAAAAGTTCTGATCGGCATCCAGATCAAAATATTTCCCCTTAATATCCAGTAATTAAAAAGAGAATCTTGCTCACTTCCCTTTTTTTCTTTTTCTTTGTTCCTTTTCGATGCAGTTTAAGGCAAAAGTTTGGCAATGCAAAGCAAAATCTACATAAGGCCGCGTGACTAAGTTGGGTTTGCAGTTTGTGACATTTTTTTTTAAAAAAACCCTTCCTCAACTCTCCTCCTCCTCCTCCAAAAATAAAAAAACCAACATTTTCGCTCTAGAAACAAGAACCTCTCCCATCAATTCCCCTTCCCAAGGGATACTATTTGTATTTTCTCTCTCCTCTCGACTCAAAATAAAATCCCCACGTAAAATTCTCTCTCGATGAACTGAGTGAATGAGACTGAGCTTCAAACAACAATCAAAGGAAGAAAAGAAACGTTTAAGTGCGTGTGTGTGTGTGTGTGTGTTTGCGTTCAGAAATGCAGTCTGTCAGCACCCCCCAAGCATCAAGAGGGGGGTCCTCCTTTGAGCTTCCATAGCACAGTGAAATCCGTTCTAATGGGAGAAGGTAGAATGGTTGCATTTTTTTTTCTCTCTCTCTTCGTGAAATAAGTTAAAAGTACATCTCTGTTTTTGCTTAAATGTCTGTTTCCTTAAACACAGAAGGGGTTTCCCCCCACCCCGCCACATGCCACTGGGACATTGCAGGCACTACCGATACTTGGGCGGAATCACCACGAGAGGCGTCCCCTCAGTCGGCCTCCACATGAGGACCTGGGCGTCGTTGGCGTTGGGCTTGACTAGGGCACTAGGTGGTATTGGCTCATTCTTGCCGAGGATCTGCGGCTGCTCTTGAGCGGAGGGTTCCTGCAGCTTGGCCCGGTGCCCCAACGGTTTGCTCGGGGTCACCTCGATGCCCAGCTTCATCCGCCACTTGATGGTCTGCAAAATCACCATCTCGTCGGTGCAGGTGTTGGTGGCCACCAGCCACGTGGTGAAGCTCTGGTCTCGGTGGATCTTGGTGAGCTTGGCCACGTTGCTGTCGCTCACGGGCACGGCCCACGTGACGCTGGGGTAGAAGTTGTCGTTCATGCTGACGCTGAACTTCGCCTCCTTCTTGGTGGGGCCCACAATTGTGCAGGTCTCCGTGGTGTTTCCATACCAGGGGTAATTCACACCGTCGGAGTCACTAATGGCTCGGATCTTGCCTTCCAGGAGGTCCGGGAGTTCCCAGCTTGACCTGCACGGGAGGGGGAGGAATCACAGAATCAGTGGCTGTTGGCAGAGACCATGCGCTTGGTATGCTCTGCTCTATGGGGCTGCCCTATAGAAACAGTCGATCGGCTGCGGAGCATCTATGCCCCTGTGGTGATGGGGAAGTTGAAACCATCGGACATGTTTTGCTTCACGGCTCCTTTTATAGGGACTTACGTTTAGAGTTAATATCTCCACTGCGGGCTCGTTTTCCAGGAAATTCACCTAGTCAACAAGTGGCTTTCCTGCTTGAGGACAGTATTCCTGCCATCACTTGAAAGGTGACGGGCTTCTGTGTGGCAGCTCCAAGATGGCGTCAGGTTTTAATTAAGAATCCTAGTGCTACTCTATAACCTTCCAGTTATAAGATTGCTGGTGGGTTAGACTGTTGACTTGTTATCTTTTAAACTGTTATTTATATTTTAGTTGTTTCCTTTTTCTTTTTCCCCTTGTTGTGCTGGTCATAGACCATAATAAACTTTGACTGAGTGATTGATTGATTGATTGATTGATTGATTGACTGATTGGCAACCATGATGGGGAGGGCTGAGGTCTGGAAACCAACCAGGGAATGAGCACCAGAAGGCAATGAGGGAAACTTCGGAGGGAACCAGCTACTAGATGGCCACTGTCAGCCCACCAACTCCAAACAGGCTTCTGGGCTCCTTCCTGTCGGGATCTATTCTGTGACCACACATGGACCAGAGACTGGTTTTTGCAGGGCCAACTGCCAATCAACGCCCACATCCCGGGAAGAATATAAGGAACATAGGAAGCTGCCATATACTGAGTCAGACCATCGGTCCATCTAGCTCAGTATTGCCTACCCAGACTGGCAGCGGCTTCTCCAAGACAGCAGGCAGGAGTCTCCCTTAGTCCTATCTGGAGATGCTGCCAGGGAGGGAACGTGGGACCTTCTGCTCTTCCCAGAGCAGCCCCATCTCCTAAGGGGAATCTCTTACAGTGCTCACACATGCAGTCTCCAATTCAAATGCAAACCAGGGTGGACTCTGCTTAGCAAAGGGGGCAATTCATACTTGCTACCACAAGACCAGCAATTCTGTTCAAGAATACTTTTTTAGCTACTGCACTGGCTGGCAGGAAATCCTGCGCCCTGGCTGCATATGAATGGGAGACTAGAAGTGTGAGCACTGGAAGATATTCCCCTCGGGGGATGGAGCTGCTCTGAGAAGAGCAGAAGGCTTCAAGTCCCCTCCCTGGCAGCATCTCCGGATAGGGTTGAGCGAGACTCCTGTCTTCAACCTTGCTTTGTCATGCTACAATTCCCAGGGTCCTCTGCTGCGTCATGCTACAATTCCCAGGGCCCTCTGCTGCGTCATGCTACAATTCCCAGGGCCCTCTGCTGCATCATGCTACAATTCCCAGGGCCCTCTGCTGCGTCATGCTACAATTCCCAGGGCCCTCTGCTGCGTCATGCTACAATTCCCAGGGTCCTCTTGGGCCTTGTTGTCTGCATCAGTTGTGTTCCTCCTTCACCCTTCCTAAGAAATATAGAACTCTTGAAAAACACTCCCGTGGCATCACTGGCCTTCCAGGAACATCGGCTCAGCACAGGCTCCTTAGGAGGCAACATCTCCCTGAGACTGAGACAAGGCCTAAGCCCAGCGGAGTGTCCGGCTTCACAGACCAGGTTTGACTTCCAGACGGCCAGTTACATATACTGGTGTGCACGTGTTTGTGCATTTCTAGAGAGCATTGTCCATAAAACAGGAGTTTCTCCTTACACTACAGATGTGTCAGTCTCACTCTGTTGTGGTCCTCTGACAGTCCATACCAGGGATTCTCAAAGTTGGGTCCCCAGATGTTATTGGACTTCAACTCCCATAATGCCCAGGCCCAGTGGCCTTTGGCTGGGGATTATGGGAGTTGAAGTCCAATAACATCTGGGGACCCAACGTTGAGAATCCCTGGTCCATACTATCTGTCTGCATCCCCCCTGCCTCCCTTACGGTAAAATCCTCTGTAAGATTCTCCATCAACTCCTGGTGGAATCGTTCCAAAGGTGGATTATTCCCAAGCTGCAAACTGGATTTATTTGTTGTGCTGCCCCTACACCCACCCCCTCCTCAGTGCAGGCAGGGGGTCTCCATCCTCTCTATAGTTTAAGGAAAGAAGAGCGTCTCATCTATTCTTTGCAACACACCTTTCCCCTCCCTTCTCTTCTTTTTCTGCCCTCCCTCCCTTCCCCCTCCCCATCTCTTAAGTCAGGGATTCTCAATGTGTGGGTCTCCAGATGTAATTGGACTTCAACTCCCATAATTCCTACCAAAGGCCACTGGGGCTGGGGATTATGGGAGCTGAAGTCCAATCACATCTGGGGACCCACACATTGAGAAACCCTGTCTTGAGTCCTCTTTTCATTCTTGTTTTCCTTTCCCACTGTTAATGTTTTTTCTTTTTTCCAACTAGAAAAGGTTTGGAAGGTGCTCACGGATCGTGAGGGGGTGGGCGGCACCGGCTTCTTGTGCAGTTGTAGGGAACACGCAGAATAAACCCCGGTTTATTCTTGGTCTGAGCTGGTGCGGCAATGCTTTTGCAACAAGAAGCTGGGCGGAGGGGGAGATGAGTGAGCCACAGCTGTATAGGAAAACAAAGTGGGCTGCAGAAGCAGATGGCATGATACTGACAGGAAACATGCATCTATGGGGAGGAAACTTGCACAACCCACAGCCTCGCTCGACTCGCAAGTGGCTAACGTTGGCTTTCACAAGCAATTAAATCCGCCTACGGGCTTCAGCAGGACTTCACGGCCCTTTTTATGGCTGACAAGGAGACCTGCTTCTTCCTGTGCCCCGGAAGGCGTGCGGCCGTCAACGTGCAAAGTGCACGCCAGTGCTGCCAGCACATGAGGCAGGGAGGGGGCGAATTTGGCCAGTCCAAAAAAACTCCATCCACTGACCTGTCAACAAGCCAGTCGCAGAGACTCAAAGGGATTGTGTGTGGGTGTCGCCTACTAAAGGGCCTCGCCTACGAAAAGGATCTCAGGTCACAAGGCATGACATTTGTGCGCGCACACAGACACACCATCTCCATGGGGAACCTGAGCTGAAGCTTTGTGACAGAAGGGATAAACTCATTTTAAAAGGCGGGGGAACCCTGGTGTGGACAAAACTGAGCGAGATAGTGTGCTGAGGTTGTCGGACTCAGTCGCAGAAGGCAACTTCTTCTGTTCTGACAATTATGGACCAAGTGGATTATGGATAAAGCTTCTCTTTATCCACTTTGTTGTTATTCTGTCTCTCACAGCTACAATAAACCTACCATTCAAATTATAGCCTGGTCATTTCTGTGTCAGAGGGCAAACGGACAAAGTCAGCAGGGGATCAAATACTTATTTCCCTCACTGTAGATCGACCAATGGTCTGACTCGATATAAAGGAGCTTCCTATGTTCAATATACTGAGTCAGATTCTCAATCCGTCTGGACCAGTATTGTCTACACTGACAGGCAACAGCTTTCCAGGGTCTCAGGCAGTGACTTTCCCAGACCTGATTCTTAAACAAAAGCTTGGAAGACTGTGTCCTATCACTGAGGTTTGGCCCATCTCTGTATCTTGCTTGCTGCTCAGCATGCAAGCCTGAAAACTCATCCAGGGAAGCAACTTTGCCTATCTCTGGCATCTAGCCACGTAGTGAAGTACATATTTAAATACCACCACCCCCACTTATTATTAAACTTGTGTTACAAACCTATAAGGGATGCCCTATTTTAAAATAAATTAAATTAACATTATGATGAATATCAAAACTCTCATTCCATAAGGAAAGAAGGGGACAGGAGGCCTGTTCAAAACTCTCTTTCATATACCCTTCTCTCAGTTTTATGTAACCAGATTTATTTTTTTTGCCCTTATTAAAATCTCTTAAACCTTATGCAACCATTCATCCAGCAAGAAATAATGCCTAGGTTTGGAGAGTTTAGCAGCTGTTTATAGATTTAAAGTAAAATCTGCATATCTGGGGGAGTGGGGGAGAGATTTTCACCTCTGCAGGCCAACAACCTGGATGGCTTTAGGAGGGGTTTGGATGACTTCATGTCTCGCGAAAGGTCTATCAACCTTTCGGAGGGCTATAGGTCACCTCCAGCCTCAAAGGCAGGATTCTTCTGAGTACCAGTTGCAGGGGAGTAACAGCAAGAAAGAGAGCATGCCCTCAGCTCCTGCCTGTGGCTTCCAGCGGCATCTGGTGGGCCACTGTGCAAAACAGGATGCTGGACTAGATGGGCCTTGGGGCTGTTCTTATGGACCTCTCAGAAGAAATAGCCCAGTATGTAAATCCCAGAATATCTCACAGACTCCTAAAGGTATCTGAACACTCCTGAACTGAATTGAACATTCCCAGAACATTTGACTAATCAACAAACAAACAAACATAATGTAATAAACAGTGATTACATTTTAAAAGTTTACAGACCTTTAGGTGTGGAAGATTCCTCACCTTTCAATGGACACAGGGCATGGGGTAAAATGCAGAGTTCACATACACACTAGCACACCCCACAGTTCCTTGTTCTGTATGTTGTACAGGTCACCTCTCTAGTTCCTCCAGCTTAACTCAGATAATTTCATAAATTAATTCTGGAATTGGAACGGGGGCAATTTGCTGTGGATTCCAGTTCCTCCAAATTGGGTCCCCTCGGCGTTGAAATAACACCTGCCTGGATGTGCTTCCCCAAGCTCCCTTCTTTGGAGTTTGTAACGTTCATATTTTTAGAGAGGCGTTTTAATTTTTATTCTTGGTCTGTTCCTGGTGGGGTTTTAATTTGTACATCTGGTTTTAATTGGGTGATTGATTGATAGTCGAATTTATATACTGCCTTTCATTAAAACAACTCCAAGGCAGTTTACACAAAAATTAAAAACAAGACTATAAAAATGACGCAATTAAAATATTAAGCTAAAATATCAAACACATCTGACTAAGAAGATTTAAAACACAAGCATAAAAACTGTACAAAAATACAAAGAAGCAGCAGTAGAGACAATCATATAAAAGCCTGGGTAAAAAGCCAAGATTTAACACGCTTTCTAAAAACTGTGATGGAGACCGAGGAGCGAATGGCCACTTCGGTAACATTGAATTTTAGAGTAAATGACTGAGAGAGTAAGCCTAACAGAACTTCTTAACAAACGTCAGCAGTGCAGGGAGGAAGTGGCAACTTTTGACTCCCTCCCCTTCCCCAGGAAACCTTCTGTGCCACCCAGCACTGCTCAACCCTCAGGTTTCATGTGACACAGAAGCCCTTCCTGGGGAAGGGAGACGATTGAAAATGGTGGTTTCCTTGCTGCACTGGTGCAGTCGATTGTGACGTTCTGTTAGCTGCTCTCTCATTAATCACTGATGCATCCTTGCTCTGTGCACTATGGCAGTACACTGGTGCCAGAAGAAAGTTATTTAAAAGGTAAAGGGTGCCGTCGAATCGGTGTCGACTCGTGGCACCCACAGAGCCCTGTGGTTGTCTTTGGTAGAATACAGGAGGGGTTGACCATGGCCATCTCCCGCGCAGTCTGAGATGATGATGCCTTTCAGCATCTTCCGATATTGCTGCTGCCCGATACGGGTATTTCCCATAGTCTGGGAAACATACCAGCGGGGATTCGAACCGGGCACCTCTGGCTTGCTAGTCAAGTCATTTCCCCACTATGCCATTAAGTGGCTGTTTAATTTACTCCTTATTCAGAGGAGAGTTATTTAATACAATCTTTATTTGTCGCAGGCAGCCGGGTTTTCTCTTCTATGCGTGGTACTTGTAAAGGAGACAGAGAGTACCACCACTCAACCCAGTAATTCTGTCAGGCTTCTACATTTCTGAGCCGGCTCCTCGATCCAAGGAAAACTTGTCGAGGCCAAATATGTGAGGGCAGGAACGCTTCTGCCATTTAACCTGCATGGCTGGTAATTCCACAATGGCGTGAAATTGGGGCTGTGTGTATTCCATGCAGGGGGAAGCACAGAATTTGCTGGTGGATAAAGAGAAGAGGACGGCCAGCAGCCAGGTGGATGGACTCAATCATGACAGCAAGGAATGCACCCCTGAGAGAACTTTGCTTGTGAACTTTGGTGCTGGAGAAGACTTTTGAGGAGACCATGGACAGCCAGGAAAACAAAGAAATGGATCCTAGAACAAATCAATCCAGAATTTTCACTCGAGGCACAAATGACCAGACTCAAACTATCATACTTTAGGCTAAGACCCAGCTCCCTGGAGAAGTCCATAATGCTGGGGAAGGTTGAAGGAAAGAGAAGAAGAGGACGACCAGCAGCGAGGTGGATGGACTCGATGACGACAGCCATGAATGCACCCCTGAGAGACCTTCAAGGCCAAGTTGAAGGCAGATCACCCTGGAGAGAATCTATCTATGTGGTCGCTAAGAGTCGACACCCACTTGACAGCACTTAATCAATCAATCAATCAATCAAATATTTCAGCACATGTCAGTATGTAATATGTGAACAGTCAAGAAGGATTTGCGGGGTGCGGCGACAGGCAAAATAACATCGATGTGAGCATGGAGGTTGTGAGCTGGTTCCAGGCAGAGCTAGGATCCGAATCCCCAAATTCGTTCTCACTTGAATACACGGCTCTCTGAGGAATCCTTGTGGCCTCCACAATGGTACAAGGTATTTTGCCACCCTGTGGCTAAGGTTTTTGATTCCACAACGGATCTGTCTCCCCTCTCCCTGGAACATGACAGCTAACGACATCTGAGAATCTCGGGGGTTTGAGGCTCTCTGCACAGAGGGGAAGCACGGACTGGATGACAACAGACTGTGTGTTGTCGGTCTCCAACAGTGCACAGCCTGTGGCCCTGGTTCATCACCCTTGCTCTTCTCTCTTTTGCATGCACAACACCCCAGCAGCGCCCCAATTCTTTTTCCATCTCTGTGTGGAATGAGTTTCGTTCTGGGCGGCACGATCAAGCCGGTGCATGCGCACCTGCATTCAGAGGGGGGCCTTCCGGATTCAACTTGAGCGGGATTTAAAATCAACTGAGCAATCATTTTAAAAGTGTGAGTGTGTGCACATGTGCATGCCTTAGGGAACACTGCACTCCCCGCACACACACACTTTCAGGGTGTCGATGACTCAGAGATCTCACAGGGGGCACATCCTCAGTTCAAATGTACGTTTTATGTCATGGCTTCCTGGCCACCGAGAAACTAGATTGCTCTTTTTTCTAGAAATACAGAACGATGAAACAAATTCACCGATGCTCACACAGAGGCAAGCAAAGGGACAGTTCACCACAAACAGGGTGTAACAGGAAGCGGGTTGTGTTGTAACATCGCGGGGGCTGCTTCCTCAGTGATGGCTCGACAAAACAGGAAGCAGCTCACAGAAGTGGTGCAGAATGCGGGCGGGGGGGAGGCATTAGCAGTTCCTGCTTCCACCCCACTCTCTCTTCACCTGAGCTACCCAATTTGCAAGTGCCAGTGCCTCAGCCGGGCAGACCTTGGCTGACACACCCGGCAAACTTCTGTGCATGTTGGAACATAGGAAGCTGCCATATACTGAGTCAGACCCTTGGTCTATCTAGCTCAGTATTGTCTTCACATACTGGCAGCGGCTTCTCCAAGGTTGCAGGCAGGAATCTCTCTCAGCCCTATCTGCTCTTCCCAGAGCGGCTCCATCCCTTAAGGAGAATATCTTCCAGTGCTCACACATCAAGTCTCCCATTCATGTGCAACCAGGGTGGACCCTGCTTAGTGAAGGGGACAAGCCATGCTTGCTCCCACCAGACCAGCTCTCCTCTAGAGAGATGTCCTCATGCTTTTGCACACTGCTCATGCGCGCGCACACAAAACGGCACAAGCGCAGTCATACTATAGCACAGCCAATATTTCCAAATACTGCACAAACTGAGCATCGGCTCCATCCTGCATGTGCACAAGAGCAAACCCGCACAACTGTGCGACCCAACATGCATGGAGGTTTGCACAATCGGTCAGTCCTGAAGACCAGGGCTATGTGGAAGGCCAGCCAGGAAGCTTTCTGGTGGCCACATTTGGACCCCAAGCCTCTTGAATCAATTTCATGGCTGCCACCTGGTCTTCAGAGTCAAAGACTCAGTCACGGCTGCCCACCGGCCATTCTTGCCCCTTGTTTTTCTGCACAGTCACTCCAGCTTTCAGAGTAGACACGAGAGGTGAACTCACAATGCCACATATTTCTACAGATCAACTTTTCCCAGAAAGCAGCCACGCCGCTGCTATTTGCTGCCTCAAGCAGTCACAATAACCGTGTGTCCGAATATTCGTTCGGACACCCCCACACCTGCCGTGGTGATCTTGCAGGTGCTTGCTCGACCGGAGGGGGGGGTGCGGGGCTGGGGATTGTCACCCCAGAGAACTAGCTTTGAGGTGCCCACAGGACAGGCTGCATCATCGTCGTGCCAAGGGGTATACTCGTGGGTCAAATGGGCCATAACCCAAAATTTTGGCTTAAAATAAGGCAAATCTGGCAACAGAGCGTAATTCCACAAAATATCCAGGTGCTGGCGGTGAGATCAAGGTTTCCTAAAGTGGGCAGATAAAAGGGCAGGACAGAGAGGATATACCAAGGATGCCTGAAATGAGGGGCGTAGACTTCTCATTTCCAGGGGTGGGGGTGGGCATAGGGCACATGCTTAGTGGTAAGGTAAAGGTAAAGTGTGCTGTCGAGTTGGTGTCGACTCCTGGCGAGCAGGTTGTCTTTGGAAGAATACAGGAGGGGTTGACCATTGCCTCCATGGTAGCAAGCACGAATTCTCTCCTTTGCTAAGCAGGGTCCACCCTGGTGTGAATTTGACTGGGAGACTACATATGAGCACTGGAAGATCTTCCCCTTAGGGGATGCGGCTACTCCAGGCAGAGCACCTGCCTGCAGAGAGCACCACTAGCTTTTCTCTTGGTCCTACCACTTCTAATCAGAGAATCATAAAGTCAACAGGCCCGGAGAGGCAGCCGTGTATCCTAAGAACTTGTGAAGTTGCTACAAAGACAACACAAGATTGTGCGGTTCAACTGACTGAGGAACTTGAGCACGAGAGTTTGCTGATGCTACCCGCCACGGGGTGGGGAGGACATTGCCACCCCCCAGGAAATCCGGAGGGGGGTTTGAGCCCCACGGCCCCCCGAGACTGACGCCTGAAATACACAGGAGGAAGTAGGGTCCCCTGCAGCTTCAAGCACTTTGTGACCTTCCTAGGGAGCAGACCTCTTGCCGTTCTTCACCGCCTTATCTGCTCTCCCACTCCAGCTATCTTCTTCTTCCTGGCGAGGCCGCCTGCTCTTTGCTCTCCTCCTTCCAGCTTTTTTGAAAAAGGCCAGCCAGAGGGATTCTCACATGACGTCAGGGACATTTCCACCCTGCCCCCTCACCCCGCCCCCCGCCCCAGAGATCTGGCTGGCATCAGTGCAGCCAAACCCCCCAGGCATCTGCTCTGGCAGCCCTCTGAGTCAGTGTCCGTCCGCCGCCTGTGGGGCAAGCGCTTTTCTCATGCGTTCAAGGCCGCCGCACGGCCAGACATCCAGCCTGTCAGATCCAGGGATTTCCTGCTTACATAAGGGGCTCAAGGCACAGAGGAGCCCAGCAACACAGGATTGTCTCAGTTTCCTCCTGGCTTTGACGGTGCCTGCTTTGGAGGGAGTCCTCCCCCTGCTGCTCCCGGAGACTACCCAAACATTCACGTACACACCGTCGTACGGAAGGCAACCAAGAGCTGCCGCCCAGGTGGGTCAGCCCAGGTGGGGATCGCAAAATGTGCATTCTGCACAGCGCCCTGCTATGCAATATGATGTGCACACAGCAATGTGATGTTTGCACAGTTCCACAAGACCGCTGTGGGTCTAAGTGAGAGTGGCCATGCAGGGAGATCAGGGGAGCGTGGGATCCCATCTTGAACCTCAACCTGCCCACCTGACTTTCCAGTTTCCACTGTAGGAGGGCAACTTCCTGCTTCTCTCCCCACAGCTTCCCCTTATCTCTCTCCATGCCCACTGGGTGACCACCTCTTAGGTTAGCCAACGCACAACCCAGCAAGTGGCTCATCAGACCTACCTACCTACCTTCAGGCCCGTATTCTAGGGAGTGTGTGGCCAATATTCTGTGCAAAAGTCACATGTGCACCACAACTCAACGTGCAGTGGTGAAAGGGAGCTGTTGTGCTCAATGCCAGAACGGCACGAATGCAGTGGCGCAATTTGAGTCATGGGCAATACAATACTGGCTGTCAGCTGGACAACTGCATGTGTGCCATTCTCGCCCTTAGGCCAACAGCGGTCTTGTGAAACCGTGCGAACGTCACATTGCACATGCACATTATGTTGCACAGTATGTCACCCATGTCCTCTTCATGTATGGCCCTGGGCCATGCCTATCTGGACTCGGTCCTAGAACATACCTAACCCTGCCCCATGGTTGCGCGTTGCATCAGTAGTGAGGGGCAAGGTGTCCTTCAGGGAAGTTCTAAGCCGTTTTCGCTGAAGGTCTGTGCCAGTGATCTGAGCCTGTGGTGGCTTCCAGACTCCCTGGCTACCTGCTCTAAGTTACAAATAATGCCGCCCCCGGCACCAAATGCTCTCTGCAGGCCCCGAGTACTTTTGAGGTGACTGTTCCCACACACAGTTGTGCACTCTGCCCAGCACCAGTGGGGCTCCTTCAAGGAAGAGAGAGTGCTCTTGTACCACACTGCCATCTTGGAAGGTGCACATGGTGTGCTGGGAAGTGTAGTCCTTCATAGAGCTCTGTGACAGAAGCACTGGGAAGGACTACACTTCCCAGCACACCACATGCACCTTCCAAGATGGCCTTGGGACTTGATAAACTCTGCTTCTCTTAAAGACCGTAGACATACCCTAGCACTGGCGTGAAATGGCCACATGACACTCACTAGAGATTTTCTTTTGCCAAAGCGGCCCTCATTTCAAAAACAGTGATGATCCCTGCTCTGTGTGGCAGACCAAGGATTCCAAGCCTTTTGGAATTTTTGCACGATCTCTGCTGATCTTAGAGCTTCCCTTTAGAATATTGTTTGTTTTAAAAGAGGCCTCGGCATGGACCTTTATACAGACCTTCCCGACAGGCCCAGCTTACATGGGCAAGACCACAATTTCCTCTTGGCATCCCATGAATTAGGAACTGCTCAACTGCGTGGGTCAGTTCCATGATCAGCACATCTAGGTCCACACTGATACCCACAACCACAACGTGAATAGCAAAAGCGAGACATTCCTCACTCAATATTCAGGCAAGGGGGTGGTGGTGCTGAGAGATAAATAGTGACTTGCCCAAGGCTGTAGAAGGAAGGAACTTCCAGAAGAGCGGAACGACTGGTTCCGTTTGCTAAATGAGGATAGGAGATCCTTTCAAATGAGAAATCCATCACCTCTGCAGCACAAGCAGAAAGACGCTCTGCTGAGTGTGGCTTCGTCAGAGCAGCAAGCCAACTGCTGCAGTGAAGAGGCTCATCTTTGCTGGATCTTTATCGTCATGGGGGAGGGATGCCAACCTTTGCTTCCTAAGGGAAGCAGCAGCACGAGGGCTTGTTTACATCAAGCAAACGCATGCAGAGATACAGCGGCACTCTTGGGGGTTCCTCGAGGTGTTCCATCCATCCACACACCCCACCCCATGTTTGCAAACAAGATGGCAAATGAAACAGGTAAAAAAAGCAAGAGCCAGAGAAGAAGCTCAAGACGCAGCAACTTTGCTGAAGCTAAACAAATGAGGTTGGCCAGGTCTGAGGCCATGTTACCTCGAGGTCCAAGATGGAAGAAAGACAAGCAGGGTACCAATAAATAACAGTTCTGAAGTTGTTTGAAATTAAAACGAAAGAACAATCCCTGCCTGTAGACTTAAAATCTAAGAAGAATGCCACAGAATAATGTTTGCAGGACTGGAACAAATATTTCAGAATGGTAAATATTTTTTGGGGGGGGGAACCTGTATATAAACTAGGCCTTGTAGAAAACAAAAGAAGATTCCAAATCCTTAGGTACAGCATCATCATTTAATTTTGAAGAGCCTAGGCAAGGCTCTTTTGAAGCGCCTAGGCAAGCAAGCACCTGATAACTTTTAATTCATAGAGAAGGGAGATCACTCAAGTTCAAATCCCAGGTCAGACTTGAAACAAAAAAAAATTCTAAAGGGGAAAAAAACATAGAAATGAACGAATGGAAGCTGACCCCAGAGCACAGAAGCGGACTCCGGCACCAGCTATAAAATGAGACCTCTCTTTTACCTGACACAACTAACTAGTTCCCCTACCTACCTTTTCATTGCTAAAAAAATATTCTGAACAGTCTTGTGGCACGGTAAAGCTCCACACATTCATTGTGACATAATCTTCCAGGGGAGACCGCCTGCTTCTTCAGATCATTCGGGTGATCCGTTGGATGAAGTGCAATCTGGTGCTCCCGGAGAAGCCTCGAATTTTCAAGTTGGAAAGATCCATGGAGGGGCCTTCTAGTCCAATGCAGTTCCATGTAGGAATATGGCCATCCTAGCCTTTGTCTGAAAACCTCTAGAGAAGAGCCCACCACTGCTCAAGGCAGATGGCTTCACCATCAAGCCTGCTTCCTTGGTTCCTTCCAGTCCTGCCCTCAAAGAACATAGATCAAACCCTCTCCTTCTATGGGGCAGCCCTTCAGAGATTTGACAAACCGCTGAGCTATCATAATATCTTGGGGAGAGGGATATGTGGAAAGCTGAAAAGGAGAAGGCAGTATATCTGTGTAAGAAGAAGCCCATCAACACACTCTTGGCTGGTTTCGGAGGGAGATCAGTGATCTGCAAGGCAAGGGCTCCCCATTTCTGCACTGAAGCAGCCCCAATGGCCAAGCCTTTCCTTCTCACATCAGAAAAATGGCAGCCTCTTGTTGCCAAGGTCCAGCGGCCATGACTCGAGAGACGGTCATTTCAATGACAGGAACTTGAACCACTCCCTCCAATTCAATCATTCCAAATGTGGGTGCCTATCAGATGGAAGGGAAACAGGGCCACCCCGACATGAGATAATGAATTCTACAGGCTCACTTCCATGCCTAGAAGTGTATTAGTTTGCAAATGAAAACAATGCTTTAGAAAATCCCAGTCGCCACGCTCAGTGAATCCCAGCAAGGACTATGCTCTGTAGGCTTCTGGGAATGTTGGAGAGAGTTGAGTATCGAACCGCTCCTGAAGGAGGTATCCTGGAGGGGGCGAGGGAGGCATGCCAGGAGGTTGAAAAATTTCCCTCCTCCTGCTCTATGCCAACATTTCACCCTCCAGAATCATCACTGGCATGTTAAGCAGCAATAAAGCACTCAGATAGTTGAGCGATCTCATCGAGCTTGAGCCTCTTCAGCCAAGTGAGAGTGGAAGCCTTAATGAGCATGGGAGGGAGCGAGAGAAAACGAACCTTTCCCCCCTCTCTTGAAATCTACCACCCCCAGCAGTCTGCATGAGTACTGCAAGATCCAGGCTGGTTGAGTCTCAAGAAGCTGAGACTTCGTGTGTGTGTAAAAAAATTTTCAGATAGAAACACACACACTGCAATTCCTAAAAGTCCACCCTCAACATGCTGAATTCTCTCCAATTCAGCATGTCTCAAAAGCCGACTCTGCAGTTAAAAGCAGAACCGAGTCTTTAGGCAGAGAGCAGCGTTCGCCACCGTGAAAATGGTGTCCCTCAGCTCACCACTTACTTTTTTCTCTTCCAAGCGGATGGGTTGCTATTCATTCCTACAGGGAAGATGCTCACGCTTCAGGTGGGGACCCAACATGGCAATCAAGGGAAAAGCTGCCCTCCACTGGTCCCCGCAGGCTGTACAAGCCCTCCCTCCCCACATGCATTTTGTGAGTCAATCTAACAGGCGACAGATACTTCCACTTACATTCCGTGTCCTCCATAGTGGTTGTAGAACTCCATATGACTACATGCCTGGATCCAGCCCACGATCCAGGTCTCTTTCTTGGTGAGCGCTGGCACCAGCACCTGAGCCGAGGCCCGGAAGTGTGGGGTCCGATATCTCAGAACCACACTAGACGACTCATCGATGTTGGTGGGGACGGGGTCGATCGAGGCCTTGACTTCAATGACGGTAATCCCTTCCCGAAAACCTTTTGATTTGCAGCTAATGCTCTGAATGCAGCCCATGGCCCACAGCACCAGTAAAATTCCCAAAACACTCCAGCAATCCTGAGGGAGGCTAGGCATTGACGTGAGGCAGGACACAATCAGATAGAGTTCCTCCTCATCTGTAAGCTCAGAACCGGTATCCATAGGATAGAAGATTCATCGTGGAAAGTGTTTTGCTTGTTTTTAATTCAAGTCCAGGACCAGTATTTGCTGTCCTAACAGTCAGCCGCACTTATGAAATACATGGGGCTTTCTTTGTATGTAGCTCCTCTTGAAATGACAATTGAAAGTATTTTTAAATATTCTTTGGGGGAAAATATATATAGAAGGAAGCAACTGGAGTTCAATAAATAATTATATGGTGATCTTGCTTGTAAGATGCCACGTGTCAACCTTCTCTCCTTTGAATGCAATATGTCATTTCAAGCATAAACTGGCCTTTGATTCCCTTTTTATATTCTTTGGATTTCTTATTTTTCTTTTAAAGCAGGGTGCTGGCAGTCTATATGAATAATAAATCCATCCCTTTTTCCCCTGCTGCCCTCAGCTCCTCATGGAGTTTTCACTTCCAGACTTCCATTCATAACTTCCCCTTGGTGGAAACAAAGAAAAAAGCACTTTAAAAAATAAATAAATCAAAAACTGACCATAATAAAGGGCCATCACAATCAGTTTTAACATACACACATATACCCCCTAACCCTTTCCCGGTTGCTGAAAACAGGTTTTGCTGGTTATATAAGAAAAAATAACTATCAATAAATAGCACAGTAATTAATAAATCATAGAGTGTTTGCGGCACATCAAAATTTGCCCTGTTTTGCATTTAAAAAGAAAAACCTCAGAGATGAGAGGAAAGAGGGATTCTCCCCCCCCCCCACCGCCGAGAACAACCTTCAAACCAACCCAGAGTCTTGTGTCTGTGGCATCCTAAGGCGTAACAAAGGTATTGTGACTTCATCTTCCATGGACCAGAGAGGCTGCTTCACCAGGGCTGCATACCTTTGATGGAGAGCCCAGGGAGGCTGATGCCACAATAAAGGTCTCGAAGGTGCCACCATTTCTTGTTTCGGCTCCAACGAGAGCCTGAATCTGATCCCTTCTCTGTAACTGGTCACATCCACCCAACAAGTCTTAGCCACAATTCTGCCCAAAGCAAAATGGCCACAGGACTCGACAGGCATCAGGGGCGTAACTATAATCGGGCAAGGGGAGACAGTTGTCTGGGGGCCCACTGCCTTGGGGGGGGGAGAGGCAAGTCACATGACTGACTCCCCCGGCCACGCACCCACGCCCGGGCTTCCTTCAGTTGTATTCATCCTCCGAAACTGATGTGGGTGTTAAGACCTGGAACGACCAGAACCGCATCTCTTTCTCGAGCACCATTAAAGGACTTGCATCGTCCACCATTTACAAAACCTTAAAAATAAATCATTCAGGATGATGTTCGATTGTGGCGCGTGCACACACACACACACACACACACCATTATTATTATTATTATTAATAATAATAATAATTATTAGTATTAACTCTGCTTTTTGTGACCACTTTTCAGCCTCATTGAAGATTTCTTTACTTCATGAGCTGAGCTTCAGTGGTGGGGGGGACCCATTTTAAAATCTTGCCTTTGGGCCCCCTGCAACCTTGCTACGTCCCCGGACAGGCTTGACCCAAGGATGAGCTGAAACCCAGCTTGGCTTGACTTTTACACACACACACACACACTTGGCCCTCCTTCCTGAGTCTTGACTTGCACCCCCTAGGCAGGCACCTGCTCGCCCCCCGCCCAGCCCTCTCCCTGCATCTTGCCCCCCGCCCCGTCAGAGCGATTCCTCCCTTCCCCTCCGGTGCGGAAAGCGACGCCAAAGAGCGCAGCAGAGCAACTGACCGAGCCCCGCCGAAGTCGAGTGCTTCTCCGCACGTGGGGCGGGCTCTCCGAAAGCAGCCCGCCGGTGGCTCGACGGCGCGAGCGGCAGCGAGGCCGGGCGGGCTCCTAACGCGTCCCGGGGAGGGCGAGGAGGAGCGCGCCCCCCGCCCCGCCGAAGGGCCCCTCTCCGCCGCGGCCAAGCGCGCCCTCTGTGCCCGCAGACGAGGGCTTGGACGGATCCCCCCCCCCCGCAAAGTTTTGCCTCCAGTCCTCCGTCGATGCCGGCAGAGGCTGCTCCACCCTCGGCGGCCGCTTCCCGCAGCTGGATGGATGGGAGAGAGGCGAGCCCCGGCCGCCAGGCTCGCTGGCAGGGCGCCCCGTTGCGCATCAATCGCGCTTTCAGTGACCCAACCGCGGAGCGCACAATCGCCCTCCGTGACATCTGCCGTGACACCCACCTGGGAGATGCGGAGGGGGGGAGGAGGGAGGGAGGGAGGGAGGCCCCCCCCGCCGAGGAGGCAGCCCCCCGCCCGCCCTCCCCAGCGGAGCCCTCCTTCGGCCGTGCAGCCTGCGGAGGATCACGCTGCCGCCGCCGCCGGCTCCCGGGCGCCCGCAGCCCTGACCTCCGTCCTCTTCGGCAGCCCTCCTTGCAAGCCGGAGGGAGTCGCTTTGCCAAGCATGCCCGGGCGCCGGGATGCGCGCATCCAGGTGTGGGGCGGGGGGGCCTCCTGGGATGCGCGTCTGCAGCGGGCTGGCTACTCTGCGCGGCCGCCGGCGAGCCTCACGCGGCAGCTCCCACGCCGCCCTCGGCCATCCCGCGCCGGCCGTCGGTCTCCCCAGGCAGCAGAGAGAGGCCAATCCAGGACGGCTGGCCGAGCAGCTCCTCAGAGCGGAGGAGAAGCGGGTCTGGAGGTTGCCGGAGCCGGGCTCGTCTCTTTCAGATGCCTAGTCCGCCAACTCCGCGCGCCCAAGAAGAGCTGCTCTGGGTCTGGGGCGAGCCGTCCAGAGAGGCCGGAGAGATGCTTCTTGCCTCGTCTCTCTTTTGCAAAAGAGGCGGGGGGCGGTGGGGCGGGGGGGGAGGAAGGTCCCGATGCCATCCACGGATCCCCTCCAGGGCTGCAGCGGCAGCAGAGCCAACGCAACCATCGGCACCCGCGTTTTGCAGCCCGGCAGAAATCAAGGAGCTGCGTGCAGGCTGATATTCAAGAAAAGCCAGACGCCAAGAGGTATGCGTGCATTTCCAGCGGTCCTCAACACGCGCGGGTGTGCGGTGCCGGGCGTGCGCCTTGGCGAGGGACGGGGCGCGCGAGGCAGGTGCGTGCCTGAATCCTGATCCGTCGACCTGCTGCAGCAGGAGAAGCCTCGCCGGCAGCCGGGCGGTCCTCCTGCTCCATGATCTCGCCGCCGCCGCCGCCGCCCGGTTCTCTCCTAGCAATGCAGACGAGCCGTGGCATCCGATGCCCCTCGGGTGCCGGGCAGGGCAATGCATAGGCAGACACGCAGCCGCCCGGCTTGGGGTTCCTGCTGCAACATCCTCGGGGACTGGATTGCAGAGAAAGCGGGTCAAACTTTGCAGAAACTCCTGGCCGGCATCCCTTCTCACGTGCCGGGGCGGCTTATTCCCTCCTCCTCCCTCTGCAGCTCGGCTCCCCAGCCCAACGCGTGCGCGCCGGGCGAGCGCCTCTCCGCTTTGCCCGCTAAGAGAGAAGCCAGGAGCACAGCGACCTCCCTCTCCCTCCCGCGGCTCATCCTGCATGTCTCTTCCCCAAACTGCAGCTGTCTCCGTCCTAACAGCACTTCCTCTCCACGCGCCGCGGCATGCTGGGTACTGTAGTTTCCTCTCTTGCTCCCCCCTCCCCCCAATAAATGCTATCTGGGATTTTGGTGCAATAATAACAACATCAGTAATGGCCACGTTGTGATAAAACGTGGTCCCCGGTGGAGCTCAGATGAAGATAGCGAAGCGTGTGGCTCAGAACCCAGCCAAGTTGGCCATGACTAAGCACCATTCGACTCAACCGAGGAGGCAAGTTACTGTATTTCTCTGGATCCAAGAGAGACGAGCAAGTTTTTTGATATTAGAAATCAGGATATTGTCTTAAATTCAGAGTCCTGTTTCTCTCGAGTACATGCAGGTATCATCTGTATTTAACTTCGAGGAGCATAGGAAGCTGCCATATACTGAGTCAGACCCCTGGTCCATCTAGCTCAGTATTGTCTTCACAGACTGGCAGCAGCTTCTCCAAGATTGCAGGCAGGAGTCTCTCTCAGCCCGATCTTGGAGATGCTGCCAGGGAGGGAACTTGGAACCTTAGATGCTCTTCCCAGAGTGTCTCCATCCCCTGAGGGGAACATCTTAAAGTGCTCACACACATCAAGTCTCCCATCCAAATGCAACCAGGGTGGACCCTGCTTAGCTAAGGGGACAAGTCATGCTTGCTACCACCAGACCAGCAATCCTCTCCGAAGGTAGGCCAAATGTTAGGCTTTTAGTTGCATTTGTATTGACTTCAACTGCGTTTTGTATACCATATGTTTTCATGTTTGTTTTTAAACGTTGGGTTTTTTATTTGTTTATGGTCCACCCTGAGACTTGTGTAACTGACAGTTTAGGAAGGAACATAGGAAAATCGAAAGCTGCCATATACTGAGTCAGACCCTTGGTCTATCTAGCCCAGTATTGCCTTCACAGCCTGGCAGTGGCTTCTCCAAGGTTGCAGAGGCAGGAGTCTCTCTCAGCCCTTTCTTGGAGAAGCCGCCAGGGAGGGAACTTGGGACCTCGATACTCTTCCCCGGAGTGGCTCCATCCCCAAGATCCCCTAAGGGGAATATCTGAGCAGCTGGCAGAAGGAAAGGATCCTGGTAGAAAGTGGCCTTCCCTCCATATAGAGACTGTTGCTCTCCCCCTGCTCAATAAAAGGGAGCGCCCTCTTTGCCCAGTTAGCAGGGATCACATTCTTGAAAGTAAAGTTCCCCTGGGCTTACTCTCCCTACTGGAAGCCCAATGGCAAACAAGACATCTTTTGCTTTATGTCTGCAAGCCAGGCAGGCTGGACATTTCTTTGCATTCGCCCCCAGATCCCATCCCCATCTCCGCTTCACTGTGTTGAGTGCACAAATGCTGCCAAGACTCTGCCTTTCCCCTGTCATTTCAATTCACTGATGATCATTCATGCATGCATTCATTCATACTATCAGTGGCTGATACGAAGCTGCTGTTTACTGAGTCAGACCCTTGGTCCACCTAGCTCGGTATTGTTTACTCTGTCTGGCAGCAGCTCCCCATGGTTTCAGGCAGGACCATGAGCCGATGGGTTCAAAGGACCCAGCTCCACCCTTCCCTCTTTTCTTCATTATCTCCCTCACTCCGAGGGGCCACCAGGAAGAGGGGCGAATTTCTCTCTCTAAAACAATGAGAGGAGAGCTGGTCTTGTGGCAGCAAGCATGACTTGTCCCCTTTGCTAAGCAGCGACATCTTGATCATGAGAACTGGCCCATTCAGTCATTACTTCTGCCCCCCGCCCCCATTTAACCTCACAAGAAACCCAGGCATGAACTGGGTTTCCCATGGCTTGCGTTGGCCATCGAGGGACATCAAATGCTGGACTCATGGTCTGATCCAGCAGAGTTTTTCTGACGTTCTTAATAATAATAAGCTAACTGGGCCAGGCGCAGAACATCTGCACCTCTAGTCTGCCACCGCTGTTTTCTCTCCCCACTCCCTCCCAGGTCCCCACCAGCCGGCCGACCACCTCCCGTCAACTCCTGCCTGCGGCTGCCTCCTCCCACCCACCCATCGCCTCTTCTTGCCCGCTGGCCAGCTGGCCAGCCTGCCACTTCCTCCCACCAGCCCACCACTTCCTCCCGCCACCTCCTCTGGCCTGACGCCGGCCGCCGTCGCTATCACGGTTTTCTCCCCCATTCCGATCACTATCTGGGCCGCTGCTCGTGAACTCTCGCGAGAGCTGCCACGCATGGGATTAGCGATGGGTAGGCCTTAGAGCAATATATATATAGAAGACATCTGGGCCACAAATATCATGGAGACAGGTGTGTGTGTGTGTAGCTTCGGCCTTCTGGCAGGCCTGCTCTCCCCTGAGCCAAGTCCATACTGAATCTGAGCTCACACAGATTGTGCCGCTTTGCGCTCTCCTTTCTGAATGCCGCTTCCGACAAGGTCACTGACAGCCCTGCACGGCTTTTTTTTCCAGGCCTTGGGGGGGATTTTAACCTTGCTGGCCTGGTCAATTTCTAATTTGGGTGATCCCACGCTGCCCCCGGGCAGGTCCTTTTTGCTCTTTCATCTGGGCTCTTCGTCTTCTTTCCACGGCTCTCTCATGCCGTTACACTCGGGTGCTCAGTTGCTTCCAAGTTTCGTTCCAGAAGTGGCCGCACCTGTCATCATCTCTGATGTCAAGCCACTTGGGTTACCCCTAAGGAGCTTACTCCAGGCAGTGGTCCAGGGACCCAGGAGTGTCTATTCTGCATCCTAATTCCTGGCAGAGATACAAAGGACAGCAAGAGCTCGGCGAGAGATTCAGTTGCATTTCTGGTTTGAATGATTCAATACAGCAGATACAGAGGTGTGACAGAATTCCCCCACCACCATCACGACTAGAAGTTGGTTGCAAGAAGATAAAGTCACAGTAACGAGTCATTCAAATAAGTACTTTTATATGAGCACTGGGAATCTGGATGCTGCTTATTTTATTTCTTTAACATTTACATCTATGTTTAAAATGTAATTTTATTGTATTGCATTTCTTCCAGGACTGTATAGCAATAGCAATAGCACTTACATTTATATACCGCTCTATAGCCGGAGCTCTCTAAGCGGTTTACAATGATTTAGCATATTGCCCCCAACATTCTGGGTACTCATTTTACCGACCTCGGAAGGATGGAAGGCTGAGTCAACCTTGAGCCCCTGGTCAGGATCGAACTTGTAACCTTCTGGTTACAGGGCAGCAGTTTTACCACTGCGCCACCAGGGGCTCATAGGACATCTCTCCTGTGATGAAGGCTGAGAAATAGCGAAATGGCCCATCGTGTCCCAGTGATCTTCCAATGAGTGGTGGGTTTGAGCCCAGGTTTTTGATACCCCACTACTACACACGGGTTTTCTTTTTAAAAATATTCTATCCCATCTTTCAGATCACACCCTCTGTCAAGGTCACCTGAGGGAGCCCTTCTCAAGAGTTGCCCTGAACCCCTTTGCCTCAGCCTGAAATTGCCCCCAAGTGGGAAGCTATGAAGGACAAACGTCATAGGGAAGGGATGCTAAAGATTCATGGGATGCACGGGAAAGGGATGCTAAGGAGTCAGCATTGCTGAATCAAAGTTAGGACACGCTCAGCTTCTTTTCTCAAGCCTCTGTTGCCAGCATCTAACAGAAACCTTTTCCCAGCATTCCCCTGTGAACCTGCCCTGTGAGTCCCCGAGCTGGGGTCCTACAAGATGCACAGTCTTGCTGCGACATAGGAGTGGAACGACGGGGGGGAAGGGAGCGGGAGAGAAGAAGGATCCTCTTTCCGTGCAACTGTCCCTTGATCTTGATCAGACGGAGGGCAGATGGCGACAAAAACGAAATCCAGTAAGGACAAATGAAGAGAGTGGCCCACAGGAACATACATGCGAAGAGCAACGGCGCGTACGAGAAAGACCTCTGGAGGCTACGGGAGACAGCACACAGGAGAGGAGAGCTGGTCTTGTAGTAGCAAGCATGACTTGTCCCCATAGCTAAGCAGGGTCTGCCCTGGATGCATATGAATGGGAGACTTGATGTGTGAGCACTGCAAGATATTCCCCTCAGGGGATGGAGCCGCTCTGGGAAGAACATCGAGGTTCCAAGTTCCTTCCCTGGCAGCATCTCCAGATAGACCTGAGAGAGATTCCTGCCTGCAACCTTGGAGAAGCTGCTGCCAGTCTGTGAAGAGAATACTGAGCTAGATAGACCAATGGTCTGACTCAGTATATGGCAGCTTCCTATGTTCCTATGAGACATCAGGATGCAACCCTGCAGTGCAAAATGGCCATGCTCGGTTTTATCACCACTCCTAGCACAGAGACATGGTTCCTCCTGCTCCCGCACCACATATGGTATGCTCTCAGGGTGTGTGGGGTGTGTGTGTGTGTACGCACACTCACAGACCCCAGGATAAGGTAGCACACCAGCCCGGAATCGCAGGGTGATCAGGAGACAATATTTATTTATTTATTTATTTATTACATCTTCTATCCCGCTCTTCCTCCAAGGAGCCCAAAGCGGTGTACTACATACTTCAGTTTCTCCTCACAACAACCCTGCGAAGTAGGTTAGGCTGAGAGAGAAGTGACTGGCCCAGAGTCACCCAGCTAGTTTCATGGCTGAACGGGGATTTGAACTCGGGTCTCCCCGATCCTAGTCCAGCACTCTAACCACTACACCACGCCGGATTGCCCAAAGTCAACAATATATTCACATCCCTGTGCCGCAGGCAACAATATAGTCACATCCCTGTTTATCCCAGCGGCAGCTCGCCCTAACGAACCCGCCCTAACGAGCCTGTCTGGGGCGAGGCGCAGCTGCCTCTGTCGCTAGCATCGAACACAAGCCCTTTCCCAGCATTCCCCTGTGAACCTGCCCTGCATAGCGAGAGTTCCCGAGCCGGGGTCCTGCCAGATGCCCTGTCTTGCTGTGAACGCATGAAGCTGGCTTTACGCCGAGGCCTCTAGCCCAGTACTCTGACTGGCAGCAACTCCCCAAGGGGTCTCCAGCCCCACCAGAGGGGCTGGACAGGACAGGACATGTGGGGAACGGAATCTGTGCAAAACATGCACCCGGCCGGTGAACGGCAGCCGCTCCCTACAGAGAAGAGGGGGCTGGCTGGTGGGGACAACTTAACACCCTCCTCCCCATGGATTCTCCCCTGCAAACGCCCCCCTGGGCAACTCTCAGAGGAGCCCAACTGTGGCCTGAAGGGGAGGCTGCTGGTGGAGCCTGGCCTTTGGCGGAGGAAGCGGCCCACCCTTTGCAAAGAGGTGGAATCCTTTGCACTGGGAGTTCTCCAAGGTGCTAAAATAGACTCTAGCCAGGGATCGGATTGCAAGACCAAAATAGCCAAGAGGAGCAGCACCACCAGCCGCCGCCGCCTTGGAAATCCAAATCTGGAGGACGAAAGAGCCAGACAGGCCCACCAGGCCGGGAGCACGAGGGGGGGCGGGATGGGGAATGAGAAGGATGTTAAGCTTCCATTCCAGATGGCCCCCCCAAGCCCAGCGGGCCTCCTCTCCGAGGGCTCCGGCTCCTGCGGAGGCCGAGGCTCAGATGTCATCTGGGTTAGGGATCCTCAGTCCTAGCCACACGGATTCCTGCCCAGGAGGCATCCAGGTTGGGTCACCGCAGTGTGTGTCTCATGTGCGGCTGGGCCGACTTGGAAGGCGTTTCCGCTGGAGCACAAGGCTACCCACCCCATTGAAAGAGCTGCCTGTTGCCTCCGGAGACCCAATCCAGAGCGTCTCTAAGGCAGGCCGGCTCAACTGAGGGCCCCCAGCTGTTTCCGGACTACGACTCCCATAATCCTGAGCCACAGTGGGCCAGGGATGATGGGAATTGTAGGCCAACATCTGCACGAATATTAGAAATATTAAACAAATCTGATTAATAAATAAAACTTTGGGACAGGGAGCTATTTTTTTGTTTGTTTGTTTGTTTGTTTGTTTATATCTAATGTAAACCGCTTTGGGAACTTTTGTTGGGAAACAGTCTATAAATATCAGTTGTATTCGTCGTCGTTGTAGCATAAGCATGAATTCAATAGCCACATTCCCTGGGCTAGTGTGACAACCACGCACTGTGTGTTCATGTCGCCGCTGAGCTGACGGGCGGCCATAACTGTGGGGTGCTGAAGTCAAGGGGGTGGGAAATTTTAAAAAAGACCTAGCCAGGAAGATCAGTTATGCTATGGGATGGGGACATGAAGTTACACTGCCTGTAACTTTATATGGATGCTTTTGTCTGCAGCAAACGGCTCTCTTACATCCTTAGGGTTATGGCCATTAGCAGCTGCTCTTTCCCCACTAATTCGCCCCAGCACGGAACCTCCAGGGCAGGAGCATAGCTAGGACAGAGGGGGCTTGTGTTCACCCCTCTCTCTGATGGCCCCTCAGTGAGGGAGATAATGAAGGAAATAGGAAGGGGTGGAGCTAAGGGGCCCTCAGGAGCTGGCGGCCCGGGTTCTTTGAACCCACCCGCTCAACGGTAGCTACACCCCTGCTCCAGGGACTGTTGCCGGTGTCTATCTTAGGTTTCTTTTTAGATTGTGAGCCCTTTGGGGACAGGCAGCCATCTTCTTATTTATGTATTATTTCTCTGTGTAAACTGCCCTGAGCCATTTCTGGAAGGGCGGTATAGAAACCGAATAAATAATAACTAGCCAACCCCACGCAGAGCATCTGTGCGCTCTTTGGGGCCGACTGTTCCCCCCTCCCCTCCCCCCTCCAGCCCCACGCTCTCTTGCCCTCCCCACCTTCCATTCCTTCCTTCCTCCCCGGCCTCCAACGGGCCCAGGCGGCAACAGGCGCGGAGCCTTCGCCCCCACCGCCTGTTCCCCACTCACCCCCGCTGGCACTGCCCAGGCCAGTTCGTCCCGCTGCCTCCCGCCTCCTCCTGGCCCAGGCCGTGGCCAAGCTAGGCCTGCTGCCGCTTCCTCACAGTGGCCAGACCAACCAGCGCCCAGCCAATCAGGCGCCTCCGCCGGCCAACCGGAGCCCAGCCAAGCAGCTGGGGTGGAGCTTGCCAAACATCCACACGCATCCCCTCGCATCCCTACGGAGTTCTCTATTCAGTCGGCCGTAAGGGAATTAAATATATAGATGACGGTGATGTTGATGACGATGACGATAATGCTCCACTTGGGTCAAGGAAAGAAGAACAGGAGACACACAATGACGTTGCTTAGTGACGAAGGAGTGTTGTCCTCCAGCCATGACTGAGCCCTGGAGTTGCTAAGGAACCAACATCTCACCCATGAAAACAGGGGTCGTTTTTATGACCTTGTGAGTTTTCATCAATGGAGGCAAGATGGATCTGCTCCCAGTTTATACCTGCCAGAGGACACTTGAGCCTCTATCCTTTATCCTCTGTTTTGTTTGTCGGAAGACTCACAACATATGTAAAAGGCATCTCCAAATGGCGAAACAAAGACAGCAATGTATCAGGGCCAGAAATCGGGATTGGTCCCCCTTAAGCTGGAGTATACGAGGAACTAATATAGTCCAACTCTTGACTCAGGGCCAGGGTATAAGGAGAGCTGGTCTGGTGGTAGCAAGCATGACTTAGGAACAGAGGAAGCTGCCATATACTGAGTCAGACCATCGGTCCATCTCGCTCAGTATTGTCTACACAGACTGGCAGCGGCTTCTCCAAGGTTGCAAGCCGGAGTCTCTCTCAGCCCTATCTTGGAGATGCTGCCAGAGAGGGAACTCGGAACCTTCTGCTCTTCCCAGAGCGGCTCCATCCCCTGAGGGGAAGATCTTCCAGTGCTCACACATCAAGTCTCCCATATACAACCAGGGCGGACCCTGCTTAGCTAAGGAGACAAGTCATGATTACTACCACAAGACCAGGTGGGTGCAGACCTTCTCAAATACAGGCACAGATGGGAATGATGTTCCTCTACCTGCACGCAGCCATGAGATGTGAATAACTGTCCCTGCCTACAGAGCTGCACCAGTGTAAGCTGTACAATCTTGTACATCAGCACCCTTACAAGACTGTACGTGTGCCGATCATAACACGTGTCTAGGACTTTAATCTTCTCTCCCCAGGAGAAATAGATATGGCTCATGCAAGAACATATGCCCCAGCTGAGTATAACAAGAAAACATGCTCTTCTCACTTAGCAAGACTTGATGCTTTTGGTTACTTTTCCACCAGTCACTGTCGGAGAGTTTTTAATGCCAGCTTCATGTGCAGATGTTAGCAAGGGATTCCCACGTGGTGGGTTGCTGCTCAACAGCAGGGCCAGCTCCGGATTGAGGTCAGTTGGCTTGTGTGTCTCCTTCAGACCCTGCCCTTTCAGGTTTGAAAGCTTGGCCTGGCTCCTGTACTTTGATCAGCGAAGCACACGACGCTTCCCCTCCATTTCTAGAAAAAGCTTTCCCTGACATCCCTTTGTGCCAGGGGCACGGTCAGTACAAGAAAAGCTGGTTGCATCCTGACCCCCCCCCCAGCTGTGCCATTGCATCTGTGGACACCTGTGTTGACACCAGCCACAAAACAACAGTAGTGAGCAGGCAACGAAAAAGCAACTCCATTTCCCATCTTCCTCTGGGGTCCTGGGGAATAAGCAACTGGGAGATTTAAATAGACCAGGCCAGAAGCAACCGAACCTTTCTGCTCTCTCGATGCCCCTCCTGCGATGCACATCCATTGGCTGTTGGAGCATCGGCCTGTTGCCAGACTGGCGGCTGCAGCTGTCACTGATTTTCCCCCCCTTTCTTTCTCTCCTCCAAGCTCGGTGGGCAGGCAAAGCAAAGAGCCATGTGCATTCCTACCTCTATATTTAACAGCTGCTCTCTCTCGCTCTCGCTCTCTGGAGAGCTAAACCAGGCTCATGGCTTTTGAAGGAGGCGTTATGGGGGCTGTGCGGGATTTAGGGAGGAGAGAAAGAGGCCCGGGGGTGATCTGGTGAGCTTGGTTTGGTTTCCGAGGAAGCGGATTTCTCTCCCGGGGGAGAGCGCCACCATGCCCGCCTCTCAGAGCCGGGCCAGAGCCAGGGACAGGAACAATGTCCTGAACAGAGCCGAGTTCCTGTCACTGAACCAACCCCTGAAAGGCGCCCAGGAGTCCAGGAGTTCCAGCCGGAGGCCAAACAGCCAGGCCGGCTCGGCCCCTGCCCAGAATGAGGGAGCCAAGGAGCGGAAGCCGTCCCAGCAGCAGCTGCCCGAGGAAGACTGCATGCAGCTGAACCCTTCCTTCAAAGGGATCGCCTTGAGCTCGCTCCTGGCCATTGACATCTCGCTCTCCAAGAGGCTGGGGGTGTGCGCCAGCAACGCCTCGGCTTGGGGCAACGCCCGCTCCATGATCAACCTCATCGGGATCACCGGGCACGGGGTGCCCTGGATCGGAGGGACGCTGGTCTGCTTGATGAAGAGCAGCACCCTGGCCGGCCAGGAGGTCCTCATGAACCTGCTGCTGGGTGAGTGGCCTCATCCTCCCTCCCGACCTCCCCGAAGCCACCAGGCTGGCAGGCCGGGCCTCCCTCTCACCTGTGCATCTCCCTGCGTCCCCGGACGTCCCTCAGGACCTGACAGCAGGCCCAAGAGGCTTGGGTTCAAGTCAGATGGGCAGAGGCGGGCTGCAAAAAACGGGCTGGGCGCAAAGACAAGCGTTCTGGCTTGGCTTTGCAAAGTGGGAGCATGTTTGGTCATTGGGCCCCCTGGGGAGGCTGCTCGCTAATGATGCCAGGACAGGGCGGGGGGCAGCTTCAGGTATCCTGCCCTGCCCCCCACTGCCTGCAGCCACCTGTGGCGCCCTGTGCACACACCACCACCACCACCCGGCTTCTGGGTGCTCTCAGAAGCGGGCGAGGCACCGCCTTCTCCCACCTATCTCCTGAGTGGGGTCCTTGCATGGGCAGAAGGGAGGAGGGGAAAGTGGCATGCTGAGGAGGTGGGGCAAAGCTGCCCCTTGATGCTCTGTGGGGCATGGCCCTGTGGGGCATGGCCCCACGTCAGATGCAATCCGATGTCAGAAGCCACTTTCTGTCAGGGCATCCATTCCGCTTTCTGCCAAGCTCTGCCCAGAAATGCAGCAAGAGTTCCACCCTGGCGCCCCCAGGTTCTTTCCTGCCTCCATCTGCAACTCTCCGGTGACATTTCCCATCAAGGGGACTCAAAGAGCAGCGATCTCAGGTCGCAGGCAGAACTACTCTACAGGTGAGGCAAGGGGACAACGTAGATGGACCACAGGTCCGAACAATTAAGCTCACAGTCCATTAGCTTTACCGCCACAATATTCGGCGGGGACTGCCGGCTTGAAAAGATTGTCAGACCAATTCCGGGAGGAATCGACAGCTATTCACTGTGAGAGGTGAAGTAGAACCTCCAGGTTAAGAAGCAGCGTACCTCCGGAAAGCAGTTGCCGGGAGGGCAAATGGCAGCAGAGGGATCTCGCCCTTATGGCTTCCCTGTCAATATCTGGTTGGCCTCTGTGGGAAACAGAATGCCGAACAAGGTGGATCTTTGGACTGGTCCAACGTGGCTCTTTTGATGTTCTTCCCTGTGTGTATCCACCCTTTCTCACAGGACTTGTTCATTTTAAGAACGTAAGAACATTGCAACAGCCCTGCTGGTTCAGGCCCAAGGCCTATCTACTCCAGCGTCCGGCTTCACACAGTGGCCCACCAGATGCCTCTGAGAAGCCCACAGGCAGGAGGGGAAGACGATAAGCGGCTTCCAAACCTTGAGCCACATCAGGAATGTGGCCCTTGCCACAAGCTGTGTGACTCACCTGTGTCTCTTAGGCACAACAGAAATTGAAACTGGAACTGTCCAAAACAAACCCCTAGCCAGCCCTAACAAACTTACCCTGTGCTTTCCCCCTTGTTGTGGTTGCTGCTGCTGTTGTTGTTGATTTATTAATTTGTTTGCTTGCTTTGCTTGCTTGTTTGCTTCCTTAGGAAAGAAAACAAAGGTTTGCTACTTCCCTTGTTTGAGCCTTGTCTCCTCTTTGAGCCTTGTCTTCTCAAGCGCTGCTTCCCAACTGCTTGCGTGCATATATATATAAAATCTATACCCCGCCCAAACTTACGTCTTTTGGCACACAAGGTGGAAATTGCAAAGGATGCTCCATTTTATCACAGGGCTGTGATAAAATGAATAAATAAATAATATTGCCCCAAAAGATTAGTGTGATCTTATAAAGTGATCTCTGCCATCTCTGATCAATATCCAGGGCATGCTGAGAAAAATGACTGAGAATACATAATAATAACATACGAGCAGCCCTGCTGGATCAGGCCCAAGGAGGCCCATCTAGTCCAGCATCCTGTCTCACACAGTGGCCCACCAGATGCCTCTGAGAAACCCACAGGCAAGAGGTGTGGGCATGCTGTCTCTCCTGCAGTTACTCCCCTGCAACTAGTGTTTAGAGGCAGTGGTGGATTAACGGAGGGGCAGAGCAGGCATTTGCCTATGGTGAGAAAATTTGAGGAGCAGCAAATTTTGCCCCTCCTCAAATTTTGCTGCCCCTCTCTCTGGGCAGTGGGGGCTGCAGCAAGGGTGGAGGGAGCGAGGAGAAAGTCCTCCCTTTTACCTTAGGGGGGGAAAAAGGCAAACCTTTTTTTGTTTAAGGTTAAAGGGCAGCAAAAGCCTTTTTGCCTATGGGCAGCAAAAAGCTTAACCCACCCCTGTTTAGAGGCAACTTGCCCCTGAGGTTGGCCTATAGCACTCAAACTGGTAGCCACTGATAGGCCTGCTGTCCATGAATTTATCTCAGCCTTTCTTCAAGCCAGCCAGGTGGTTGGCTGTCACCACATCTCGGGGCAGAGAATTCCACAAGTGGATGATGCGTTGTGTGAAAAAGTACTTCCGTTTGCTGGTCCTCGATTTCCCGGCAATCAGTTTCATGGGATGAGCCCTGCTCTAGTGTTATGCGAGAGGAAGAAGAATTTCTCTCTATCCACTTTCTCCACCCCATGCATGATTTTATAGCGCTCTATCATGTCTCCCCGCAGTCGTCTTTTTTCTAAATTAAAAAGCCCCAGGTGTTGTAGCCTTGCTTCAGACTAATAGTAGCAGTCAGATTGTAGACAATTGGCCATGCTTTAATGGCACGTTGGCCATGCTTTAATAGCACCACCGAAAGAGCCACCTTCTCCTAGCCTTGCCTTCTCACCCAGGTTGGTGACGTCCCTTCCACTTGATGGCCACCCCACTCCTTGCTGATTGCCTCTGCTTCAGAAACAACACAGTTGGGTGTCGTCACACGGCACAACAATGCCAACCTAAGGCTTGCCTGCATCTTCCTAGATCGCTGCTGCCGGATAAAGGTGTTTCCTATCGTCTGAGAAACCACACCAGCAGGGACTCGAACCAGCAACCTCTGGCTTGCTAGGCACGTCATTTCTCCACTGCGCCATTAGGTGGCTCGGACACATGATGTATGCATGTTATGAATGTATGGGTGGGTGTAGGGCTGTATTATTTTATAGCCTTCCTACAGGCATTGAGAGGAAATGGTGGAGGAAGAACTGGAGCGACAGTGGCCTTTTGGGACCTGAAGGGAGGCATCCCGCATTCTCCTCATCTCCGTAGGCCAACCTATATCTGGGCTGCGCTACTCCAGACTAAAGACAGAGGTGCCCAGGGCTAAATGCACCTCCATTCAAACAATTCCCCTGCAAGGAGAAAACTAGACTAGAGCCCCGCTCTCAGGCATGCTAGTTTTCTGTATGTTGGGTGTGGAGAAGGCGCATTCAGTCATAGGAAGCTGTCCAGATCCACGGGTTTACGGCCTTCATGGAAACGAGGCCTGAGAGATGAGGTGAAGCCAGGAGAGCTGGGGTCCCTAACCGAGTGGCACAGGGTTAGGACAAAGCCAAGGCAAGGCAAATAGAGTGGGAAAATTCTGGGATCCATCCTTGGGCATGCCTGGATTTGAGAGGGTAACAGTGCTTGCGACTCGACCTGATGGAACACTGTAGCCCTGGGAAAGGAAACAGATTCCCCTCACCTGCCTTGCCCCCTTCTGGATTTTGAGATACCAGGCGAAATTTCTGATGCAGTGAATGGGCGGAGAGCCAACCCTTGGTTCAGCCCGTGCTTGCAGTTGGCAGCCAGGCTGTTGGAAAAGGACAGAACTAGGGAAGTGCTGAAGAGACAAGTGTGGCACTTGGAAGCTGCCTGCAAATAATCGACACTACCTTCTGCATTGGGGGAGCAGCTTGCCTAGGGAGCGAGAGGCTGTGAGTTCGAATCCCCAGCGGTGTGCTTTCCAGCCTGTGCCGAGTAAATAAATATTTGTAGTCACCTCTTTGGGGCAGCAGCTACATAGGAAGGTGCTGGAGGTGGATGCTCACTTCAGTGACCACGGCAAAGGCATCGGCTCATACTGCGCAGGGGGTGGCGATGGGAAACCGCTCCTGTATTCTACCAAAGTCAACCACAGGACTCTGTGGTCACCGGGAGTCGACTCCGACTCAACAGCACAATCTTTCTTTTCTGCATGCAAGCAGGCAGGTGTTCTTCCCAGAGCGGCCCCATCCCCTAAGGGTATCTTGCAGTGCTCGCACGTGTCTCCCATTCAAATACAAACCGGAGTGGACCCTGCTTAGCAAAGGGGGCCATTCATGCTTGCTACCACAAGGCCGGCTCTTTGATCTCGGCAAGAGCCCTGGGTGATTAATTTCTCCCCACGGGTGGCAGAAGAAGAAACCGAGCGATCTCATGGCTGGGGTGTGATCTGAACTGGGGACTTCCCAAGTTCCTCTCTTCCAATAACCATCATACTGCCCTCCTGATAGGCTGGGCTGAGGGAATGAGGCCAGACTTGGTAGTGGCCATTTCTGAGCAGTTTCTGGCCATCTGGGAACGGAACCTCTGTGATCCCATTGGCTTTAATGCCAATCTACCCTGCTATGCTGGGCTGAACGGGGGCGAGGTGGGGGGGACATTGGCTCTCCTCCAGCTGCTCAACACAGGAGAGCCATCACTTGGTCCAGTTGGGGGGGGGGTCATTGAGCCCCCTCCCCTCTCCATTGGCACTTGGGGGACTTGACATTAGAACCACAATAACTGAGCTTTAAAAGAAAGACGAATGGATCTAAAAGGACCCAGAATTCATTTGTGTGTGTGTGTGTGTGTTCCAGTTCAAATTTTATTGAATTTTAACAATAATAATAACCATAACAATAATCACAATCATAATGAACACAAATTGACTTCCCGCGCACCTCTTTTCGTGATACCAACTATAAATTTTACCCTTATAGTAATATTAATTAAACCTTCCACCACCCTTAATCAGCCCAACCTGCATTTCAGATTTCAAATCCTGCTGTAAGATCCATAGCAGGGAAATAATTCTTTAAATAAACCAAAAAGGGTTTCCAGTCTCCCTTGAAACGTTCTAAACTTTGGTCTCTAATCAGTGTTGTAAGTTTTGCCATTTCCACATATTCTAAAGTTAGGACCACGAATTCATTTAATAATTTTTCCTCTGCGCCTCCCTGCCTCTGTGATGAAAAAATATTGCCCCTTTCTGCTCTTGCCGAAAGATCCCAGGGTTTCTTGGCTCGGAGGCTACGATACACATGCGACTATATTCGCATGTGTATCGTAGCCTCCGAGTCAAGAAACCCTGGAATCTTTCGACAAGAGCAAAAAAAGGGGCGATATTTTTTCAGCACAGAGGCAGGGAGGCGCAGAGGAATAATTATTCTGGGTATAGGGAATAGCCGTACCCACAGATATTCTGCAAATTGCTACTGCAGGACACAGTTGGGCAGTAACGTGTCCGCCCTCTTGTTTCTGGCCTGGCCCTGGGAATGGAAGCAGGAGGGTGAATCTCCTGCTCATCGGACCCCTCCACCTGCCCCCCGTCACAGCGTTCACTTGGCCTCCTGTGACCTGGTGATGTGGGATAATGTGCAAATGTCATGTAAACCCAAACTGTGGCAGCGACCCTGTACACACCCTCCTCCTCCTCCACTCCTCTTGGTTCGTTCCTTCCTACTTTTTCCTTCCACCCTCAGGAGGTGAGCGAGAGGATCCATCTCCATCAAGCACTATGCCCACAAATCTCCCTCCCTTTATTCTCCTTGGATGCGGCAATAAATTCTCCCCCGCCTGGCATGGGCTCCTCTCTTTCTCTCCCCCACTCCTGTCTCATCAGATGTATTTGGTTTACATGACATTTGCAGTTTAGTCCACATAGAGCAAACTCTCTCTGACTGGGAATGCCTCTGCTTACGACGCCTGTTTTTACTGTCATGGTAACTGCGCCGAAATGATTAATAATGATGCACACAAAAATTCAAGACATTGCTTTCTCTGTGTTTGTCTCCCCCGTCCACCCACATGCACACACCCACACCCGTTTACTTTACTTTACTTTATTATTTTAGAGTTGACAGCGGGAGCTGTCATTTGTTTGTTATTTCTCTGTGTAAACCGCCCTGAGCCATTTTTGGAAGGGCGGTATAGAAATCTTATTATTATTATTATTATTATTATTATTATTATTATTATTATTATTCAGCCCGAGGAGTCTGTGCTTCAGATTTGATCTCTGCTGTGAACTCATTAGGTAGTCTTTGGTCAAGCCTCAGTCACCTCATCTGCAAAATTGAGTTAACAACGTAGCTGTACTATGTAGAGTTGCACATGACTGAGACAAGAAGTGCTCTGAATAATCAGGTAAAAGTAAAGTTACTTTTATTTATTTAATAAAATAAAATAAAATAAAATAAAATAAAATAAAATAAAATAAAATAAATAAGTTGTGCCCTCTAATTAGTGTCGACTCCTGGCGACCAGAGAGCCCTGCAGTTGTCTTTAGTAGAATACAGGAGGGGTTGACCATTGCCTCCTCCCGCTCAGTATGAGATGATGCCTTTCAGCACCTTCCTATATCGCTGCTGCCCGATAGAGGTGTTTCCCATAGTCTGGGAAACAGACCAGCGGGGATTCGAACTGGCAACCTTTGGCTTGATCATCAAGTCCTTTCCCCGCTGCGCCATTAGGTGGCTCTATTAATGCCCCCTCATGGGGGTGCGGGGAGAGTGTCATTTAGGGCCGTGATCCTGGAGAAGAGATAAACAGCTATTTTCAGTGGGTCACATGCAGCACAGCAAGCCACACACCCAAGAAGAATGTGGGCTCACACTGGTGTGTGGAGCGGCCCTTATGTGCCCCTAGCAAAGGCAGAAGAAGCCCTGTGCAAGTGAGGCTGTGCACCATAATGTTCAACTTCCAGTATTCCCAATGGAGAGCCAGCGTGGTGTAGTGGTTAGAGTGCTGGACTAGGACCGGGGAGACCTGAGTTCAAATCCCCATTCAGCCATGAGACTTGCTGGGTGACTCTGGGCCAGTCACGTCTCTCTCAGCCTAGCCTACTTCACAGGGTTGTTGGGAGGAGAAACTGAAGTATGTAGGACACCGCTCTGGGCTCCTTGCAGGAAGTGTGGGATATAAAATGTTTTAAAAAATTTTTTTTAAATGTGCAGCGGTGGTGATGGACAGCACCATTCTCATGGAGCGAGCCAGCAAGTCCTCCTCGCTCTTGGGTGCGTAGCTGGCTGTGTATGCTTGTTGGTGGATGGTGGGCCCCCTTCCTTCCTTCCTTCCTTCCTTCCTTCCTTCCTTCCTTCAGAGGAGGAGGAGGAGGAGGAGGAAGAGGAGGAGGAGAGCTGGTCTTGTGGTAGCAAGCATGACTTGTCCCCATCGCTAAGCAGGGTCCACCCTGGTTGCCTATGAATGGGAGACTCAATGTGTGAGCACTGGGAGAGATTCCCCTGAGGGGATGGAGCCGTTCTCGGAAGAGCATCCAAGCTCCCTCCCTGGCAGCATCTCCAAGGTAGGGCCGAGAGAGACTCCTGCCTGCAACCTTGGAGAAGCCGCTGCCAGCCTGTGTTGACAATCCTGAGCTAGATAGCCCAAGGGTCTGACTCAGTATATGGCCGCTTCCGATGTTCCTGGGTTCCTACGTTTCTTGGCCAGCCATGCTGCTTCTTTCCCCGATGGATGGTGTGAATGCTACTCATCTTTCTAGCACCCCAGCTGGGTCCACCCCAGAGTGCCGTGGCCGTCTCGAACCCGTCTCGAACCGTCTCGCTCGCTCCCAGTTTGTGACCTCCGCACAGCCCCGCTGCAGGGGCGGGAGAGAGCTCGCTTTCGCTGAGAGTGGTTTGTGAGGAGTAGCCTCCACCCGAGGGGACATCTGTGTGCGTATTATGCAAGCTGCCTGGCTCTAATGTAACCTGACAGAAACATGAGCTGGGAAAAGGAAGGGAGAATGGCAAGCATACACTCAGGGTACTTTCTTGAAAGCTACTGAGGAAAGCTGCTGGTTGCCGGAGGGCGGCGAGGTGTGTGTGTGTGTGTGTGGGGGATAGCTCCAAAGGAGCATTTTTGCTTGGTGTGCGAAGGTTTCCAGAGCTAAATGCTGAAAACAAAGGTTTGCCCAGAGCTGTGGGACCTGGCCTGCGCTATGCTAACAAAAAACTATGGTGACATTTATAAGGCTCAAAGGGTACCTGAAGGTCATGAAGTCCAGCCCTCCTTGTACACATGTCTACATGCATAATTCACTTATGAAGGCCCTTGCCACTGGAGGAGGCTGATGGCCACAAACTTGGGGGGGGGGGGTTGAGAGAGAAAATGAGAGAGAGCAATTCCTAATATCTATTATTTTCCCATCACTTCTCCATCCTGGAGAACAATCTGTCAATAGCTATTGGCCATGGAACATCTGTGTTCAGATGCATGCGTAGACCAGAGGCATGAGGAGAAGGATCATGGCTCATCATACCTTGCCTGTATTATGTACTGCATAATATTCCAGGGGTATCTGGCTGGCTCTGCTGGAGAGAAATGCTGTGCTTGATTTGTCTGATCATGCGGTCACCCTTTCATAGTGCAAGGTGAAGTGGATCCAACCTGGTTGCATCTGAATGGGAGACTAGAAGTGTGAGCACTGGAAGATCTTCCCCTTAAGGGATGGAGCTGCTCTGGGAAGAGCTGAAGGTTCCAAGTTCCCTCCCTGGCAGCATCTCCAAGAGAGGGCTGAGAGAGACTCCTGCCTGCAACCTTGGAGAAGCCGCTGCCAGTCACTGTGTAGACAATACTGAGCTAGATAGACCAATGGTCTGACTCAGTATACGCAGCTTCCTATGTTGACTAGATGGGCCTCCTTGGGCCTGATCCAGCAGGGTTGTTCTTATGCAGTCCAGGTATGACTTCATTGCTTTCTTCCATATAACTCTTGTGTGTGGGGGGGGGGGGGGTGGGAGAACCTCAAATGCCAAAACGGGTTGCACTCTCCCAAGGCCACTGCAATACAGGCATGAAACAGGGAAGAGAGCCGGTCTTGTGGTAGCAAACATAAACTTTAACCTCTGCTAAGCAGAGCCCACCCTGGCTTGCATTGGAATGGGAGATGTGTGAGCACTGGAAGATATTCCGCTTAGGGGATGGGGCCGCTCTGGAAAGAGGATCTGCCCGCCTGCATGCAGAAGGTTCCCAGTTCCTTCCCTGACAGCATCTCCAAGATAGGGCTGAGAGAGACTCCTGCCTGCAACCTTGGAGAAGCTGCTGCCAGTCTGTGAAGACAATACTGAGATAGATAGACCAATGGTCTGACTCAGCGTATGGCTGCTTCCTATGTTCCTATGATTTCTTCAGGCATTGGCTTACTGGGGGCATCAGTAGGGTGCAAAATGCTGCCACAGCGGACCCTTGCAAACTTTGCAAAAAGTGCCTCAAACTTGCAAGAAGCACGAGGAGAGAAGAGGAGGCTGCTAATAACCTCCCTGTTCCTTTTGTCACTTTCAACACTTGCAAGGGTCTGAGGGTGTTAGAGCTCTTGCCCCGCCCTGGGAATCTCAAACCCTCCACAGAGTGCCTCTCCAGAGATCTCTGCCACTACTGCCCTCTGCATAGTAGGGCAGTACTACTGTGCTCAGTTTTGGGGATGCCCCCCCTTTTTACCCCCCCCCCTTTTTTTACAGGGCCCTACTCCTGTGTAGAGCCACCTAATGGCGTAGCGGGGAAGTGACTTGCCTAGGGAGCAAGAGTTTGCTGGTTCGAATCCCCACTGGTCTGTTTCCCAGATTATGGGGAAAACCTATGATCAGGCAGCAGCGATATAGGAAGATGCTGAAAGGCATCCTCTCATACTGCGCGGGAGGAGACAATGGTCAACCCCTCCTGTTTTCTACCAAAGACAACTACAGGGCTCTGTGGTTGCCAGGAGTCGATACCGACTCGACGGCACAACATTACCTTTAGTAAGCATGCAGAAAATGAAAGAGGTGAAATGTTTCCTGATGTGAAGAAAGAATGTGGGGGAAAACTTCACCTGCTAAATTTCTGTCCCTCAAATGGCTTTAAAAGCACAGGAACCTGGCCAGAAAATAAGTGGCAACTCTGTTTACATGATTATTCCTCTGCAGACAGAAGGGCTGGGAGCAGAGGACTGAATTTACCAGGAATTTTGCTCCAGCGCCTTTCACTTTTCTTACATGTGTAAGGAAATAGGCGAAGGCATGGCTTTTCCATGACAACAGGCATTACCAAAACCCCACTTGCAAAAAAATGCCGTGCAAGGGATCAGCAGCAACCTTACAGTCTCAAGTTCTTCCTGGAGCTGACTCGCTTGATGGGTTTCTTCTCTCCAGAACAGCCTCAGACCCACCACTTTTCAGAGAGCCCTGAGCAGAAGAAGCCACACTGAAGTAATTGGTTCTGAGCTACAAATTGTCTTTGCTCCCAAGGGCATGATGTTCGGAAGGAGCGGAGGCTCTCCAGCCAGCCAGCAATTTTACCCGTTACTCCTAATCATCTTGGACAGGGGAGTCTAATATATCCTTTACTTCTCGTGGTCTCCTCTTTGACCTCATATCCCAGAAACTTTTCTGCTGATTTAGCTTAAAAGCAGCCCCTTCCTCCCTCCCCCTCTCTCACACAGTTATATTTTAGCCCCAAGATATGTTCATATTTTGCCATCTATATAATTTCAGCCTCTTCTGAAGTCTGAGTGTGTGTAATATCTTGACTGACATATTGTGCAAACTTCCATGCATGTTGTAACACAGTGTGCATGTAGCTCTGTACAAGTGTGCTCTTGTGCACAAACAAAAATTGTGCAAATGTGACTGCAATCATTGGAAATAATGGCCACACTGTCACACAACTGTGTTTGTGAAACTGTTGCACTTGCACAACTGGGTTGCACATTGTGGTACAATGTGCATGCAAGGTTGTGCAGTATGTCAGCCATTATCTATCTCTTTCTATCAATCTGTCTAATTCTCTAAGGCGTACCCATGCCTAATCCCGTGTGTGGCAGCTGTCAGGAGAGTTCGCAAGCAGAAGCACCTGATTGGGCAGTGGGGATTCCATATGCAGATAGGGAGGAAGAGCCTGTGACACTGTGATGATTGGACAGTGGGGATTCCATATGCAGATAGAGGGGAGGAGCCTGTGATGGTTAAGGTCAGTTGGAATCCAACTGTTACTGGTTGGAAGATGTTCTTGATTGTAGAGGAGAGGAATCTATATATATAAAAGGATAGTGAGCAGGGGTCTGTGACGAGAAGGGTCGTGAGGGAGGAAAGAGTCCCTTCAGGAAAAGGAGGCTGCTGTTGTGTGAATTAGATGAGGAAACAAGATGAACAAAATCTGTTCATCTCAGGAAGGGAGGGAGGGGAAGAAAGACAGGGGAAGAGCAAGTGGAGGAGAGAGAAAGAGAGAGAAAGAAAGAAGGGCGAGGGATGGGCCTGAGCCTGTCAGCGGCCTGAGGGGAACGAGCAGCCGTGGCGGCAGCGAGGAGGTCAACCGTTCCTGCTGCTGCTCCTTTGGGGAGGAGCAGGAGTGGGGCTCGGGTGAGGGTGGGGAGGTCTCTGGGGATAGGGGGCTGCAGTTTGGCCAATAGGCGCCAGCAACGCTGCACCCATGACCAAGCGGGGTGAGGGGAGTGGAAGCAACGGGATGGAAGAGAAGGAGCAGGAATAAGGCTCAGGTGAGGCTGGAGAGATCTCCGGGGTGAGGGGGGCTGTGGCAGGGGGTGAGGGGAGTAATCAAGTACTAGCACGTCAATGCTCTGCGCGGGTTGAGCTAGTTATTAATAAAACGGTATCAAAGCAAAATAAGAGAGAGATACACAAAAGGTTATCTGTTCCCCCAAGCCTTGCAATTTAAGCACACATATACACACGAGACACTAGCAACAGCCACTGAAAAGACCCGACTGTGCTAAGCTGAATAGGGTCAGCTGCTCTCCCGCTGCTGACTAGAAGAGGGCTTCAGCAGGTGCTACAGTCATAAGATCACAAGAACAGCCCTGCTGGATCAGGCCCAAGGAGACCCATCTAGTCTCCTGTTTCACAGGGGCGTAGCTATAGTTGAGCGAAAGGGTTCAAAGAACACGGGCCGCCAGCTCCTGAGGGCCCTCCAGCTCCATCCCTATTTTCTCCATCCCTATTTTCTTTCTCCCTATTTTCTTCATTATCTCCCTCACTCTGGAGGGCCGCCAGAGAGAGGGATGAACACGGGTCCCCTCTCCCCTAGCTACGCCCCTGGTCTGCTACCACTACTTCCATGGAGCACTGAAAGGTACTTGGGGGAATCCAGAGCCCAAATGGCAACATGTTAAATTTGTACAAGCCCTGTGGAAGGTAGCAGGCTGTTCTCTCGTTCTCTCTCTCTCTCTCTCTCTCGCCTCTGCCTGCATTTCCACCTGCCAACACCCAGTGCAGAAAACCATTGAGCCTTCACTAGTAAATCTGACGTGTCATTTATTCTACGAAGGGGATGTGCATCCTTCACCATCACCTCGTTAAGATGACAATGATCTATGCAAAAACGAGCACTGCCATTCTTCATCATAAGGAACACGGAAACTGCTGAAGGACTATTAAAGGACTATTCCCTCACCTGCATTTCCTACAACTGTTGTTTAGACTCCTATTTGTTGGACATGTGCAGGACCTATCTAGGACATTGTTGAATAGGCTGATACATTTGGCTATTGATGTGATATTTTACGGCGTGTGTACAACTACCATTATGGTGCCTTCGACTGACTGTATCTGAGCAGTGCATTTTTTGTAACGGCACACCTAAGTACCAGCACCTTTTCCCAGTCGGGATTGCAGCACCTGGCAGGATTTTGTCTTTCTGCCCTGCTGGGAGGCAGGAGACCAACACAAACTGAGACTGCTCACTCATGAGAGTGTAAGGCCACGGGGATACCCAGGGGCGCTCCTAGGTAATTTTGGTGCCCGGACCTGAAGGGATTCCGACTTGGAGGGCCCCCCACCAACCAACCACCCTGCCATGAGTTAAAATTAAAAGTTAAAAGGGTGGTTTTACAGATGGCTGCTACCGCCAGCACTACAGAGAGGAGCGTTTGGAGGGCCGCCCCCGCAGGCGGCAGAGGACCGGGCCAGATCCCTGTGGCCCGGTCCTCGGAGCGCCTCTGGGGATACCCTTCACAACTCATGAAGGGTATCCCCAGTCTGTGGGGAGGTCATTTCCGGCCACTCCCAGTCCACAGATTTAACCCTCTTTAAACCTTCCCCCTCCCCACGTATCCTGAGTTTGGGTACCATTCATCTGGTGCACGAAACCACGGGTGTCAGATCTGCAAGCGACGAGGTCCTCCCGTAAACAGAAACAGTAGTTTCTGTTTAATAATAATAATAATAATAATAATAATAATAATAATAATAATAATAAATAATTCGATTTCTATACTGCCCTTCCAAAAATGGCTCAGGGCAGTTTACAAAGAAAAATAACAAACAAATAAGATGGCTCCCTGTCCCCAAAGGGCTCACATTCTAAAAAGAAACATAAGACACACACCAGCGACAGTCACTGGAGGTCCTGTGCTGGGGGTGGATAGGGCCAGTTACTCTCCCCCTGCTAAAGAAAGAGAGTCACCACTTCTGTTTACTCACAGAAGTTTCTCACATGTTCTAGCTTCAGGGAATCCCTGCCTCATTGATTAGATGAAAGCTTTTCACATGGAACCTCTACACATTGCAAACGATTATGGGGAGCATCCTAGGTGTAACCTCCATTTGTACTGAGTGCTGGTCTGGCCTGATGATGAGCATCTCCACTGTTCCTTATGGGCGGAGTGTGCATCTTTTCCATCCTTCCAGCTAGGATGGGCAAGCTTCCCTAAAGGGTCACTTTCCCAGGCTTTCCCACGACCACCACTACTACAAATATTTATAGACCGCTCTTCAACAAAATTCTCAAACCCGGTTTACATCGAAAAATAAATCAGAGAATTGCCACTGTAAAAAGGTGCCTCTTTGCTCAGTTAGCAGGGGATTGCTCAGTTAGCAAGGGGATCAATTCTGCCGGTTTGTTTGCTTAAAATCACATCCCACCCCCACCCACTCACCCATCCCGCCCTTGGGAAAGCCACAAAATGGCTTCTGAGCACAAAATGCTGTGCTGAGGTTGGATAGGGCCAGTCTCTCTCCCCCTGCTAAATAAGAGAATCACCACTTTAAAATATTTCTCTTTGCTCAGTTAGCAGGGGGGATGCCTCCATGAATCATGGAGGATCCCCTGATAACATAGGAACAGAGGAAGCTGCTGTATACTGAGTCAGACCCTTGGTCTATCTAGCTCAGTATGGTCTTCACAGACTGGCAGCGGCTTCTCCAAGGTTGCAGGCAGGACTCTCTCTCAGCCCTAGCTTGGAGATGCTGCCAGGGAGGGAACTTGGAGCCTAGATGCTCTACCCAAAGCGGCTCCATCCCCTGAGGGGAATATCTCGCAGTGCTCACACATCAAGTCTCCCATTCAGATGCAACCAGGGCAGACTCTGCTTAGCTATGGGGACAAGTCATGCTTGCTACCACAAAGGAACCCTAGAATCCCCCCAGCATTTGCAAGCCACTGGTCTCCTGTATTGGATGACCTTCGTGATAAGGAAGAGAGATGGGGAGGAGGCACCTCTCAGGGGCTGGGGAGAGACCCCGCCCTGCCTGACCTTGGCCCCCCTGGTCGCAAGTTCTGCTTCCAGCCGGCCAGATGAGTGGAGTGTTGGAGGGCTGGGCGGTAGCCTAGCCAGCCCCGGCCATGGTGGTATTTAGGTCAAAGAAGAGGGAACATGAGCCCCGGCTCTTGGAGTGATGGCACCACTGGTATCTATTTATGAAGGTCATGCTGACACCAACAGAACGGTGAAGGTTCTCTGTGTGCTGATTCACAGCAGGTTGGCAGCCAAAGGAACACGAGGTTACGGGGAGGGGAACGGGATGGGGGGCAGATAACAGCCTCTTCTGAAATGTGCAAGGTGATGCTGAGTGCCACATCACACTAGCCCGGCCCACACGTTGTTTCCAAGGCTTATGTGATGAATGTACACTGTGCACAGGTTCAGATCTGCACACAACATAATTCACACATTATCTTGAAGGCAGATTGTTGGGTTTCTTAAATTATTTTTTTATATCCTGCTCTTCCTCCAAGGAGCCCAGAGCGGTGTACTACATACTTGAGTTTCTTCTCACAACAACCCTGTGAAGTAGGTTAGGCTGAGAGAGAAGTGACTGGCCCAGAGTCACCCAGCAAGTCTCACGGCTGAATGGGGATTTGAACTCGGGTCTTCCTGGTCCTAGTCCAGCACTCTAACCACTACAGCTGCACCATGTCCTTATTTTATCAATTGATTGATTGATTGATTGATTGATTTCTATACCGCCCTTCCAAAATGGCTCAGGTCCTTGAGCAGCTGTTCCCAAGCTCACTTTTAAAATGAATGCAGGCACAGTCATTCACACAAAAGCATGTACTCGTACAAGATAATGTGGTGATTATTTTTATTTAGCAGGGGGAGAGTAACTGGCCCTGTCCCCCCCCCAGCACAATACCCTCCAGTGACTGTTGCTGGGGTCTATCTTGTGTTTCTTTTTAGATTGTGAACCCTTTGGGGACAGGGACCCATCTTATTTATTTGTTATTTCTCTGTGTAACCACCCTGAGCCATTTTTGGAAGGGCGGAATAGAATCTGAATGAATGAATGAATGAATGAATGAATGAATGAATGAATGAATGAAATGTCTGCAGGCACCAGGGCAATTTCCAGATTAGACCCTGCAATGGGGTCACGTCATATCATGGAAGTGTGCTTCCACACTTCCTGCGTCGTGACACCGCAGTCCCCTACACGGACAGAAGGGTGCCATTCACATTTCCAGTGCCTCGTTTCGAATGTAAACGCTGCGATATAGAACTAGGACAGCGTATATCCGACGTAAGGAAGTTGCTGTTTTGTCAGGTTGTTAGTTTTTGCGAGATTGCTCCCCCTGCTGTTTACGTTTCGAATGCGACTTGCCTGAACGGAGGCAATTTGCTGCTGTTGAGCAGCTTGTCTGGAAAGCGCCCTGGTGCTAGTCAATGGAATAACCCTCTTCAGGGGCGTAGCTATGGGAGAGGGGGCCCATGTTCACCCCTCTCCCTGGCGGCCTCTGGGAGATAATGAAGAAAAGGAGGGGAGGAGCTGGGGGGCTCTCAGGAGCTGGGGGCCCCGGGTTCTTTGAACCCACCCATTCAATTATAGCTATGCCCCTGACCCTCTATAAAAGCCTTTTTATAAAAACTGCTGTCTTTTCAGTGCCAGAAGGTTCTCCTCCCTAGCTTTTTGTGAGCAATAGGGAGACATCTGTTAGAATTTTCCGCAGGTCCTTAGACTCACTGCTGACTCCCATGTCTGAACAACACAGGTAAGTTGGCGTGAGCAGCTGAAGTGCATGAAAAAGGGAGAGCAACTCTGTTCTCAGTGTTCACACTGGGGAGGAAGGCGTTAAAGAGCCTTTCTGCCAGAACTGAGTGGAGCTAAGGTTGCTGACTTGCTTGGTTCGAAATATGGCCATCCTTTCGAAGTAGTTGAGAATTAGCAGCTCAGGTCTTGCAAAGCTCATCTTCATTGCCAGTGAAGATAATTGCCATTTATCTGTGCTTAATCTATCTTCAAAGAAAGTTAAAAAAAATATTTATTTTTTTTCATTTACAGCACACCACACCACCCTGAAAGTACCTCAAGTTGAGCTGGGTTGGGTCTGGCTAGTATTTGGGGAGGGGGGGAGGAGGCGGGAAATGACTGAGGTCTTGCAAAGCTGATTGCAATTGCCAGCCAAAATCGTTGCTGTTTGATCTTTGCTTTGGAAGTCTCTGAGAAGAACTTGCGAATACATTTGACAAAACCAATGAGAGGGAAAAGCAACAGGAAAATGATAGAGGCACTCAATCTATTTTTACTAGTAGTGGCTGCTGGCCCAAGTACCCTTCAAATGTCAGGCCTATGGCCTTTCCTCTCTCCCTTCTAACTGCAGACAGATGCTCTACCCAGAGCGGCTCCATCCCCTGAGGGGAATATCTTCCAGTGCTCGCACATCAAGTCTCCCATTCATATGCAACCAGGGCAGACCCTGCTTAGCTAAGAGGACAAGTCATGCTTGCTACCACCAGACCAGCTCTCCTCTCAGGTTGGAATTACATTTGTATCCCAACCTTCCTCCATTATCTATCTATCTATCTATCTATCTATCTATCTATCTATCTATCTATTTATTTATTTAATAAATTTGTATATCGCCCACTACCAAAGTCTCTAGGCGGTTTGCAGCATAAAACCAACCAACAATAAAACAAACCAAGAATATGACAGTTAAAACATCTAGAAAGCAGGTTAGAATATCCATCAAACCACCAACTAACGAAAAAGCTTGGCTGAAGAGATGGGGTCCCCAGTTGTTTCCTAAAAGTCAACAGGGATGGAGAAGCTCTAATCTCAGCAGGAAGTGGCATACAGGTCTCTCTTGCTCTTCCCACAACGGCCCTGTGAGGTTGTTAAGACTGAGAGGTGGTGACTGGCTCACTCAAGCAAGCGTCATAGTTGAGTGGGGATTTGAACCGACGTCTTCCCAGCCCTGGTCCAACACTATAATCGTGGAACCATATCTCAGAGTCAAGATTTTGTGTGTGTAAGTGTGCTTTCAACTCCAATGCAGAGAGAAACTTGTGCCTCCGCTATTAAAAAGGCAGGCAACACTAGCCCTATGTACACTGTTATTCCCATGGTATCTTGAACATAGGTACAGCAGTCAACCTCCAGTCTGTACCGTGCATATGAGGGGCCTGTACCCAGGTTGACTTGTTAAATGAGTGCAGGCACAGCCATTCACACACAAACATGAACAAGTGCCGATCTTTAAAATAATTCTAGCTGCCACGTGCGTGGCCAGAGGGGTGGGGTGTGTGCTGAGCACCCCACCGTGGTGGTGGTGGGTGGAGTGGGAGTGACTGCTGAGCCTGACCATTTGGCCCAGCAGCCCTTGAGAACTGTGAGGCGCTCCAACTCTCGAGGGCCACTGGGCCATACGGTCAGGCACAGCGGCTGTTCCCACGTCACCCACCACTGCCACATTGGGGTGCTCAGCTCACTCCCCCACCCGCCAGCCGCACACATGGCAGCTAGAATTATTTTAAAGATCGGCGGTTTGACCTTGTGGCGGTAGTGGGGCGGGCGCGGGGTGGCGGCAGGAGGCAAGACAAAAACGTATGCAACATAGTCTAGCCCCAAGGCTCTCTTCCAGACTGCCGGGCCCCAGTAATTTGTACCAGCTTCCCTGCCACTTGGCCTTGTGCCATTGTGCCACTGGGATCAGGTGGCAGTTCACACGTATGTGCAAAACTGGTCTGGGTTTCCTTAGCCCAGTTTTGCATGCACATGTGAATAGTCTCAATGTCTGAATAGGGCTACTGCTGTGGATGTTACAGAAGAACCCAGTAGAGAATACGCTCAGTGGAAAGGAAATTGACATTTAGTGCTTACCTCAGCTGCTTAGTGGAAATTTTGCCTCAAGTGGTCCATCATCTCCTTAATGCGCTTTCCCTTTTCTCTCATTTTCTCTCCTACTCCAGCCTTGTTCTTAGACATCCTCATTGTCGCAGGCTTACAGAAGATGGTCAAGCGGAAGGGGCCTTATGATATCAGCCCAGGCCTACTGGACTACCTGACCATGGACATCTACGCTTTTCCTGCTGGCCACGCCAGCCGGGCCGCCATGGTGTCTAAGTTCTTTCTCAGCCACCTGGTCTTGGCTGTTCCACTTCGGATCTTGCTCGTCCTCTGGGCTTTTTTGGTGGGACTTTCCCGGGTCATGGTTGGAAGGCACCATGTCACCGATGTCTTCTCTGGGTTTGTGTTTGGTTACGTGCAGTTCAGGCTAGTGGAGCTTATGTGGATGTCCTCCAACACTTGCCAAATGTTGATATCCATGTGGTGAATCCCAACGCCGCTGTTTGAAGACCAGAAGACACTCCCGAAAGTGTGGAGTTTTGAAAATGGACCTGGTACAAAAACTGGCTGGAAACTAATATCAACTTCCATCGTGAAAGGTGAAGGTCTGCTTGCGTCTAGCAAAATTTCTTCTCGTAATCTGTGGGTGCTCCAGAGCTACGCCTGGCCCCCTTTTCTTGACTCCGGATTGGATGACAAATCCACGTGGCTGTAAAGAGAGACAACCATAAGTGCTGTTGCTCTTTGTTCATGCAGGCAGATCACTCTCAGCGCTGCTGGAATATTCACACAGCCCTTCTTGTTTCACATCAGTCATATATGCATTTGTTCTTATGGAGGTTAGACATTCGGAGGTGAAGCCTGGGTCTGCCACACCGGCACCACGCTTCTCAATTCTCCAGTGCTACATGCTCTCCCACCCCTTCTGCATCTGCTTCCTTCCCCTCGTCATGGGCAATTTTAGCCCTGGGCTCTGGGGTACAAGCCCCCAGTGTTTTGCTGGATCACTGCTGGTGGTGGTGTGGTGTTTGGTGTTTGGGTGGGCCGGAGGAACAGCCCTGCAGCCATTTGGCTGCTCAATGGAAAATGCTTTCCACTCAGTTTAGCAGCCAGCTGGTGTTTGGATTTCAAAGTGCCTGCCAGAGCCACCCTGCATGTAAAAGCACTCCTGAGGAAGGCTGCTGGGGCTATTTGTAAGGGTGATTGCTGGTACCCTTGTAATTCACCTGGGAGCTAAACACAGGTTTACAACTCACAGTGTTGCCTGGGACAAAGATAATTTGCTGATTAAAAGTAAGTTTAAATCACTATTTATCTGTTTGGATTTCTTTCCATCGCAGCCAGGAGCGTAGCTACCATTGAGCGGATGGGTTCAAAGAACACGGGCCACCAGCTCCTGAGGGCCCCCCTGCTCCATCCCTCCCTATTTTCTTCATTATCTCCCTTACTCTGGGGGGCATCCAGGGGAGGGGCAAACATGGCCCCCTCTCCCCTAGCTACGGCCTGGATTACAACCCAACCCAAAGATGGAGGCCTAACGGAGCTGCAGAGCTAAACAAAAAATAAAACTTGCTCTATCTGTAGGGAAACAGCTATATCACACCCCTCTCTGCTCAGTCTATCAGCAACCTGTTGAGGCGCTCCACACGAGCAGAAGTTTACAAGCAGTCTTGAACTCCCCACACTTGCACTTAGACTACTGAGCTCATTTATATGCAGTGTGCAGGATTTTTTTACATTCCAGTTATAGCAGTTTCAAGCCACCTAATGGCGCAGCGGGGAAATGACTTGACTAGCAAGCCAGGGGTTACCAGTTTGAATCCCTGCTGGTCTGTTTCCCCGACAATGGGAAACACCTATATTGGGCAGCAGCGATATAGGAAAGATGCTGAAAAGCATCCTCTCACACTGTGCGGGAGGAGACAATGGGAAACCCCTCTTGTATTCTACCAAAGACAACCATAGGGCTCTGTGGGAGCCAGGAGTTGACACCAACTTGACGGCACCATCTTTCCTTTTCTTTCTTTATAGCAGTTTCGGGCATTACAACAAAACAGTATTACAGGATATACTTCATATGGCTGAACGTAGGAGGCCTGCCTTCTTCTGAAGCAGGCCGTTGATTGAGCTAGTTCAGCATCTCTCCAGGGAGTTCCAAAGAGGAGTCTTTCCTAGCCCTACCTGGAGATGTCAGGGGTTGAATTTGGGACTGCTGTGTCTGTGCTTTAAAAAAAAAAAATGGTGAGGAAACAACTCTTTTCTTAAAATTAGATTCTACTTTTTAAAAACTAGAGCTTAGAAATGTTTGTGCTCTTTAACTGGGGGGCAAAAACTACCCAAGCAAAGAAGACAGAAATACTAAAAAGTGTGCTTTATTTATTGATTTGATTTGATTTATATACCACCTTCCAAAAACCCCTGGAATACCAGGGCAACAATTTAAAACAGTTTACAGTAGTTTAGAAACCCTGGAAGGCCAGGCCAAACAGATAGGTTTTAAGGGCTCTCCTGAAAGACGGTAATGAACTCAAATTATGGATTTCTGCCAGGAGTACTTTCCACAGCCCAGGAGCAGCTACAGAGAAGACCCGCCTCTGAGTCGCCACCAGATGAACTGGTGGTAACTGGAGACGGACCTCCTCAGATGACCTTAACGTGCTGGTGGGGATTGTGCAGAAGAAGGCGCTCTCTAAGATAACTCGGACCTAAGCCGTTCAGGGCTTTAAAGGGAATAACCAGCACCTTGTGTTTTGCCCAGAAACATATCGACAGCCAGCGTAACTGTTTCAGACAGGCATCATATGGTCTCTCCGGGTTGCCCCAGTCTGGCTGCCGCATTTTGAACTAACTGAAGTTTCCGGACTGCGTACAAAGGCAGCCCCACGTAGAGCACATTGCAATAGTCAAGCTGGGAGGTTACCAGCTGATGCACCACTGCTTTAAGGTCATCCTCTTCAAGGAATGGGCGCAGCAGTCAAATCAGCCAAAGCTGATAGAAAGGACTCCTTGGCCATGGCCTCCACCTGAGATACCAGGGTGAGGCCTGGGTCCAGGAGTACTCCCAAGCTGCGCACCTACTACTTCTGAGGAAGTGTAACCCCATCCGGCACAGGAAGATCTAACTCACCCCTCAGATTCTGAGCCCCCACAAGGAACACCTCCGTCTTGCTTGGATTCAGCTCCAATTTGTTATCCCCCATCCAGCTCATTGCTGTCTCAACCCTCTCTTGGAGATGCTGCCAGGGAGGGAACTTGGAACTTTCTGCATGCAAGCAGGCAGATGCTCTGCCCAGGGAAGATCTCACAGTGCTCACACTTCTAGTCTCCCATTCAAATGCAGCCAGGGCAGACCATGCTGTAGCTAAGGAGACAAGTCATGCTTGCTTCCACAAGACCAGCTCTCCTCCCTTTCAGACCACCTTTCATTTCCGTTCACAACAGCTGGGGTGCTAAAGGCTGCAGATCCGGCAGGGTTGCCAACTCTGATTGAAGCTATTCCTGGAGATCTGTTTTCCTCCAATATTTCCCCGGTAGTTTTCACAAGATCCAGCCATTAAAAATATTCAGGGTTGCTTTCAAAAGTCACCTGGAGATTGGGGCAGATTCCTGGAGTCTCTGGGCCAATCCTGGGAAGTTGGCAACCCTATAGGGTTGTTGTGAAAATAGAAAGAAAGAAAAGGACCATGTGCGCTCTCCTGAGTTCATTGGAAGAGTAATGGTAGCGTTACCATCTCTGACTGAAGGTCCCACCCCAAATATATTTTTCCTACCTAGCAGCTGTACTCAGCTCTTTAATAAGGGAGGAGGAAAATCCCTCTTACTCAGCGGGAGCATTGCAGACAATCACTTTCCCCCACCTCCTTCCTTGCTTTTTATTCACACATGATTGTGTGAGCTGGCTTACTGAGTTTGACCTCTGCCTGCTTGCTAATCCCTGGTGTCTGTTGTCAGTGCTTTCTTTCGACACTTGAAGTCCATGGCTGGGTGTATGCACGAGAGAGAAATCTGTTTTCCGGAGCTGAATAAGACTTTGCCGAGAGTCAAAGGCGCATCTCAGCAAAGTGTCTGAGCGTGGAGGCCACCCTGGGGATTGCCGCGCTTGCCTTGCTCTGCCACAGCACACATTGAATTTGCTTCGGTCTCTATAGCAACAGCCAGCATATGCAGGACCTCTGCCTTCCTCCCGCTAACCCATCAGAGTTTACCAACTTTGCATGAGCAAAGCAGGGGCAGCATTTTGCTCAGCAACTGTGGTGGCATCTGCACAAAATTCAATGGGGTGGAAGACTCTAGAAACCCTCACATTGCCAGAGAACTGGAGTGAGGCTACGTGCCCTTCAAGGCCTGAGGACAAGACTTTGCCCTTGTCCTTCAACTCGAGTCCCTCAAGGACCCAGCAATTAGGGCAGAGAGCCTCCAGTAGCAGTGTTCTGGGTTAATCCATTCCTTGATCCAGGACAGCTCCTGAATGGTGCTTTAGTTATATTTAATCCAGTCCTAGACTGGAGGTAGGCAGAGAAGCCACAAGAGCAAAGAAAGCAGTTTGCACTGGCTTTTCTGTAAATCTCTCTCTCTATATATATATATATATTTATCTAAGGAGTACCCGTTGCGAATCCCATGTGTGGCAGCTCTCGTGAGAGTTCACGAGCGAGCTGACATCAGGGGGAGAGGAAAGCGGCAGCACCGGCAGTCAGGCTTGTGAGTGAGGCAGGAAACAAAATGGCGTGGGTGGGGTGAGAGAAAACGGCAGCGATGGGTGGGCAGGGGAAGAAAATGGCAACCAGCAAGTGGGCGGGGGAAGAAAACGGGGGCAGGCAGAGAAGAAAACAGCGGTGGTAGGTGGGGAAAGAAAATGGGGGGGGGGACTAGAGGTGCAGGTGCTTTGCTCCCTGCCCAGCTAGTAATACTTATTTCATTAAGCTATTAATGTTCTTAATTCTACTCCACTGCCTGGTCCTCTTTCCTCCAAATTCAACACCTCCGAGAGTGGTTGTAGTCAGTGCAAATCAGGGCAAATTCACAAAAGCTGTTATTATTATTAATAATAATATTTATACCCTGCCCCTCCAGTACAATACTGCTCAGCAGTGTTCCCTCTAAGGAATGCACGTGTGCATGCGCTCACTCATTTTTTGATGTCTGCTGAATTAATTTTAGATCCTGCTCAAGTTGAATCAGGAAGGCATTCAGAAATGCACGTGTGCGCACACTGCCTTGACAAATAACCCATCCCCAAGCAGTGTAGGGATTTATAGGTCGGGACCAGCACTTTGAATCAAGCCAAGAAGCAAACTGGCAACCATTGAAGCTGCTGCAGGATAAGTGTGATCCTTGAGGAGCAACTAGGACTCACTAGCATCCTTGTAGCAGCAGTCTGGACCAGCTGAAGCTTCCGAACCATCTTCAAGGGTGGCCCCACACAGAGCGCATTGCAGTAGTCCAACCTGGATGTTACCAAAGCACGAGTGACTGAGGTCAGGTCCGACTTCTTGAAGTAGTAGGGTCACAGCTGGTGTATCGGCTTTTCCTTCCCTTCTCTTCTTTCCCCACCCCTCCCTTTGCCTTCCTCCAGAGAAAATGTGGCACCAACCACCAAAGCTAGCTAGCAACTTACATAACCCTGTAGTTAATTCCAGGACGCTATCCAGATTAGTTGCTCAACAGCAGCAAAACGCTTCCGTTGAGGCAAATTGCATTCGAAACGTAAACAGCAGGGAGAGCAGTCTCACGGAAACGAACCACCCGAAAAAACAGCAATTTATTTACGCCGGATATACGGCATCATAGCACTGTATTACATCGATTAAATCCGAAACAAGGCATCAGAAATGTGAATGGCACCCTGCTGTCAGCATCAGGAATGCGGTGGTCACAGCACAGGAAGTGTGGAAGCACACTTCCGAGATGCGTCCTGACCCCGTTGCAGGGTCTAATCTGGAAAGCGCCCAGGACTTTGTTAGAATAACTTCTGACCTGTCCTGGACTCCAGCTCAACCTCTGGTGCTCAGAGGTGTTTGATGTTCCAGCTTCCTTGCCTCTCTCTCGGAGCTCCCTCTTGCCTTCACCCTGATCCCTGCTGCTTCTGAAATTTTGGCTAGGCTAACCACTCCCATTTGGAGTAGGATAGGAGCAGGATTTAGGCTCGTGAAATGCAGGAACCAGCTTGTTGGGGACCGTGCTCACTCCCGGAGATGAAGCAGCAATTGGCTGCCGCCTGGAAGCAAGGATCTCGCCATTCCGCAAAACTGCAGAGAAGCTTCTGGCACGATAAAGCATCCTGCAATAACACGTCAGTGCAGTTGAAAAATGCAGTCCTGCACAATAGTGGCCATCCAATTTTAATTTTTTTTTTTAAAGTCCCTTAGTTATTAGCAGTTTGAGCTTTTAAAATGTGCATCAGGGCTCCAGTACAAATGACAATCCAGGGATGGTCTGCCTCGCTGCCCACGCAGAGAAGCAATAATGTTGGAATGCTACATCCTGTGAGCGCCATAAGATGCCTCCAGCTCTGGACTTTAAGGCTGATTAAATTCAGTTGCAAAAAAGATTTTAATTTGTATAGAGATGAAGAGCACTGAGCATATCTCAAATCTGGATTATAACTCCAGGCATGTAGGGAGGGATGAGCACACAGAGAGAGTGTCGCAGACAGAGCTTAATTTCTTTGCTCTCGGTTAGTCTTGCAAGCTGTTTTCATGTGCTCTTTGAGCCTGTACGTATTGTGAGCTGGTTAATGAGGAGGCCGTTGGTGAATTCTCTCTCTCTCTCTTTGGGGACATTAGGCACTTAGGAAGCTGCCATATACTGAGTCAGACCATTGGTCCATCTAGCTCAGTATTGTCTACACAGACTGGCAGCAACTTCTCCAAGATGTCAGGCAAGGAATATTTGCAGCTGTACTTGGAGATGCTGCCAGGGATTGAACCTGGGACTAGGGGGATGTGCACGAATCAATTTTTTTGATTCGATGTGTACCCGAATCGAATCACCCCTGATTTGTTTTGGGTCCGAATCTGACCAGCTAGTACAGGGGTCATTTGTTTTGTCCACAAATCTCTCGAAACAGGTAGATTCGGGTACAAATTGTTTTCCAAATCGATTTGCAGAGACAGCAGGAGCAGGCAATGATTCAATCAGCGGCAGGAAGGGGGTAGAGAAAAATTCTCTTCTCTTTTCCTCAAATCAGGAAAGCAGGAACAAAAATGGGAGAATTCACTCCAGGCAGCAGGCAGGAAAGGCAAAGCAAGGCAAAGCAAAGCACCTCTGGCTCTCTCTCTCTCTCTCTCTCTCTTCTCCCACGAGGCAGAAAGGCAGAATGGTGTCTGGCTGCCTCCTTAAGTACATTTGAAAATCCCTCCTTCAAACTCTCCCAACCCTTGTCCCTTCTTTGACCCTCCCCCTAGCCAATGCAGGGCCAGTCACCCCTGGCAACACAAGGTTTGAATGGAAACGAGCCAATCTGGAACCAGGGCGGAATCGCCAGTCAATCATTGCACACTATAAGTCTATAAGTCTATACCAGGCATCCTCAAACTGCGGCCCTCCAGATGTTGCTGAACTACAACTCCCAGCATCCCTAGACACAATTTTTTGTGGCTGGGTATGCTGGAAGTTGTAGTTCAGCAACATCTGGAGGGCCGCAGTTTGGGGATGCCTGGTCTATACTATACGATACACTATAAGGGGGTGGGGAGACTATGCTATACACTTATAAGACAGTGTCTTATAAGGCACACAGCACTGCATGTCCTCAAATGGCAGGAACATTTTCCCCAAAGTCCTGTAATACTGTCAGGGGGCAGTGTAATTCTGTCTCTCAGCTGGAAGAATAATCCTGCAGAGGACACACTGTGTTTTGTACGTGGATTTATTAACACTGTTATGCAAGAATGCATTTTGCTGGTGCTGCAGGAAAGGTTTCTCTTTGGTGCCTCTCTGCCAGGTCTCCTGGGTGGTTTGCCAATGCAGTTTCCCTGCAATGCCAATGAGACCCAGAATCACTATTAAACCCACGTTTTGCAATTCTATATGTATAGGGTTGGGTTGTTTTTTTAAATAGCAACTGTCTTGCTATGTTTTTAGAAAGGTCTTAAAACAGTTTTGCAGGAGCCTCATGGTGCAGTGTGGAAATGACTTGATTAGCAAGCCAGAAGTTGCCAGTTCGAATCCCCACTGGTCTGTTTCCCAGACTATGGGAAACACGTATATCGGGCAGCAGCGATATAGGAAGATACGGAAAGGCATCATCTCATACTGCACGGGAAGAGGCAATGGTCAACCCCTCCTGTATTCTACCAAAGACAACCACAGGGCTCTGTGGGCACCGGGAGTCGACACTGACCCGAGGGCACAACTTTATTTTTACCCTTTAATCCAGATTGGTATCGCTGCATTGTGGGGGCGAAGAGAGTGTAACCCTTTTGTGCTGCATCGCAGCCCTGATGGGGAAAAAACCCATCTCCCCAAACTATTCACATTTGTACCCTGCCAAAGAGCTCAACGGGCATATTGCCTTCTCCGCATGGCCTCTTTCATTCCTGGACCTCAGTCTCTCCTTAAGGAGGACCTTCCTTAAAAGCACTGCAAGTGACCTACTACCACACCTTCCCCAACCACAAACCTCTCCCCCTGCTCACCGTTGTTTTGCTGGAACAAAGCAAAGTTCGGAGAGATGTCCATGTGTGCAATCTGTTAATCCCGATAAACTGAGCTCATCGCGTCATTTTTCTGCAAGAGTGGCTAAAAAGAGAAGCCAATCTGCATACAGTTTACAGTTAAAGACAAAGATTGACATGATGAGGAAAATCACTCATTTTTGATGCCCCATTGAAATTAAGAAGACAAGGTGGAAAGAGATGGTCTTGTGGTCGTGAGCATGAATTGTCCCTTTTGCGGAGCAGGGCCTGCCTTGGTTTGTATTTGGATGGTGACTACATGCGAGCACTGGAAGATGGGGTCGTAGCTCAGTGGAAGAGAATCTGCATGCTTGCATGTCTATCTAGCTCAGTATTGTCTTCATAGACTTGGCAGCGGCTTCTCCAAGGCTGCAGGCAGGAGTCTCTCTCGGCCCTCTCTTGGAGATGCTGCCAGGGAGGGAACTGGGAACCTTCTGCTCTTCCCAGAGCGGCTTCATCCCTTGAGGGGAATCTCTTAGTTCTCACACATAAAGTCTCCCATTCATATGCAACCAGGGTGGACCCTGCTTAGCTATGGGGATAAGGCATGTCTGCTACCACAAGACCAGCTCTCTTCCCTTAAAAAATTAAAAAAAATCATTCATTCATTCAGATTCTATACCGCCCTTCCAAAAATGGCTCAGGGCGGTTACACAGAGAAATAAGAAATAAATAAGATGGAGCCCTGTCCCCAAAGGGTTCACAATCTAAAAAGAAACAGACGATAGACCCCAGCAACAGTCACTGGAGGTCCTGTCCTGGGAGTGGATAGGGTCAGTTACTCTCCCCCTGCTCAATAAAGAGAATCGCCACGGTAAAAGGTGCCTCTTTGCCAAGTGAGCAGGGCTAACTAAAGTGGTTCAGGGCAGTTCTGCTTCGAACTTGCTAATTGGCTAAAAGTAATTACATAGCCGGTGCCTCACGTTGATTTGCAGAATATTTACAGGAAAGCATTTGCTTAGGATTTCCGCCCATGTCAATCTCCCTGTCAGTCTTTCCATTGTAATTGTGGAAATGATGGTGTTGAAATTCCACATCATTTGGAGGAGATCAGGAAGACGTATTTGTCTCTGCAAAGATCTGTCCAGCAAAGCCTGGAATGTTTACTTGCCAAAGCGGGGATTTAAAAGCAGTCCGTTTTGTTCTGGCAGCTGCAAAATGCAACCAGATTTAGTGTGATGTCCATGCTGTACCCTCTGAATTGGATGCTTTCCAGCGTATCTTGCATTGCTGGATTCTCAGTTAATGTTTATATATCTTCCATATTAAAATAATTTTGCTAGGGCTCACGGCTAAGACGGATGCATGTTAAAAGTGATTTTGATTTCTCCCTGAATCTGGGCTCTGAATCAAAAGTCAAAGCAGGCCATGGAGGGCGAAGCAGCATTTGTGCAACTGCTTATACGAGGACAGATTGAAGCACAGAATTCTGAGAGTTATATCAAGCGTCTTATTGGGTTGCCGTCTATGGGCATCCGTGCCAGACTACCAAATAGATTGTGCAAATCCAGAAATCCCTAGTTAATTGCTTGCTTTGCTGGGGGAAGGGAAGGGGAAGCAGGAATCTTATGCTGAGTGAAGTGGACGGAGGCTTCTTCCTTCATGGGGGGGAAACTGCCCGTATAGCTGAAGCTCTTAAATGTGGCATTTGGACAAACTGGCAATTAACACCAGAGGCCATTTGTTTGAGCCTCACAAATGGCCCTCGAGATTCTGACTTCATTAATTAATGCTGGGGACAAAATGGAATGCTTGGTGCTGAAGGTAACAGTTTTGACGGTGTTGCAAATGCCACTGCCCCTGCGTTTTCTTTAAAAGGTGTGCGATTTGACTTGGCTCTGGGGGCGCAGTTCACATTGTCTTCGTTTATTTATTAAAATAAACAAATACCAAAAAATCAACAATGCAAACATACACAATAACAGCTTAAACAGTCGCACACGCACACACGCACACACACACACACACACAAACACACAAAGGAAGTTGTGTGTGTGGAAGGGCAATCATATGACAATGCAAGATGTTTAATATAAAATTGCTATTGCGTGCTTATATATATGGTTCCATTTCAAAAGTTAGCCCCCTGCCAACTGAGCACAGAGACACCTTTTAAAGTGGTGACCCTCTTAAATTTAGCAGGGGGAGAGCAACTGGCCCTCTCCAACCCCAGCACAGCATCCCTCCAGTGGCTGTTGCTGGTGTCCATCTTATGTTTCTTTTTAGATTGTGAGCCCTTTGGGGACAGGGGACCATGTTAATTAATTATGTATTATTTATTTTTCTATGTAAACCGCTTTGAGAACTTTGGATGAAGAGTGGTATATAAATATTAGTAATAGTAGTAATTGCAGTAGTAGTAACATGAAATTCAAAAAATTAAAGAGTGTCAGTTCTCCTGACACTCTCTGATGTGAACCACGGAAGGAATGAGCAAGTTCCTTTCGTTCCCTCCATTTGGGAGAATACCTTTTCTTAAGGCACTCTCTAGAAAAGCGCTTTGCACAGGTGCAGAGAGAGAGAGCCCTCCGCTTGATCCACTTAACATGTTCCAGAACTCTGGCTGAAATTAAGCTGCGTGGCGGTGTCAGCTACTAAGGTCAGCCAAGTGCTGGGCTCTTCTCACTTTCCCATTTGTCCCCGTCAATTTGAAAGGAGCGAGGAATCTCTCTTGCCCTCCCTCCCTATCTCTGTCTCTCCTTCCTTCCTTCCTCTCTCTCCCCCTCCCTATCTCTGTCTCTCCTTCCTTTCTCTATCTCTCCTTCCTTCCTTCCTCTCCTTTCCTCCCTATCTCTGTCTCTCCTTCCTTCCTTCCTCTCTCTCCCCCTCCCAATCTGTCTCTCCTTCCTTCCTTCCTCTCTCTCCCCCTCCCTATCTCTGTCTCTCCTTCCTTCCTTCCTCTCTCTCCCCCTCCCTATCTCTGTCTCTCCTTCCTTCCTTCCTTCCTTCCTCTCTCTCCCCCTCCCTATCTCTGTCTCTCCTTCCTTTCTCTATCTCTCCTTCCTTCCTTCCTCTCTCTCCCCCTCCCTGTCTCTGTCTCTCCTTCCTTCCTTCCTTCCTCTCTCTCCCCCTCCCTATCTCTGTCTCTCCTTCCTTTCTCTATCTCTCCTTCCTTCCTTCCTTCCTTCCTTCCTTTCTCTATCTCTCCTTCCTTCCTTCCTTCCTTTATCTCTATTTCCCTATCTATCTTTATACAAAACCAGCCAGCCATCACAGCCTCTGCATCTTGTGATCCTCCAGTCTGAGCGCTTCTCTGACTCAGCAGGTTATTAATAACAGACAGGGCCCATCCTGGCAGCTGTTCTGCTGCTGCACTTCATCCCCGCCAGCCCCAGCCTCTCCTCTGGCCCCTCCTCTAGAGGCCACAGAATGCAGAGCACCATTTTTGACCAAGGTTGAAGCCTCTGCAGCACCGAGCTCTCCCTCAGCCCGGGGGTCCTAGCAAAATGAGGCAAGTTTTGCGGAAAAACTGGGCTGGGCAGTATCCCATCCCCGGGAGCAGCTGCTGTTCCGTGTGCAAAAGAGGCACCCGGGCTCTTTCCAGATTAGACCCTGCAACAAGGTCACGGCATATCTCTGAAGTGTGCTTCCACACTTCCTGTGTTTGTGACACCGCAGTCCCGACACTGACAGCAGGGCGCTGTTCCGATTTCCGATGCCTTGTTCCGAATTAAATCGCTGCGATATAGAGCTAGGACATCATATACCCAGCTTAAAAGGTCTGCTGTTTGTTCGGGTTGTTAGTTTCCCCAAGACTGCTCCCCGTGCTGGTTATGTTTGAAAGTGATTGGCCTGAACAGAAGCATTTTGCTGCTGTTGAGTGGCTAATCTGGAAAGCTCCCTGGAGAAGTTCTGGAAAGCAACCAGCAAAGGAGATAGAAGCAGCTCTGCTCTTCATGTGCACCTTGACCTCACTCACAGGAGGGCCCCCTGCGATCAATGAGATCAGGTGCACATGGAGAGCAGTTCTGGCCAGGGTGGTCAGTAAGCATGAGCAGGAAATCAACAAAGGGCACACTGAAAAACAACTACTTTGTTGATTTCCTGCTCATGCTTCCTGACCAACCTGGCCAGAACTGGATAGTTAAGACATCCTGCATGCCAAATGGAGGCTCACTGCACCAGGGATGAACTGTAAGCAGCAGCTACAGGAGAGTCAGGACCAAAGGACCAAACCCAGGAGTCAGGACTGAAGCCAGGATTGAGGCAGCAGCAGGAAACGAGTCAGGACCAGGAAGGAAGCCAGGAGTCAGGACTGAAGGAAGCCAGGAGTCAAGGCTCTTCGTAGTCCTTTCTTGTCCCAGAAATCGAGTTGGCATGACCTCCGAAATTCCGGGTTTCACCCAGATTTTAAGCATCTCACCCAGATTGCTTAGCTCACCCAGATCTCCCAAATTTCAGCTTTCATTAAAAGGAAAAGGGGGCGGGGGGAAAGCTAAGCTCTAGCCCTTGCAGAAGCAGAGTAATGGAGCAAAACGTGTAGTCACTATTCAGTTCAGAAATTATTTTCCAGCCAATTTATATAGTATGCAAATTAGGCAACTGTATTTGAAAAGCCAGAATTTGGCCACCCTACCCCGAAGGCTCCAATGGCTATCCTGGGTAGGCCTGAGACTCCTTTCCTCCTTGCTGTGATGATGCTCCAGGGAGTTTTACACACAGCAGGTTTTTACCATGGGTTTATGGGGAGGCTTTACTGCGAACTCAAAGTTGTCCCAAAATACCGGCCCTAGTGGGTTTTTTTTAACCCCAGATATAAATCGAGCTACACTCTAACATGCAGTGAAAAACACAAATTGTGTGTGAACTGCTCCCCGATAACTTGCAGGGACTTGGGGTCAATCTAGCCAAGATGTGAACGCATCCCCTCCGTTCCAGAGGAGATGCAAATTAAAGCACCGTGTGAAAAGGTTCCAGGCGGCAACTCGAGGCTCTCAGCTCCAGCTCAGGCAGGCTCTGACACCCAGAAGCGGTTGTTTGTCTCCCACATACTATCCCTGAACATGGAGGCTCCATTTAGCCATTGTGGCTAATAGTCGCTGATAAACTCTTCTTGGCGCTTTCCAAATTAGACCCTGCAATGGGGTCACGGCAGATCTCAGAAGTGTGCTTCCACACTTCCTGTGTTGTGACATCACAGTCCCTACGCGGACAGCAGGGGGCCGTTCACATTTCCAGTGCTTTGTTTCAGATTTAATCACTGTGATATAGAGTTAAAGGTAAAGTGTGCCGTCAAGTCAGTGTCAACTCCTAGAGACCACAGAGCCCTGTGGCTGTCTTTGGTAGAATACAGGAGGGGTTTAGCCTAAAAAAGTTGCTGTTTTACTGAACTAATTTGTTGTATACCCTTCATTGTATGGCTTGTACATAACATGGCGGGGATCTTATTGTTTCTTATTTGCAAGAATATAAGCTCAAACCTTGCTCTTAGGGACTGTCCAGTGGGATTGCTCATTGACAGCTTTCTGTATGGTCTTTATCACAGACCGCCCTCAAGTGGTCAGAAGTGTGCATATTCCAACCACAAACAAAACTGAAATAAGTATACAGGAGGCCCTCGTTTTTTCTGTGGGGTTGTTTTCTGTGGTTTCGCTTATTTGCAGTTGATAAACATACCAGGTCTTGTTTTCTGTGGTATAGGGCTGCAGCTGTTTGTGGGTTTTGTGAGTGTTAGTTTCACATTTAGCATGTGCTTTATATGGGTTGAGTGAGGAGTTTTGAGGGTTGTTGGAGAGTGCGTCTTGGAGGAGTTTGGAGTGCTTTGGGGTGGATTTTTGGAGCTGCTGCTCAGGGTAAAGTCCAGGTCATCTTTGGGATTGTTCCTCGAGGGTCTGTGTGCTTCGTACAGTACTGCATTGGACAATACAGTACTGTTCTGTGCCTTATATTGTACAGTACTGAGTCAGACCATTGGTCTATCTAGCTCAGTACTGTATTGTCTACCCAGACTGGCAGCAGATTCTCCAAGGTTGCAGGCAGGAGTGTCTCTCAGGCTTGTCTGGAGACGCCAGGGAAGGAACTGGAACCTCCTGCATGCAAGCATGAAGGTGTTCTTCCCTGAGTGGCCTCATCCCCTAAGGGGAATCTCTTACATTATCTCCCATTCAAATGCAAACCTGCTTTGCAAAAGGGACTAAGTTGGGTTGGGGTGGGCCATTACTGCGAGAGTTGGGGAGTTGGAGGTTGGGACAGCTAGACTTTTATTAGAGAATGTTTAACATATGGTTTACAAAAGCAACAGTGAATAGAATTTCCCGATAAAACACGGCCGCGTACTAACGAATGTGTGGTTGCAATGGTAGAAAGAATATAGCACTGTACGCAAGTTCCTACGGGTTTGGGTAGAGTCCGGTTAAAAGAGTTAAGTGAGAGGAATGTCCCAAAGGTCCAAGGGAGGGACAGAACCCAGCCTCACCTTGCGTGTGGCTGGCAGGGCCATGACAGTCTTCTTCTGCCAATTGCAGCCTCCGGGCGTGGGTCCTTGATGGTGGAGGGTCTTCCCCAGGTCCAGGGGGTCCTCCAGGGGTGTTGTCAGCAGCAGTTCTTGGCGTGGTCAACCACTGTGCTGGCATGGTTCATTTAGCATGCAGATATGTTATAGATCACGTTCCCAAGGCGGGAGGTTACATACATACGTACATACATACATGCAGGTCAAGACAGCCATAAGAAAATAAGTGTCCATCTGAGTTAGTTGCGAGCTGCAAGGCATCGCCAATGTATGAAAGTCCTCCTTCGGTTCCACGCATATGTGGATCTGGACAGAGTCCAGGATAGAGTCCAAGCCAGGAGAGCGGGGGAACCTGGTCTCAACTTGTGGGTGGGAGGTGGCACATCGTCCGGGGTGTCCTCTGGGGGTTTCCGGGTGGTCTGGCATCCTTCTGCTCCCCTTTTGGGATCATTTTGGGTTATTGCGGGGACTTAGGAATTTTCCGAGCAACCTAACCCCCTGATTCCCATAGGTGCAAGGCCAGCAAAGGCCTGGCAACCCCCCACCCCAATGGTTTTGCCATTCACGGCAATAGATGGGAAACTAACCCCCCACGGAAAACGAGGGCCTCTTGAACAGTCTTCCCTCTCACAGGGATTCCCACTGGACTACAACTCCCAGAATCCCCAAGCCAAAGCCATTGCAGCAACTGGGGATTCTGGGAGTTGTAGTCAACCCCATCTGGGAATCCCTGTGAGAGGGAGCACTGCTCCTGAATTTCATCAGCAAAGACCGGCCTGTAGCCTTGTGCTTGCTAAAATAACATAGCACCTCCATGAAGCAAGGTGAGGCAGACGCTGCAGGCACCAGCAAGGCAGCTAGAGGCCCTCTCACCCCCACTTTTTTAAAAAAGGAAGAGGAAGAAGGGGGAAAGAGTGCATGTGACGGCGGTGGTATTTGCCACCCTTGAACAGAAGTCTTGAGTTGCTACTAGGGTGCTTTCCAGATTACACCCTGCAACGGGGTCACGACGCATCTCAGAAGTGTGCTTCCACACTTCCTGTGTTGTGACACCGCAGTCCCTATGCGGACAGCAGGGGGCCGTTCACATTTCCAATGCCTTGTTTTGAATTTAATCGCTGTGATATAGTGCTGTGACGTCGTATATCCGGTGTAAAGAAGTTGCTGTTTTTTCGGGTGGTTAGTTTTTGCAAGACTGCTCCCCCTGCTGTTTACGTTTTGAAAGCGATTTGCCTGAACGGAAGCATTTTGCTGCTGTTGAGCAGCGAATCCGGAAAGCGCCTAGGTCTGGGGGAGGCATTTTGAGAGAAGCAACACCGGGAAAGAAAGAGGGTGTCTTACGCTTACCCTCCCCATGGCTTTCCCCCTGTAAACCCTCTCCCACTTATTTCCCCCACAACTGTGCTTTATTTATTTATTTACTACATTTCTATACCACCTGATATATACAAATCTGGGCGGCGTACACAATTTAAAACACAATATAAAACAGAGTAAAAACAGTTTCACAAAATACAAAGGGGGGGAATAAGGGGGGGGAATAAACAGTTTAAAATTAATTTCAGTTAAAAGCCTGCCGGGATGCATTTTTCCCTGGCACACCCAGGAGAATTATATAGATAGATAGGGACATTCACATTGCCTGGATTGAACCACTTATAAAAAAACATGCCAGGTCAATCAGAAGAATATTATACTTCCTGTCTTCAGTCTACAAACATTCCAGCTGGGGTCGCCAGATTCTGTGCCACAGCATGCCAAATGAGCGGAGCCCAGTTTGTGTGTAGACTCGGAGTGGGTCCAAGGATCTCAAAGGGACTTCAAGGGACGTCTGGCTGCTGTGTGAACGCACACACTCTCTTCTGAAGGAGACTTGGGGTAGAAGCCCTGTGTGTCAGTGCTTCAGGGCGCTTCCCAGACTACAGGCGAGTAAAATACTTTGGCTTGGCAGGGGGGAGCAGTCTTTTCTAGCTTGTGCAAACCTGCCACCATGGGGAAATACGGCGATATTTTTCACCACCTTGTAGTACTGTAAAACAAAGATCAAACTTGAAAGAAGGCTTCGGAAATGTGAATGGCACCTTGCTGATAGCTTAGGACTGTGATGTTGACAGGTAGGCAGGCAGTACGGAAGCACACTTAAGGGACACACAGTGACACTGTTGTGGCGGGTCGTCTGGGAAGTGCCCAGAACAGCTCTTCAGGATAATTTCCACTCTTTGCAAAGCAGCTTGAAAGAAGCACAAGGAGAAAAGAGTCTATTGGCAACCTTCCCTTTCCCCCTCCCCTCCCATGCACCTCTCAAAGCTTGGAAGTGTCCATTTTGAAAGGGGGCCAACTGGCCCCCACTGGGTTTGTGGGGCAAGACAGCATTTTGCACCTCACCTCAGGCACTGCAGTAGCTGGGGGGGGGGGAATCTCTGGTGGACCTCACATCTGTGTAAGGACAAGATTGTTTTGCATGCAGTTTACGTACAGCTTCCACATTAATTCCTACACAGACATTTATTCCATGTAGGAATTTTGTAGCATGGGGAAGAGTCCTAGCTCTCCACTTCAGATGTGAGGGGATGCGGCATACTTAAAACAAAAAGTCGAATCCCTCCTCTTCTGCTTATTTATTTCCACTCTCTCTCCCTACTCCATTACACAGACTATTTTTAATTGGTGCTTCTGTTCACTGTCCTTGATATGTTTCCTTGGAGATGCTCAGGGGAGTTCTGGAGAATGTCTTTATTTATAGTAACAGGTGTGCAGGAGATGAAGTGCAGACCAAACTAGCTATTGTCCCACGGGGAGAATTGTCTGCACACATCACACTACAATACACTTCAAAGCAAGGGGCCTTGTGGTGTAGAGAAGGTGGGAAATTCAGGATTAATTCCTTATTTTGCCATGAAGCTCGCTGAGCACTGTTACTGTTGTGCCAGGCACTCTGTCCTCCTCCCCACCTTATTTTGGGGCCTCAGGCCAAGGAAAAGTGTGGGTGCATGGAGGGCAAGTTGGAAGCGAGCATAATCGGTGACATTGCACAACATCATGACTGATCACATGGCCAGGAAGGCATCAGCCTTAGGTTCCAATTCTCTGTCTTTGTGGAGCTCGAGCCAGATTGAAATAGCCATAAAGATGGCCCTAAACCGGCAGGGATATTTTTTTAATAATTTAATTTATTGAACTTTCCTATCTGTGTAATGTATGCAGAGTGGGCATAAATTACACAATGGGCCTCACCTACCAGTTATCTCACCTAATATAACAGAATGAGGCTGTTCACATGAGCAGCCCTATCCAGGCTTGGGCTGCCCTACCTGGGTAGGAGTGAACACAGGATGCTGCCATATACTGAGTCAGACCATGGGTCTATCTAGCTCAGTATTGTCTTCACAGACTGGCAACGGCTTCTCCAAGGTTGCAGGCAGGAGTCTCTCTCAGCCCTGTCTTGGAGATGCTGCCAGGGAGGGAACTCGGAACCTTCTGCTCTTTCCAGAGTGGCCCCATCCTCTAAGGGGAATATCTTCCAGTGCTCACACATCCAGTCTCCCATTCCTATGCAACCAGGGTGGACCCTGCTTAGCTAAGGGGACAAGTCATGTTTGCTACCACAAGACCAGCTCTCCTCCCATGATGAAGTGCTGGGATCAAGGCCGATCCCGGCATGACCTCTCCGGGTAGCCTGGGAATAGAACTTGACCTTTTACTGAGCAGACACAGAGCTAGGCACCTAGAGCGTCCGACTCACGGGGGAATCCCTCAATGCACTGCGCATGCTGCGAGGTGCATTGTAGGATCCGGACGCATTTTCCCAGCCTCCAGAATGCCACGTGGCTTGCGGCAGCATCGGTCGTGTGGGTGTGCAAGGCACACAGCTGGCATCACTGCTACCTACCTGGGGGGTAGGTAGGTGCTCTCCTGCCGTCCCCACTCCGTCCCCAGAGTATCTGAGTAACAGCCATTGCTTGTTTTATTTCTTTGATTTTTTAAAATTTATTTCTATACCACCCTTCCAAAAATGGCTCAGTGGCTCTTATGATGCCTTTTTGCGACCACTTATTTCTTAACTTTCCATCGGCTTCTTCCTTTTGCTTGTCAGTTCTGTAGAACCTCCCTTGTTTGTGAGATCTTCCTTTCTTAGAATCCAGGGCCTGCTACACAGCATCTGGCCTTCAGCTCATAACTAAGCGGGGACCTCCAAATGAGCCACCCCTTGGCCTCATGGGGGCTGCTGCTGTAGCTCCTCCCCGCCCACCCACCTCCTGGTTTTGCTTTCGGTTTCGCTTTTTTAGCACCCTGCTGCTGCTTCTTCCCTCTGGAAACTTTCTTCTTCTTCTTCTTCTTATTAATACACAAACTACACAATACACAAAGGAATACAATCACAAACTTCCTTCTGGAAACTTTCTTCTTATTATTAATAATAATAAGAATACACAAACTACACAATACACAAAAGAATACACACACCAACTTCCTTCTGGAAACTTTCTTCTTCTTATTATTAATAATAATAATAATTCCTACTGAAACCCATCGGCCGTGCAGCAGCCTAGCCTACTCCTGGGCATGTGGTTGACTCAGAAGAAGGGACTTTCTCTGCACAGGGGCTGACCCCCCCTGCACAAGAAGGTGCCCAAACTGGCCCCCTTGAGAAGGGCTGACTTTGGCCCGGGCCATATTCTCTCTGCTCCCTCCCTTCCTCCCACTCCTCTCCCAATTCCCTCTTCCTCCCGTCTCTCTCCCTCTGCCCCTGTTTGTCTTCTGTGTCTCACGGGCCCTGCTCTTCCCCTCTGCTTCCCCCCCCCGCCCCGCCGCACCCCACGCAGGCGCCTTGCTGCTTTCTCCGGCGGGCCCGGCAGGCGCCGCTGTCCTTTTGCGCAGGCCTGGCTGCTGCGGGCTGAGCTGCTCACTCCAGGCCGGGGATTGACAGGCCTTTCGCAGCAGACGGAGGAGGCGGAGGCGGAGGCGGGCACGGCAGCAACAGACGCGGAGCGAGGCAGCACAGCAGCCGCCGCCGCCGCCGCCAGAAGCCTGGGAGGAGGAGGAGGAGGGAGGAGGAGGTTCTTCCAGCCGCGCCACTTCGGCCTTGCAATCCGCAGCCATCGCGCCCCCCCAGCCCCCGGCCCCCGCCGCCACTTGGCCCCCCAGGCGCATCCGGCTCCCCACAACCACAACAGGTGGGTATTGGGGGTCTCAGGAGGGGCTTGGGGGGCTTTTATTGGGGGCGAGCGCTGGCTGGCGGGGGGGGGGAGGAAAGTGGGCGGCCGGGCGCCTCTAAAATGGAGACTGAGCCAGGCAGGTGGCGAGTTGCAGCCTCGAAGGGGAGCAGGCCGGCCTGCCAGCCCCGCTCCTTGGGGCAGCCCCACACCATGGCGGCCCCCCCCCCCCCACCTTTTGGCTCTTCCATCGGGATCGTCTCCTAGGCATCTTTTGCAAATGCAATGTGGGCCCCCCCCCCGCTTGGATTCCTCTCCTTCCTGCTGCCCCACATAGCAAGAATGCGGCGGCTCGGGCCTCCTTGGGGGGCCTGCAATGCTAATCTTGACGCTTGTAATTTAATTTAATTGGGGGGGGGCGCGGTGGTGGGGGTGATTTTGCAGGCGAGCAATGATGGGAGGGCGTTGGTTTGCCTTGGAAGGGCCTGCCCAGCTTTCGTCTCCCGGCTAAAATGGTCAATAACAATCATCACGTTGTTTGTTATTTTTGCAAAACGTTTGCCGTTTTTGCAAAATGCAAAACCTTGCAAGAGATGCCTCTCTTGCACAGGAGGCTTTTCCTTGGAGCAGATGTGGGGGGCCTCTCGTAACACCCACACCCTCCTCCTCCCTGCCCCCCCCGCCCCACATAATGTCCGTGATTCTGTGCATTTGGGGTCCTGTGAACAGAATCCTGTGTCTGTGTGCGGTTGTTTAAAAAAATCTTCTTTTTCTTTTCATTTATTTAAGCGGTGCCATTTTGTCTTAAGGGTTGTGTTTTGTTTTTTTAAAAATCCGTGTTTGGCTTCCATTGTTTTGGTTGTAGAAGGCCTGGAGATAAGTGTGTGTGTGTGTGTGTGTGTTGTGCATGTGCGTGTGTGTGTTGTGGCTGTTGTAAAAAGCTGTACAACTCTCTCTTGCTTTGGATTTCAGTCTCTGACACACTGCAATACAATTATGTGTTCTTTAAGCAGCATCTTTAAAAAATAGTGCGTATGCGTAGTCTGTCGTTTTGCCGACACACCTGATGTGGGCTACAGAAAATAGTGTTTTAGCCGAGGGATGAAGAAGAAAGCAGCCCTTGTTTTGTGTTGCAAAGGCAGAGAGATGGGATTTCATCACCATCATCATCATCCGATGAAGAACATTGTTGAGTCCCAGAATTCATATCGGTGTCCTGGAGGTTTTGAGTCTGACATTTAGAAATGGCAGTGTTGGGATTCAGGTGTGACTGACTGTGTTTTGGGGGAAAGGTTCCTGGCCCAGAGATAGGGTGGGGTTGTGAGATGTGAGTGACATGAAATGGGTGTGTGTGTGTGTGGTTTAATAAATGGGGAGCTGGTCTGTTTGTTTCTGCACTAAAGTGTTTGCACAAAAAGTGGACAGTTTGAAATCTAATAATGCACACTTTAGTCATCATCGGAGCTTTCATTCAAGCTGGCCCAATAAAAGAAATTGCTTACCTTCCATTTAACCTCACTTCATTAGCGTGAGATTAGTCTGCTGTGTTTTTATTGATCGGTCACTGTTTTTATTGATGTGTTTTACCGTAACTCTGTTAGCCACCTTGAGACTTGTTTCTGATAAAGTGGGATATAAATTCCTATATCGCTGCGGCCTGATAATAGGTTTTCTCCATAGTCTGGGAAACATACCAGCGGGGATTTGAACCAGCAGCCTCTTGCTCGTTAGGCAAGTTACTACCCCACTGCGCCATTAAAAGTTGGCCTTGGGGAGACCAACCAGGAGATTTCTCTATGTGGATAGCCAGAGGACGGCTGGTGGTACTTCTCGACCCCATCAAAGATTCTGGGCCTGGCTTCGTGTCACTGGTCTAAACAACTAGGCCTTGTGTCTTTGGATCTAAGAGCCAGGCCAAAGGACACTTGACAAAATTAGGAGCCAGACAGTGGACACTTGACAAAATTACCAGACTTAATGAAAGGCATTGTAGAGGGTAAATGTGCTTTCTTTTATCTCCTTTCAAGTAACATACTTCGAAAAGAAACAGGGTTACGAAACTGTATTTGTTAACCACCCTGTAACAAATTGTTTTCTGGGAGGCTCTCAACAACCCAACAGTTTTTTAAAAAATCCAATAAAAACACATTTCAACACAAAACAGAAAATACAATACAATTAAAAAAAAAAAACCCCAAACTTTTAAATAATCAGTTTTTAAAAGCCTGAGTTGAACAAAAAGGTCTTCGCCTGGCATCTAAAAGAACAAAGTGATGATGCCGGATGAGCCTCACTGTTGGAGACTATTCCATAGACGGGGTGCCACCATCGAAAAGTCCCTAGTAGCCGTCTGCCTCACATTTGGCAGGGGCACTCGGAGGAGGGCCTCCAAAGAAGAGCTTCAGGTCTGAGTCGGGACATCTGAGACAAGGCACTCTCTCGGGGAAGCTGGTTCCCAGCCATTTAGAGCTTTAAAGGTTAAAACCAGCGCTTAGAATCCGGCCCAGAAATGGACTGGGAGCCAATGCCACTGATGAAGGAAGCACTGGTGTGATATATACAAATTGCCCAGCCCCAGTTTATAATCTTGTGGCCTTGTTTTGGACCCGTGCAGTTTCTGGACCATTTTCAAAGGCAGCCCCACATGCAACACAAGCAGGAGAGGTTACCAGAGCTTGGGTAACTGTGGCCAAGCTAACTCCATCCAGGTAAGGTTGCCGCTGGAGTATCAGTCAAAGCTGATAAATGGTGCTCTGAGCCACAGATATATTATTATTATTATTATTATTATTATTATTATTATTAGTAGTAGTAGTAGTAGTAGTAGTAATTCAATTTCTATACCACCCTTCCAAAAATGGCTCAGGGCAGTTTATACGTAGAAATAACAAATAAATTGGATGGATGGATGGATGGATGGGGCCTCTATCCCCATCCCCTTGAGAGGCCCCTTGAGCCTCTAGTGACAGTGTTGGATCAATGACGGGTCCTTTAGCAGGAGGGCAGCCCCATCTAGAACAGGTTGAACATCATTGATCAAATAACTCTACCTCTGAATATCCTAGTGTAGGCGCCAGGGCTCTCTGGCACCTGGGATTTGTCAAGCACTGAATTCTTTCTGCCGAATTGCCAAAATACCGCTTTGCTTTTCTGCTCCTCTGCCTGAGAGGCACTGGGTTTTATAATGAGATCCCGAACTAGAAAACACATTCTGATGGATAGGGAGGATTACCTGACAATAAGAGTCTTTGCCCTTCCTGCATCTTAAGCTTTGGTGTTTTTATTTTCAGTTGTCTCTAGTCTTGATGGTACTGAAGATCACCTTCCACTTGTGACCTGGATAGTTGCCAGTGCATTGTAGATCCAGTCTCATGAGTCACTTCACCTCCTCCTGAGTTATGGCAAAGCTCTCTCTGGCTCCTTGAATGATGACTCTGTTTTGCTGAGTGATTGTAAAGTAGCACAAACTGAGTGGAATCCCTGTGGCAGTCTCGGAAAAGGGGGGAAAACCCCCACTCAAAACTAAATGGCTTGTCTTAAAATTCTTACATGTTACGTTCAGTATTGAAAGGACTTAATATTTAGCATTTATAGAGCTCTTCAGAGGGGCCTAGAAGGGGTTGTGGTCTTATGTTAGCAAGCATGAATTGTCCCCTTTTGTTAAGCAGGGTCTGTCCTGGTTTGCATTTGCATGGGAGACTGTATCTGAGCATTGTAAGATATTCCCCTTAGGGGATGGGGTTATAGCTCTGGGGAAGAGCACCTGCCTACTTGCCTGCAGAAGGTTTCTGGTTCCCTCCCTGGCAGCATCTCCAGGATAGGGATGGCAGAGACTCCTGCCGGCCACCTGCGAGACGCTGCTGCCAGTCTGGGTAGACAATACTGAGCTAGATGGACCAAGGGTCTGGCTCGGTAGAAGGCAGCTCCCTATGGGTTGTTGCTAGGCAGTAAGTTAGTCTGCTGCTAGAAATGGGACCGACTGCTAAATACAGAGGCTTGTCTCAGAGAAATTCTGTTAGACCTACACCATATTTTAATGGAAGCATATCATTGTTAATAAATGTTCCCTTCACTAACCCTCCAGTATCCTGCTATTGTGTGTGCTCACAACACTATTATTTGTTGGCGACAAGGATGGGATTTCTGCTGCCAGAGGGCACCTTTTGAGTTGTGACAGCACTCCAGGGGAGAACAGGGCTGTGTGGTGGAAGGAGGTCCCCCTTGCGCCCCGTTCTCCTGTCCTCAGTTCTGCTGTTGTGTGACTAAAATGAGTGCATTAGGCCATGTTGAAGAATTTCATGTGAGCCAGCCGGCTTCATGGGAATCATGAGCTGAGATGAGATTCTCTTATTACCTGGAAGCTAATAGAATAGAAAACTCGGAACAGAAACGTGCAATCAGTTTTCCCTACAACAGGGATTCCCAGATGTTGTTGACTACAACTCCCAGCATCCCTAGCTGCAGTGGCCTTTGGCCGAGGCTTATGGGAGTTGTAGTCAACAACATCTGGAAATGCCTGTTACAGGGAACACTGCATGCAATTCTTTTGACTTTTCTCTTGCTATTGTTGTTACCTTCCAAACCATAAGCTGAACTTGATGCTCTGATGAAGGCACATTTTTGCCGATGGCCATCAGTCACCCTGCAGAGGTTCTAGTCTTTTTTTTTTAAGAGACCAAAAAGACAGTTAAAGCAGGCAGATTATTTGGCTGAGCTCAAGCGTCTTGCTGAATTCTGAGGACCTTCTACCCGTCGTGGGCAGTGAAGTGAGAGCTGATTTGGAAATGCAAAGTCTTATGCTTGCAAGAAGAAGGGCTATATTGAGAGGGTCTGCTGGTCAAAGAGGACTGGAAGATGACGACAAGATTATGATACAGGCTCCCATATGCAGTCTGCACACAGAGTGGACGAATCTTCTGATCAGGAGGTACAAAAGCTATATTATGTTCAAAATGTGGGGGCAGCAGAAGGTCCAAACGTTGACAACTATAAGAATAAATGGTCAGAAATGTATAATGGATGTTGACTTGGGTTCTGGCGTGTCTGACATTTTTCAATTTATTCCCACACCATCAGCCTAAGTTTTTAAAAAGCCAGATTGTCATCTTCATGACTTCAATAAACAGGTTGTTGAAATTATTAGAAGCTGCTTTGTAAGTGTTAATTATGGCTCAAGTAAGCAAAGTCTACCCCTTATTGTTGCTAAGATCTGCAAAAGCCTTCTGGGAAGAAATTAGTTTGCTCCATTGGGAGTCACCTTTCAGAGAGTACATACTGTTAATACAGAAAAATTGGACAGACTTGTAGTTGATTTCCATGGATTTTCCAGGAGGAGCTTGGAAAGTCTCAGAGACCAGCCATGACATTCCAGCTGGATCCTAAAATAGCACCCATTTCTATGAAGGCTCAAAGGGTGCCTTTTGCTCTGTGATTGTGCTTGAAGTCTGATGCAGAATTGGATTGTTTCATTGCACAAGGAATTCTCAAACTAGTCATGCACACCAGCTGGGCTACGCCCAGTCATGAAGCCTGATGGTAGTATCTGCGTTTGTGGGGATTAGAAATGCAAAAGGTGCTAAAGTGAGATTCATACCCAGTGCCTACTAGAAACCAACTACTGCCACATTAGCGGAGGGAAGGTTTTTTCCCAAACGGGGTCTTGCTCAAACCTGTCAGTTAGTGGACGACAATGCAGTAGATGCCCGAACTGTAATTAAGCACCGAGGATGTGCACACATATCAAAGCGTCTTCAGTTGGAATTTCTGTGGCACCTGGAATATTTCAATGTTTCATGGAGACTAGGAGTACTATATTTTGATGATGTCCATCTGATGAGAAACTCACTGAACAGGTAAGGGAGGTTTTATAGCAATTTGACAGTGCAGGTATGAGAGTAGAAGAAAGATACACGGCAACTGGGAATTCCTAGTATTACCTTCCTGGGATATTGAATTGATTCATCAGGCGTTCACCTACTAGAAGACAAGATGAGGGCCATTCAGGATGCGCCTCAATCATTTTGAAAAGCGAGGCCGCACTAGGGGAGCCCTTGCATTGTCTGTTAGATGAAGGGGCTACTGGATGTAGTGGATGTAGCTTTCCATGGTGTCAAGAAGTTACTACGCTCTGATTCAGTCCTTGTCCATTATGATGAACAAAGACATTAGTGATCACCTGTAATGCCTCACTGTTTGGAATCGGTGTTGTGCTCAGCTGTACGCTGTCTGATGGCAGAGGTGCACCTATTGCCTTCCTGAACGATGACTTCAGCCGAGAGAAAATATGCACCAATAGACAAAGAGGCATTGGTCATAATAAGAGGCGGGGGGAAGAAATTCCATAACTGTGTCTGCGGCCATTCTTTTGGAATCTGAGCAGAACATAAGCTCCTCCTTGGAATCTTCTCTAGAGAAAAACATGACTCCTCCCATGCTGGAACATTCTGCTACATGCATGTGATTTTACGCTCCCCTTGATTGATTAAGTGCCGTCAACTCGGTGTCGACTCTTAGCGACCACATAGATAGATTCTCTCCAGGATGATCAACTTGGCCTTTAAGGTCTCTCAGTAGTGCATTCATTGTTGTCGTAATCAAGTCCATCCACTTTGCCGCCGGTCGTCCTCTTCTTCTCTTTCCTTCAACTTTCCCCACCATTATGAACTTCTCAAGGGAACTGGGTCTTCGCATACTGACTGTGAAGTATGATAGTTTGAGTCTGGTCATTTGTGCCTCAAGTGAAAATTCTGGATTGATTTGTTCTATGATCCATTTGTTAGTTTTCTTGGCTGTCCATGGTCTCCTCAAAAGTCTTCTCCATCACCAAAGTTCGAAAGCGTCAATACTCCCTTACAAACCTGGAAAATGATTGCAGATGCTGATGCTCTGAATAGTTTACCTTTACAAATATCAGATTGTCTTATTCCTCCCCAAACAGATGTCCTCATGTTAGAAGCCATGCCAGAATCTCCCTTGTTGGCACACCAAATAGCAAAGATGGCTTTCAGAGTTCCTACACCAGCATGTGTCCTTAACTGGGTGTTGATGGACTGGCCCTCTGATAAACTGAATAACATTTGTGCCGTATTTGTCATGTCACCATGAATTTTCAGCCCACAGAGACTCTCCTTTGGCAAAATAGGGTGGTCATCCCAAAAGCTGGTCACTGAATTATACTGGCAACATTACAAGGGGCACTTTCAGGCATTGTGAGAATGAAAATATTGGCCAGGACAGGAGTTATGTTTGATGGCCTGGTATGGAGTGTGACATAGAAAGAACTTTGAGGGAATGTAACAACTGTCAAGCTACTCGCTATAACCCACCAAAGGCACCTGTTTTCCCACGGGAGAGCACCAGGAAACCCTGGTCACGCATTTTGAGATTTTGCTGGACCTATCCAAGGTAAGAACTTTCTAATTGTTGTGGTGCTCAGTGATTGACTAGAGGTCATCATTGGTCACCTCATGTGCCACTATTACAGCTCTCCGCCAACTTATTGCTATCCATGGAGCGCCGGATACTGTTGTGTCTGATAATGGGAGTGTGTTCCTCTTGAGAATTTCTAGATTTTGCTAGTAACCTCATTTGGAATGACACTGTCGCACCTTGTAGACTTCAAACCAATGGGCAAGCAGAGTGGTTCAGACACCTAAAGAGGCATTGAAGAGGATTGCCATAGGAGACTGCCCCACCAAAGGGTCCAGCCCATCTGAGCTTCTTATGGATCAATGCCTTAATGCATGTTTAGAATGTATTAACCCTGATCTCTTCAGAAGATTCACAGCTCGAGGAGGAAGAATTGGACTCAACCCTGGCATCTTCAATCTACACCCTTTCTATCCACAGGAATCTGTGTTTGCTTGGAATTATGGAGCAGAACCGCAATGGGTTCCATCTGCTGTGCTGGTCAGAGAGCAGATGGATGGGTCTGGAGACATTTTGACCATCTGTGCGGTCATTTCCCTGCTAATCACTTTTCATCGGAAACAGCTGGTGAGACTGTTCTGCCGCAAACAGTTACAGATTTTCCTGAGCAATGCCAGCCTGCTAACTCAAGTAGCCCTGCACCATCAGTACAGAAGAAGAACATTGTGGGTGTTCCATACAGGGAACACCTGCAATGGTCTGTTAGTGGCTTCATCCCCTGAGCTTCTGTTGAGGGTGAATGCCTCTCCTAGACCCAAGCGAAAACAGAGTTCTCCAAAGAACCTTCTTGTTGGTGTCCATTTAGGCAACAAAGTTCTGAGTTTCAACCCTGCCAGATACCTAAACCAGATAACCATGCCAAAATACTGCAGAGCTTTGACACAGGCACGATACAATGCCTTGCAAGCAGCAGTCCTGGAAGGGAGATACCAAAAAATCCCCTACAAAGAATGTACTTATCTCTGCAAATCAGGAGATATTGCAACAACGGCTCATGTGCTCCTTTATTATCAGTTTTACCGAGATATATGGCATAAACATATAACCGCTTTTATTAGCTGCCTTCCAGGTTGTGCAGATTCTTTTTATCATTTTTTTCCTTATTTTATCTTTATTATCTTTTAACTGACCAGAATGACTTGAGATTTTATAATATGGCTAGGTTCTTTTTAATGGGCAATAAAATTTGCCAGGAGTTCATTAAAAATCATTGTTAACTGTGCTTAACTATTGTATCATAACCTTGTAAGTTACGTAATTTTGTTTTGTTGGGTTTCTGTTTGTAAACTTTGCTGGTCTGTGACTGTAATAAAGGAATGGGTGGTTGATTATTCAATCTAGCGGGGCAGGAGACGTGTATTGTGGGAAGTGTTAAAGACAGGCTTGCACAGCCTAAGGCCTGGGGGTCAGAACTGGCCCAAGAGGTCTCTTTTGGCCTTCAGAAGGAATGTTGTTCTTTCCCTGCCACCTGAGCAAAGAGGCACCTTTTTAACATGGCGATTCACTTTATTTAGCAGGGGGAGAGTAACTGGCCATATCCACCACCAGCACAAATGGCAAATGCAGTTCAGTGTGTTGGCAAGTGTAAAGTGATGCACATTGGGACGAAGGAGAGGGATCTTGGGGTCATGGTGGACAGCTCATTGAAAGTGTCGACTCAATGTGTGGCAGCTGTGAAAAAGGCTATGCAGGTGGCTGGGGAGGAGGAGACCCACATTTAAGGCTGGAGTTCTGCTGCCATCACAGGTGGTTTTGGTGCACAGAATTGGCAGCTCTTTCTGTCCCCCGGACGGAAGGGCGACATGGCCCAGGTTGTCCCAATAAGCTTTCTGGTGGCAGCTTTCTCCTCCAGCCCACCCTGGTTGAGCTGCAGCAGCTGTTTTGTTTTTTCTCTTCGGCCATTCCTTCAGCGTGATGAGCTGGGATCATGAAGCAGGCTTGTTGCTAGGATCTCTTTTTGGCAGCTTCAGACCGTGATCTATTTTGCTGGCTTGGCTTGTGTGTGTGTGTCTCTGTTGCCAGATTTGGCTTTTTTAAAGCCAAATTTTGGGTTACGGCCCATTTAACTCACGAGTTGTGTGTGTGTGTGTGTGTGTGTGTGTGTGTGTGTGTGTGTGTGTTTCCACCTGCTGCAGCAAACAGTCTGCCTGTCTGCAGGGATTTGGGGAATTGTGTTGTCAACAGGAGAGTTTACGGTGTGCAGGTGACTCACTGGGGCCTGTTTGTGTAGAACAGGTCTGACTCAATTAAATTGCTGAGGAGGCCTTTTCCCTCCTGCCACCATTGCTTCTCTGTTGCTCCCAAGGCCCCAGTGATGCCCAGCAAACACAGCAGCCTGATCCGAATATATGATGAGAAGAGTTCTACGAAAGCAGCAGTGAGAAGACGGCATCCGATACAGAAGAGATCCATTATGGCAGAAGCATTCTTGGACTAGGATCCATTTCATCCCAAACATGAAATGGTGTTCTCAGTGGGCAAGTGCCGTATACCACCCTGAGCCACTTTAGGAAGGGTGGCCTATAAACAGAATCAATCAAACAAACAAATATATAAATGGTAAAAGACTGTAAATGGTGGGTCACTGCCAACTGAGGATAAAAATTCAAGTATCCAGTGAAGTGGACTTTATGGCTTCTGTGGCAAACATCTGTTAGCCTTTAAGCTCCCACAAGACTCTTGGGTGGTTTTCCTGCAACTTAAATGTTAAGGGTTCTGAAACATGAAGAATACATTGGTAGTGGAATCAGAAATTTTGAACATAACTTCTGATTCTGTTACTTACATATTTTGAACATTTCAGACACTATAATGTTTAAGGGTTTTGTAAAAATGTGGCATTACAGTAGGAGGTGTTTTCTTGCCAGTGTGTATATATAGTATTAATTTGAAAATTTGCTTATGGCTGCAGTCACTGATTAATCGACTGTGATTTCTTTAATTGGGAGCGTCCTGGCTAAATTACAAGGTCATGTTTTGAACTCTGAAATGCAGGTTATGATGTCTGCAACAGAAAATCCAGTTGGCACTTCCCTTCCTGCTAATTAACATGTGTCACAATCCTCTGGGAAGTTCCTTTGTGCCACCTGCATTGAAAATACCTTGGGACTTGTGCAGGAAAAGCTAGCGATGTTTATATCAGGCGGCATAGAAATATGATAAATGAATGAATAAATAAAGGTTCTGTGCCACTGGCATTACGAGCCTCCCCAAACGACAATATGGCCATCTTTGCATATGGCCGTCTTTGCAGAACCTACGTGTTTCCCCATGCGTTTTCTGTTGGGATTAAACGGCTTCTCACGGTTTGCATTCAAATCCCGTTCTATCCTTGCCCAGGTGATCACAACAGAGTCCTTGCATTCTCTTCCCCGCTGCTGTATGTTTGTGTCTGTGTTCTTTAAAAAGGACCCCGGTGCCTCTCACACACTTCTCTCTCTCTTTCCCAGGCAGATCGGGAGCGGCGCAGAGAAATTTCCTTACTCGATGACCTTTCATCGCAATGTCCGATCGTTTGGGGCAAATAACCAAGGGAAAGGATGGGAAAAGCAAGTACTCGACTCTCAGCCTGTTTGATAAGTATAAAGGAAAGTCAGTAGAAGCTATCAGAACTACAGGTAAGGCCGGGCTTGTGGGGGCCGGGGAGTATTGGAGGCAGGGCGGCTCTGGGTGGCTGCTGTTTTTCTTCCCAGAATGCCCTGGCAGGAGGGAAGCTCTTTCCGGTGGGCGTTTTTAGAGGCAGGGATGCTGGCTGGCGGCCGGGTCAGGAGGAATGCGGGAGCTGCTGCTGCAAAACAGATAACAGACAAACAGGCAGCAAAAGATTCTCCCCCCCCACACACAAAATCTGGTCGAAAGTGCCCCTCAAAGATCATCAGGGCCCAGCCTTGCTTGTTGTTTCGTTCGTTTTAATTGCATTATTCAGTTAGAATCTGCATCTATTTGCAAATGAATAAAACCATCATTTTGAAGGAAAGTCATTGTTTTTCTCTTTAAGGCGATGCAGGGTTGTATTGCAGCAGGCACCATCTCGGAAGAGGCCGTCTCTCCGGCGTGTGAGAAGGAAGGTCTCCCGAGGAGGCGCCTGCTGCTACCCATAGCTAACACTTGATGGTGTCTGTGCAGTCTGTGTGTGTGTGTGTGTGAGCTCATCTGCAGCCTGCTTGCTGTTTGTTTTTTGTTAGGACATCTTTTGAATACATTAACTAAATGTTGCAGCCCTAGTGATACCTATTGTTTTGTTCTGCTGCTTTTAAATTTAATGTTTACAGTTAAAAGTATTTATATATCGCTTTTCAGCAGCGGCAGAACAAAAGCTCTCCAAATGGTTTACATAACAGAAGGAATGAGAAGATGGTTCCCTGTCCCAAAGGGGCTCACAGTTAAAATGCAAGGGAGTTACCAGCAACAGCTAGACATGCTCTGCTGGGCCAAATAGGACAGTTGCTCTCCCCCCCGCTCAGTAGGGACAGTTGCTCCCCCCCCGCTCTCTGCCCCCCGCTCAGTAGGGACAGTTGCTCCCCCCTCCCGCTCAGTAGGGACAGTTGCTCCCCCCTCCCGCTCAGTAGGGACAGTTGCTCCCCCCTCCCGCTCAGTAGGGACAGTTGCTCCCCCCTCCTGCTCAGTAGAGCAGCTGCCTCTTGGCCCAGTCAGCAGAGATGTCCTCCTGCTCTTGCCTCAATTTATGTTTCTATTACCTTTTCCAGACCTTTGGTATGGGGCGAGCTGCAACATTGCCCAAAACGTGAACTATCCCTTGATTAAATTGTGTGCATGTATGTATAAAATCTTACAGGTTACCAGCTGCCCATCGCTAGAGGCCCAGGTCTCACCAAAGGAGATGAAGTGGCCCTCTTGTGTTTGAGGCTGGAACACACCAGACTGCAGGTGGAGGCTTAGTGGCTCCTTGGTTACCAAACCCTCGCCCCAAACCCTGCACAGAGAAAACAAGCAGATGGAGAAGGGTTGTAGCCTGTCCTTCTTGGCCTGCTGGTTTCTGCTGTGCAGAGGACTGTGAGAGTCAGTGGTGAGAGTCTCCATCTGCAGTCTGAAGGTGCCCAGTCCAGACCCAGCCGGTCACCCCACTAATCTGCTCTTCGTGCAAGAGAGGCCTAAGGTTGACTTGGATGCTGCTAGGAGTGGTTCAGCTGGGGTGCCTGTCGCTGTTCATGCCTCCTGCCCCTTTCTCTCTCCCCCCAGTTATTCCTAGACATGGCTTACAGAGTCTCGGGAAAGTTGCTGCTGCCCGGCGCATGCCTCCACCTGCCAACTTGCCAAGTTTGAAGTCGGAGAACAAAGGAAACGACCCCAATATCATCATCATCCCCAAGGACGGTACAGGATGGGCGAACAAGCAGGACCCGCCAGACCAAAAGAGGTAGGAGGAGGTCCTGTCCCAGGCGGGCAGAAGAGTGAATCTCCCCCCCCCCCGAGCCGACTCTCTTAATCAGCAATTGTGACCTTGCCCCAGGGAGAGCAAGGCCAGGCCGTCCCGGCGGCCAGCCGAGCCCGCCTCCTCAGGCTGTTTTGCGGCCCTCCAATACTGCCCCCTGCCATTTTTTCTTGCCCCCAACTCCCACCCTTCGGCAGCGGAACTCTCACAATGTGTCGCGGGAATTCCACCGCCAAATCCAGGACACGCATGCCGGCTAAGAGAATTAAATATATAGATATATTATATGCAGATGAGGAAAAAGATTCTGGAAATTTTTTCAAATCCATAATTTCCTGGAAAACCCACACCTCTGTGTACTATATAGCTGCCTGTCGTTCTTCAAGGAAGCGGAATTAATGCACGCCTGCAGTTTTCCCCCAGTGTGTATAATCACTCCCCTCTTAACAGGGATTCCCAGATGTTGTTGACTACAACTCCCAGAACCCCCAGCTGTCATGGCCTTTGCTTGGGGATTATGGGAGTGTAGTCAACAACATCTGGGGATCCCTCTTAGAAGGAACCCTGTGTGTAAGGTGTGCTGGTTGCAGAATTGAGTGTCTCTTAATCCGGAACTTGGGTTGTGTTTAGCACAGACCACTCTAGGCGGCTCTAGTTGCCGTGTGAGAATGTGAGGTTGGCGGCTCACAGGATTTGGCAAGGCTCATGGGGCCCCTCTCGCGGTTAAGGGCCCGCCCCGGTGGTTGTGGGTGCAGCATTTGACTGCTCCGCCGTTCTGCTCTCCTCTTCCAGTTCCAGTGCGACGGCTGCACCGCTGCAGGAGTCGCTGCCACAGCCGGGTTTGCAGAAATCTGTCTCCAGTTTGCAGAAGCTGACCCAGTCAGTCAGTCAGGAGGTGAGTCCGAGGGGTGTGGATGGCTCCAGCACTCTTGTTTCCGAGGGTGGCTGGCCGGATGCCTCTAAGGTGGCTCGTTGAACCTCTTGCAGTCTTTGCCTCTTGTTACTCAACGTGGCATTTCGCCTTGCTGTTACCACGGCATGTAAAGTCTGAGTCCTACGTGTAGACGTGCTTTGCACTATTTTTCACAAGGGCAAGGTGAAACCGAGTTGCACATTCTTGCCCAGGGTTATTTCAGATTTCCATCAAATTTGAGAGGGGCTTTCCAATTCTTCCTGAACTTTAACCTGGGCTCAGTCTTTGATCATCAGGCAGTGTCTGGTCTGAAGCTGTCGTTGGCTTCAGACAAGTGGTTCTATGTTTTCTCTTCATGTTGTATGTCTTGTGTGGCTCTCCCATAAGTGGGAATGCACAGAGGCCACGAAATAAGAAAAGCTGAGTTCTTCCTTCATCTTCTCTTCTTCCTGCTACGGGTCATCTTCTTTGTTTGGTTGCTTCTTTTGACCTGAGCAGAGAGTTGCAGACCACACCTGTAGTGGTTAGAGTGTTGGGCTAGGACTGGGAAGACCCGGGTTTGAATCCCCATTCAACCATGAAACTCACTGGGTGACTCTGGGCCAGTCATGTATCTCTCAGCCTAACCTACCTCACAGGGTTGTTGTGAGGATAAAAATAACTCTGTACCTCTGAGTACATGGTTATAACCTCTGAGCTCCTCGGAGGAAGAGCAGGATAGAAGTGTAAAAATGAATGAATAAATAAAATAATGAAGCACCTATTAGAAGATGCTCCAGGAGTGGGATCTGTGCCTAACAGTTTAAAACCAAGTGCTGTACCTTGCTGAATGCTGCCTCTGCACAGGTGCAGGGCCCAGCACGGACGACATAAGTTTACATTTTTACATTTATATCCTGCTCTTCCTCGGAAGAGCTCAGAGGAACTGCACGTGGTTTTACATTACAGGTGAGAAACGGGCTTTTCCTCTGAAAGCGTCCCTTCCATTTAACTATCCCGGCTCTAATAGCTGCCGAGAGGCTCTCCTGTGGCTTTTGCCTCCTGCCCTGGTTTCAGCAGCGGCCCGGCTGGTTGGCCACATATCACAAGGGGGGAGAATGAGCAAGTGGGGCAGCACAGGAAGTGAGGTAATAATGGGTGGGAAAGGACTGGAGCTGAGCTCTCTTCATCCGTGGTGGGAACTGGAATGGGTCACCCGCTGCATTTTTCTTTTCTTCCGCAGAGTACAAATTCAGTGCCAGGTGGACCAAAGTCATGGGCACAGCTGAATGGAAAGCCAGCCGGACCAGAAGGTGGTGAGTATGACAAGTCTGGGAGTTTGCCGGCGGCGGGTTAAGTGTCGTTGGGGGGGAAGTGGCGGCCACCCCGCCTCTCATCCCTGTGTCCCTTCTGTTTCTCTGCCAGGTTCAAGGGCCTCAAGCCGACTGTTATCCTTCTCTCCCGAGGAATTTCCAACGCTGAAAGCAGCTGGCGAGCAGGACAAGTCTGGCAAAGAAAAGGGCGCCTTAGATCCGTCGTATGGGCCCGGACCAAGCCTCCGCCCCCAGAGTATGTAGGCCGGGGAGGCGGCCGCTTCCTTTTCCGGTCGCAGACCTGACCAGATTCCTCAGGGGCCAGAGCCAGGCAGATGCCCCGTGTTGGAAGTGTGGAAGAGGATGCTGGGAGGCAACTTTCAGATGCCTGCGGCGTCATCTGAAGACGCCATTGCCCTAAAATAGCTAGACGCTGGGAGCAGGCATGGAGGAGTTAGGGCTGGCCGGGGGTGTAGTGGCACCCGGGCCACGGATGGCTGTGCTTGGCCATGGCCGGCCACCCCCTCCACCTTGGCAGCCTGTTTGGCTTCCTACCTTTGGTCTGAGGGCCAAATGGAACACCTGAACCCCGAGCCTGGTGCTCCCTCCTGAATCCTGCTGCCATGTGCCATAGTTCTCTGTGTATCTTCAGAGTGGCCTTTAAAGACCTTTTAAATGGCTCGGGGCCAGGATGTCTGTCAGATTGAATTCCCCCTTACAAATAGGCTGGAGTCCTCCATTCTGCATTGCCGGCTCAACTTTCAGCTCTGCCACTGGCCCAGGTTTGGTGGGTGATGATGATGATGATGATGATAATTCAGTTTCTATACCGCCCTTCCAAAAATGGCTCAGGGCGGTTTACACCGAGAAATAATAAATAAATAAGATGGAACCCTGTCCCCAAAGGGCTCACAATCTAAAAAGAAACCTAAGACAGACCCCAGCAACAGTCACTGGAGGGATGCTGTGCTGGGGGTGGAGAGGGCCAGTTACTCTCCTCCTGCTAAATAAAGAGAATCACCAAGTTAAAAAGTGCCTCTTTGCCCAGTTAGCAGGGGCAAATGATGACCAGGGACAGGGCCTTTTTTACTGTGGCCTCTGGAATGCCCTCTCAAAGGATCTTTGTCAGGTTCCTCTTAGGATTTTTTTTTTTTTAAAGGATTTACAGACCCTCCTTTTTAGAGAGACTCTGTAGAATTTTAACCTGCTGCCTACATCGGTTGGGTTTTTAACTTGATTTTAATTGGGGTTCCTGTTTTTGAGCTGCCTTCTTCTATTTCTTGCTGCCTGTTTATTTTTTGTGTGTTTATGTTTTTTTTACTGTGATTTATTATTCTTGTGAGCTACCTTGAGCAGCCTCATGCTGGAGGGGTGGGGAAGACAGGTTTTAAATAAAAGGTTTATACAAAATTGTAGAGGAGAGCCAGTCTTGTGGTAGCAAGCATGACTTGTCCCCCTAGCTAAGCAGGGTCCACCCTGTTTGCATTTGAATGGGAGACTAGAAGTGTGAGCACTGGAAGATCTTCCCCTCAGGGGAGGGAGCCGCTCTGGGAAGAGCAGAAGGTGCCAAGTTCCCTCCCGGGCAGCATCTCCAAGATAAGGCTGAGAGAGACGCCTGCCTGCCGTCTTGGAGAAGCCGCTGCCAGTCTGGGTAGGCAATACTGAGCTAGATAGACCAAGGGTCTGACTCAATTTCCTATGTTACTATGTTTAAATTATGCTTTCAGATGTCACGAGTTGGAGGGAGGGCGGTGGGAGGAACATAACCTCTTCTACATCTCTGACCGCCTCCCTGACTGAGTCGGGCAGTAAGACCTCTAGTGCAAGAGATGGAGCCCCCTCCTCGGTGACCGCCAGTGACCCTAAGGAGCCCTCTCTCCGCCCGACACAGCCCGTCCGCAAAGGGGCTTCGCAGTTCATGGCAAACGTCTACCAGCCGCCGACATACCATGACATGCTACCAGCTTTTGTGAGTTCCCCCCCCTCTTCTGTTGGTTGCTGTCGTGTGGAACTAAATTGTCGCTTAATGACGTGTGTTTAGATTTTTCTTTCTCGGTCTCAAGAGCCCAGGACTCCTGCCTCATCGCCCCACTGAACCGGGCCCCCAGGGAGCACTTAGCCGCAATGCAAAAAGAAATTCCAGCCATGTCCAGGGTTGAGAAGGCTAGGCGGGTCTTGTGGTAGCAAGCATGAATCACTCCCTTTGCTAAGCAGGGTCCCATTAGGATGGGAAACTACATGTGACTATATGTCCTCCATCCTAAGATCCCCCAGTGGTTAACAACAAGATACAAGCAATTCAGTAAAAACAGAACAAATGCACCTAAAAGCTTGAAAAGTGCAAAGGGCGTCTCATTGGCCAAAACCTTGATAGAAAGGGCTGTCTTCCCTTCACTTTGCGTAGAGCATACCAGCTTCCCCAGACCAGCACGCCTTGTGTGTTATAGACTTGTGAGGTCCAAAGGCCAAGGTGCGAATTCCGATCCTGCTCCCCTAATGAAGAAGTCAAACCCAGGGACCTAGTTCCTCCTGGCCCCACCTCTGGCAATCCCCCTCCTGCATTGGTGTCCATCCTAAGTAGCTCCCTCAGCCCCCCCCCCCACCCCCAAGATATTCCCCTCAGGGGATGGAGCCACTCTGGGAGTTCCAAGTTCCCTGGTGGCGTCTCCAAGATAGGGCTGAGAGAGAGACTCCTGCCTGCAACCTCGGAGAAGCCGCTGCCAGTCTGGGTAGACAATACTGAGCTAGATGGACCAACGGTCTGACTCGGTATATGGCAGCTTCTTGGGTTCCTGAATTCTGGTGACCAATGGTGGTTGCCTGCTTCTTCGTGCTCTAGACCAGGGATTCTCAACGTTGGGTCCTCAGATGTTATTGGACTTCAACTCCCATAATCCCTAGCCCCAGTGGCTTTTGGTTGGGGATTATGGGAGTTGAAGTCCAAAAACATCTGGGGGCCCAACGTTGAGAATCCCTGCTCTAGACACCTTGGCGGGCTCAGTCAGGACCTTGCCTGCATTTTCTTCAGGAGGCCCGGTACGGAGCCTGCTCCTTCAGCTGCAGTTCAGTTGAGGCCTCTGGAGCTGCGTTCCCTGGAAGAGGGATTCCCAGCGGTTGTGGACTAGAACTCCCATAATCCCCAGTTGTAGTGGTCTTTGACTGGGGGTTGTGGGAATTGTAGTCCACAGCATCTGGGAATGCCTCTTACAGGGAACACTGCTTTGGCGTCAAGGAGGGTCCCCCCCACACACACACACCCTTCTTTCATTGGAGCGTAGCCATTTGGCCACTGCTTGGCAAGGTGCTCCAGACACCTCAGCGGAGCAGGGGCTGAGAGAGTCCCCCAAGCCCTGGTCCCTTCTTGCTGCAAGTGGGTGGGGGGGAGGGCTTCCCAGTTTGGATACCATGCAGCCAAGGGGCTCTGAGGGCCTCAGCTGGCCAGTGGCCAAGAAAGCCAGCCCCAAGTTTCTTTTTGCAGCCTTTCTGCAGGAACTGGGCTTCCCGGGGACCGAGGAAGCACCCCCTCCCCGGCCTCCCGTTCGTGCTTGGGAGAGGCTTGCCGTTTTCGGTCCTGTGCTGCTAAGGTGCTCGGGTGGCCTCAACCACACCGTGGCTGAGCTGTTCTCAGCATTTTCTCTGTTCTTTTTTTTTTTTTTTTGCTGGGGAAGTGGTCGGTTTGCTGCAAAGCTGTCGGGCGATTCCCAGCCCGCTCTGCAGCTCAAAGGCTGGGGCTCGAGGCGTGTGCCTGATAGTGGTGACTTTCCCGCGGACTAGGCCTCCCGGCTCTTCGGGACAGCTGCCCCTGATTTCCAGCGTCTCTGCCCTGTTGCGCCTGACAGAGTGGGGCCTTCATGCTGTGGCGACGAATTCCTTAAGTTGTGCGTTGCATGAAGAAATGCTGCCTTATTTATCCTTTTACTTAATTTTATTTATGGTTAGATTTCTATACTGCCTTACTGGCAATGTGCTCTTATGAAGTACATTGCCAGTAAGGCAGTATAGAAATCTAACAAGTCCTGAGTTCTAGTACGTTGTGTGATACCTCTTGGTTCACCCTCTCTCTATACTGCTTATAATTTTATAAAACTGGATCTTCATGTTCCGGCTTGTGTCTTTTGTTCTGAATTAAAGGCTGCGTTCCTTCAATCATTTAAAAAAACCCAAACTCTGTACTTTTTAAATGAAGAGAGAAGACAGATTATTGAAGGGTTTGTCTCGGTTCTCTCTTTCCAGATGTGTTCAAGCCAGCCACCCGAGACCCCTGGGCCATTGGGCCGTGGGTCCTTCCCCCTCCCGCAATTCCGCCTTGAACCCCGCATCCCGTTCAGACAATATCAGACCAGCGACCAAGATGGGTAAGGCTCCGGCACCCAAGTGCCTTGATGAAAAAGGATCCTTTTCTGATCTTCTCTGCACAATGCTCTTTGTTTCTCTCTGTTGCTTGTGCCTCCTTGGCAGATGCAAATAACTATCTCTGTCTCTGCAGAAAAGAGAACAGACTTGGGATCTCCCGCCCGGCTCGTCCAGTCCGGCCACAAGGGGAGCGAGTCCCCCGACCCACCATCATCAATGCCGAGAACCTGAAGGGGTTGGATGAACTTGACAACGATGCAGATGATGGTTGGGCAGGTAAGGTTCAATGGGATGGTTTGGCGGTCCGCTCTCAACCTTTGACTCACGTGCTCCTTTCTCTCTCCACTCATTCCGATTCCCTCCCTGACTTTCTGGTTTATACTTTCCCTCTAAACCGGAACAGGAAACTGTGGTTGGCAGTGGGTTGCGATGGGAGGACAAGCACCAAACCACACCCGGTTCAGATGCCCTGCTTTGCTTGAAGCAGGAAGTCAGGAAGGGACTTTGAAGTGGGAGGATGGAAATGCTCACTAGAGGCAGCCCAGTGTGTTGGATAGGCCAGGACAGCCAGTGGAATTCTGGGTGGGTTGGTTTGCGGATGGAGAGGACTAGTAGTGGTCGACAAGCACCTCTGAAAAGCACTTGCCTCTAGTGCTGATCTTCGGATGCAATATTGATTATTTATTTAATTGATTTGATTTGACTTATATACTGCCCTGCCAAAAATGACTCAGGGCAGTTTACGTCACAATAAAACGAATTAAAACCAATTAACTATTACAATCAAAACTAAATCAATTAAACAATTAAAGTCATTTCGACATTAAAATCATTAACATTAAAATCATTTAAAACCAATATGGAGCTGATGTTCATCCAACTGATGCAGGAGAAATGCCACTAGTGGTGTGCGTGGTCCGGCACTTACAGGGGTGTCTCTTTAAGGGTGTGTGTGGTAGTACTTACCCCCCCCCCCCCCGCCACTCTTCCCCCTCCGGCGCTGGTGCTTTTAAGAATCTTTTTGGGGCGGCAGAGTTCCTCCCTGCCGCCCCTGCCCCCATCGTTGTCCGTCAGTGCCTTAAATGAAGAAGAGCTGGCGGGGGGGGGGGTTAACTACTACCACCACCCCCTTAAAGAGACACCCCCCTGCCCTTCCGAACCACCGGAATTCCGGACCGGTCCGGTGGCTTTCCCAATGGCCCCTGAACCATGCACACCACTAAATGCCACATACTTTCCTACCAGGAGGAGAGTTGGCCTGGGATGCAAAACAAGTTTAAGCGGATGGGAGGTGGGTGACTCATTTAAAAAGCGAACACACACAAGTTTAAGAAATACGGTTCTAGGTCTAGGATTCTAGGTGCTACCCTGGCTTTGGGGCCAGCGTAGCTGAGTTCCTCCAGAGCTGGCAGCAGCCATTTCATCTCCCCTCTTCTCCCTCTCTCCATCTTTGTTTAACGTGGTAGGAATTCATGATGAAGTGGATTACTCTGAGAAACTGAAGTTCAGCGAGGATGAGGAGGAGGAAGAAACCCATAAGGAGGGAAGGCAGAAATGGTAAGAGCAGGGGCAGGTGTGTGGGGGCAGCCTGTAGCTACCTGGCCTTTCTGCAGCCTCACTGACTTCCCTTGAACATGACGTGGATCGCAGTGGGAGGAAGAGCCCAGAGGTGGAATGCGGGGGGTGGGGGTAGGGGCTTGGGGTAATCCTGGCTGGGACGGGATCCTGGCTGGCACTGGCATCTTCCCCATCAGCCAAACCCCAAGTCCATCTGCGGCTTTTACTGCGCCCTCTCTCTGGAGGGCAGAGCTTGGAACCTCCACTATGTTACGAAGAGCCAAAAAACCTACTCCCCCCCCCCCCCGACCAATATATCTAGTAGCGGCTCAACCTAATGAGCAAAGGGGGTGCCAAAGGAGGACAGCTGGTCTGCGGGGGGGGGGGGAACAAGCATGAATAGCCCCCTTTGCTAAGCAGGGTCTGGCCTGGTTTGCATTTGAAAGGGAGACTACTTGTGAGCACTGTAAGATCTGCCTCTTAGGGGGATGGAGCCACTCTGGGAAGAGCATCTGGGTTCCAGGTTCCCTCCCTGGCAGCATCACCAAGATAGGGCTGAGAGAGAGATTCCTGCCTGCAACCCTGAAGAAGCCGCTGCCAGTCTGGTTAGACAATACTGAGCGAGATGGACCAACGGTCGGACTCTGTAAATGGCAGCTTCCCCTGTTTCTAGATTGTAAGCCCCTTTGGGATGGGAATCAATTTTTCACCCCTTTTCAGGAAAGGAGAGCTGATCTTGTGGTCGCAGGCATGACTTGTCCCCTTAGCTAAGCAGGGTCCACCCTGGTTGCACATGAATGGGAGACTTGATGTGTGAGCACTGGAAGATATTCCCCCACTTAGGGGATGGAGCCGCTCTGGGAAGAATTGGGAGCCAAGCTTGCACTATAACCTTCTGGTGTCTTCCTCTTGCCTGAGATTCTGACCGGCCTCCTTCTGGCTTGACAACAAGTGGGAGGTGGGTGTGAAGTGACATTTTGAAGCGTGGCTGGTGCCATTTTTAACACCCAAGGTGCCTTAATTGGCAGGAACAGCTGGGATCCCAGAAGGCAACGGCAGCTCTCCCTGAGCTCATCGGACAGTGCAGACGCCAAGCATCCTCCCGAGGAAGGGAAGATCTGGGGAGACCCAGCTGGCCTATCTTGGCCAATCCGGAAAGTGCAAGAGAACCCACTGGCCTCCCGGAAGGCGACTAGCTGGGCTCCTTCTTTGGATTATCAGGTATGCAAGCCTTCCCGTGCGACTGGTTTAGCTTTTTAGGGCCCTTTGTGTTCATGCCTTCTAGAGGAAGGGGAAGGTTTTTTAGACCATGCGTAAAATTGAATAAAATAAAGCACCGGTCTTCCAAAATTGAGCAAACGCATTTCAGTGTCCAAATACCATTATCAGTGCTCTGTTTCAAGCAGCTGGCAACACTTAAGATTAAATGCAGTAAATACAGCTGAAGTAACCATTCTAGGCCCCCTTTCCAGCCAGAAGGAGAGAGCACTTGACTACTGCCACCCCATCAGAACGCAACTGCTCATCAGTGTCATATCAACCCCCCTGCTGGGATGGGATGACGGGATGGGTCCGTAGCTAAGTGGGTAGAGCATCTCCTTTGCGTGCCAAAGGTTCCGGGTTCACTCCCTGGCACAAGGCTGGAAGTTAGGACTGGGAGAAACTCCTGCCTGTCAGCTTGGAGAAGCTGCCGCCAGGCTGTGTCGACTAGGCCTGCTCAACCTCGGCCCTCCTGCAGATGTTGGCCTACAACTCCCATAATCCCTGGCTATTGGCTACTGAGGCTGGGGACTGTGGGAGTTGTAGTCCAGGAACAGGTGAGTTGAGCAGGCCTGGTGTAGGCAATACTGAACAAGATGAGCCAAGGGTCTGACTCGATAGAAGGCAGTTTCCTGTGTTCCTAGGACGCCTGGCTTGCATGTGCCTCCTTTGATGACTGAAAAGTGCAGCCAGGCTTGGTACGCCACGCTTTGTCCATCTCCGCGAAGGCTGGTGGAGAAGCTGATGTCTCTGTTCCTCTTCCAATCACAGGCCCCTTTGGGGTGGGAGCTGGCCTTTCGAATCTCCTCCCCCTGCCCTTACTCGGCTTCCCTCTCTTTTGCCAGAAACCCTCGCTGGCATGCCTCAGGCAGCAGTCTTCCGAAGAGAAGGAGGAGAAGCTTCCCCTGAGGCAGAAGTTTGTCCACTCGGAGATGTCGGAGGCCGTTGAGCGAGCCCGGAGGCGGCGGGAGGAGGAAGAACGGCGTGCCCGGGAGGAGCGCCTGGCCGCTTGTGCTGCCAAGCTGAAGGAGCTGGATCAGAAATGCAAGCTGGCACAGAAGGCGGGAGACGGCCAAAAACACGCGGAGAACGAGGAGCCCCGGTCCTCCAGCACGGAGAAAAACGCTGCACCGGAGAACAGTCACACTATCTGGAGAGGTAGGGGTGTGCTCGTCTGCGTTGCTTTCATTTGCCTTGGTGACAGGGCAGCCCCATAAGCCACAGAAAGGCATGCAGTAGCCAAGCTGTGCTTATGGCTTGAGCACCTTCTTGCCTTCACAAGCTCCAGTTCCTTCCTGGTTTGCTGTGGTGTGAATTTGTCAGTTTGTGGCTTGCGTGGAGATCCACTTCAAACCATGGTTTCCAGTTCTGGTTTGGAGGTCAACTGTGGTTAGCAGAAACCGTATTCTGCCTGATCCAGATCATACGATGGCCAACTCTGAATTATTGCAAACTAGCACTTCTCTTTGGCCTTGTGTGCTGGTGGTGTGTGTTAAACCTCTGAGCAGTTGGAATGTTCACAAGCATTCCGTAGCCCCTCAGCAGCTATGGAAAAGGCTAGGGATGGCTCAGTTTAATCAACTGAAACCCGAGCTCTCACAGCCGGTACGTACAGAGGTTTCAAACAATGCAGCCTATGTTTACTTCAGCTTCTGCCCTTTTGTTGACTTTATCTGATTTTGAGGGACAAATGTGCATGCCACTTTATTTTTTTTGTTCGTTTTATATACCGCCTTTCATTCAAGACAACCCCAAGGCGGTTGACAAAAGTTAAAACACGTATAATAAAAATGAGTTAAAAGTATTTAGCTGAAAATATAAAAACAAATCTGACATTAAAAAATATAATATACAAACACACAAAACTATACATGGATTAAAAACACAGAGATTTGTTTGTGTAAATCTGTGTATTCTCTGTTTAATTTGAGGCATTGTTCAGGCATTCAGTCTCGGCTCGGGTTTCTGTTTTTTCTCCTCAGCAAACCCAGAGTTTCATACCCAAGAAGTTTCTCCTAGTTACATGGCTGAGGAGACGTCGGCGGCATCAGCAGTTCATCGGAGCAGCAGCGAGGAGGAGCTCCGAGAGGCCGTGTCGCCCGCACAGGAATTCGGCAAGTACCCCAAGTCACTCCCCCCACGGTTCCAGCGGCAGCAGCAGCAGCAGCAGCAGCAGCAGGTAAGAAGCTCTAGCAAGTTCCTTCATATGACGCAGTCTATGGCAGCTTCCTGTGTTCCTCCTCCCTTGCTGCTCTTCAAGCCCTCCAGGCCCCTCAGTGTTGACTTGACTTCCTTCCTCTCCAGGACCAGCTGTACAAGATGCAGAGCTGGCAGCAGCCCCAGGTGTACCCTCCGCCCTCCCACCCTCCGCGCACCTTCTACCCGCCACACCCGCAGATGCTGGGCTTCGACCCCCGCTGGATGATGATGCCCTCCTACATGGACCCCCGCATGACCCAGGGACGCCCAGCTGTGGATTTCTACCCCTCCACTCTCCATCCATCAGGTCAGGGGCGGTTTGTTTCTTGGTTCACTACACGGCTTAGTTCAGTCATGTAACACCACACCGTGGTCGGAGATTTCAGGTGCCTCCTCGTTTCATTTCATTAAAAGGTTCCGTGGCCAGCTGGCCTGTCATTGAACACAAGGGCTGGGTCTTTCCAGGATCATAAAAATCTGGAGTCTCAAGGTTTGATTTATTCATCTGGGATCCCACATCCAGCATAGTCCTCAATGGGCACTGTTGAGTTGTTCTCTTATTAACCAACAGGAGAACTCGCAGCGACTTCTCCCGATTCCTTGCTTTCCGTTTCCACAGACTCTAGCTCCAAGGACCAATTTCCTTCTGAATCCCATCATTACTTCCTCTTTATGAAATGATCCTTTTTTCTTGGGCAGGCTGTGTAAGCTCCAGTATATTGGTATGGTTGTGCCAGTGAATTTACTTCCTTGAATCTTCAAGCAAACTTTTGCTTTATTGTAAGAATCATAATTCTCGGTTCTAAGGGGAATATCTTACCACAGGCAGCGCTCATAGGTAGCCACCCATCTAAAGCTTACCCTGCTTAGCAAGGGGGGCCCTTGCACTGAAGTATAGGAGGAATCAAAATAGGAAGCTGGTTTATCAAACATCTACCTGCCCACCCTGCCATGGGGACTGTTTTTGGGATGGAGAGTAATGTTAGCCATCTGAAGCTCTTTGTTGCCTCTTCCTAACCTTACGTTCTCTTGCTGTGTTCCGAGCAGGGATGATGAAGCCCGTGATCCAGCCAGACTCCACCAATGGGGCCAGCTGTCAGGCAGAAGAGCCGAGCTGCCAGCCTGCAGTGCAACCGGAGAGGAAAGCTGTTTCTGGAGAGCCCACCCCTGTTTGGGGTCAGGAGACCTACACCCCGTTGCAAAGTAAAGGCGGCACCATTTCACGTTCAAAACAGACTGAGAGCATGGCGGTGGAGGGATTGCATGCCAGGTGAGGGCAAACTCACCCAGGCTGCCTGTCAGGTGCAGGGAACCAAGATGTGTGTGTGTCAGTGAGGGGTGGGATATGAAGCGTTGCCTTTTGGCATGGGAGGTCCATTGTCTACAAGTCACGTAACACGCTGCTGCTAATAATAATAATAATAATAATAGTAATAATTATAGTAGTAGTAGTAGTAATTAAAGGACAGTAAAGAAGATTCACTTCAAATGGTCAAGAACGAGAAACTATTCAACACCATTGAGACAAAGCAGGCCTATAAGAAAGAACAAGTCAAGAACCGAGCAGAAAAACGGAAAAATAAGCCCCTGCATGGTGAATATTTGCACAATATAAGTGGAAAATCAGACCTCACCAAGACCTGGCAATGGCTTAAGAATGGCAACTTGAAGAAAGAAACAGAGGGTTTAATACTGGCTGCGCAAGAACAGGCACTAAGAACAAATGCAATAAGAGCAAAAGTAGAAAAGTCAACAACAAACAGCAAGTGCCGCCTTTGTAAAGAAGCAGATGAAACCGTGGACCACCTAATCAGCTGTTGTAAAAAGCTCTTCATAGTTTTGGGCAGGAGTCCTTCCCAGTCCTACTTGCAGATGCTACCAGGAGTTGAACCTGGGACTTTCTGCAAGACGGATGCTCTGCCCGCGAGCTCTTCCGCTTTGTAACACTTTGTGCTGGTGCCATGTTCTTCCACAAAAGCTTCAGTCGTCAGGATGTCAGCCACTGAGACATAAGAAGAACCCTGCTGGATCAGGCCCAAGGAGGCCCATCTAGTCCAGCATCCCATTTCACACAGTGGCCCTCTGAGAAGCCCAAAGGAAGTGGGTGAGGGCCGGACCTCTCTCCTCCTGTTGAGCCCCTGCAGCTCGTATTGAGAGGCATCGTTCCTCTGAGGCTGGAGGTGGCCTATAGTCACCAGCCAAGTAGCCACTGATAGACCCATCCTCCATGAATTTATCTAAACCCCTCTTAAAGTCATGCAGGCTGTTGGCTGTCACCACATCTAAGTTAGTCATGATTAATTTAAATCCCATTAATTTCCCTGGGACTAAGTCTTGACTAACTTAGTCTGGCTCCTGCCCGTTGAGTTATTTTAAGCTGGCTCCTGTTGACATTGATGTATTGTGGTGCTGCTGACATTTCTTTGGTTTTTTAAAAATCTCATTTCCACTGTATTACTGTGTGAATTGTTTTAGTGCATTTACATGCTCTCCTGGGAATGTGTGTTACTGACGGTGTCTGGTGTTCATAAAAATAAAGAATGAACTTGCAGTAATTAAGTAATAGAAGAAGCTGAGGGGACCCCACCAGGCCAAGGGGGCATAGAGAAAAGCATTATTTGAGTAATTAATGAAGTGCTCATCATTGGGGGGGATTAGCATTTTGGGTATTAACCAGGGAACCAGCGGAGGGTGCAGGCTGTGGAATTTGGCTCAGAGCCTATCCGGACACTTTGCTCAAACTTCCCTGACTTCTTTCTTTTTGTGGGGGTGGGGTTTCTTTCCAGGAACGACAGCTCTTACCCTGCACCGTCCGTCATAAACACCCAACATGACCTCTTTGAGGAGTCAGGAGAAGACTACTTAAATACGTTTGATGAGAAGGCCCAAGCCAACTTTGACAGCTGCATCGCCTCCTCTCAGAGGACGAGCCAGGATTGCCTCTTCCAGCACCAAGAAAGTGTCCCCGAAACGTCTGCTTCTGACTCTCGCCATGGGAACCTCAAGAGCTCCTCCTTGGAGCCTGGCTTGGCTCACGCTGATAAGAAGCCAGAGTACAATGGCTGGGATGTGAGCCATTATCAGAAACCCTTGGAGTTGGCCGCCTCTTCAGAGGAAGAGGGGCCGCGGAGTGAGCAGTCCTTTGGTGCCGAGACATGGAAGAAAGAAGGGGCCACTGGCAAGCAAGCCAACCCGGAGGCGGGATGGGCTCCTGAGAACCGGAATGCCAGCAGCCAGCCGCAGGAGCAAACAGGGCGAGCTCGTCGGTCTGGCCCCATTAAGAAGCCAGTGCTGAAGGCCCTCAAGGTGGAGGAGAAGGAGAAAGAGCTGGAGAAGGTGAAGGTGGAAGAAGAGACCTCCCAGGTGGGTAAGGAGAAGACTCCAGCTCATAAAACTGAGGCGGCGGCAGTTGCTGCTGCTGCTGCTGCTGATTCCGCTGCTTTGCTCCACGCCCCCCGGTACCACTTGCACGATGAGAAGAGCTCGTCTCGGACTGCTGTCCCGGAGCCTGAGAAACCTCAAGAGGAAGAAGAGGAGGAGCAGGAGGAGAAAGGTGGAAACGCCTGGGAGGAGAAACAGCACCTAAGAGAATCCAACGATCTGCCCCCCACCAAAAGAAACAACTGGATCTTTATTGACGAGGAACAGGCCTTTGGTGGGAGGGGCCGGGGCCGGGGCCGTGGCTTCCGAGAGTTCACCTTCCGAGGCCGTGGCAGTGCTGTGGGTTGCAGCAGCGGCAGCACCGGTGTCAACAGGGGAGCCTACAACAGCAGCCTCAACCCCGCCCAGAAAAGCAGCCGAGGGCGGGCCTTGAGGGAGTTTAATCAGCTGGAAGAGTTCCCGCGCGGGAAGCCCAGGCGCCGGATTGCGAGTGAGACGCACAGCGAAGGCTCCGAGTATGAGGAGCTGCCAAAGCGCCGCCGTCAGAGGGGCTCTGAGAACAGCAACGAAGGTTCCCTCGTGGAGAAGGAGGAGGGCGAGCTCAGGAAGGGGGATTTCCGCGACTCTTGGCGGTCCAATAAGATCTATTCTGATGACCACGGAGGCCTGGACGCCAAGGCCCGGGCTCCACGAGTCTTTGGCCGCTCGCTGCCCCCAAGACTTAGCAATTCCGGGTATGGGCGGCGGGGCTTTGTTTCCAAGGAGCCTTCCCCGTGGCAGGGCAGGGCTGCCGCGAGCGTGTGGCAGGAGCACGGCCACAGTGCCTCTCTGGACGCCTTTGGAGTCCGGCATCAACCGGACAGGGACTACGGCCAAGACTCTCATAAGCCCTCCGACCCCTTTAATAGACGGGCCTTTGATGAGGATCCCATTGACAAAAGGCACTACTTCCCGGAGGATTATGGGGCCGATCCCGAAAACACGGAGAACCGGCCTTTCCGCCGCCGGCGTCCACCTCGCCAGGACAAGCCCCCCCGGTTCAGGCGCTTGAGGCAGGAGCGCGAGTTTGTCGGGCAGTGGAGCCCCGAGGAGGCCGGGACCAACCTCCTAGCCTGCCAGTGGCCCGGAAGAGCCAAGCTGACCGGGACAGAGAGGAGCCTGACCTCTGCCCGGAGATCTCCGGAGCTGCCTTATCAGAACTCCTCCGACCACGCCAATGAGGAGTGGGAGACAGCCTCTGAAAGCAGCGACTTCAGTGAGCGGCGGGAGAGGCGGGACGGCGTCTCTGAGAGCGAAGGCCCGCTGGAGGGCGGTCTGGCCAGTGGCAGTTTGGGGGAGAAGAGAGAGCTGGCCAAGAGGAGCTTTTCCAGCCAGAGACCGCTGGTGGATCGGCAGAGCCGGAAGGTCGATCCTGCGGGATTTGGGGAGAAAGCTGTAAGAGCCGGCGGGTCCGCTTCCCGCTACGAAAGCCAGCAGAACGGAGCACAGATGAAAAGCAAAAGGTACCATCCACAGTCTTATAAATATAAATATAAATATATATATGAAAATGACATGACTCCGGGTTCTATGTGACATGACTCCGGGTTCTATGTGACATGACTCCGGGTTCCATGAGAATGACATGACTCCGGGTTCCCTTAGTGACCATGCTAATCTTTTTTTGAAGGTACTGAAACAAGGAATATTATACAGGTTTATACTAGGGTGTGCACGGACTGGTTTTAGCGGTTTGGTTCAAATTGGAACCGGGCTGCTGGTCCATGGACCGGTTCTTTTGAACCAAACTGAGCCTAGTCTTTGGCGGACCGGTTCAGCCGTTCGAAGGGCTGTGCTTCTAAAGAGAAGTCTGGTGAGGACTCCCCGTTACGAGCAAAGGGGAATCCCTGACTTTAAAAGACTTCTAGCCATGATGGCTAGAAATGTGATGTTTGAAAGAGGAGCTGGGATGTCCCACATTAAGCATGATGTGATTGTATCTACACGAGGGTAGTCAACTGAGTAATAGAAAAAAGAGTGTTTGTTCTTTTAGGGTACTGTGTATTCATTTACTGTGCTTGTGTATTATGGGTGGAGAGGTAAAACAACATTCTCTCATTATTTCACTTGGACATATCCCCCCCCTCCCCATTCCATGGTTTCTCAAAGCTTTCTGCTTGCACTGTCTGCCCGTTCTCATGCCCCCATGGCGTGAACATCCATGGGCTGTCAGATTTCCTCACTTTCTGGAGTTCGTTTGGAGTTGCCACACCCATAACTACCCCTAGTTTTGCTTTAATTCAGTGTATAATATGAATATGAATACGACAAATATTTATACACCACTTTTCAACAAAAAGTTCCCAAAGTGGTTTACATAGATAAATATAAAGAAATAAAATGGTTCCCTGTCCCCCAAAGGGCTCACAATCTAAAAAAGAAACATAACATAGATGCCAGCAGCCGCCATTGGAGGGTTGCTGTGCTGGGGATGGAGATTTGCACTCCCCCTGCTAAGTAAAGAGAATCGCCACTTTTAAAAGGTGCTTCTTTGCTCAGTTAAGAACATAAGAACAGCCCTGCTGGATCAGGCCCAAGGAAGCCTATCCAGTCCAGCATCCTGTTTCATACAGTGGCCCATCAGATGCCACTGGGAGCCTACAGGCAGGAGTTGAAAGGGGCATGCCCTCTCTCCTGCTGTTACTCCCCTGCAACTGGTACTCAGAGGCATCCTTCCTCTGTGGCTGGAGGTGGCCTATGGCCCCCCGACTAGTAGCCCTTGATAGACCTCTCCTCCATGAAGTTACCCAAACCCTTCTCCAAGCCATCCAGGTTGTTGGTTGTCACCACATCTGGTGGCAGAGAATTCCACAAGTGGATGATGCGTTGTGTGAAAAAATACTTCCGTTTGTTGGTCCTAGATTTCCTGGCAACCAATTTCATGGGATGACCCAATCTTTCCTTATGCCTTCTCTCTCTCTCTCTCTCTCTCTCTCTCTCTCTCTCTCTCTCTCTCTCTCTCTCTCTCCTTGTCCTCTCTAGATCTCCAGAAGAAAACCTTGACAACAGCAGCCCTGGGAACAGCCACTCCATGTATGGGTCTCATGCCAACTTGAGTGGGACGGAAGGGCTGGGGAAAAACCCAGAGAGAGATGCCAAACCCACTGCCCAGCAAGCCAGCGAGAAGGGAGAAGCCATCTCTCAGTTTGAGCTGAACTATGGAAGTAAGTTGTGCTCTAACATCCCGAGGGCAGAGGAGGATTAATACCCAGAAGTGGAATTGGCCAGGTTGCCTCCCCAAAGCACAATGGGAACTGTGCATCATGAGCCGGAGGGACTTTTCTGTTCCTGGGGGAAATGCAGGGCTATTTGAAAGAGTGCTCAGAGTTTGCATCTGGGACGGAATTCAGCAGCTGATCTGGAGGAAAAGATCCTACTCACCGAACTGCGTGTTGGCTTTGTGGCCCCGTTTTTGCTGCTTATTATTTCAGCCCTGTACACTTTAGGGAACATTCCCTCCCCCTTTCTCTTTGGTGGAGCCTTCCTGATCTGCAGGGGAGTCTCTGCTTAGAATTTCTTGAATGTGTGAGATGTAGGGCTTTCTCGGTGTTGGCCCCGCCCTCTGTTCTGCTCCCCTATCTTTCCTCGCTGACACACAGCGCAGTGAGTTGTGGGCAGTGGAACGCTACCTGCCCTGCTGCATGTGTGCATGCGTCTAAACCCTGCCCAGTTAACATGTGAATGTCTCGTAAGAGCCCATGATTTTCCCCTGGATGCCACTTTGCACCGCTGCCCGTGCGTAACTCTAGGCTGCAGTGGTACAGGCTGTTCAGCAGTGCGAGAAGGGTTTAGACCAAGGCTGCTCAACTTCGGCCCTCCTGTGGATGTTGGCCTACAACTTCCATAATCCCTGGCAATTGGCCACAGTGGCTGGGACTTATGGGAGTCGTAGAACAAAAACAGCTGGGAGGGCGGGGCTAAGGCTTGTGAAAGGAAAGGCATATGCTCCATCCCGCTTGGTGGTTGAGGGTGAGGGTTCTGCATTCCTCCTCTAGTCTCAGGGCCTTTACACGTTTGGACAGTCCATTGACCTGTGGACACCCCCACCTCCCCCAAGACTGAACTGTGCATTTTGTCCAAGGCTTCAACATCCAGTGTGTGAACATTGGAGGGCCTCCAGATGTGACGCAGACCTACTAGGGTGACAGATGTTGAGCCTGAATGCTCCAGACCTTCATTTGGATATAGCACTGCCATATTTTCTTCTGGTTTCCCATTCGGTGGATTTCAGATGGATTTCAGATGGGCGTGCTGGGTTTTTGGTGCCATTTTAAAGAAAGTATTTATTTATTCAACGTTCTGACTACTTCATCCTGATCAGCTGCCCCTAGCCGGGGCAGAATAAAAAAAGGTAGCCGTCCAGAAAGAAGGCAGCTGACATGTTTCTTTGGACTGTTGCTCAGATGGCCTCATGGAGAGCCGGCTTTCGGGGGCCGCAGAGGAGAGCGAAGTGGGCCCAGTCGGTGGCGAAGGCTTCATTGAGGTCCTCACGAAGAAGCAGCGGCGCTTGCTGGAGGAGGAGCGCAGGAAGAAGGAGCAGGCCGCCCAGGTGAGGAGGTCCAGCCAGGAATGGTCCCTGGCCCTTGGTGGAGCCCGAGTCATTCTCGGAGGAGCTTTCGACATTCCCCAAAAGTCTGGTTTTCTGGGGGACCCTGGAGGATCTTAATGTTTGTAGTGGCCAACTTGTGCCAGTCAGATTTCTTTCTTTCTTTCTTTCTTTCTTTCTTTCTTTCTTTCTTTCTTTCTTTCTTTCTTTCTTTCTTTCTTTCTTTCTTTCTTTCCTTTTATCTCTCCCCTATTCTTTTTTTCTTTCTTTCTTTCTTTCCTTTTATCTCTCCCCTATTCTTTCTTTTTTTCTTTCTTTCTTTCTTTCCCTTTATCTCTCCCCTATTCATTCATTCATTCTTTCTTTCTTTCTTTTTCCTTTTATCTCTCCCCTATTCTTTCTTTCTTTCTTTCTTTTTCTTTCTTTCTTTCTTTCTTTCTTTTTCTTTCTTTCTTTCTTTCCCTTTATCTCTCCCCTATTCTTTCTTTCTTTCCCTTTATCTCTCCCCTATTCATTCTTTCTTTCTTTCTTTCTTTCTTTCTTTCTTTCTTTCTTTCTTTCTTTCCCTCTCTGGGTTTTGGACTTGGGGGCACGGTTATACCCAGCCTCTCCTGCTGGGTGGGTCATATCCAGAAGGTGGTGCTGGGGGATGCTTGTTCCACCCTTTGGCCTATGGGGTGCCAAAGGGGTCTGTTCTGTCCCCCATGCTGTTTAACATCTACATGAAACCTCCAGGGGAGCTAGGTCGTCCGTGGGTGTGAGCTGCAGAGCCATCAAGATGCTGATGGGTAGGTTTTTTAGTTTTTATGGTTCTCTGTTTTTTGCTTTTAAAATAATTTTTCATTTGAAACTTTAAAAAAAATGTGGTTTTCGCCTGGTCTTTTAGCTTGCGTAACTTAAATTTGGTTAACTTTATTAGTCTTGTTTTCCATTGTATCTTTTTATTAATGTTGTGAGCCACTCGGAGCAGTGGTGTGCTAGAGTGGTGGGGCAGAAATATTTTAAATAAATAGAATGTGCAGGAAAATGACCCCGCAGTGTTACATGGGGCTATTTCCTGGTGCATTCTGGAGCAAAAAAGATTGAGAGCTAGCATGAGCCCTAGGGTGGGGAATTAGAATTCACCCCTTCTGGTGCCACTTGCCCAGACGTCAATTTCAGGTCACTATCAGAGTAATGATGATCTAATAGAGCCTTGGGAGACTGCTGTAATTCTGTGTCCAGGGAAAAGGAACCGAGGAGGCAACCTGGATGAGATAGCTAGTGTCAAGTCTGGGATTTTGAGGCCCCTTTGGCAAGACATCCCCTGAATCTGGGAGAGAGAGATCAGGCAAACAGGAAGCTCTCTTGCCTTCTTGGGTACTCCATGCAAAGTGGGGATGGGGGTGCTATTGGAGTGCCGGTTCTAAGCCCCCACAGCTGGCTGCTCTTGGAGTCGGCCCTGCGATAACACTGTTGAGAGGCTCCATGTTAAACATAAACCATGTTTCCTTGTTTCCTTGATGCCGATTCAGGGGGAAACCCTTGTGCTCCATGGGAGTCCTGTATTCTGTGGCTTTTCTTCCGCAGGCTCCAGTCAAAGGCCGTGTCCTGCAGTCTCGTATCCCTCCTCGCTTTGCCAAGAAGCAGAACAGCTTGTGCCTCGAGCAAGGGGACATTTCCGTTTCTGGAAACAGCCTGGGCACAGAAATCTGGGAGACGAACAGCCCAGGTGAGCCATATTTGCTTAGACTCCCCCTGTGGGTGGCCTGGTCTGCATATCCCTTGTTTCTCTGAAAGGATAGAATGGAACTGGGGGCGGCGATTTCAGCATCCCAGGAAGAATGAAATTCTTCTCTGCTGCTGGATTGAGGATATCTCATGTGGGTTATCCTTCCCACCGGCTCTAATTAGCTGAAAAGCTTTAAGAGTCTAGAAGGATACCCCACCCAGTTCTTTCTAGTCCTTCATTCAGTTCCAGAGACTCCTCCAGTTCTAGGCCTTTTCTTAATTCAGTTCGTAGTCCATGATCCCATGAAATCTCTGTCTCTCTTTTTTCTTGCAATAGCACTCTCTGTTCAGTCCACTGGCACAGATTCCTGGAATAAACCTGTCACTGCCTTTACCAGCAACGAATCCAGCGCCACCGAGGTGAGTGGCGCCTGATGTGTGGCCGTCTTGGTTTATGCCATGTTTATTCTGCCTTTCAGTGCAAATGTGAATCTAGGAATAAGCTGCACAATAAAACCGATGAGGTAGCAGACATCAAAAACACAGCTACCCGAGATAAAAAGATCGTCCCCAGATTAAAAGAAGGCTGGGAAAACTGAAGGCCTTTGCCTGGTGTTGAAAAGACAGGAGAGGCTGCCTTAGGTGGGAAGCGCATTCTAGGGGTGAGGAAGCCACCACTGAGGAAAGCCCGTTCTCCAGTATCGTTACACAGAATAGATCGTAGATATTCAGACTGTTATGATATGTGGCCTTTGCCCCATCATTCTAGATAAGTGCCTTTCAGGGTGTGTTCTGGGAAACTCTGGTCAGTTCCCTGGAAGTGTTGGGGATCCTTAGTGTGAAGGTTAGAACTGAGAAACAGTCTCCAGGGAATCTTGTCCACCTACTAGTACTGATCTTCCATCAAAACATGAGAAGAGTCCATCCTGTCCAGGTCTGATTCAGGTGTCACATCAAATGGTGGCCTGTTCAGAGCGGGAAAGGCGGACTTCGTGACTGAGGGGACATGTAGTGGTGCAGCCGCATATCGCTCCCAAAGCAGGAGAATTGAGCTTGTTAGTTTCCGACAAGGTCTCTTCGCATAGCCCATTGGTGTAAAACGACAAATGGGCCACTAGAAGAACCAAAGTTACAGGTAAGCAACCTGTAGCTTCTCAAGGGAGCTGGGTCTTCGCATAATGTGTCCGAATTTGTGCCTCGAGTGAAAATTCTGGATTGATTTGTTCTAGGATCCATATGTTTGTTTTCCTGGCTGTTTTCTGTGGTCTCCTCAAAAGTCTTCTCCAGCCACAAAGTTCAAACTGAATCAAAGTTCAGAAATCAAGTATTTGGCAGATATGTTGCCCAGTCTTCAAATATTTAGCTAGTGAATACTGGACATCGGACTTCACAGAAGGCAATTCTGAGGAGAGCCCTTGGGAAAGGCATTCCCAAATAAGAGCCAGACCACCTCCACCCACCATGTTGCAGGCGCTTGGCTTTGCTGTGGCCATCCAGTGGTGAGCGGAGGTGCCCATGGCTGCTCTCTCACCTGCCCTTGGCTTGCAGTCGTTCTCCTGCTCCAGGATGAGTAGAGCTTTCCTACCCTTATAACCCTTTCCCCAGCCAAGGGTTGACAAGGCAGGCACAGCCGGTCCTGGCGGAGGGTGAAGGGCTCTTTCTAGAAATCCTCCCTTTGCGTAAGAGGCAGGCCTGGCCGCTAGCCACGTAGGTGGTGGATGGCGTTCTGTGTTTGCTGCTGGGTGGTGGGAAAGACTGTGCGGCAGAAGGCAGAATTGGCTCCTTTGCTTGAGGCCACCAAGAAGCCATCTTCAGGCTGGCCCACGCTTGTGAAAACCACTGACTTCTTTTTTTTTAAAAAAAGCTAGAACACCAGGGAGAAATGTGGCGTGGCAGGGCAGAAGCTTCTCATTGGGTAGCCGCTTTGTTTGCGTGGAACCGCATGCCACGTGGAGCTCGGAGGGCTGGAAACGGCAGTCCTTCCTTGAGTTCCCCCCTTCTCTGTCAGGATGTCACAGTGCTGTGTGTTTCCCCACCCCTGCAGCACATCGTTGTTTAACGCTAGTGGGAATGTTGGGTCCCGCTTTGGGCGGCCGCCCCCTGTGCTGCTTTTGAGGTCCCTCCTAAGGCGGGGGGGTGAGTTGCTCTCCGCTTCTGGCTGAGCTGGGCTGAATTCCAAGGCTCAGTCCTAACGCTTCTCGTGCTCTGCAGGGATTTAAAGGCAGCCAGGGGGACAGTGGCATTGACTTGAGCGCAGAATCGCAGGAGTCCTCCGCCACTTCTTCCCAGCGCAGTTCTCCGTACGGCACTCTCAAACCTGAAGAGATGGGTGGAACTGGCCTGGTGGACCCCAAGCCCGATTGCCAGAAAGAACAAGCTCCAAAGCAGGCTGATAAAAAGGTAACCCGTGTCGCCAGTCACTGGTACCAGCGGCCTTGGCTGCATCTGCGCAGGTTCAAGTCTGGGTCCAGATCTGGGGCATCGTGGGAGGGGGAGGTCTGTTTTATCAGACCCCTTCTGGAGCCGGGACCAGGCGGGTCTGAACAGGGCTGAACTGGCTTGATCCTGTCCAGTAAATAAGAAGCCTTGAGGCCACCCATCAGCTCTCCTGACATGGATGGGGCTGGCGCTCTCCCTCTCTCTCTCTCTCACTGTGTCTTGCCTCCCGGGCAGGGCAGGGGCGGGGAAGAGAGTCCTGCCCATTTCATGAAGGGAATGGGGTCCAGGAGGGCCTCTCAGCCTGTTCCACAGGCCCCTACCCTGATGATAGCCGTAGGCAAACGGCAGGACCTAGAGGTCTCCGCCACGTCTGTAAATGCAGACCAGCGCAATTCGGGGAGATCTGTCAGCTCTCCTCTAAATTAATCTATTGTCTTTGGATTAATTTAGAATGGGATGAAGGGCGATGGGGACGGGGTTGTCCTCCTCTCACTAACTCCGGCACGAGTGTCAGTGGAGGTTTCCCCCCTCTCTTCTGGGTTTCGTTTCGGTCCGTAGCCTTTTATGCAACAATCGATAAATCAGGGATGGTGTGACTTGGACGGCCGCTTTTTGTCTTCCGTCTCGACCTTCTCTCTTCTCCTGTTAAGGATTCCGACCAAGGTTCGAGTCAGAGCAAGGACCACAAGCCCGGGCCAATCGGCAACGAGCGTTCCTTGAAAAACCGGAAGGGCTCTGAGGGAGCGGACCGCCTCGAAGGCAGTATCCCCCCAGTCAACGGGGTGGAGATCCACGTGGACTCGGTTCTTCCTGTGCCGCCCATTGAATTTGGAGTCAATCCTAAAGTGAGGATGGGATTTACATCTTACTTCCCCAAGTGTCTCGTGTGGTCTCTCTGGGCTTTCTCCTGAGCTTGTAGGGAGGGGAAGATGGGTTAGGTTTGTCGTTGAGGAAGAAGGATTTGTGTGGCACCTGCGCCTAGATTCATCTTCTAGATTTCAAGACTGGCACAAACCACCTTCTGCTGTGCAAGGAAGTGGGGCAAGGAAGAGGTCAGGGTCTCATTCATCCTCTTGGTGCCGCTGGGAATAGCCAATGGGGCACCAGCTGGTCTTGGTTATAGGAGCAGTAAGAGGGAACTCTTTTTATCTGACCTTCTGATTCACGCAGTGTTTTGACAAATGTTGATGGGAAAGATAAAATGATAATGATGATTTGGTTGGGGAAGGCAAGGGAGAAAGTAAAGCTCTTTTCGCCCTCAAAGTGCAGTCAGAGAGAGGTTGTAGCCTTGCTTATCTGTACAACAAAAGAGGAGTTTCCCATTGGTTTATGTCAGGGTTTCCCAAACCTGAGTCCCCAGAGATGGTTGGACTATAACTCCCGCCATCCCCAGTGGCCATCCTCAAGGCCATTGTGGCTGGGGATGATCAGAGTTGTAGGCCAACATCATCTGGGACCCCAGTTTGAGACCCACCCCCCCGGATGTTTTGAAAAATGACAAGTGGTTATGGGGATCGTGATTGTTACCTTCTGCTTGCTCCAAGTTCCTCCATTGCTGTTCAAGGCCATCCAAGCTAGTAGCCATCACCACATCCCGTGGCAGAGAATTCCATAGAATTAATTATGCGTTGTGTAAAAAAGTACTTCTTTTCGTTGGTCCTAAATTTCTTGGCCTTCAGTTTCAGACACATGGCATCCTCCCATAGGATCCCTGTCCGTGGGGGTCAGGCTTCCCAGTGTTGGGGGTGGTGGGCAGGGCTTATCCTGGCTACAGCAGTGTCCCCTAAATGCAGGACATTTCCCCCTGTGGGAGTTAATGGCCATCATTCATGTATATGGGAGGGAGTAAAGGGCATTTAGGGACAGCAGGAGGCAGGGGACCTAGCCTCCTTCCTGCCTCTGGTGATCCCAATTCTTGATTAAGAATAAAGTCTGCGGCCCCTTTTTTTACACAGCCTCATCCTGGGTTCTGTTTGGGCAACATGCGAGGCAGTATTAGCAGGGCTCAGGAAATCCACTGGTCTGCTTGTCTGTGATGAGTGGAAATTGACAAGTGAAAAAAAATTGACAATTGAAATTGACAAGTGAAAAAAAATTGATAATTGAAATTGACAAGTGAGATTGACAAGTGAAATTGACAAGTGGGGAAAAAAATCGCGGGTCATGTACCAGCATCGCTCGGCGAGTAAAAGTTTTTCTCTGGCTGGTGAACAGAGCCAACATTTCTTGACCCCTGAATATTAGGTACCGGCTTATATAGAGAGTGCCTCTTTACAGGACTCGGACTTCAGTCTGCCCCCTGGTTCGGCCTCCAGTACGGCAGCGAACTCGGTAACGAAATTACAGGATCCCCTCGCCAGCAATGTAAGTACATCTGGTTTCCTCCCGCCCCGCCCCACCTGATCTGCTTTTGAGCTCCTATGTCTTTATTTTTATTTGTGTTTGCGTTTCCAATTGGCCCGATGTTCTCAAACCCCACCTGCTTCTGAAGCTACGAAGGAATTGCCGGAACTTTCTCTAAAGAGACCTGAATTAACTCGGTGCCAGGAAAATCCCGCTGGTGCCCAGAATGCTATCGCAGCAGCGGAAGTCAGCTTTTGAAGAATTCTTTTCTAAGGGATTGGAATCTTTTTTAAAAAACCAAGTCCCCGGGTGCCAAACTGTCCATCTGTGTGTCCGCAGGCTGGGCTCACGCAATCCATCCCGATTCTCCGAAGAGACCACCACCTCCCGAGGTGCATTGGCTTGAACCCCATGTCGTTCCCCACAGCAGACTTGACACTCAAAGTAAGTGGTGTTTCGAATGCAGGGCAAACAGGATGGGGCAGACGGGCGGGGTGGAGGTGAAGCCAGTCGACCTGGGGGTGCCCAACAGGCAGGCAGGCAGGTGGGAATCATGTGGGGTTTCTCCCCCAGTGTAGGAGGGTATCCCTTTAAGAGGGGCTGTGCAGTCTTCTTGCTCCTCACAGATAGGGCCATAGGCAGATTGGACTTGGCCCCATAGTACACCAGCACCTCCCGGCTGGACTCTTCATGGTGAATACTGTCAATGTTACTTTCGCAGCAGCAGCAGACACACACACACACACACACATACAGCCCTTTGCAAGGCTCACAGCTATTCCTAACGGGCCCTGGTGGTGGCTTGGTGGCCACAGGCCATAGGGCCACTCCCCTGTGTGGTTTTGCTTTCTGCTCCTAGAAACACAGGAACAGAGGAAGCTGCCATATACTGAGTCAGGCTCTTGGTCCGTCTGGCTCAGGAATGTCTACCCAGACTGGCAGTGGCTCCTCCGAGGTTGCAGGCAGGAGTCTCTCTCAGCTCTGTCTGGAGATGCCAGGGAGGGAACTTGGAACCTTCTGCTCTTCCCAGAGTGGCTCTATCCCCTGAGGGGAATTATTATTATTATTATTTTTACATTTATATCCCGCTCTTGCTCCAAGGAGCCCAGAGCAGTGTTCTACATACTTGAGTTTCTCCTCACAACAACCCTGTGAAGTAGGTCAGGCTGAGAGAGAAGTGGCTGGCCCAGAGTCACCCAGCAAGTCTCATGGCTGAATGGGGATTTGAACTCGGGTCTCCCCGGTCCTAGTCTAGCACTCTAACCACTACGCCACGCTGGCTTTCGTCTTACAGGAATATCTTCCGGCGCTCACGCTTCTAGTCTCCCATTCATATGCAACTAGGGCAGATCCTTCTTCGCAAAGGAGAGTTTCCAGAGCTGTAGAATCCCAAACACAGGTTGCCGGCTGAGGCTACCTGGCCTGTTAATTGGTAGCCGGCCAGCCTACGCCCTTTGGCAGTCTTGGACCATAATTTTTGCCTTCTCTCTCCTTGCAGATGGAGTCGGCACGTAAAGCTTGGGAGAACTCACCGAGTCTACCAGAACAGAATTCTCCGGGTGGCACCGGCTCCGGCATCCAGTCTCCTTCCAGCGTGGGGGCTTCCAATGGTGTCAGCTACAGCTCCTTTGGTGGCGTTTCGGTGCCCCCGATGCCGGTGGCTTCCGTCGCTCCGTCTGCTTCGATGCCAGGTATGCGTCTTGCTTTCTGGCCAGGTTACGTTCCGGCTCGTGTGTGAAGTGCTCCCCGATAACTCGCAGGGACTTCGGGGTCTGTCTGGCCAATATGTGAATGCAGCACCTCCATCCTAGAGGAGATGTGAACTAAAAGCTCTGCGGAAAAGCTCCTGCTGGAATCCCTCATAGGGTTTTCCAAGAGCCAATCTACCTGCAGCTTCCTGCTTGCTTTCTCAATTTATTCTTTTTTTCAAGATCCTAATTTTAATCTTTTTTTAAAACAAAATTCAGGGGCTTACAAATTATATTTATTAAAAATTTGCGGGGGAAGCAAGAAGCTGTACATGGCTCTGAAACATTATCCCCTGATCATTCCCCAGCCTCTTCTCTGCCTTTTGAGAAGATGCCATGTGATGCCCATCAATTTCCAGGGTTTTTCTCTACAGTCACAAAAGTGGGAAATTTGCCTGTCCTTGATTAAGAACTGAGAGTCTCATCATGCCTAAGTTTTGTGCCAGATGTTGTACGACATGCTCCATGGAGGAAGAGTGGGATATAAATGTAAAATAAAATGAAATTGTATTTTGCACACCTCCCACAGTTACACTGAATATGCTCAGCTCTGCTTATTTGCCAGTTGTGGAGTCCATTTGCCGTTTAACTCATGAACAGGCATTTATAGCAAAGACTGACGGAGGGTTAGAATTTGAAGTGGAGGCTGCTTCCTAGAGAGCTGACCTTGGAGCCCTCAGTCTCTGTGATGTTTCCAATGGATCCTACTGAACCCTCTGCTGTGGCGTCAGTACAAGAGGTTTTGAAGAGATTCTGTGGCTGAGAGACGTAATGGTTGCCCATCTCTAGCCTTTCTGTTCTCTGTTAGAGGAGGGCACCCAGTGTGGCTTAGCTCCATCCCCTCGCTCTCTAGAGCAGGGTTTCTCAACGTGTGGGTCCCCAGATGTTATTGGACTTCAACTCCCATAATCCCCAGCCTCAATGGCCTTTGGTTGGGAATTATGGGAGCTGAAGTTCAGTTACATCTGGGGACCCACACGTTGAGAATCTCTGCTCTAGAGCAAGACTTGGGTAAAGGCATGCAGCCTTTAAGAGCTGGTGCAGGGAGATCCCGCCTAGTTTCTTGTTCTGCCAGTTCTGGAGACAGCCACATACTCAGACCTTGCTCCTGTGAAGAGCTCGATTTGCACCAGATTTAGTCCAAATGTAGAGACAGTGAAAGGAAAGTAGGCTGATTAGTTCTTACTAGAGCAACTTGTTAACTGGGTTTCCTGCTTCCTTCCCTGCCTTCGACACATGCATATATTCAGGCAAGTTGTGGCAAAAGAGGGCAGGATTTGGGTCCTGGTGGGACTGCTATGCTGCCCAGAAGGGAGGTGATGGGGGCAGCAGAAGAGAGACGGCGGCCAGCTCCCTGCCCCTCCTTTGGGTGTGACCATTTCTTGCATTCTCCACTTTCAGGTAACCACATCACCCCCCTGTATTTAGACGGCCATGTCTTTGCAAGCCAGCCACGTCTCGTCCCCCAGACGATACCTCAGCAGCAGAGCTACCAACAGGTAAGACGCCGCCTCGGTAGCCCTCTCCGCAAAGGGTCTGCTTTTAGAGTGGGCCTCCAAAACAAAGACTGGAACCCTTCTTGGGAGGTCTGAGAATGAATGCTTTGAAGTTGGCTCGCGGGTTCCTTGGATTCCCCTGCTGCGGTCTTTTCATCTCCCACTAGGAATATCGGAAGCTGCCTTAGAGGGAGTCCGAGCTTTGGTTCATCCAGGCTGAGTTTTGTCTCCCACTGACCGGCTGCAGCTTCTCCCGGGTTTCAGGCAGGAGTCTTTCCCAGTCCTACCTGGAGATGCTGCCAGGGATTGAACCGGGGACAGCGTTTGCTTCTTCTGACCTTCTGGCTGCCTCGGGGGCAGCATCTCTCCGTCATCCATACGCAAAAAGGATTTTGCCGCTGGGGGAAGTGGGGGCATGTGAGGGGAAAACAACCCCCCCCGCCCTTTTCACTCTAAATATCGCCGCTGCTGCAGCAGGATGTCAGTGGCTGCCTGCAGGAAGTGGGGGTGAGGGAAGAGTGCCCCACCTTTTCTTTACCGTTCAAAATGCCAGGAGCGGCGGCGGCGGCCTGACATCACACACAAAGGGGGCGTGGCTCCGTAGGCTCCGCCTCCAAAGCCCAGCGAGCGCCTCTCCCCCCTCGCATTTCAGACAGCCGCCTGCTGCCTGAACAGTGTTTATTTCCCTCTCTGGTTGAGGGAGAGAAAGGGAAAGGAACGCTGTTCCGGCAGCAAAACGGCCGCCTGGAAAGGTAGGGGGAGAGGGGCTGGCTGGCATCCTGAGGCAGCGCCCGTGAGCCAGGCGGGCACGGATGTTCCTGGAGGGTGGCGGGGCCAGAGATCGGCCTCCGCTGCTCCTGGCGGTTTGAAAGGTAAAGAGAAGAGGGCACTCTTCCCTCCTGCCCCGCTTCCTGCAGGCAGCCACCGACACGGCCCCCCGTCCTGCCTCAGCAGCGGTCATATTTAGAGTGAAAGGGGGGGGATTTCCCCTCACTCCCCCACCGTCCCTGCAGCTGCTGCCGCCCCCAGAGAGGCGCGGCAAAATTGGAGGAGCAGTGAGCCGCCCCTCAGATTTCCCCGCCGTCGGCAGATGCCGCTTCTGCCTTCATCCGCCGGTGGGCTGCCTCGTCCTCACCTTTGTTTTCCCTTCTGCAGGCGGCTGCTCAGCAAATCCCGCTTTCCCTCCACACGTCCTTGCAAGCCCAGGCCCAGCTTGGCCTGAGGGGCGGCCTTCCCGTCTCACAGTCCCAGGAAATCTACAGCTCCATCCAGCCCTTCAGGTAACGGGGTCCGTCCCCTCCCGCTCCTTCGCCTGGGGCTGGATCTTCCAGTCTGCTCTGGCTCCATTAGGGCTGTTCGGTTCTGGAGGAAGTGTGGGCCAAAGCAGTGCTATCTATGGAGGTTCCACTCACTCTCTCCCAGGCACGGAAGTTCATAGCGGCCCTTCTGGGTAAGGGAAGCAGAATGAAAATCTTGTCTGGAATAAGCAATGATGTGCAAGCACACCGTCCTTAACGAATGCCTCAAAGCAGTTTACAAATAAAAGGTTTTGTCTCTGGCGTGAAACTGGCACAGAAACGAAGCCTTCCGTTCTCTGCTGCTCTGGGTCCAAGGGCGTCTCACGTGTGGGTTATCTTGACCCACAGGGCTCCCAAGGCAGGACTGTGCTAATTAGCTTAGCTTTTAAGTTCGGGAGGAGCAAGCCCCTCCTCAGTTCTTTTCGTACCAGAAGCGAAAGGTACATTGATGAAACAGGAACCTGGCAAAAAACTAGGTACAATAACAAGTCAAAAAACACACGCAAATAACTAAGCTACAATTTTATATATCTATGTGGCACATGAGAACTATCCCAGTCCCTGGGCAGTAGGCGCTGGCCCGAAGGCCAGCCTTCTGGGTCGAGACGCCCTTGGACCCCGCCGCAAGAAGGAGCCTTCACGGCGAGTAACCAGTGCTCCCTTCTCAAGCCTGTCTTCTCCCCACTTGTTACTGTAGATCTCAGGTTTACATGCACCCCAGCCTATCCCAACCCAACACCATGGTCCTGGCAGGAGGCACGGCCCTGAAGCCCCCGTATTCTGCCTTCCCGGGCATGCAGCCCTTGGAGATGGTGAAGACACAGTCTGGATCTCCTTACCAGGCAGTGAACGGGAGCCAGGCACTGGTTTACGAAGGCCAGATCAGCCAGGCACCTGGAATGGGAGCCTCGCAGATGATGGACTCGCCGCTTACGCAGGTGAGGACGTGGTGGTTGTCGTGCAAATCACACTCGTCGTAGGTCTTTCCTCTCTCGGCAAAAGAGGGGATCCTGATACTGGGTTGGGATGCGTGAGGATTTTACTTTTTTTAAAAAAAGTCTATCCTACTTGACTTTGTTGTTAGTTGCTTTGGATGTTGCAAAGTCATCACTGTCCGTCAGTAAACATCAAAACGGGAATACGCGGCAGCAGAAGAAGGGGTCTTGCTCCCCAGCAGAACAGCATAAAGTTGTTTCCGCTGCTCCTTCAAGCCCAGCATTGCCTGAGCTGACGGCAGGCAGTTCCCAAAGGAGTCCAGTGGGTCTTGCCTGTCTGAGATACTTTTAAATGGGAGAGTGAAGCTGGGTATAAAAATATTAAAAAATATATAAATGAAATAGACAATTCAGTTTTGCTGCACGAATGTTTTTGCAAAGCATGCCTTCCAGCACTGGACTGCAGCCCCATTCCTAATAATAATTTTAAAAGGAACTACTCCAGAGGGTTGGATTTAGAGCAGTCTCCTTTCTAGATTTCCGAGCTCAGGCTTGCCCTTCTTAATCCGAAGGGCAAGCCTTAATCAGCCGCTTGTCCCACAAGTGAGCATGCAGAGATCCAGGTGCACAGCTGTGTGCGTGCCAACCGCTTCGGCATGCAAGGATTCCCCCGGAGCACCCAACCTCTTCTTGCCCCATGCCCTGCAGTTTGAGAGCGGTTGATTCAGAAGGCAGGGGTTCCGTGTGTATGGGATGGATTCTAGCTTCTGACATTTGGGCAGTGTCCGTAACCTCTGGCTGCCAGTACCAAATCTGCTAGTCCGTTTTGGCATCCAGATGCACGGCCCTGGTGGCTTTTAGGAAACAACTGAAGACATGTCTCTTTATGCCAGCCTTTGAGCCGAAGTTTTCGTTGATGTTTTGAGTCTAAATGTGTCAACCTTTGGGGGTTGTTCCGTTACTGCACACTGCCGAGAGACGTTGGTAGTGGGCGGCATATAAATGTGTTAAATAAATTTTTTAAAAATCCGTGCTGTTCTGTGAGTTGGCTCTCCCTTACCTGTGTCCCAGGTAACCCGAGCTGCGCTACAGGTGAGTGTGGTGGCCGGGCGGGAATCTGGATCCAATAATTTCCAAGCTCTCGGTTACAAGAGCTTCGAAATTTTCCTGACCCTCGAGCCTCTTTTGGTCCTTGGGAGCAGCATTCCAGACCGACTCCCAGATAACTGTCTGCTGGTTCCCCTGCAGCTCACCATGCCAATGCCTGGGTCCCAGCTCCAGATGCCCCGTTACGGTTCTGGCCAACAGCCCCTGATATTGCCACAGTCCATCCAGCTTCCTCAGGGCCAGAATCTGCCTGTCGGAGCTCCTCGTCGGATCCTCTCGCCTGGCTCCCAGCCATCTGTCCTTGCCTCGAGCAGGGAGGTAAGAACAGACCGGTTGAGTATTTGGCCTTTTTGGAAATGACCGTGTTTTTATATGTAGTCCTTCATAAGCCATGCCTTTCCTAGGAGAGCTGGTCTGGTGGTAGCAAGCATGAATTGTCCCCTTGGCTAAGCAGGGTCCACCCTGGTTGCATATGAATGGGAGACTTGATGTGTGAGCACTGGAAGAGATTCCCCTTAGGAGATGGAGCCGCTCTGGGAAGAGCAGAAGGTTCCAGGTTTCCTCCCTTAGCCAAGTATTTCGCCCCATTTCAAGATAGGTATAAACTGAAAGGAAAGAATTCTGCATCTCATTTACTTTCCCTCTCCAGGCCTCCCACGTGGAACTAAAAGGATTCCACTTCACAGACAGTAAACAGAATATGCCCACTGGAGGATCCGTAACGTCACATCACGCATATAGGTAAAACAAAATTTGGTCTTTTTGGTCACTCAACTTCCAGAGGAGCGCTTTTTTGTCCATTGAAGCAATAACCATAAATGGTTTTGTAGAACCTTAAGCACCATTGGATTACTGCAATAAGCCTTATACAGTCATCCCTCGCCAGCCACGGGGTTCCCAATCGTGGTTTTGAGTACCCACGACCGGTGATTTGGGGAGATTTTTTCCTATTTTTTACTGTATTTTTCTGTCTTTGCATCCGTGATTCTCCTCACCCCCTTTTGCCAGTGATTTTAATGGCTCGTCTATGGTGAATTTGCCAACTGTGAGGTTTTCCTGAAACAGATCGCTTGCAGTTGGTGAGAGATGCCTGTATCCTGTTTTTACCTCTTATCATGGAACTCAAGGCAGTGTCCGTGGGATTCCCAGGATTCTGGCTGGAATGAGACCACCTTCTCTTCAACAAGGTGGTTGCATCACATACCCTCAGACTATAACCCATTTCTTAATTGCATCACAAGAGATCTTAATTAAAACATGCACCCATTCAGATGAAATCTGAGCTGCACCCGCTGCAAATGATGCTAATTTGTAAATCACTGGCTAGAAATATCTGTAAATGCAGCAATTTATTTGAGAATCCTTTCTGTACTCAGCATTTTAAGAATGATCTCTGGGGACCTGCTTTCAAATCTCAGTAGCTTTCTGTTGCTGATGAAGGTGGAAGGCTAAATGTCCAGTAAAATAGTTTTATGCTGATTTGTTCAATCACTTATTTATTTAGGAATGACTGCATCTGGCTAAAGATCCCAAGGTTCATTCAAAGTTGTGCCGCTTAGTTGTTTTCTCTATGCAGGTTAAAAAATAGATTCCGGGACACCAAATCTGCTTAATTTTGGCAACTGAGGTATTTAATGTAGTGGTGTGGTGGAGTTTGATAGTTCAGTACAGAAAGGATTGTTGCTGAGCAGTATGGTGGACTGGTTGGGGCAATGGATGTGTGGGGTGGGTAGCGTTAGCAGCATGGGGAAGAAGAGTGCCTCCTACCACTGGCAAATTCTAAATGTCCAAGTTCATGGGCCACTGTCAGTTGTGAGCAGTATTCCCTCTAAAAGGGATTCCCAGATGTTGTTGACTACAACTCCCAGAACCCCCAGCTGCAATGGCTTTTGCTGGGGGATTCTGGGAGTTGTAGTCAACATCTGGGAATCCCTGTTAGACGGAACGCTGGTTGTGAGTGCCTTGTTCAGGGCCCTCTTGCTTGATTCTGGTTCCTCTGGGTTTATCCATCTGAATATTTCACCTTGAGTTCTTGTTCTTTCTCCCCCCCCAACTCCCCCGCCCCCCACAGGCCTAGTTCTGCCAGCCCCAGCGGGAAGCCCTCTGGACCAGCCGTCAATTTGAGTTCTGTGCAGGGGCATTACATCCAGCAGGTAAAGGATAGCCTTCTGCTGCAATTGGTTAGCCTTCCTGATTGGAAGAAAGCGAGCCTGTAACCGCAACATGCAGAGACTCAGCAGGAATTCTCCTCTGAGAGCAGGTAATTCTGTTGAGTTGACCTCATTGGCTTGTTTAGTCACTCTTGGTGGAAAGGTGGCAGCAGAATTACCCACCCCCAGAGGAGGACAGAGCAGAGGCACCTCATACAGAGGTAGAGAAGACTCCTCTGCAAGTGAGTGATCTGGGCCTCAGGGGGGCCCTTTTATTACTTAACTAACACATGTCTCACTTTGGGAATGTCCATACAGGTAAAGTGTGCCGTCGAGTCCATTTCGGCTCCTGGCGCCCACAGAGCCCTGTGGTTGTCTTTGGTAGAATACAGGAGGGGTTGACCATGGCCTCCTCCCGCGCAGTCTGAGATGATGATGCCTTTCAGCATCTTCCTAGATCCCTGCAGCCCAATATAGGTGTTTCCCATAGTCTGGGAAATACACCAGCGGGGATTCGAACCGGCACCCTCTGGCTTGCTAGTCAAGTCATTTCCCCGCCGCGCCATTAGGTGGCTCGGGGGAATGACCGTGCTGCTTGCAAATTGGCGTGGTTCTCTTGGGTTGCCAGTTCTGGTGCCCTTTCCGTTGTCTTGGCACGGTGTGTACCCCCTCTCTTGACTGCAGGACCCCGAGACATGTGGGGTGCGTCTTTCTGGCCCGACTGAACACTCTCTTACGGTCCAGCAGGCAAAACAGCGAGTGGATGAAAGCAAAGCCAACCTGGCTGCTGTCAAACTGCAGGAGCCGCCCTCTGCCAGTCAGATGAAGCCGGTACGCACCGGAGCGATCAAGCCACAGGCCGTCAAAGTGGAGGAGAGCAAGGCCTAAGTGGCCGTGGCCCCGTGGATGCCTGCCAGCTGGTCCTGCTTGACCGAGAGAGAGAGAGAGAGAGAAAGAGAGAGAGAGAGAAGACTCTGCACACCACCCCCATTCCCCCCTCTTCTTCTTCCCCCCCAAAACTGGCTGCACCAAGACTTTTCACCAGACCGGCCACAACTCGGCATCACGAAACCAGCTGCCTAAAGCAATGTCCTCTGAGCCCCCCAACAAAGCCGTTCTTGAACCGTGGGTTGAGACGTTGGCCTGCTTGCTTTGAAAGAAACCGACCCCTCCGTGCTCCACCCACCCCCCCGGGACTGTGGAACGGCTGCAGCCATGTTCTTTTTCTCGTTCCCACTTGCAGCTAGCCGCGGATCGTTCTTTCGGTAATGCCCGTTCCCCACTCCACCCCTTTCCCCATTTCTGTCTCAGCAGGGCGGCAACAGGAGGGCGCGAGTGTGTGGGAAGCTTTTTTAAAAGACCACTGAGGTTTTTAAGGAAAAAAAAACAGAACGCTGTGTCTTTGTTTTATAGCTGAACTTTTCTATGTTCTCTCATATATTCCCCCCCGCCGCCACCGCCGCCATCTTTGCCTCCTGGAAAAGGACCCCCTGACTCAAAATCATGTACTCGAATGGACACCCCCCTCTTTATGGCGGGGGGGGCGGGTTTCTGGTGTGAGAAATTGAGATTTCTAGACTCTTAAATAGAGCTGTGTAGGAGCTTGGTTCTCAGGTCTTTCATTCTGAGTCCAAACAGGATAGGTAGAGGTATTTGGCAACGTTGGGAATGTTTCCGTTTCATTCCATTAGAGGCAGAGCTTGTTTTAGAAGTAAAATGTATAAGAGAAATATTTATAGTCGGCTAAAACCCCTTGAATCTCAAAGCTTGCCCTGTTTTACTGTAGCTCTGCACCCCCACAGGCTTGTGCGCATAGCAAAAAGCAGCCTTGGTTTTGTGTCCGGAAATGGCACTGAGCTTCCCCCTATAAGGACCTCCCTATCTGATCATCGACATGGAGTTTGGGGTGGCTTTTATTTTTGTCAATTTCTGGAAATGGTTAGATTTTTTTGAGGTGAAATGCAGAATCTGATCAGGAAGCTCATTGCCTTGCATGGATGAAGAGTTAGCTAAAGCCAATGCGTTGATGCGGATTACATTTTGTAACTGTGATATGTGCACTGTTCTTTCTGTTGTTTTTTTCTTTCCCCCTCTCCGTTTATGTGCCTGCCCCCAATCATTTTGGATTCCTGTCAAGGCATCTTGACAGAGTCTATTTTAATTTCTTCTTTCTTCATTTCAGGTGTTTCGTTTTTAGTTTGTAAAAATCGCTACCGAAGCAAACCAGTAGAAGCCCTTTTGCGTAGCAAACTGCAGCAGATACTTTATTCCTTTAAGCAACAAAAATTGCTGTGTGTAAAAGAGGCTTCTTAATTTGTATTTGGTTCCCTCTCTCACTCTCTCTCTCTCTCTCTCCTCCTGCCCTTTGTCCGTCTCCCTGTCCCCAGGCAAAGAATTCTTTCCTAGTCTAGTTGCCTCAAGTAGTTATCAAAACACAGTCTCTCAGTAATGTTGTGTTCTTGCTGAGCTACTCTGCTGTCAGAAGGGAGGATCATGGTAGATTTGGTTTCCCATGAATGATTTTAAAAGATGCCAGGTCTTGAGTGGATTGGGTCACCTCCAAGCTGTCATCTGCTCTCGATGCTTCTGTTAAAAAGAGAAAGAGCATTGGACTGCCATTCTGAAAGTAAGGAAGGAAATGCTCACTTTCTCGAGTAGACAACAGCTTGCTATTCACAAATGGTCTCCACTACCTTTCCATTGATGTCAAGCTAGTGATTTCTCTCTTGGTTCCAAAGACGACCTTTTGAACAAGGAATGTATTTTAAGAAGGGGCATCTGAAAGATTTGAAGAGCATGCCCTCACAGATATCTTTTAAAGATGTGTTTGAATTTCTTACGCTAGGTATAAATTGTGCCATTTATACGATAGCTCTAGCCCAGACTTCTAAGCTCTTTTAACATAGTCATAGCAATGTCCCCGTATGCGTGCGTGTCCCTTAATACCAAACCACGGAGAAGCTCTGAGATAGTTGGTGCTTTAAAAATAAATATAACTGAATAAATTGTCCTTTTGGGGAGGTTTTATTTTGAGGGCTTTTAACTTTTATGGCAGACCCCCTTCTAGCATCTTATATACTGGTTTGAGATTTAGTAATATTGGGGGCGAAGATGTACCCTTACCACGTCCCTCCACCTCTGTCCCCATACTTTTCAAACACACTGGCATTAGTTTATCCCGTATACTCACCCTCTCTTTCTCCGCTTCATGCCTCCACTCTGAAAAATTGTGAGCAATTGAATTTGTTGTGAAACTGCTCCCTTATATTCTTCCTCTTCCTCCATCCCTCCGTCTCTCTCTCTCTCTCTCTCTCTCTCTCTCTCTCTCTCTCAACAAATTGGAATGTTGCTTTTTTGTTTTGTTGGCTCACACTTTCAGCACCCTTTTGATGCATTTTAAGACATACTTTCTTTCTTTTGTATATGACTTCCAGAGGTCCCCTTGTAATGGGGTGGTGGGGGCGGGGGGGGGCTAGCTGGGTTTATTACTAGATGCAAAATGTCACAGAAACTCATTCTGGTGTAAATTTGATCAGAAATACAGTACTTACTATAGAATGGAAGAAGTTGCCTTCTGTTAACCCTGTGCCCAGCACTATCTGTCGTCCCCCCCCCCCCCAATGAAACACTAGAATTTATTTATGCGTATTTGATGTTGTAGGTCTAGGAGAAAAAGTAAATGTTTCACTGCTCTATTTATATATAATGTCTGGATTCATTCTGTGTAGGAAAGGCCAAATTTTCCCATAGAAAAGCATAGCCCATCGTTTGCATTACCTCCTGGTCCTCCCCTCCTTTTTCTTTTTTTAATTTACGTGACTGCTGACTCCAGTTCACAGGACTCGTTTTTAATACGACTTTGGGCCCATGCTTTTTTAAGGTGCATTGTCCTTTTTCGCCACATATTGTTGATTTGAGAGCCATCTCTGGTTCCTCCAGTGGTGCAGTGCAAAGTTTTCCATTGCAGGGCCGGAGATGAGGGGCGAATAACAACGGGTTGGGGATGAGGAAGCATCCGTGTTGTAGGTGTGGAGGTGGCCCTTCTGCTTCCATCCTCCATGCAGCTGCCCTGACACGTTAGTCTGTCCTGATGAGGCAGGGGGAGGAAATGCCGCTTGGCACGAGTGACCTGCGTCATGTTAGAGCCACAAGCAGATCCAAGAGCTCCCATGATTTGGAAAGTTGCAACGTGTGATTTCCAGTTTGCGGAAGGGAGGCCACATTCTTGCATCAGATGGCCTCTCGTTGGAACCAGCTCATTGTGTTCATTTTTTTTACGACTGGGAGACAATTTGCTCCAAACCAGGATCCTAGCAGGCTGTTACTACTAAGGTCAAACACCAAGGGGAGAAAGACGCAGGGGCTCCATTCCGCAGCCCGAGCGTCGGCCAAGCAGCTCTCTTCCAGGGCGGATACTAAGCTGCGGTTTTTAACCAACCGACTTAACCAAAGGGGTTTTTTTCTTCTTTTTCTTTTGGCCATTGTCGTATGTAAATAATGTTCCCATTCTGCATCGCCTCAGCTGCACTCAGTGTGCGTTTCCTTCCCTTGCAATCTCTTGTACCTTTTTAAGCTTCTTAATACTAAGGTTTAGTGGCCTGGTGTGTAGCAGACAACAGACTCCTACCTATGCTTTTAAGTTTTAAAGTGAAACTGCGCAGGCCCTGATGAAGCACTCCTTGTGGCGAAACGTCTGTGATTTACTCCCTCCTCTGTCAGTTCATAGCAGCAGCGGTTCCGTTGTTTCTGCTGCCCGCTGAATTTCATCCCTATTCTCGGCTGGTGTAGGAGGTCACCCAAGCTTGGTGACCAGCCAACTTCTGGAGACGACGTAAAAACAGATCTCTCTTCCCTGCAAGCATACTCCAAACTGTTCCTTAGTTCCTTCTTTTTTGGCTCGAATGGCTTTGCAGTTTTGTGATATGCTTCCCGCAAGGACCACTGAGTGCTACTCATCTTGTTTTGAGTTCTGTTTCTGCCTCTGCCTTTATGCAGACTGAACTCCCTTTCCATGCTGTTGGTTTGTTTGGCCTGGTTTCGCAGTATTGAAATTTTAATTTTTTTAAAAAGAGATCATAGTAACTCTGCAAATACAGGATCTTCTGCGTATAGGACTGGCCCATCCTATCACTTGAAGATGACTGCATAGACACAGCAAAACTAGTCCAGCTGCCCTGTTGACTTTTGCAAACCACCCCTAACTTGTTCAGTGGCTTCGACAAGCTGCAACCACCTCATGGGTTAGGTGGGAATTGCAACGGCATTGTGGCATTCATTTGGCACGTCAAAGGCATTCTTTATAGCAGGTTTTTTCTTCTCTATAAATTGCATTTGTTGTTTTTAAAGAGGATATTGTAACCTGTACAGTAAAACTTTTTTTTTTTGGCCTTTGCTCTGTTTGTCTTTTCATGTAGATCAGATGCTGAAAGGGCAAATGATGACTAAATATGTTAACATGCAATGTGTTTAAATCTTTCTGGGAAACTTAATGTGGACTGGAACCTCTAATCATGGAATCGCCAGGCCAGTGGCAGCAACACTCTCTCTTGCCCTTCTTTTCTTGTTTCCAGTCCCTTTGGTTTCTTGTTTCAAATATGTGATTGTATTAGCTCTTTCCATACGAAAGAATTCTCCTTATTTAAATAAAAAAAAATTAAAAGCAGGTCATGCTTGTCAGAATTGGCACATTCTCACCATAATGGTCAAGGATGTAAGAGGTGCTCTCCTGGATCAGACCAGAAGTTTTCCTCCTTTTCCCGATTGTGACCAGATACTTCCAGGAAGCGACAAACAGAATAATGGAAAGTGACAGCCCTCCATTCCGTTTGGCCAACCCGTTGACCATACGTGGCATCTGGGATTCTGCCCCACATTCATGGAAGTTCTGCTAATAGTCATTGGGCGCAGTGTTTCCTCTTAACAGGGATCACCTTTGCTTTGGGATTATGGGGGTTGTAGTCATCAACATCTGCGAATCCCTGTTAGAGGGAGCACTGATTCAGATGACCCGCCAAAAATTGGGAAGGCAGGAACCAGAGGTCCCTGGTGAGCATGTTGTCCAGACCCACCAACCAGGCATACCCCAACTTCACCCCTTCTTGATCTGCCCAACTTCACCCTTGGGTTAAACATCTTAGGCTGAAGCTTGGAAGTCCAGCCACCAACCCGAGGTCAGTAGGTTCAGACCTGCCAAGGGTGCACCTTCTCCGGGAACTTTTGGTTCCCAGCTTTCTGATTTCTGGCAGGTCATTTGAACCTGCCATTGATTGACATAAGATGGTCAGCCTGGCTGACGTCCCGTCCAAGTCCCGCATCGGAACTTCAAGAGGTTCCAGTCGGAAGTTGGTTAGATTCTGTTCAAAGAAGAATTTATTTTTTTTTTAAAACCCTTTCTGCACCGGTTTATATAAGACCACAACTTACCTATCAGGTTACATATTCAAATTACAAACATGACCCTGCATGAAATAAGCAATCATTGTGGAGATTGGCTGTGCAGTAAACAAACAGATGAAACATGCTGTCTTGAATGAGAAACTCAGATAATGCAACTTGCCTATCCCAGTACTGGTCAAGGTGTCATTTCACACGGAGAACTTAGTACATTTGTAGATTTGTTTTCTTATATTGTCTCCTCTTCCTCCAAGGAGCTGAAACAAGTGCCAGACACATGAAACAAGCTAGCCCTGGGTCCTGCCCCACCCTTGGGTTGGGGTCCAGACCACTTAAAGAGTAAGGTTAAAGGTGTGCCATTGAGTTGGTGCGGACTCCTAACACCCACGGAGCCCTGTGGTTGTCTTTGGTAGAATACAGGAGGGGTTGACCATTGCCTCCTCCTTCCTATATTGCTGCTGCCTGATATAGGTGTTTCCCATAGTCTGGGAAACAGACCAGTAGAGATTCGAACCGGCAACCTCTGGTTTGCTAGTCAAGTCATTTCCCCGCTGCCAGGTGAGCATGTTGTCCAGCCCCATTTCCCCCAGGTAATTATGAACAGGAATAGAAACACTGCTGTGTGTTGTCACTTTATCTTCTGCCCATCATGGTATAGGTTGTGTTGGAATAGGGCGAAATCCTAGTTACAGTAGGATGTGCAGAGGGCACATAGACTCTTTACAGCAGCCCAGGGAGGTAGGCCAGTATAATCCCCATGTTGCAGATGAGTGGGGCCGAGGCCCAAACAGAGTGTCTTCCCTAAAGTGAGCTCCTGGCAGAATTGAGATTATGGAGCATCTGGATTTCCTTCTCCGTTATGCACCAGAGCGCTTCATCTTAGGGAAAGCTGCATCTGGTCAATTTCTCCCTGATAATGATGCAACAGCTCGTGCTGGAGAAGAAGGTAGCCACTTTTTCCTGGTTTGGAAATAGACTGATATACAAATATAGACAGTGAAAAGCAACTCCTCAATGCCTGCCTGCCTGCCTGATAAGGTTTGTGGAAGTCCCATGGTGGTGAGATGGCTAGAATTAGAAAGCTTGCTCGCTTGCTAATTCTATCCATCCTTCCAGTGTTTGCTTTTGGCTCTTGCACCTAGTGGGATGGACCTAATTAAAAAGGAGTCACAAATCATTCATTCATTTATTTTATTATTATTATTTATTAACAATAATTACGTTTCTATCCTGCTCTTCCTCCAAGGAGTACATGGTTATTTTTACCCTGTGAGGTTGAGGCTGAGAGATGCAGGACTGGCCCGGGGTCACCCAGTGAGTTTCATGGATGGAGGAGGATTCAAACTCAGGTCTCCCCGGCCCTCGTCCAGCACTCTAACCACTATGCGATGCTGCAAATCATGGCCATGGGGCAGCATCTCTTCTTCCTTTAGCCAAGTCAATAGCAATTGAATTACTAAAGGGTACATTGACTGGTACATGGGATATTATGTCCATCAGGTCAGTCGTGAAGAATTGTGGGGGACCCCCAGCAGCAATTCGGCTACAACTCCCACAATCCCCAGCCGATTGTCGAGAAGGTCTGCTCTAGGCTCTTCTTGCCTCTATAGCGCACGCCTAAGAACAACGACGCCTTTTTCAAGAGCCCAGGGAGGAAGTGGGCGTGCTTTGCTTCCGGTTCCCTGCTCATCCCGCCTCCAGGTGGCCATTGCTAAAGGGTTTTTCAGCCTGTCCTTGTTCTCTGACAGTGATTATTAGCCAGGCAGTAGTTTAAAAAAAACAACTAAATAGACCTTGTTGTGCTGGCAACTTGACCCAAAATGTAAATAATAAAAATGAAACCGAGCATAGCAAAAGCCATAGGGGCTACTAGTTGCCATGGTAACGACGGCGGCGCGGAAGGGGCGCTGTCCTACGAGGGACCTGTCGCGCATTACGTCACGTCCGGTTTTGTACCTCCGCCGTGGCGTCGTGGAGAGAGGTAAGCGGGCTCGAGAGAAGGATGTGGTTACTCTCTGCTTCGTTCTGTCCCCCCCCCCCCTTCTTGAAAGTGGTACGGCCCACCTCTGCCGTGTCAAATGGGTGGGGAGGAGGACGGGTACGGCCCACTTTTCACGTGAGAGGGAGATTAACGTGGCTTTTCCAATTCATTGCCGTTAGCCGTTAACAGCTATATTCTGGATTATTTGGCGGACGGAGGGAGGGAGACGGAGGAGGAGGAGGAGGATGTCTCCCCCCCCCCGCATTACCCCTTGTAATCCCCCACCCCCGAGTTACAGCACTACCTGCATATACTTCATCACCTTGTGGGTTTCCAAATCCTTGTGTGTAAATCTTTGTAGATACATCATGTACAAACACAACCACTTTGTAGATAATCGTGCTTTGGCAACGTACTGTATGCTTTGGTAGTTTGTTGGTTCAATAAAAAAATCTTGTCCTATTTTTTTTATTGTTATTTTTTAAATCTTGTCCTATCTGGGAGGGAACTTGGCACCTTCTGCATGCAGGTGCTTTCCCCAGGTGTTGCTGAGCTTACACTGCTCAGATTGCCCGTCAGTGATGACAATGATATTTGGTATATATCATTTGCCAAATTTATATCCTGCTTTTCAACAAAAGTTGAAAAAGTTCAACAAAAGTTTCAACAATGCAGTTTATATAGAGAAATAAAAACAAATAAAGATGGCTCCCTGTCCCCAAAGGGCTCACAATCTAAAAAGAAACATAAGACAGACACCAGCAACAGTCACTGGAGGGATGCTGTGCTGGGGGTGGAGAGGGCCAGTTACTCTCCCCCTGCTCAATAAAGAGATCTGCCACTTTTAAGAGGTGCCTCTTTGCTCAGTTAGCAGGGGAATCTGTCTATATTTGTTGCTTACGTTTATGGTGCTGACTTCATTGTAATGAGAGTGCTTTTGGTGTAAAATGTACACCCTTAAAAAAAAATTGTAATTCCCCGAAGAGCCAATTTTGCATTTGTTTTAAGACCGAAAACATGTTGGTAATAAATTCTGCACCCTTTGGAGTTCTCTCTCCCCCTTTTCCTTCTTTAAAAGTAAGGACCAGCACCTTGAATTGCACTGGAAATGAGCAAACAACCAATCTAACATTATTTGCTCTGCCAAAAACCTGGTGGCAGGCGCTGGCTCTACTTGGTGCTTTTTCTGGTGCTTTTAAGAGCATCCCCAGGTAGTATGAGTTGCAGTCGTCAAGTCTGGAGGTTGCTAGCACATGAATCGCCACAAGCAGCACCTTGTATATTTGAAAAACACTCTGTATGTGTGAGGTGCTGGTGTTGGCAGGGTAACAGCAGCTTTTCTCTCTCCCTCTTAGATTTGACAAGAATGCTGCCCAAGATGCTAGGCTTCCTGAAGTATCCTGTTATCCTTTCTGTGGAGATAAACTTGAACCTGGTGGTTTTGGCTGTGATGGGGTTAATCAGCCGGCTGTGGGCATTGTCCTACCCAAGAGCTGTTGTGTAAGTAAATTGCTTTGATTTTTTAAAAAAAAAAATACATTGTGGGTCTCTGTTGGCCTTGATCTCTGAACCTGGTAATCTTTTTTATTATTATTAAATTTTATTGAATATTTTAGAATAGGTGAATTTTAAAAAAATCAGTAAAGAACATCTCAAATGCAAATAGCATAGAGTTGTCAGAAAAGACATTGTTCCAGAGTGCAAAGTATCTGTTTGTGGTAAGGATTATTATTTGCATCATTAATTAATGGGTACATAACTATGCTCTGGTAAAAGGTAAAGTGTGTCATCGAGTCGGTTTTGACTCCTGGTGCCCACAGAGCCCTGTGTTTGTCTTTGGTAGAATACAGGAGGGGTTTCCCATTGCCATATCCCATGCAGTTTGAGATGATGCCTTTCAGCATCTTCCTATATCCCCGCAGCCCAATATAGTTGTCATCCGATAAAGCTGATAAAGTTTGGCAACATCTGCCAAAGCTGAGCAACCCTGCAAGTGTAAACCAACTTGCTCTGTCTGCTTTTCCTTCTCTCGCTGGCCATTTTTCTTTGCCAGAGTTCTAAAGAAAGTGCAGTGAGCAGCAGTGAGAATGGGCAGCCCAAGCCAGGCCGTGTTTTGTCATTTCAGGGTCACATACTGGGGGTTTCTGTGCCATTTCCATCCCAGCCCCCCAACAGCCCCATTGAGAGTCCTTTGATGGTAAGGACGGAGATAGCAAGAAAGTTGACTGCCCTTTAATAGTACCCCAAAGTCAAACACCTGAGGTGAGCTGCCCCGCCTGGTGAGCAGCTGCACAATTTTGTCCCATTTTGTCATCTGCAGGATGATCCATTCAGTCCTTCCCTTCTTAATAATAACACAAAGTAGTCACATAGTGCTTTTTGGGGTGTACAAATGGCTTCACATGGGCAGCTGCTGTATACTGAGTCAGATCCTTGGTCCACCTAGCTCAGTATTGTCTACACCAGGGATTCTCAACCTTGGGTCCCCAGATGTTGTTGGACTTCCGCTCCCATAATCCCCTGCCCCAGTGGCCTTTGGTTGAGAATGATGGGAGCTGAAGTCCAACAACATCTGGGGACCCAAGGTTGAGAATCTCTGGTCTACACACACTGGCAGCGGCTTCTCCAAGGTTGTGGGCAGGAGCCCCATCTTGGAGATGCTGCCAGGGAGGGAACTTGGAACCTTCTGCATGCAAGTAGGCAGGTGCTCTTCTTCCCAGAGCGGCCCCATCCCCGGAGAGGAAGATCTCCCAGTGCTCACACATGTAGTCTCCCATTTATATGAAAACCAGGGCAGACCCTGCTTAGCAAAGGACAATTCATGCTTGCCACCACAAGGACAGCTCTCCTCCCCGCTGTAATGTTTATAGCTTCACAAAAGCCCCGTAAGGTGAGTAGGTTCTAAAGTCTCCCTAGTGCCGACTGCAGGGACGGCCTGAGAGGAACCCACTTGCCCTGAGAGGGTTCCTGGCAATGGTGAGCCTGAAAACTCCTTGGACATGTCCCTGGGAGTACTCGGGTTCCTTGAGCACTTATGGAGAAGTCAACATGCATTGTGCTTTTCATGCTGCTCTTCTATGATTGCAATTGGTGGTTATGATTTTATTGTATCATCTCATTGCATCCTATTGGGTATTGTGAGAAAGGCAGGGTGTTTTTTAAAATACGTTTGTGGTGTTTCAGTTTTGATGAAGTTTACTATGGCCAGTTCCTCTCTCTCTACGTGAAGCGCATCTTCTTCGTGGATGACAGCGGGCCCCCCTTTGGTCACATGCTTCTGGCTTTCGGAGGTAGCTGCAAATCTCTCTGCACCACTTCTTCATTTTTGAACCTGTAGCAAAAGTTCAGTGTGGGTAACTTGAAACTTAAGTCCACAAATGCACCCCTGCCCTGGAAACTCAGAATAAAAACCAGAGAGTGGGAAATGAAGGGGAAAGCAAAATGTAAATCTTGCCTGGGTACGTAAGGGCTGTTTCATGATGTTGCCCTCACAATGAGCAGGATTATTGATTGATGGATTACATTTCTATACCGCCCTATCCATCCAAAGGCTCTGGGTGGTATACAACAATCAAATTGTGGGTGCAGGGGACCTACACACAAAAAACTTCCCAGGGAATATGGTAGAATCTGACAAATGGTACAGAACCCTGAGGATCATGGCCTTTCTTTCTTTTAAAAAAATGTTTCTGATGATTGTAAAGATAATTTTGAAAGCATATAAATGGTGTTTCTAAGAGCCCCTTGAAGTTTGAGCTTCAAAGCTGGAACACCTCTTCCCCTCACCATGACGATTGTGGGTATCACTACCGCGCCATTTATGGGCCAGAGGGGCTCTTTGTGCTCCAGCTGTGCTCCAGCTGGCTGTGATGGCCTCCAAGGGGTTAGCTGTGCCCCTCCCTCGTGGCTTCCAGCCACTTTCCATGGCTTAGCCACACGCTAACCCTAACCCCCTCCAAAAAACCCCCCTCAATGTTCAAAATTCTGTTTTGTTTTGTTTTTTCCAAAAGTTCAAATTGTGTGCGTGTGTGTGCACAGACACACTCTTAAATTCAGAGACTGCATTGGTTATTAATTCATTAGTCCATTCAATATCCCCTCTAACAAGGATTCCCAGATGAGGTTCACTACAACTCCCAGCATCCCCATCTGCAGTGGCCTTTGGCTGGGGATTATGGGAGTTGTAGTCCATCACATGCCATCTGGAAATTCCAATTAGAGGGAACACTGAGTCCAATAGGTAATGATCCCAATATTTTGTTCTAATGTGGAATGAGAATTGTGTGACATTTGAAGGATTGTGTTTTCACTGACAAAAGGATAGAATTGCTTTTTTTTTTTTTTTTGCATTGCATTGCATTGCAAAAGGACAGAAAGGCCAGTGGTATTAAGCACTCGTGCACAGCAGGTTTTCTGACAGGTGGAACCCTGTCTTTGATGGCCTTGCGTGCTCTTTGCACACAGGCCTGCGTTGCTATGAAGCGCTTAGAGCCATTAGCGTCAGGCTGTTGGCATCATGTCAGGCAGTATCTTTTAACAGCGGCTGTCCAATTTATGCTCCTTGGGTCTGATTTCCTCTCTCTCTCTCCTCCCCCCCCCCCGCCCACTTTAGGCTACCTCGGCGGATTTGATGGTAACTTCTTGTGGAACAGGATTGGTGCTGGTAAGAGACAAGTCTGATTCATTCTGCAGACCCAGCACAGCTGAGCTGGCTGGGGATGTCTGCTCCTAGCACAAAGACCGCATTGTGCGAGTGGGGCAAAGGGGTTCTTGCTCTGAACCCTCTCCAGGATGGTTTGGAGGGAGGAGGAGAGATTAGGTTGGGAAGGAAGAGGCCCCTGGATTTGATGGGCTTGGCATCATGCCGCTCCCTGCAGAGCGGGTCCCTCGTAACTTATTTGGAAAGCCTGAACAATCCAGTTAGTTAGTTGTTTGTTTATTTACGATCTTAGATCAAACATCAATAGAATATACACAGAATATACACATCAATAGAATATACACAGAATATACACAGTAAGGAGAGAAAACAAAAACAGAAACAAAATCTAAAATGTTATCAAATCGGGAACCTTTGACAGTAACCGATTGCTGTGCTCTAGCTTCTCTTCGTTCGGTCAATGTGTAACAGAATTTAGCAACCGCCAGGGATATTGTTGGGCCCCTATCTTCTAATAAATATGCAAGGATCGTCTCCACTGGGTGGCTTTTGAGATCTTTCAGGTACTGAGATAAAAATAAATCCAGAATTCTTGTGGCCTCCGTTTTTGAGCATTGTAGGTATCCGGCTGGTCTGAGTAGTATCGATGCCCCCTCGTTTTTTGGCATCTTTTAACATTTAAGGGTGAGAAGATAACAAGTGTGAATCTGCAACAAAGTGTTGCAGTTATGTCCCTGGTGTGTGTGTGGCGGGGGATGGGGGAGGTGAATGTTGTGAGTTTGTTGTGTAACTATTGTGTGTGTACACACACATACAATGATCAGCAGACTAATGGATTCCCTGCTCCGTTCCTCCAGAGAGTTCACACATACAGTTGTTTTTATGTTGTTGCAGGGGGAGTTAACACTCCGCTCGCACTCTTGGAACTTAATTGTGCCAAACCCCTTGCTCCTCAGAAACACAAAGGGGTGAAATGGCTGATGAGGAACTCAAGAGTTTGACATCGTTCCCCCTCAGAAGCAGAAAGGGTTGTGAGTGTGACTGTCTTAAGGGAGTATTTTTCAAGCTGAGAGATGTCTCACTCTTTTTGTTTAAGCCCTCTTTCTCCCCCATCTCTCGCCACTGAGTTCCCTTAGCTCCATCCACCTGGTTGTCTGTTAAGTGCCTTCTGAATTCACAAACGTTCCACTCCATTAAGTTACATTGGGACAGTTATGGGTTTTAATATTTCTGGGGTGGTTTGTGTGTGTGTACTTTCAAAGAGAAGTGGGTGGGTGGGTGGGTGGAGGCAGGAGATTGGGGGCTTCATGACAGACACAGTGATCACTTGGCAGTCAAATCAAATCATCTTTATTACGGTCCAAGACCAGCATAAGATAGAAAAGTAGAGCATGGTTCAAAATGATAAGATAATAAATTATGGAACCATAAAACTATATTACTATAAAATTACTACTCTAATAGTATAAAGCTGTATTATAATATTATAAAGCTGCTATCCTTAAAGGGTACCCATGAGATTATTATACAGCTGTATTAAAAAAATGTATAAAATGTGAAAACTATAGGATGCAAAAAGTGGTGGCTAAAACGGTATATAAAATAAGGTATCTAAAGAGGAACATAAAATTTTATTTAATTTTATTTATCATATGTTTATATTGCCTGATATGTACATCTCTAGGCAGTGTACACGTAGATATGCTATAGGCAGTACTATCTCAGACACTTAAACACTTTTCTTTTGCCTCTGTTAGATACTGAATGGTATTAAGTTGAATCTTGCTGTTTATTTTTCTTTTGGGTCATTGTGTGATGCACAGTGGTTTCTGACCCTTGCTTACATTGTGTCCTGTTGCAGAATATAGCCCCAACGTGCCGATTTGGACCCTGCGGCTGCTACCTGCCGTGGCTGGGGCCCTGTGTGTTCCTCTCGCGTACCAGATATTGGTGGAGCTGCATTTCTCCCATTTTGTTGCCCTTGGAGCTGCCCTGCTGATTCTGTTGGGTAAGAAATGGTATCCCTTCAGCTCTCTGCAGAGGCAGAATGATTCTTATTCATTTATTTCTTTATTGCATTTCTTAATGCCTTTCCCCACATTGGTTGCCTCCTGAGAATTAGCATAGTAAACTAAGCAACCAAGAGAAATAATATATTCTCTGTGGCACTAGTTCTGCATGGACAGAATTGTTTAAATAAATGTTCTTAGCTACTGTTGAAGGCCCTGGCACACTGCTACTTCTGCTCATTGGTGCCATTCTCTGTTGTGTGTTTTCTCCTTCTGAAATGACTTTCGAATTGTACCACCTTGCTGCATTTCAGCACTCATGTTTAAGAACATAAGAACAGCTCGGCTAGATCAGTCCTATTTAGTCCAGCATCCTCAGTGGTCCACCAGATGCCTCTGGGAAGCTGACAGGCAAAAGATGACATGCCCTCTCTCCTGTTGTTGCTCCCCTGCAACTGGTATTCAGAGGCATCCTCCCTCTGAGCTGGGAGGTAGCCTATAGTCATCAAGATTAGTAGCCATTGATAGACTTGTCCTCCATGAATTTGTCTCAGCCTCTTTTCAAGCCATCCAAGCTGCTTGGGCCATTAGATGTCAGGGGAGTGAAAGGGATTATTACCGAGAATATGGAGATTGCTGAGAAGCTGAATGAGTTCTTTGCATCTGTCTTCATGGCAGAGGATACTGAGCTTATAGCTATGCCTGAACTGAGTTTCTCAATGACAGAGGGTGAGGAACTGAGTCAAATAGAGGTGACAAGAGATGATGATCTAAATTGTCTTTAAAAATGACAGTGCTGTGAATATTCCTCTCTTCCTTCCTTGCACCTTAGTGGGCAAATACATCCCCTAGAGGTCGGCATTTTCAGTGTAGAATACAGGGTTCTTGTGATGCATCTTTCCTCTGCTTTAGAAACCCATTCTGACCTGGATTCACTTAGGGCCAGCTCAGCTTTGAAGAGGCAAACCTCCCTTTGTCCGGAGTGGGCCCCCCTCCCACTGTGAGAACACAGCACGAGGTGGTGGGGAGGTAAATGGTAGGCAGCAGCAGCGGCTGGCCTGAATGCAAGAAATCATGCCTGCTGCCACCGTAAGGGTTCTTGTTGGCTTTGAAAGGGACTGAGACAAATCCATGGTCTATCAATGGCTACTAATCTTGATGGTAAAAGGCCCCCTCCAGCCTCAGAGCCAAGATGCCTGTAAATACCAGCTGCAGGGAAGCAACAGCAGGAGAGGGGGTATGCCCTCACCTCTCGCCTGTGGGCGTCTTGAAGGCATCTGGTGGGCCACTGTGGGAAACAGGACGCTGGAAGGGATAGGCCTTGGGCCTGACCCAGCAGGGCTGTTCTGATGTTCGTAAGTGGAGGGGTGCAATTGCTGGCTGGTTCCGGCCTTCCTCAAGGGGCCAGAGCAAAAACGGACTATTCCACCCCACCCCACCCCGGGGCCCTGGGACCTTGGAGTGCCTTCTGCTGAAGCTGGTTAGCTGGTTACCTTGTTAGCTGCTCGAGTCCCTCTTTTCTTTTCAGTCACTCTTTTGAAAATGTGTCGTTGCTCTTGTTTTTGACAGAGAACTCCCTCATCACCCAGTCTAGATTGATGCTGCTGGAGTCAGTCTTAATCTTTTTCATTCTGTTGGCCGTTTTGTCCTACTTCAAATTCTACAACCTGCAGAGACAAAGGTAAAAGCGCCTTTCGACGTCACGTCGTGCCATACAGTGCCGTCTCTTGGGAAGTCTGTGTGCATGTGGCTGTGGCTGATGGCGATGCAAAGTCAGTCTCTCCAGGGCCATTTGTCTTGCTTAGAAGCAGTACTGGCTCACCTTCACAAGCCCGGGGGGTGCCAGAGGGGCAGGTTGGCTTGCCGCCTGTCTCTCCTGCCCCGCCAGACAGCCGTGCTGCCTGCAGCTGCCAGAGTGTTATTCACATCTTACTTCGTTCTATTTTGAGACTTCCTTTCCCTGAGGACTGCGTGTTGAGAGCCTGTGTAGTGTAGTGGTTAGCATCTCGGGCTAGGCACTGGGATAGCTGGTTTGCCATGGCACTGGTAGAGTGCCTTTGGGCCACTTGCTGCCTCTCTGTTCCACCTTCTTCACGGGGTTGTTGAGAGGATCCAGTTGGAGGTGGGGCAACCTTGAGCCCGGTCTTCCTCTCTTGGGGGAAAGCTGGGCTAGAGATTGTGCAAGCTGGATGAACCAGAGACCCAGGAAATGGATATTGTGAAGGAGTAACTTCCAGTGACTGTTGCTGGTGTCTGTCTTATGTTTCTTTTTAGATTGTGAGTCCTTTGGGGACAGGGAGCCATTTGATGTATGTATTGTTTCTCTATGTAAACCGCTTTGGAAACTTTTGTTGAAAAGCAGTATATAAGTTGTTGTAACTGCAAGTACATCGCAGTTACCTACAGACCCGCCTCTCCCATCCAGTTACATCCCGTCCGGTTAGATAACCTCAGATGGCCCTCTTGTTGGTCCCTGATTTCCGAGAGGTTCGGGGCTCTCGGACCCGCGAAAGGGCCTTTTCGGTTGCTGCCCCACTTCTCTGGAACTTTATTCCCCTCCAGATTCGTTTAGCCCCTTCCTTACTGATCTTGAAATCTCTATTGAAGACTTTTCTTTTTCGCCAGGCTTTTGCCCTGTCGTTTACCCATTTGTTTTTTGTTAGTTACTTTAGTTTTTAATTTAGTGCATAGTTTTAATGTTGCCTTGTTTGCATGTTTTTGTGCACCACCTGGAGTCTTCGGAGTGGGCGGCATATTAAATGTCTCTAATAAAATAAATAAAATAAATAAATAAATAGCAGCTTCAAGCTACTCCACACACTGAGTTGAACACATTCAAAGACAGTGAAGTTGAGCCCAGTGAGCTTTGGATTGCTTCCCCATTTCTCACCCCATCTTCTTTCTTTTCTTCAAGTCCCTTTTCTGTGCGTAGGTGGTTCTGGCTTTTGCTGGCTGGATTCTCCTGCTCCTGTGCAGTTGGGTAAGTACTAATTCTTTCCCTCCCCTCCTCCCGAGTTGCTTTAGGGCTCGCCAGTTTGGTTTGAGTTCTCTGACTAATACTGCACACAAAAATCTCTAGGGACAAATTGCAAAAACCCAATGAAAAAGGTGTCACAGCCACCCAAAATGCAGGCAGGTAGGAGCAATTCCTCTGTTCCCAAGGGAGGTCATTCCCTCCTTGGGACTGTGGCAGGAAAGCCCTTGCTTCTTAAAGGCTGATATTTGTATTGCTTGGTAATCAAAGTCCGGCCTGACCCTTTGCCATGGGTAGTCTGTGGAGTTCAAGGGCTTATATTCAGAGACTTCAGCTAGTCCTAGATACAGCAGTTAGCTTGCAGCTCAGTATAAAGATGGAATAATCTGTTTGTTCTAGAATAGTCTGAATTGGTTCCCAGTTCATTTCCAAGCACACTTCAAGGTGTTAGTGATCACCTCTAAAGCCTTAAATAGCTTAAGGCTGGATAACTTCAGGTCCTTCTCCTGTATGAACCGGCCTGAGTTTTGAGATCTTCATCTGGTCCCATCTTTTTCAGAGATGTCCTTGGTGGTGATGACCCTAGTAGGACCTTTTCTGCAGTGGCTCCTAAGCTGCGAATGCCCTTCTCCTAGGGATCAGTCAGACTCCCTCACTGATTGCTTTTCGCTGTTGACTATAAACATTTCTGTTAGAACAGGCATGCCCCCTACTGATCTGCTGCTGTCTGTTATTTTTCTGGGTCGTTATGCTGTTGACTGTGTTTACTCTTATTTTAATTATAATGTTGACTTGTGGTTTCATCGTTCTACACCATTCCACTTTTAAGAAAAGCTGTGTATATGTGTAATAACACACTCATGTATTCTGTTTTAACTGGTGTGGGAGCTACAACCTGGCAACTTAACATACATTTTCTTGTTGGGAAGTGCCGTGATCATGCACGGCCCCATTCAGCTCAGTGGGGCGTGTGCAGGAGATGTTCTTGCTGCTTGGTGCAGTGTTAGCAACCTTTTTCAAGAACTGAGTTCAGGTATACCCTGAAGCACACATACACATACTGGCAAACGTCTTCCATATATGCATATTTTGTAATTTAATGCTGGATAGTTTTAGTCTTTTCTGTTTTTTTTTAATGCCATGTACTCAGGGTGAAGTATATGGGCCTCTTCACACACATTCTGCTTTTGGCCATTGCGGGAGTCCACTCCTGGCAACTGATTGGCGATCAGACCCTGCCACATGTAAGTAGCAGAGCTTCTTGTGCTGATGGGATGTGCTTGTGTTTAGAATATCCAGGTAGAAAACCACTGCTACGCTCCTCCTTAGCGAAGCTCCTCATTTTGCAGCTGAAAAAGGGGGTTCTTTGCTTCTCAGCAATTTGTTTTGTTTTGTTTTGTTAATCGTTAGGGTGCCCAAGTGAATCTTGCACCAGCTGTATTTCAGAAAAACAATGAGGCACTGTGACCTTAGTAATACAGTCTGATTACTTTTTTTATACATTTTACCTCTAGAGGAGGAACAGTTAAAAGATTTAGGTCTGTTAAGCCTAGAGAAGAGGAGACTTAGGGGAAATTTCAGAGCTGTATCAGATATCTGAAGCTGTTATCAAATATCTGAAGGACATAGAAGAAGGAGTGATGTTACATTATTTATCTCTATTATTAATTCTCCAAGACGGGCCATGCGTGGGCAGAAATGTGGCAATTGGCTGACAGGGAGAGGAGGTGATTGGCTGACACAGGGGGATTGAGTTCTGGAGCAGCAGGGAGTTTTGCGGGGTGGCTGGAAAGCAGTTTGACAGTTGGCTCAGGGGCACCGTGAAGCAGCAGGGAGCTCGGAGGCTGGGGGCGGCTTTGGGAGCTGGACAGTTGGCTCTGGGGGCTGTAGGCGGCAGATGGTTGGCTGAGCTGTGCCGTGAAGCGGCAGGGAGCTCGGAGGCTGTCAGGCGAGCGGGCGACAGTCCCTGGCAGGGGGAAGCAAGGACTGCGAGACGGAGTTAGAATGATAGAGGACGGGGGGCGGGCTGTGGGGAGAGTGAGCGAGAGAGTTGCGGGGATGGCGAGAGCGAGCAAGAAAGTTTGCAGGGGGGGTGCTGCAGGCTCAGTGCACAACTGCACAGATGCTCTGTGCAGGATCAGCTAGTTATTATATTTAACACATTTGTATGTCGCATAAAACACAGGTCTCTGGGCAGTTTATAACAAAACAATAAAAACAAATAAAAAGGTTAAAACATTACAATTTAAAAATTAAAACATTAAAATGATTAAAAACACAATTAAAACAGTATCTAATTAAAAGCCTGGGTGAACAAATGTGTCTTGACTGCCCTTTTAAAAGTTGTAAGAGATGGGGAGGCTCTTATTTCAGCAGGAAGTGTGTTCCAATTTGCCTCGGGGCAGCAATGGAGAAGGCCCGTCCCTGAGTAGCCACCACATTAGATGTTGCTTCTGACAGCAGAACTCCAACCAATGGGCTGAAATAACAAGGAAGCAGATTCAGGCTCGACATTAGGAGGAATTTCTTAATTGTCAGAGCTGTAGGACATCAGGCTTCAGAGGTACCTTCCAAATCTAATATTTTGTGATTCTATGAGACTTCATTTGAGAAGCTTAACATCTTTGAGAGGAGCAACCACTACCTTCCTTACATGGGAACAATCAGCAATGCCGTCGGAAAAGTCCCCCCTGACCGAAAATAAAAAAAATAAATGTCTGCCATCACTGGGTGGCATCCGGACTAGTCTTGTGAAGAGAGAGCCCCTGTTCCAGATTAGTGCTTGCACTAGCATGGTGTACCAGCTAAGCACCGTGTATCATATTGCACTAGCTGCTGCACAAGCTTGTAAACATCCCTGGGAAGGCTTCTCTTCTGCTAAAAGATTCCTTCTGCGAGTGTCGCTGTGGATGCCACTCGCAGACTTCCCTCCACATAGAAAATTAGTTGTTCAGGTGGAGGGTTTCACCCTGCCTTTCTCCCTGAAATGCTACTTTCCTGCATACAGAGATTTTTTTTAAAAAAAGTATGGAGGGGACAGTTGTGAGAACCCCCACCTACAGTCTGAAGTGGTACAGTCCAGGTGATGGTTTGCCATCTGCATGGGAATTTGGCCAAAATCAGTCTAAAGACTAACCATGTACGGCATTGGCTTAGGACAGAGATGGTTTGTTTCTGTATTCTTGAAGGAATAATAATAATAATAATAATGGTTTTCAACAAAGTTCTCAAAGTGGTTTACAAAGCAAAAGGTATGGGGAAATAGTTCCCTTTAAGGGCTCACCATCTTTAAGGGCTCACCCCCGCTCAGGTTAGGAGAATGATTATTTTAAAAGGTGTCTCCCATCATCAGCAGAAGTACATGAAATGCACATAGGGAATGATAATTTGCTTCCATGAAACCCTGAGCAAACTTTTTTTTAAAAAAAAAGGATACATGGATTAACGTGTTAGGCCCCCTGAGTTTCTGCCCTTGGCTTATGATGTGAGAAGTAACCTTTGTATGTCATTCCCACTAGGTTTCTCTGCTGTGTCACTTGCTAGCCAGAGGACTCGCTCTCGTGGTCACTCCAGTAGCCACATATTTGTTGTTCTTCTACATCCACTTGGCTTTACTGTACCGTGCCGGACCCCATGACCAGATCATGAGCAGCGCTTTCCAAGCAAGCTTGGAGGTGAGGAAAGGAGGACTCTTGGTCTCTTTTGGAAAACATTAAAAAACAGCTTTTGCCTCCTGGCTGAAAGAGAAAGTCAGGAGGGACAGATCGCTTCAGAGTGCAGGGAGGTTATTTAAAGCGACAGTAGTAAAAGGTCAGCTAGACCTTTAGTACCACAAATAAGGAAAGGTATCTGAAGCCCAGGAGGATGCTAATGAGTCGAGGAAGTGATGAAAGGCACGAAGATTTTCTTCAGAAAAGGGAAGACTTGTCCAAATGAGACTAAAAAGGGACGCAGACTCTGGCAATGGAAAATTAAGGCGACAATGGAAATAAAAGAGTTTGAGGAGCATGTGGCTAAAAGCATCAGAAAGAAGAAGAAAAACTTCTTTAAGAAGGGAGGGTGCACAGCTCCTGAATGAGGGAAGGATGCTTCTCCCACCCTTTTAATAATCATGTGAATGAGCCTAGAGATCTTCTCTCCCCAAGTCACCTCAAATGCAGTGATTTTCAGTTCTCCAATACAGCTGCCAGTTGCAAAGTGTGGGGTCATCAAGGCGTGTGTGATCCAGGACTTCTTTCAGAGAACTTCTTTGCACAACGGTGCAACGAAGTTCTCTGAAGTGAGTAGTCCTGGATCACACAGACTGCATTTCCCTTGTGCGAGCCAAAACGCTGCGAGAATGACAGACCCTCCCACCCTCTGCTTGGCAACTTCACGCTTTGTGGTTCTTCCTAGGGCGGCCTTGCACGGATCACTCAGGGTCAGCCGCTGGAGGTGGCATATGGCTCCCAGGTCACCTTGCGGAACGTCTTGGGCAAGCCAATGCCCTGCTGGCTGCATTCGCACAAGAACACGTATCCCATCAGGTGAGATCGGGGCTGCTTGGCTTGGTGCCAAGGAAGGACTCCTGTCCTGTCCTGGAGCAGTTCTTAATATCGGGCCTAAAGGGTTCTCTTCAGACTTTCGGATCCCTTAACAGCAGCAGTTGCAAAGCCTTGTATGTCCTGAAGTTGTTCTGTGAAGGATGTGAAGCATCTTGAGCAGTCGCAGAGCAAGGAATTCCGAGTGGAACCAAGGAAGCTGCCTTCCTATGTCAAGTCCTGGTCCATCTCGCTCAGTATTGTCTACACAGACTGGCAGCGACTTCTCCACATTTACAGGCAAGAGTCTCTCTCAGCCCTCTCTTGGAGATGCTGCCAGGGAAGGAATTTGGCACCTTCTGCATGCATGTGGATGCTCTTCCCAGAGCGGCCCCATCCACCAAGGGGAATAGCTTCCAGTGCTCACACATGTAGTGTCCCATTCAAATGCAAACCAGGGCACACCCTGCTTAGCAAAGAGGGCAATTCATGCTTCACAGGCAGGGCTATGCAAATAAAGTTTGCATAGGAGAGCTGGTCTTGTGATGGCAAGTATGAAAACGGGCATGGCAGCTCCCATCAGGAACAGGGGGCTTGCTTTCCTTTCAAAGGGAGGAGAGCTGGTCTGGTGGCAGCAAGCATGACTTGTCCCCTTAGCTAAGCAGGGTCCACCCTGGTTGCATTTGAATGGGAGACTAGAAGTGTGAGCACTGGAAGAGATTCCCCTTGGGATGGAGGAAGAGCAGAAGGTTTCAAGTCCCCTCCCTGGCAGCCTCTCCAAGATAGGGCTGGGAGAGACTCCTGCCTGCAACCTTGGAGAAGCCGCTGCCAGTCTGTATGGACAATACTGAGCGAGATGGACCAAGGGTCTGACTCAGTATATGGCAGCTTCCTATGTTCCTATCCCTGAAAGATGGCCATCCATCCTTTGCTTGAGAGCCTTTCGCGAAGGAGAGCCCTCTGCTGCATGAGGCATGCTGTTCCATTGCTGAATAGCTCTGACCATTGGAAAGCTTACCAGCCACTGCTGTGGGGGTATATCCTTGCCTCAAGTTCTCTTTCCCTCCTCCTTGCTAGGTACGAAAACGGCCGTGGCAGCTCCCATCAGCAGCAGGTGACTGGCTACCCTTTCAAAGACGTAAATAACTGGTGGATTGTGAAGGATCCTGGGATGTGAGTATAGAGGCTTGAACTGGGGCTCAAGAATTATTGATCCTATAACCTATTTAATTATGTTAGGGTTTTTTTTATTTTAAGGCTTGTCTCTTGGTCCTGGTGCCTAGCCCTGGTTTTTATCTTGTGTAAAAGCAGCCTCAAGCCCCGCCCTTGTCCTCCTCTCCAACAGGCAGCAGCTGGTGGTAAACAACCCGCCTCGCCCCGTCAAGCATGGCGATATCGTGCAGCTGGTCCACGGGATCACCACGCGCTACCTGAACACGTGAGTACTCTTGGCTTCTTTGGCTCTGTAACCCGCTCCAAGAAGTGGGCTTTTGTTGAAAAGAGGCATATCAATCCCATAGCCGATGCCGCTCTCCTGTTACGATCCACTCCTGACTTTATTCCTCGGCCCTTCCAGGCATGATGTTGCAGCGCCTCTGAGTCCCCACTCCCAGGAGGTTTCCTGTTACATCGATTACAACATATCCATGCCAGCTCAAAACCTCTGGAGAGTGGTGAGTTGACCGTAGTTGCCAGGGAGGGAAGGGTTGTGCTTCCTGCTCTCCTTTGGGAAGGGTTGTGCTTCCTGCTCTCCTTTGGGAAGGGGAGCAGTCTCATCGGAAACCAACATGCCGAAGGGTGGGTGGGTTGTTTGAGTGATTGATTGAGAGCTGTCAAGTCGGTGTCGTCTCTTCGCGACCACACAGGGTTAGCTGAAGGGTGAGCAAGGTCAAAACACAACAGATGCCCCAGATTCTCCGCCCCACCCCCAGCCCTGTGTCTTTGCCGCAGATATTGCCACCATGGCAGGATAGCTGTCTTCTTCAAGAGCTGGCTTCCTTGTTTATTCGTGGGCAGAGTTCATGTTTTTCTTGGCCGTGTTGGTGAAGTTGAAACCATATTCTTCCATTGAAGAATATGGTTTCAGCTTCACCAACATGGCCATTGATTAGACAACGTGTACGTAGAATTTGTAAAGGTGCCTTGAAATGGGGGCATTCATGTGTTTTCTTCCAGCTGACCAGTATCTCTCAGACCGACACATCAATATGTAGGTGGTGGGGTGTTGTGGTTTTTTTGCATGAATTGCTGGGTTTTTTTGCATGAATTGTCTGCAGTCATTAAGCACTAATTTCCCCTTGCAGGACATTGTCAATCGGGAGTCTGATGCAGATGTTTGGAAGACTATCTTGTCTGAAGTAAGGTTTGTCCACGTGAACACCTCAGCAGTACTGAAGGTATGTGAGAATTCAGGCCCCCAAAGTCCCCTGCAGTGAATTCTTTGTGGATGAGAGTGTCAGGCTCACAGGAGCCTTCAGTTATTTCGTGAGTTTATTTCTCACGTCACACTAGTAACTGTCTCACTGCACATGCTTTGGGAATTCCTGTCCTGTTGTCGTCTTTGCCATCAAGGTCTGTTTTGGCTTAGGGACCAATGCCGGTCAGCCTTCTAGCTCGCCTTCTCTCCTTGCTTCCAGCTCAGTGGGGCGTCTTTACCGGATTGGGGCTATCACCAGCTGGAGATAATCGGAGAAAAGGCTTCCAAAGGCTACCACCAGAGCATGTTGTGGAACGTGGAGGAGCACAGATATGGGAAAAGTCAGTCCAAAACAGAACACCCAAAGCCATAACCCAGGTTTTTCGCCTTCAAGGGAAATGCTGCCATGATAGCCTACAAAGATGATTCTCCCTAAGCCTCAGGGGGAAATAGGCGCTTTGATTGGGTGTTGGCCTTCACTCAATTTCTCATGGGAAATCATTCTCTTTCAGCTTCATAGAAGTTTGTGACCAATCGCCAAGCATCCAAAGCAACATTTCTTTAAATACAGAAAAAATACAAATAAGTAAAAGACAAAAACCAAAAACCAAATAACGATCTAAATACTAAATAGAGCCCTTTGGGGACAGGGAGCCATTTTCTTTATTGATTTATATCTATGTAAACCGCTTTGGGAACTTTTGTTGAAAAGCTGTAGATAAATATTGGTCATATTCGTGAATCCTAATAACATGAGTATTATTACTAATAACAGTGAGAGCCATCTGCTTTCTCCGTAGGATAAAGGGCAGCTTGGGTTTGGCAACGGGCAGAGTGCCTTTCAAGCCTGCATATTTTGTAGCCACACAGTGTGGTTGTGCGATGAACCTGGGGCAATGCCCCCAAACCAGCCATGCCTAAAACCTAGAGGCTGGCCCCTTCTTAACAGCAGCGTAGGTGTCCGGGTGGTTGGTTGCACTCAGAAACCTAAAAAGGTGATGCCGACGCGCTTGCCGTGTGTGTGTCCCAAGGGATTTGCTGGACTCTCTTCCAGGCCAAGAGCAGAAGGAGAGGGAGGTGGAGCTGCATTCGCCCACGCAGGTCAGCATCAGCCAGAACCTCAGCTTCATGGCCAAGTTCACCGAACTGCAGGTGAATGGGGAGAGATCCGGAAGCGAGTTGGGGTGGGTGGGAATGGGATTACACAAGAAAAGCCCTGCTGGATCAGGCCCAAGGCCCGTCTGGTCCAGTATCCTGTCTCGCACAGTGGCCCACAGGCCAGAGGGCGAGAACATGCCCTCTCTCCTGCGGTGGCTCCCCTGCAACTGGGATTGAGAGGCATCTTGCCTCTGAGGCTGGAGGGGGCCCACAGCCACCAGACTAGGAGCCATGGATAGACCCGTCCTCTGTGAATTTATCTTACTCCCTCTTAAAGCCACGGAAGTGGCTTTGGGGGCAGAACCCGTGTGCTTCTCTGCAAACCTCTCTGAGTTGGAAGGGCCGCCTCCCTTTTCTGCAGCAGCCCCACAAGAAAGGAGGCCTCCGAGCTTGAATCCATTTTTCTCGTTTGTTTGGAGGCAGGAAGTGTGTGTGGAGGTTACTAGCTGGGGCTCAGTTGTACACAGATAGGGGGCAGGGGGCTGGAGCGTGTGCTGTGCATGCGAAAATTTCCAGTCCATGGCATCTTCCATTTGAAAGGATCTCTGGCAAAGACCGGAATCCAAGATGGGAGATCTTGGGGTTGGGCAGAGCCTGGGCTGAATGGAGCAGTGGCCTGATGAAGGATGAGCAGGTTCAGGCATTGCTCTGAAAGTTCTGGATGGCTTTGTTCTAGTGGAAGATATTCACGCTGAAGAACGAGGATACAGAACACAAGTACAGCTCCTCTCCTTTGGACTGGATCACCATGGATACCAACATAGCCTACTGGTTCCACTCCACCTCCGGGGTGAGTCAACATGGGCTTCTCAAGGGAGGCCTCTGCTTGTGGAGGGGCATTGCAGGAGTGGGTTGATGCTGGTCAGTGTAGACCAGGGTTTCTTAACCTTGGGCCCCCAGATGTTAGACTACAACTCCCAGAATCCCCAGCCACAAAGGTCATGTTTCTGGGATTCTGGGAGTTGTAGTCCAACAACATCTGGGGGCCCGAGGTTAAGAAACCCTGTTGTAGACAATACTGAGCTAGGCAGACCGAGGGTCTGACTCCGTATGAGGCAACTTCCTGTGTGTTCAAGGTTTCGGTGACGAGCAAAACCAGAATGCATTATGCAAAATGGCGACGTCTGCATGCTCTCATTTGCAAAATGCATACAGGTTGTGGAACCTGGATTTCCTGAGTTAAGCACCTCACATGTTTCAAACAGCTTATGCTCAGCCCTCTAATATTTGAGTGGTGGTTGTGGTGTGTCTGCTGTCCCCTGGGTCAAGACTGGAGGCTTCTGCACTGGCATTAACCCGGAAACAGATCCCTCTGTAGTGAAGGGATGGGGACGTGTGCCACCATTCCAGAGCACAGACTTCTTCCTGTAGGGAGATATTTCTTCCCACATGGCGATGTAACACACCAGTTGTCTCTAAATGGGATGTTTGTGCACCCCTCCACTGGGATTAAATTAGTGTCATTTCTTGGTTGGAAGGGACCTCCGAGGTTTTCTAGTCCACGGCCCTCTTTCCTCTCTCCAATCTCCTCCGTAGTACAATATGCACATGTGTATGTTTCTCTCTCTCTGTGTGCCTGGATAACTCATTGCTTTGGAGTTCTGCTTTCAGTCAGCAGCATTTTCAGACCTGTCTTTTGAGCTGGTTCTTCGCTTGGATCTCCCAGGCCCAGATCCACCTTCTGGGAAACATGGTCACCTGGATGTCTGCCAACGGGGCAACACTTGTCTATGTGGTCCTCTTCCTGTGGTACCTGCTTCGGCGGCAGCGGAATATCCATGACATCCCTGAAGGTTTGGGGCTTTGTTGTTGTCTATCTCTCCCCACCACTATCTCCTTATCAGAATCTCTGGCAGATTTAACGCATCATGCAACCTGTAGACTTTTTGTTGTGGGGCACTCGGGTGCTTAGCCCAGGGGTTCTCAAACAGGTCCCTAGATGTTGTTGGACTAAAACTCCCACCAAAGGTCACTGTGGCAGGGGATGGTGGGATTTTTAGTCCAACGTCATGTGGTAGACCCAGGTGTAAGAATCCCTGAGCCACATCAGTTGCTTCTGCTAAGGTCTGCTGGTAGCCGTTTATGGTACCCTGCTCGCCTGAAATGGCACTATGACATGCCTACAAAGTTATACAGTTATCCCTTGCCAACTGTGGGATTCCCAATTGCAGTTTTAAGTATCCACAACTGGGAAATTGTAGGTCTCGACAACCACAGCCTGAGTATCCACAGTTCGGTGAGATTTGGGGGCAATTTGGGTAGGGTTTTTTACTCTCTCCGGGGGTCAGAGGGGTGATTTCCAGGGGTCGGGGTGATGTTTTCTATTTTTAACTGTATTTTTTGGTCTTTTCCCAACCTCAGTTCCCCTAGCCCCGTTTCCAATGTATTTCCAGTGCTCTCCAACTGCAGAGTCACCAACCGCGAGGTTTCCCAGGGACGGAACCCTTGTGGTGGGTGAGGGATGTATATCCTTTTGCTAGGTAGATCTTCTAGGTGCTCTCCCTTCTGGTGAGAAGAAGCCCCTTCATCTGACAGTTATGCCTGCTTTCAGAGGCAGGGTGTGATCAGAAACCTTGATGGTGGTGAAAACCGAGCGCTCTTCCTTCTCTGTCTTGGCAGATGCATGGAAGCAGTGGGTGCTAGCTGGTGGCCTCTGTGTCGGTGGCTGGGCTGTGAATTACCTCCCTTTCTTTCTGATGGAGAAGACGCTCTTCCTCTACCACTACCTGCCTGCAGTCACCTTCCAGATACTCCTGATCCCTGTGGTCCTGCAGCACACCAGTGACCACCTCTGCAGGTAGTCGTGATGGCACGGGCATTTGCTTTCTGTTAGGTAAATTGAAAGTCTAGATGCTCTTGGGCTTACCCGGAGAACAGCTGAGTTGGCAGCTGTGGAACAGTCCAGATTAACTCAAATGACTCTGTGAGAAGGGATCAAGATGGCAAAGCTCATTGGGCGAGATAAACTTTCTTAATTGGCTTATGTGTGTGTCTTTTTCTCCCTCTTTTAGATCAAAGCTCTCCAAGAGCATGCATAATGCTTTTGTGGTTGCCTGGTTCTCTTCCGTCTACCTTGCCTACCACACGTTCCGGCCACTAACCTACGGTGAGCCTCCACTCTCCAAAGCAGAGCTTCAGAATCTGCGCTGGAAGGCCAGCTGGGACCTCCTGATCAGGAAACGCTAGCTTGTGAAGCAGTCGGGTGGTGATGGATAGATGGATGAGAGCACCGACCAAGGGAGAACTGACCGCGTTGGCAGTGGCAAGCGAATCTCTGATCGCCTGAGCGGGAGGGAGCGAGCAATGGATCCAAATAACCACTTCCCCCCAGAGAACCATGTCTTTGGCAGCTAATGAAGGACAATGACCTCTCTTCTCCATGCATAAAGACTACTGAGTAAACCAATCCAACCCAAGCGAAGGGCCTGTAAGACTCGAAATGGCTGGAACTCTGATGGCCGAGAGGTCTGTCATTCTGACCCTCTTGCCACTCCTTTGTGCAGCAAATGTTTTGCTCCTGAAGTAGAGAAAAACAGTCGGCCTTGGAAAGGTTACCGCGCCCATAACTTTGGGATCCTCACAGCTCTTCCACGAGAGGCAAGGGGGAAACCGTTCTGCGTTTACTTGTGACTGTGTGAACGCCACTTTGGGATGTTGGAACACTGTCTCTGGAGACACCCTCTAAGGGTGACATAAAGGTTACAGCAGAGATATAATTAAGCAGAAGGCACCACCTTCAAATGGTGCCTCCCATCGGGGGACAGAGAGTGTGCCCTGTCCTTCCCAGTTTAGTATCCCTCCCAGTGGCTATCACTGGTGTGACTCTTGTATTCCTTTTTATAACACAAGCTCCTGATGTAAACCACTCTCAGAACTTGTTTTGTTGAAAAATCAGATGTGTTTAATCATGTCATTGTGACAGTATAAATAAATACTGGTAGTGTTTATAGGATTTTTTGGATAGTTTTTTTTCTTTTTAAGCCAGCAAATTTTCCAAGCTGTTTTAAATTAAGTATTCAATGGGGCAATGGGTCGAAGTTACAATGGGGCAATGGGTCGAAGTTACAATGGGGCAATGGGTCGAAGTTACAATGGGGCAATGGGTCAAAGTTACAATGGGGCAATGGGTCAAAGTTACAATGGGGCAATGGGTCAAAGTTACAATGGGGCAATGGGTCAAAGTTACAATGGGGCAATGGGTCAAAGTTACAATGGGGCAATGGGTCAAAGTTACAATGGGGCAATGGGGCAATGGGTCAAAGTTACAATGGGGCAATGGGGCAATGGGTCAAAGTTACAATGGGGCAATGGGGCAATGGGTCAAAGTTACAATGGGGCAATGGGGCAATGGGTCAAAGTTACAATGGGGCAATGGGTCAAAGGGGCAATGGGTCAAAGGGGCAATGGGTCAAAGGGGCAATGGGTCAAAGGTTTAAAAGTTTGAAGGGTCAATAGTTTGAAAGTGAACTTTCCTAAAGGGCTCACAGCCAGTGGCTATCACTGGTGTGTCTCTTGTATTCCTTTTTATAACATGAGCTCCTGATGTAAACCACTCTCAGAACTTTTTTTTGTTGAAAAATTAGATGTGTTTAATCATGTCATTGTGACAGTATAAATACTGGTAGTGTTACTTTCAGAGAGATGCACATCAATGAAAACTGACTCATCTTTGTGGCACTTTGTTATTTGGTTGTGTTTATTAATAAAGACAAGCAAACTGATGGAGTCGGTTCTGCTTTAGAAAATTTACAGTTGGTACAAACTAGTTTCCCCCCCCCACCCCCGAATCATCACAGCCTTTACTGCAAACCCAGAGAGAACACAAAAACTGCAGTACCAAAATATGCTTCCACACCACCAAAACCCAATTTCTAGCTCTTTAAGCCCAAATGCATTTAGACAGAAGCAAGCCTAGCCCCCACCAGGAGAAATGGGGCTTAAGCAACAGGAGACGGACAGAAGTGCTAGCTGGGGAGTACCGAGCAAGAAGTTCCCAGGCCCGACTAAAAGCAGTAAGATGCACGACACTGAAAAGGCAAGTTAGCAAGCCCTAGGTGCCTAACTTCAGCACGAAAGCAATGGAAGTTTGCGTTGGCCATCACTAACTCGTTCCATTGGTGTCAATGGATTTACAGTGCAAACCTATGCCTGGTGACTCTGACGTCAGTCCTGCTGGATGACATCCAGGGCAAGGTGGAAACGGGGCAGCAGGCAAAACGGCTCTTCCCGACTAACTGCAGTGCTGCACTGGAAACTATTTCCAGAGGGCTTCCGGGAAAGGGGCAGTCAGAAGTTGCTCCAGCCCTGCTGCAGTTAGCCGGCTGCCTCCTTGCACCAGATCTGAGGGATGTGCACGGACCGGTTTGCAGGCCTGCAAACCCGTTCGGAGGGGCGGTTCGTGGTTCAACACGGGAGGGGGGGGCTCTTTTAAGGGTGGGGGAGGGTGCACTTACCCCTCCTGCCGCTTTCCCCCCACCAGCGCTCCTTTTGGATACAAAAAGCATTTTTAACGTCAAGAATAAAGGACTCTACCGTGGCCTTCAATTTCACCCCCCAGCTTGCTCCCTACAGTGTCATTTACACTCCACATGCACCAACGTCAGGGCACTGCTGATTTTCTTTTGCCGGACCAGCTAAAACAGGGCTTATTCTTTGCTTTAAAAAGTCACCCGTGTGTTTGGAAATAGTGTGGCGATCACAAGAGAGTCTAAGTCTTAATTCCTACCAAGTCAAACCACGCTCCCTATGAGAAGCGAGTCTTTGGGTGCTGGAGAACCCAGAGGGCAAACTTTTCATCACTTCCCCTTTGCCTTGTCTCAAGGTTAGGAAACAAGCTAGCTTGATCTTCTAAGGTGGGGGAAACTCAAAAGCAAATGTAACTTTTGGGAACTGAACAGCACCCTCCGACACACCTCAAGGAAGGAATAATGATGAAGCCGTCCCTTCACAACCCTAACCCTCTTCTCAAAATAATGTTTTGTGTACAAAAATCTTCAAGTGGAAATGGCAGTGACTTTTAAAAACACTTTAAAATCGATCACTAAAAGCAGCCCTACTAACAAGAGGACAACGTACACTTCACTATTACAAGCACCGGCTAAGTTACTGTCCAAGCTGATAGGAGAACAAAGGGTGGAGGAACCATTTTAAATGCAGAGATCACTGGCTTCTGCAAGGGGAAGCTAAATCTGCTTCCTTCCTATAACAAAGACAGGGCCAGAAAGACCACCACCACATTTACCTCTGCTGAAGGGACCATCTCCCCGCCAAAAAAGAAAGACGTTTGTACAAATGCCCCAAAAGGGCCATAATCCACCTGAGTGCACAGATTCTTTACACCCCAAAGGGATACCATGGCACCTCTCCAGAGTCTAGCTGGTGCGAAGGAGGCAGGGTCTTCCAGCCACATTAGTGAGGGCGACTACTGGACTCCAGGTGAGTCCGTTTGCCAGGAACTAACAGAGGACTGCTGTCAGCTTGTTCCGGGAAAGGCCTCTTGGATGAGCGGCCGTGTCCATTCATCGTCCCACGTTGCCACTTGCAGATGTCACCGTTAAGTATGTCCTGGATGTGTTGCACGATGAGGTTTATCGCAACTGTGTAGAGACATCAAGGGGGAAAGAGGGGATCAGTGGGCATTGGGGTGTGTGTGTCAGATCACCAGTCTGTCTAGATTTACAAACAGGAGAGCAATATCCATCAGTTTATCTTCATTGAATCTGGAAAATTAAGGGTTGATCACCTGTTTCGCAACAGACAGTGCAGTCACCCCTCTCTAAATGAAATAAAAACCATTCTTCTTTAAGGCAACAGTTGTGAAGCATCCACATACAGAGGAGAAGGTTCTCTGCATCCGGCTGCACCCATGACTCTGCTCACTGTCTGCAGTTTAAATATATCAGATTTCCCTGAATCTAATTCAAGTGCCTTCCCCCCTGCACCAGAGTTCTTTGATGTTAGAAATCGGGGTTGTCTTAAATTCAGGTAAATCCAGGTATAACTTGGATTTAATCTCTATTTTAAGGGGTAGTCTTAAATTTTGAAGCCTATTCTGGGAAGAGGAGCAGAAGACCTGAGAAGGCTGCGAACCTTTCTTTAAAAAATTTTCTTCTTAAAACAAACGGGGAGGGGGAGATTTTGAGGGTCTGGTATCTCTTTAGGGGAGAAGTCCCAGTGTGGATGTCTGTGTTTGTTTTTTGCCAGGCCCTTTTTTTGGTGGCTGTGTGGCTTTCAGTTTAGTTTCTCTTTTGTCGGGAGAAACACAGTGGGTGCAGGCAGCTAGGGCTGAAGTGAGTCAGCCGGGTGGGAGGGGCCACATTCCTGCTGAGCCTGGTTGCCTCAGTTTGAAGCCTACTCTCCACCATAAGAGGTGGCGACCAAGGAAATTAGCGAGCAGGAATTCGCAAACAAGTATCATAGGAGTTTTGTGTGGGATTTAGCAGGGAAGTGTGTGGGAAAGCTTGAAAGGAGCCACTCTTGATCACACATAGCCCAATGGGAAGAGAAGGTACGCATTACTCCCTTTTTTGTATGCTCGGGAAAGAAAGTTTAAACTGTTGAATAGCTGACAATTCCAGCTAAGACCCAAGTTTCAAACAATCAATCTCCAAATGCTCATGGTGGACAGCTCATTGAAAGTGCTGACACAATGTGTGGCAGCTGTGAAAAAGGCCAATTCCATGCTTGCAATCATTAGGAAGAGGATTGAAAATAAAATTGCTAATATTATAATGCCCTTATCTATGGTATGGCCATATTTGGAGTACTGTATACAGTTCTGGTCACCATACCTCAAAAGGTGCATTACAGAACAGGAGAAGGTGCAGAAGAGGGCAACCAAAATGATCAGGAGCATAGAGCACCTTCCTTATGAGGTGAGGCTACAATACCTGGGGCTTTTTAACTTAGAAAAAGGACTGAGGGGTGACAAGATAGAGGTCTATAAAATGCTGTGGAGAGAGAAATTTTTCCCTCCCTCTTGAGACCTCTCCTCCTCTTTGGCCAGCAGACTTTGTTTGTTTTCATGGGATGACACTAAAACCAGGAGGCGTCTATCATCGGCTACTAGTCGGAGGGCTACAGGCCACCTCCATCCTCAAAGGCAGGATGCCTCTGAGTACCAGTTGCAGGGGAGCAATAGCAGGAGAGAGGGCATGCCCCTTTCAACTCCTGCCTGTGGCTTCCAGCGGCATCTGGTGGGCCACTGTGCGAATCAGGATGCTCGACTAGATGGGCTTTCTTGGGCCTGATCCAGCAGGGCTCTTCTTCTGTTCTTAATAATGGGGGGGGGGTTTCCTTGTTTTAGTTGATCAATCTTTTTAATCAACACTAAACAGTGAACACTAGTCAAAACTAATAAAAATAAGGTTGTCTTGGCTACACCACTCTTATGGCTCCAATTCTGTCAGAGGTTCATGTGTCCCTTAGAACATGATCATGCCCCTTCTGGTTTTTCCAGCAATTTTGGGTTTGACTTTGAGACACGCGCTTCCAGCAGCAAAACCGAAGGAAAGACATCACAAAAGATGGCGCAAGCCTCTTACCCATGTTGTCAACTCCTCGAGGGATAATCACATCAGCATACTTCTTGGTCTGCGGACAAGAAATGGAAGAGTCACAATCTAGGAAGAAACCACTCAAAGCATCTCATCTGAGCCATGGGCGGGGGTGGGAGAGGGTGAGAAGACCTCATGTGCAGCGTTATGGACGTGTGATGGATAAGATGAGGCTGTGCTCTGGGCCTGCTGTGGCCTCCTAAAGCAGCCCAGAATGCCCATTCAGGTAGGAACATAGGGATATAAAGCTGCTTTATAGAATCCAACCCATGGTCCATCTAGCTGAGGATTGCCTACCCTGCCTGCAAGGTTGCAGGCAGGAGTCTCTCTCTCAGCCCTGTCTTGGAGATGCTGCCAGGGAAGGAACTTGGAACCCTCTGCATGCAAGCATTAAGAGGTTCTTCCCAGAATAGCCCCATCCTGAGGGGATATCTTACGGTGCTCATAGGAACATGGGAAGCTGCCATATACTGAGTCAGACCCTTGGTCGATCTAGCTCAGCATTGTCTTCACAGACTGGCAGAGGCTTCGCTGGGGTTGCAGGCAGGAATCTCTCTCAGCCCTATCCTGGAGATGCTGCCAGGGAGGGAACTTGGAACCTCAGATGCTCTTCGGAGCGGCTCCATCCCCTAAGGGGGAATATCTTATGGTGCTCACACTTCTAGTTTCCCTTTCATATGCAACCCAAGTGGACCCTGCTTAGCTAAGGGGACAAGTCATGCTTGCTACCACAAGACCAGCTCACATGTGGTCTCCCTTTCTCCAAACCAGGGGACAATTCATGCTTGCTACCACAAGGCCAGATTTCCTCCCTTGTCATGACTAGAGAAACTGGGGGTCATGCTGTCTACAACTGCAAGCTCAGAGCAATGTCAGGGCTATTTGAGGAGTCTGCAACAGCCCTTCACGACCATCACATGAAAGCCAGCCAATTCTTATTCATGCATAATCTAGTATTTAATCTAGATTAAACTTAATCTAGTATTAGCATGATTATTCTATTCAGTCATAATAGCATTTGCACACTGCCAGCCAGGGCTTTGAGCGAGTCGTCTGCCTTGGCAGCTGATTAAGGGAAGATGCTGACTCAAGCATCTGTGGCTGAGAGCGACAAACTGTGCCCTCAACTCCTTTCACTGCAAGCTGCTAGCAGAGGAGAGCTGGTCTGGTGGTAGCAAGCATGACTTGCCCCCATAGCTAAGCAGGGTCTGCCCTGGTTGCATATGAAAGGGAGACTTGATGTGGGAGCACTGCAAGATCTTCCCGCTCTGGGAAGAGAATAAGGTTTCAAGTTCCCTCCCTGGCAGCATCTCCAAGACAGGGCAGAGAGAGATTCCTGCCTGCAACCTTGGAGAAGCCGCTGCCAGTCTGGGTAGACAATACTGAGCTAGATAGACCAATGGTCTGACTCAGTATATGGTAGCTTCCTATGAATTTCCTCCATACACGAGGGGAAAGGCATGGATTACATCTCCCCACAGTGTATTGTTTGGGCTTGAGGCTCAAACAGGCCCTTACTGAAAGATTCAACTTCTCTCCAAAACCTTTATCTTGCAAGTCAAAGAGGTTTCACAAAATGAGCATGGTTTCTGCAGATGTACTTAATGCAATACTTAATGCAATATACTTAATGTCCTGGTTGCAGAACCTAGATATCCTTGCTGCAATGTTTGGAGAGTGAAACAGCCATTTTCAGAAAGAAGACACACACACACATGAAAGGTTTTTCCCCCGACACCAACAGGTCACCTGAGGTTGCTTGCAACTGCCTGAATACACCCAGAGAGAATCCCTCCTTCCCTCTCCACCAACCTTCCATGCTCTTACTGGACAAGGTTTGAGAGGAGAAAGCTTTTGGTACCGGCAAACAGAACTCTTCAAAGGCAGGCTTGACAAACGTCGTGTACTGGGTCAAGATCTGCTCCAGGTCCCTTCCCCGCTTCATATCCCGAAGAACTAGAAGAAGAAACCAAAAGGCCAGTTTGAGTTTTATTGTATCTGAAGCTCTGAAGACCACAGAAGGTAGCCAGGACCAGTCTGGGTGGTTGGAATCATGGCGACGTACAGCCCACCACTCGCTTTATCCTGTTCGGGCAGGGGTGGGCAAAGTTGGCCCTCCCAATTTATTGTGGCTGGGGATGATGGGAATTGTAGTTCAACACCAGCTGGAAGGCCAACTTTGCCAGCCCTGTGTTAGGGGAACCAAATGGCGTGGACTTGGTGGTGGCAAAAGTCTTGCTCCTTAGAGTGGTGAAAATAGGAAGTGCATGATAAAGCTTGGTCAGGAGCATGAGAAAGTGGGAAGGAGCAAGTGGGGTGCTCCATGCTCCTTTGCTCTCTCATCTTTGGGACCAAATGAAGGACCGAGAAAGTTACCTCTCCGAGAAAGCCTGACATCCGAGTCAGTGTCGACAAAGAGGCGGAGGTGAAACATGTCCCGGATGTCTTGGTTGTAGAATACCAGAATCCCCTCAAAAAGGACCACATCTGCTGGGTAGACCACCGTTGTCTCAGGAAGCCTGCAGTGGACAGGATCAGATATGACAGGAGCGGGACAGGAAAGATGGACCAGCAAAACACATGTGGAAGGCCTGCAGTTTTGTGCTGAAATTCCACACCTCACATTTTAATGGAGCTGCCACTTGCTGTTAGCAAAGGCAGAAATGCATTTTCAAGTGTAATTTGAGGTTTGAACGTTTTTAGAACCGGTTGCTTGACTCAGTTTTCAAATTACTTCTTTTTAGACTGTGAGCCCTTTGGGGGCATGGAAGCATCTTATTTATTTCTTGTTTTTTTAATGTAAACCACTTTAAGAACTTTTTTTTTTTTTTGGAAAGTGGTACATAAATATTTGTAGTGGTCATAGATCACACAAGAGCCCACTTAAAAATAAATAAATCACAATTTCCTTGCACAACTGAGCTAGTTAAAACTGACAGTATTTTGCATAGAAGGCAAGAAACTTAAGACGAACCTGGAATGCGTCACAAAATCATAAGTTGGAACCTCAACCGTTTGGCCATCCACAATATTCTTCAAGGTCGTTTGCATCAACTCGTTGTCAAACGCATCTGCATAAATGCAAATAAGTGTGGCTAAGGATCCCAACAGGGACAGAGGAGCTCAGTCTTTGACTCAAGTCACATATGATGTTTGTGGAGATGTTCCCCATGCAGGATTCGAGCCTATTTCCACATCAAGACGGTGACCATGTTTGAGGACACCACACAGGATCCCATGCAACACCCACGGTTCTGCGTAGCCGCACTCAGGAAACTGACACCTGACCTCAACATATGGGGCAATTTCGAGTACCTGCAGTGTCAGGGTGGCCAGAAATGACCTACAAGATCATTTCCAGCCACTGATTTCAGAAAAGGAGCCATTTTGTGCCCCACCCAATTTTTTACATTCAGATGGTTCTAGTGTTCCCTCCCTGACAGCATCTCCAGGTTGGGCTGAGAGAGAAACTCCTGCTTGCAACCTTGGGGAAGCCACTGCCAATCTGTGTAGACCATACTGAGCTAGATGGACCAAGGGTCTGACTCAGTATATGGCAACTTCCTATGTTCCTATTCTATGCCACATGCTCTGCATGGACTGATCTCCTTTAAGGACTCCGGTAAGCTTCCAAATCATCCCCAAGTCCTCCCCAAGCGGTCTGAAAATTACCCCCAGAAAGTTACCCCCATCCTCTGGCATACCCAGAGGATGGGCCCCCAGATCCATACCTGGGTGATCAAAGTTGTACTGTCCCTTCAGGGCTTTGCCTTTCTGCTCTGCCGTGAGCACCTTATAGAACCGGTCCTGGCTGAGGATGACGACTTTCCGCTGGCGGTGGTCCACTTCGTTCTGACCCAGAAGCTCCATGATCTTCTCACATACCGTTGACTTGGGAGGGAAGCAGATCAGTAAAGGTCAGGCAGCCTCCCACAAGGACAACCTTTTTTCGGCTGAAGGGGAATTTGAACCAGGTCTCCCCGGTCCGAATCCCAACACCACAATGGCTCTCTCGTCCTGGGTTCCTTTCCCTCAATTTTCCAGGGATACAGCAGGCCTCTGACTTGCATTTTCACCTAACCCAAAGGTACGCCCCATTTAAGACAAGTGATGATTCTCAGGCTAGGCACACAGAGAAAGAGAGAGAGAGATCTGACTAAGGGGACCCAAAAAACTTCATGCCTCTGCTGGGATCTGCACCCACATCCAAGGCTACCCCACTCACCCTGCCAATATCAGCATGCCAACATTTTACTTCCAGGTGTACATTCCCCTTCCTGTTTACGTACCTATTAAATTGACCAATAGGATGGGCAGCCCTCTGTCCATGTGAGGGACTCACCAGGGCTGCCGCCGAATGACGTAAAACCTCTTACAGGCAGCTGAACACTCAAAACTGCCTTTCAAGTGGCACAGCAGCCCTGGTGGGTCCTTAACGCTGGCAAAGGGCTGCTGTCATGTTGGCCACTGAAGAACAAACAAAACTGAGAATCAGATCTCAAGAGTGAGTGACATCTATGTGTACCTTGCACACGGGACACCTTCTGATAGTGTTCTGATCACACCCTAACTTAACCCACCACCATCCTCTCGGGGCTGGAGATTGCAAGGTTACTGGAAGAAACGTTGCTTAGTCGAAAAAATATATACGAAAAATGCCAACAAGGAAATAATGATTTGCTATTACAAGTCTAGTCCAACTAGAAGAGGTTATTTAAAAAGAATGTACCAAATTTGGAAAGAGAAGCATCCAGACACAGAAATAACAGAACAAAGGCTAACAGACCAGAGAAGATTCATAATAAGAAATAAAGTATTCACAGGAGTTGAGCTGGAAGAACTGCAAAGAGCAACACAGGCTCAAGATATGGAAGAAGAATTACCACCAACTGAAGCAGTTGCTCAGGCGCAGGTGGAGGAGGTGTTGGAAATCGAGGATGCCACTGTTGCTGAACTGTTTCAAAAATCAAAACGAGGCAACCTCCCCTTTGTCTTCACCTCAAAAACCCAAATGCCGTTTAACAGAAAAGCAACAAGAACTAAAGCAAAAAATAACTGAGCACATGAACCAAACAACCACCAGGGTTCGACTTCCAGCTCTAAAAACAGTTGCCAAAAAACAACTTGCTCAGGCATTAAAAGACGTCAATGCTGCACTTGCAGAAACAACAACCAATAATTTGCAAGAAACAAACCAACTAATGTACAGTGCAGCAACAATAACAACACAAGAGCTCGGATATAAGATCAGTGGACCTGTAAAAAAAGAAAGCAGTACATCAACTAAATGGAAGATTAGATTAGAAAATAAAATCTCCAGGCTCAGATCAGATGCTAGTAAATTGAAAGAGTTTTTACCAAAGCATAGAAGGAGAAACTGCAAGAAACGTACAAACACCAAATAAAGAAGAAACAGTGCAATTCTGGCAAAAATTATGGGATAATCCAATAGATTATAATAAAAAAGCAGGCTGGATGAAAGAGGTCAAAAAATGTAACCAACAAATGCAAGATCTAATAATAACACCAGAATTAATAAGTGAAAGAGCAAAGAAAATTAAAAATTGGACTGCGCCAGGCGACGATGAACTGCATGGCTTTTGGCTTAAACACCTAACAAGCCTTCATAAACAACTATCAAAACAGTTCAATCACATTCTGCAAGGAGGTGATATTGAACAATGGCTAACAACTGGGAAAACTCATCTCATCATGAAAGACCCAGCAAAAGGTGCAGTTCCAAGTAATTATAGACCGATAACCTGCCTGCCAACCATGTTCAAATTATTAACTGGAATAATAGCAGATGAAGTGATGCAACACTTATTAACTAACAAACAGCTTCCAGCTGAACAGAAAGGAAATTGCCCAAACACCAGAGGCACAAAAGACCAGCTGCTGATTGACAAAATGATTTTAGAAAATTGCAAGAGAAGAAAAACAAATCTAAGTGTTGCATGGATTGACTACAAGAAAGCCTTCAATTCATTGCCTCACACATGGATACTAAAATGTTTAGAAACAGCTGGTGTCAGCAAAAACATTCAGATATTTATTAAAAAAGCAATGAGCATGTGGAGTACACAGTTAACAATCAATGGCGAGACACTTGGACAGGTTAGCATTAGAAGAGGCATTTTCCAAGGGGACTCACTATCCCCTCCGTTGTTTGTAATCGCCATGACCCCACTTTCACAAATACTAAACAAAACAGGCCTCGGATACCAAACATCTAAAACATCCAGTAAAATCAACCATCTGCTGTACATGGACGATCTGAAGTTGTATGCAAAGTCCCAGTCAGAAATTGAATCACTGCTAAACACTGTCTGTATATTCAGTAGCGATATAGCAATGGAGTTTGGACTAGACAAGTGTGCTGCATTAATAATGAACAGAGGGAAAATAACAAAAACAGAAGGAATAGAACAGCCCAATGGAAGCAACATCAAGAACCTGGAAGAGAAAGAACATTACAAATACTTGGGCATCCTCCAGGCTGATAACATCGCACACACTGAAGTTAAAAGAAAAATTGGAAGTGAATACATCAGGAGAGTTAGAAAAATCCTCAAGTCCAAACTCAATGGCGGGAACACCATACAAGCCATAAACACCTGGGCTATACCTGTTATCAGATACACTGCAGGAATAATAGACTGGACCCAGGCAGAGCTAGAGACGCTAGATTGTAAGACCAGGAAAATCATGACCATCAATCATGCCCTGCACCCCCGCAGTGATGTAGATAGGCTATACCTCCCTTGCAGCTCAGGTGGAAGAGGAATGCTGCAAGTCCATCAAACAGTAGAGGAGGAGAAAAGAGGCCTTGCAGAATATATAAGGGACAGTGAAGAAGATGCACTTCAAATGGTCAAGAACGAGAAACTATTCAACACCAATGAAACAAAGCAGGCCTACAAGAAAGAACAAGTCAAGAACTGAGCAGAAAAATGGATAAATATGCCCCTGCATTGTCAATATTTGCACAATATAAGTGGAAAATCAGACATCATCAAGACCTGGCAATGGCTTAAGAATGGCAACTTGAAGAAAGAAACAGACGGTTTAATACTGGCTGCACAAGAACAGGCACTAAGAACAAATGCAATAAGAGCCAAAGTTGAAAAATCAACCACAAACAGCAAGTGCCGCCTTTGTAAAGAAGCAGATGAAACCGTGGACCACCTAATCAGCTGTTGTAAAAAGATCGCACAGACTGACTACAAACAAAGGCATGACAAGGTAGCAGGGATGATACACTGGAACATCTGCCAAAAATACAAGCTACCTGTAGCCAAACATTGGTGGGACCATCAAATTGAAAAAGTTGAAGAAAATGAAGATGTAAAAATATTATGGGACTTCCGACTACAAACAGACAAACATCTGCCACACAATACACCAGATATAACTGTAGTCGAGAAGAAAGAAAAACAAGTTAAAATAAGTGACATAGCAATACCAGGGGATAGCAGAATAGAAGAAAAAGAAATAGAAAAAATCACCAAATACAAAGATCTACAAATTGAAATTGAAAGGCTGTGGCAGAAAAAGACCCAAATCATCCCAGTGGTAATTGGCGCCCTGGGTGCAGTTCCAAAAGACCGTGAAGAGCACCTCAGCACCATCGGGGCCAGAGAAATCACCACCAGCCAATTACAAAAAGCAACTCGACTGGGAACAGCCTATATTCTGCAACGATATCTATAACAATTGACAATAAAATTCAGCTATCCCAGGTCCTTGGGAAGGACTCAATGTCTGGATAAAATAAACTAGTCAATAACACCTGTCTGACTGTGTAAACAAGAAAATAATAATAATAAATAATAAAAGACCAAAATGATCCCAGTGGTAATTGGCACCCTAGGTGCAATTCCAAAACAACTTGAAGAGCATCTCAACACCATAGGGGTCACAGAAATCACCATCAGCCAATTACAAAAAGCAACTTTACTGGGAACAGCCTATATTTTGCGACGATATCTATAATAACCAACAGTATTGATGATAAAATTCAGCCATCTCAGGTCCTTGGGAAGGACTCGATGTCTGGATAAAAACAAACCAGTCAATAACATCTGTCTGACTGTGTAAATAATAATAAATAAATAAATAATAAAAAATTATTGATTAAGAAAGCCATAAAAGGAATTGAAATGAGGAATCTGGATGCACTTTTTGGTTTTTGTCTGCTGGAGGAACTGATTCATTTCATCCCTTCCTCAACTGGTCTTTTGGTAGCAAGCATGAATTGTCCCCTTTGCTAAGCAGTATCCACCCTAGTCTGCATTTGAATGGGAGACCACATGTGTGAGAGCACTGCAAGATCTTCCCCTGACGGGGATGGGGCTGCTCTGGGAAGAGCATCTAGGCTCCCAAGTTCCCTCCCTGGCAGCATCTCCAAGAGAGAGACTCCTGCCTGCAACCTTGGAGAAGCCGCTGCCAGTCCGTGCAAAAAATACTGAGCTAGATGGGCCAAGCGTTTGACTCAGTATTCAGCTTCCTATGTCCCTGTGATTTAAAGGGAAACGAGGCAAGGAATAGGAAGCTATCGCAATCAGACCCAGCAAGGGAGATTCCTGCACAGAGCTCACTCACACCAACACACCTGCAAGGGAGGACAGGTTTCATTCTTGGCTGAGCAGGACTCCACCCTGCAGGAGGAGGATCGTTTGCAAGTGCAAAGCCTGGAGAGTTTGCGAGGCGTTCCTGAGCTGCGAAGAGTCTTGGGGCCCAAGGAGTGCTACCACCATTGCAGGCTGGATGGAGGAAGGCCAGCCCAGAGAGGCAGCAGCACAGCCGACGCCCCCAGGAGGGGGCGCATTTTGCAATGCAAGCGAGGGGGCGCATTTTGCAATGCAGCCGCGATTCCTGCCCTGCCCCGGCATGCATCTCCCCCCGCCCCGCAATCTCCCCCCGCCCCTGCAAATTAGAGCAGGGGGGGCTCCTACCTTGCCGCTGGCGGTGCCTCCGCTGACTCCGATCAGGAAAGGCCGCGGGTGCGGCCGCTCTGCCTCCCCGGCAGCGCCCAAGAGGCTGAGGCTGCTGCTGCCCGCGGAAGCCATGGACGCCGACCATCAGGGCCAGCAGCAGCCCGTGGCCCGGGAGGGGAACCACATCCCCCAGCAGGCCTCGCGCGGGTGGGGGCACCCGCCGGAACGGGCAGGCGGGGCGCAGAGCATGGCGGGAAGCGGAGTCCGGTGCAGTATCGCTTTGCCATATCCATCAACGAGTGTAGGGCTTTCGTTGCTCATGCGCAGTCTCCCTGTTTGTAGCCACTCTCTTGCCCATCGTCGTTGCACATGCGTAGTCTCCCTGTTTGTAGCCACTCTCTTGCCCATAGTCGTTGCACATGCTCAGTCTCCCTGTTTGTAGCCACTCTCTTGCCCATCGTCATTGCACATGCTCAGTCTCCCTCTTTGTAGCCACTCTCTTGCCCATAGTCATTTTACATGCTCAGTCTCCCTGTTTGTAGCCACTCTCTTGCCCATAGTCGTTGCACATGCGCAGTCTCCCTGTTTGTAGCCACTCTCTTGCCCATAGTCATTGCACATGCGCAGTCTCCCTGTTTGTAGCCACTCTCTTGCCCATCGTCATTGCACATGCTCAGTCTCCCTGTTTGTAGCCACTCTCTTGCCCATCGTCATTGCACATGCTCAGTCTCCCTGTTTGTAGCCACTCTCTTGCCCATCGTCATTGCACATGCGCAGTCTCCCTGTTTGTAGCCACTCTCTTGCCCATCGTCATTGCACATGCGCAGTCTCCCTGTTTGTAGCCACTCTCTTGCCCATCGTCATTGCACATGCGCAGTCTCCCTGTTTGTAGCCACTCTCTTGCCCATAGTCGTTGCACATGCGCAGTCTCCCTGTTTGTAGCCACTCTCTTGTGGACTGTCTAACTGATCTGAACCAAATTTGGTACAGCAGTAGTGAGTGACACTACAACTCCCAGCATCCCTAGACACAATTTTTTGTGGCTGGGTATGCTGGAAGTTGTAGTTCAGCAACATCTGGAGGGCCGCAGTTTGGGGGTGCCTGTCCTAGGCTCTTTGGCCAAGTACTGGTCCCTCTCCCTAGAAAGTGACAGAAGCGGGAGGGTCGGCTTGGCAGCAGGGTTAGGGTTAGGGGCAGCCCCACTTGCGGAGTATTCTCAGCAGCAAGGCTCCCCTGCTCCCCTACTCATGTCATCCTGGATGCCAGGTGGAGACTAATTTTCTTGCGTGAGCTGTCCAGAGACCAATCCCGTGGCAGCCAATAAAGCATGGTTTGGAATCAAGGTGAAAAGGTGTCCCTTCATGCCACAGTCACTGCAGGGGGAGGGAGAGTTGGATTGGTGTTCTGCTGGGTTCCCCAACTTAGCTGAATCCTCCCATCATCCTGGTCTCTTCTCCTTGGGAGCAACCTGTATCTAATACCTCCATGCAAGCACACACCAGCCCCCTGCTAACGGAGCAAAGAGACACCTCTTTAGAAGTGGTGATGATTCTCTTGATTGAAAGCGGGGAGCGACTGGCCCTATCCGGCCCCACACACTTTTTAGAGTGTGAGCCCTTTAGGGAGATGGACACACAGACGGACACACAGACACATGGGATGCCAGGGGATCTCATAAGCCTACTGGAAAGCAGGCTAAAAATGGAGATGCATCCGGTCATGCATGCATGCACAATCCAGGCCCCCTGCCTGCCCTCATCCTCTCCTCCTGCCCCAAGCCTTCAAGCAGACCGTAGCAATCTGTGTTTCAAAATCCTGAAAACGACACTGAAAAACAACCATATTTAAAGGAGATGAAACCAATCTGGGTAGTTGGTGTTAAAAGCTGAAGAACCGGCCGTCACCTGGGAGGGCCTCCCTGAGCGGCTGAGCCCAGCTGAAGTTGGGCCCTGAGCAGCTGAGCCGGGCCAGCCACAAAGGTTGCCAGATTCTGGCTGTCCAAATCCGGGGGCCTTATTTGCATATCATGTAAACTGGCTGGAAAATAATTTCTGAGCAGAAGAGCAACTGCACGTTTGGCTCCATCACTCCGCTTCTACAAGGGCTGGAGCTTAGCTTTTTCCCCCTTTTCATTTTTAAAACGAAAGCTGAAATCCGTGGACTCAGCAATCCGGGTGAGATGCTTAAAATCCGGGTGAATCCCAAAATTATGGAAACTGGCTTGAAAAGAATTTGGGGGCAGAAGAGTGACTGCACGTTTTGCTCCATCACTCCGCTTCTACAAGGGCTGGAGCTTAGCTTTCTTTCCCTTTTTGTTTTTAAAACGAAAGCTGCAATCCGTGGACTCAGCAATCCGGGTGAGATGCTTAAAATCCGGGTGAATCCCAAAATTCCAGGGGGCATGGCAACTTTAGCCGCCACAAGAGCATTCGTTGTCTGAACCATGAGTGGCAGGAAGAGCCTCCTTCTCCCTTGGTCTGCACGGCCGCCGTCCCAGGCAAATACTTGGCTCAGCCACTGTTGACAGATCAAAGGGCTCTGGGGCTGGTCCCATTGGGGCTCCCCCTCCTCCCTGCCTCCCCAGAAGTGCCTCCCCATAGATAGAGCTGGCCCTGGCAGGCAGAAACAGTCAGTGTGTGCACTCCAGTAGGAGAGAGAGAGAGAGAGAGAGAGGCTGATCTGATTGCATCTGGCCTTTGCCCCCCGGCCAGCTCACACGCCACAGCAGGGCAGGGAGATACTGGTACAGCCCGGCCTGGCCAGGAACTTCATGGCACGGGCGCTGCTCCCACTGGCCTTCGGTACACAGCCATCTGCAAACATGCCCGTCAATTATTAATAAAACCGAATCCGAGCTGAGGGACGAGTCGCTCTCTGGGGACGTGTGTGTGCCGAGCCCAGCTCTCCCTCCCAGTTTGGGGGACAGCTGGAGAAATGGAAGGCAGGCCGGAGGGCGGCTCGCCATGCCGGGCCTGGAGCGAAGGGCGCTGAGGAGGAGAGGGCGTGCCGGCAGAGCCAGGTAACATCAGCACAGACCCCCTTCCCCAAAGGCTCAGCCAAGACAGCTGCACAAAACCCCGTCCCATCTCCTTAGACAGGTCAGCATAAGCCAGACATGTGTCTTCCCACAGGGCGAGTCGCCCCTCTCCAAACAAGCAGGGGCATAAGAACCTAGGAAGCTGCCTTCTACTGAGCCAGACCCTTGGTCCGGCTAGCTCCGTACTGTCTACGACACGGACCGGCAGCAGCTGGTGGGAGTCTCTCTCGGCCCAAAGTTGGAGGTGCTACAAGGGAGGGAACTTAGGAACCTTCTGCGGGCAAAGCAGATGCTCTCTAGGGAATGTCCTCAAAGGGACGAAAGGGAAGGGCCCACTGGAAAACCTTGGTTCCCTCCCAAAGGGCCACGCATTGCATTTCTGAATAGCCAATGTCCGTTTGGAAACCCCACAAGACGCTGCCTTATAAGAGTGAGGCCCTTGGTCCCGTTAGCTCAGTATTGACTCCACAGTTTGGCAGTGACTTCTCCCAGATCTTGAAGAAAGGGCTGCTTTTACCCACCCACCCCTGTTTGTCAGTTGGCCAACCACTGTCAGGGATCGTAAGCTGGACTAGGAGTTCTCGCTTCGTCCTCACATGACATTGTTGGCTTTCTGGCCAGTGGCGGATGAACAGAGAGGCAGCGTAGGCATTTGCCTAGGGCGGCATAATTTGAGGGGCAGCAAATTTAGCCCCTCAAATTTTGCTGCCCCTCTCTGCAAGGGTGGATGAGAAAGGCCCCCCCCCCACCTTATTTTTAAAAAGGCAAACCGTTTTTGTTCAAGGGCAAATGGCGGCAAAAACCTTATTGCCTAGGGGTGGCAAAAAAGCTTCATCTGCCCCCGTTTGTGGCTCGACAGCTCCATCTTGGGGTGTTGCTTCTCTTTTGCTGCAGGCCCAGTTTTTGACTCCTGGTCGACCCATGGAAGAAGTTCTTGGGAGCGCCTTCAGCGGAGCGGCCATGGAAGACGACCCGGGGCCGACCCAGGGCGCCCCCCCAGATCACGGAAGAGGAGGGGACAGAAAAGAGGGGGGCCCCCAACCCTCTGTGCTGAGGACAGCCCCGCCTGAAACCACCGGCCCCAACGCCCAGCTCAAGCCCACCCTGCGGACAGGGCCAGACCCCGGGCCAGCCGCTGGGACCCCCAACCCTGGTTTCGTGGAGGACCCTCCGCCCTATTCCCCTCCTGACCCAAAGGCTCTCCACTTGCTGTATCCGGCGTGCCAGACCAGCCTTCCTGGGCAAGGACCCATCTTCTACCAGCCAGCCTCTCTCCAGCAAGCCTGGCATTCACTGCCCCACATGCTTCCTGGGTCCTATCTCTCCACCATTGTACGTCACTGGGTTCTTTGAGCGCAGAGCGTGGTTTCCAATGCGTCCCTTCTTCCCTTGTCTTTTCCTCTGCTTCTCTGGGTCGCTTTGGGAAGAGCACTTGCGTGCTTGCATGCAAAAGGTTCCCAGTTCCCTCCCTGGCAGCATCTCCAAGATAGAGCTGAGAGAGACTCCTGCCTGGAACCTTGGAGAAGCTGCTGCCCGTCAGTGTAGACAAGACTGAGCTCGATAGGCCAAGGGTCTGACTCTATCTGGCAGCATCACGATGCTGGCTTATTTATGACCGGGTCCCCTTGGGTAGCTCCTTGAAAAGCACCCGTGAAAGAAGAGCAAAGTCTATCGCCCCTAACCGGGGTTAATAGGGACTGACTCGCAGCCATTTTGTCTTGCAGTACAATGCACCCGGGTTCAGCGAGATTCCTCTTGAGGCTGACCAGAGGCCCCCGCCGAAAGATTATCTGGTGGAATCTGTGCTGGTGCTGCTCTTCTGCTGCCTGCTGACCGGAGTGGTTGCCTTGGTCTATTCCCATGAGGTAGGTGGCACGTGACTTTTTGGGTGGGGTGGGGTGGGTGGGTAGTGTTGCGCACGTCCGGAACTGATCCAGCCACTCCACCTGCGAATTTTCTGAATCTCGGTTAGCCAGATGATTACAAATAATTTATGGAACTCACTGCCAGCAGATGTTTCATATTCATTCCGATGTTCTCCCCAACTTTAGACACGAGCCGCTCTGAACCGTGGAGACCTCATCCAAGCCAAGGCAGCCTCCCAGAAAGCACGCTCCCTCGTCCTGTTCAGCCTGCTTTTTGGCCTCTTCATTTCGGTCAGTTGGGTGATCTACGTGGTGGTCGTTCTGTACCTGTGATCAAGAGCATCAGGATGCACCTCAGCCCCCTGAAAGATTATTGCCTCTTCCCAACACACGTGGCCAGGCTGCGGAGAGGGTGTTCCTCTGCGTTCAGCCTCAGTCTTTTAGCCACTGGCAGCCCCACCATCATGAGCTGGCCGTCTTCACTGTCTGGGTTAGCATGCCAAGGACCCCCATGTGGATCGTCTATCCTGGAACTGGCTCCCTCGGCTGTCCAGTCTAATCGTACTGGCAGAAAGAGACAGCGGTCAGGATGCAAAAGGCGGCAATGATCAAGTGCTATGTCGTACATCATCACTGGCCATTTCTGACTGCATGAAGTTCTCTTGGATTCTCTCTTTGGAAAAGCGCTGAAGTCTCTAGTGCTTTCTCCCGGTGTGTCCTTCCTTCCCCATCATCTTATTTTGACCCAAATTATTATATGGAGCTTTATGTCAGCTGGCTGAGGATATAACTTCAAGCACACCAGGGCAGAAAACAACAGTTCAGACTTGTGCTTAGACTAGGGCAGAACTAGTCCAATGGGAAGAAAATGTCATCTTCATGATACGTTTTTTGTTAGAAAATATTCAGAGCAGCATGGAATATTCAGCAGAATCTGGAAAGGCTTACACTTTCATTTAAAAGAAGAATCCTCATTTCTAGTCCTCATGACATGAACACAACTTAAAACACTCAGAAACCAGAGTGGATTGGACAAAAGGATTCCCACATCTTGAATTTCCCGATATGGAAATGATTGTCATCGTTTGCTCAGGGCATAGAATTGCTTGGTATTTCTGGAGTACTCAAAGTATAGGAAAGTTCAAATGTATTTCCTTGGATTTGGAGAGATAACCTTTGTTTGGAGGCAAAAGAACTGGAAATTGCCAGCTTTCGGGCTTCAGAATCAGGGAAAACAAAGTGGAAACCAAGGGCTAAAACAAGGCAGAAAAGAGACTGTGGTTCTCATTTTCACACAAGCAGCTTAATATCAGCTGAAAAGAGCAGACAAACCTCTAAAGGTATACTAAAGCTATGAGAATAGATCACTGTTTTATTGTTGTCATTTAAATGTGCAGAGATCCAGTGGGTCCCTGACCACCTTTGTCAGAACTGTGGTACATGGTGGAGCCAAATCATAGGAAAGCATTCACTTTCTTATGAGGAAAGGGGCTGGGCATGTTTAGCCTAGAGAAGGGAAGTCTACATGGGGATATGAGGCCCACCTTCAAATGCGAAAGGCATCCACATACGCCTACTGCGGGCAGGACTAGGGCCAATGGGTTGACAATCTACAAGAAAGCAGATTTAAGCTAGACATTAGGAGGTATTTCCTGACTGGGAGAGCTGTTGGACAGTGGAACTACCTGCCTCATGCAGGGGTGGGCTCTCCTTCACATCCCCCACGTGTCAGGTCAGGGATGCTGTAGCAGTTTCCTGCAATGAGCTGGGGGTTGGACGAGAAGACCTCCAAGGTCCCTTCCAAATCTGTGTGTATGCTCTCTTATGTTCTCTCAGATTCTCGTGGTGGGGAATCTGTTCCTACTGAAAATCCCAGAGGGGATGATTGAGGGTGTAGATCTAGAAAAACAAAAGTTGGACAGTCTTAAGCCGTCTGTTCCTGTCCAGATTAATCAAGGGGGGGGGGAGGAACCTCAGTTAATTGAGGGGGAAAACACCCTTTAGAGTGGTGATTCTCTTAGATTCTGCAGCGTGAGAGCAACTGTCCTTAGCCAACCTCAACACAGTATCCCTCCAGTGATGGCCTATTTCTTTTCAGATTGTGAGCCCTTTTGGGACAGGGAACCATCAGGGTTTATTCTCAGCTTTCCCCCCAACTGCAGCAAGAAGCCAGTGCAGGGCCCCTAACCCTCCACAAAAATCTATGAGCACCTCCCAGACATTTTCTAATTGGAAAAGAAAAGAAAAGAAATAGCAGTGAGGAGGGAAAATGAGAATGAAGAGAGGGCTGGAGAGATGGGGAGTGGGGAAAGGAGGGAAGACAGAAAAAGAAGAGAAGGGAGGAAAAAGAAGGTGCCTTGCGAAGAAGAGGTGAGGTTATCTTCTTCCCTTAAACTATAGTCAGGATTGAGACTCTCTCCCTGCAAGGAGTGTCACGGGGTGGTGGGTATTTGTTGACACTGCTACAAATAAATCCAATTTTCATCTTGCACGGTAAACATTTGGGAATCAGTAATCCAAAAACCTTCAGTTTAAGGTGAGAGTTAAGATGCTTTACATTTTCACTCGCGCTCTAAAAGGAATGGAAATTGCAAGTTAAGGTGCCCACCTTAATTTCCGCGGCATAGAAGCAGTAAAGACTTTGTAATAAGACTCTATACTGTGCCTTGATGAGAGATGCATCCGTCAGAAATTCATCAGGGGCATCTCTAGGAAGGGATTAGCCCTAACCGGCTTCCCTGCCCCCGTCTCCTTTCCACCCCCAGGAATGTGCTCACGAGGGCTGGCTGACCCACAGGAAGAGGTCCCAGCTCTTTAATATTCCAGTTCTTTGTCTTCAGCTTCATAGCAAGCCCCTGATGAGCAAAAGTTTGGGTTTAGCATTTTTGCAAGGCAAAACCACCTCTTGAGAAACTCGCATAGGAAAAAGATAGCCCCCACAGGTAGAAATCAGCCCCTACCCTCTGGCTACCCACAGCTTGGGCGTTACCTGTCTTGGCACGTCCAGTGGGATACTATACCTTGGTAAAGTAGGATTGTTTGCTGCACAAATTACACAAGCTGCTGCCACACGTTCTGCAAAAGTGTACATCCAAGAGGCACAAAAGTGTCTTTGTATTGACCAAACCTTCTGCCCCTGCATGTGTGATTTCATGCAGACTTTTAAGAGGAGCCTTAAAGATTGATTCTGGAAGAATTCCACATCCAGCTGCGGTTCTCCACCCGCTCCACTCTTCTAAATGCTCCCCCTGCTGTTGTGCAAAGTTAATGTCCTTTCCTGAATATATGTGTGTGTGTGTGGTGGTGGGGGGGTTGTGCTGAGATAGTTGGCACAGGAATCAAAGGTGCTTAGAAGCAGGGGTAGAAAGAGCAGCAGTTTATCTGCAGCCTCTGCCATCCAATCACCCTTTGCCCCTGGGACATTTCCCCTCTGGTGACCTGTGCTATGGATGACTGCAACCTCTTCTGGTAGTGTAACTGGTAGTGTCAAGAGTTCTAATATCTGTGTCCCGTACTTGACTTCCTTGTTTCCCGCAGTTAAAAGGTTCATCTTTAAGATCAGGACAGCTGGCATAGGTGCAGTCCACAGCTTGCAAGCAATCATGTTCTGTGAGGCAGGGTTGGCACAGGTGCATGATGTGCAATTGGGAAGAGCAGAGCCAACCGATAAGCTGCCAAAGAGGAGATGGCGTAGAGAAGCTAGGTGGAATAAATGCATCCTGCTCAGCGTCTCCTTTGAGGAGAAGAGAGCTGGTCTTGTGGTAGCAAGCATGACTTAAGCATGACCCCTTAGCTAAGCAGGGTCTGCCCTGGTTGCATATGAATGGGAGACTTGATATGTGAGCACTACAAGAGATTCCCCTAGGGGTGGAACCACTATGGGAAGGGCATCTAGGTTCCAAGTTCCCTCCCTGGCAGCATCTCCAAGACAGGGCTGGGAGAGATTCCTGCCTGCAACCTTGGAGAAGCCGCTGCTAGTCTGTGAAGAGTAGACAATACTGAGCTAGATGGACCAATGGTCTGACTCAGTATATGGCAGCTTCCTATGTTCCTATGAGTGGCCTTCATGATATGCTTGGAAGTCTGTGGGCTTGGTGAGATCTCAAAAGCCAGAAGTCGTCTTCCACTGGTCAGGGCACCCTTCTGACTCTCCGTCCCTCCCTCATGAAATGGTATGTCAAGGGATCCAAAGGATAGATAATAACTAATTCAGAGAAGATCAGATAGAAGGAGTGTATTGAAAATCTGTACAGCAGGGACATCAACATCCAAGATACTCTAGAAGATATTCCCTACTTGCAAGAACCTCTAGTATGGGAAGATGAAGTTAGATCAGCACTCCGGACATTACTAAGTTGGAAGGTTACAGGAATTGATGAAATAGCTACAGAAATATGGCAGGCAACAGAAGATGAATCCATCAAGGCTCTAACAAACTATGCCAGCAAATTTGGAGAATGACACAGTAGCCAACAGATTAGAAGAGGTCAGTCTACATACCCATCCCAAAGAAAGGAGACTTAACAGATTGTGCAAACCATTGGACGATATCCTTAATTTCACATGCTAGCAAAATAATACTCAGGATCATCCAACACAGATTAGAGCCCTACTTGAAAAGGGAAATGCCAGATGTTTAAGCTGGTTTCAGAAAAGGCTGAGGAACAAGAGACATCATTGCTGATGCACGCTGGATAATTGAGACAGCCAAAGAATATCAAAAAGAAGTCAATATGTGCTTAGTTGGCCACAGAAAAGCTTTTGATAGTGTCGACCATGTCAAGTTGTGGAACATCCTTAGGAAAATGGGTGTCCCAGAACATCTCACTGTTCTCATGAGAAACCTATACACAGGACAGGAAGCCACAGTCCAGACAGAACATGGTGAAACAGTGCCAGGATGTATAAAAGAATAGATTTCCTGTAAGGCAGTGCTAGAACAGAAAGTGCAAGTCATTGATGACATAACTCAGATAGAAACTGGCGACAGAATGAAACTATGCAGAGGTTATGTAACAGATCGTGAAAGTGAAACTGAAAGTGATTGGCTAGGGTCAGTATATATACAGACCCCATGTAAAGAGTTCTTTGTCCACTTTGTGACGTGGTGGACAGCTCGTTGAACGTATCGACTCAGTGCATGGCAGCTGTGAAAAAGGCCATTTCCATGCTAGGGATCATTAGGAAGCGGATTGAAAATAAAACTGCTAATATTATAAATGCCCTTATACAAAACGATGGTGTGGCCACACCTGGAGTACTGCGTACAATTCTAGTCACCACATCTAAAAAAGGACATTGTAGAACTGGAAAAGGTGCAGAAGAGGGCAACCAAGATGATCAGGGGGCTAGAGCACCTTTCTTATGAGGCAAGGCTACAACCCCTGGGGCTATTTGGTTTAGAAAAAAAGACGACAGTGAGGGGACATGATAGAGGTCTATAAAGTCATGCATGGAGTGGAGAAAGTGGATAGAGAGAAAGAGGGCATGCTCTCAACTCCTGCCTGTAGGCTTCCAGTGGCATCTGGTGGGCCACTGTGCGAAACAGGATGCTGGACTAGATGGGCCTCCTTGGGCCTGATCCAGCAGGGCTGTTCTGATGTTCCTGAGAGGATTTACTGCAAGTTCAAAATTGCAACCCCACCCCCACAATGCAAAAAGTGGATTTTCAAAGAACTCCAGATATAAATCAAGCTACACTCTTCATGTGCAGTAAAAAAACCCTGAATCGTGTGAGAAATGCTCCCTGCCAGCTTGCAGGGACTTCAGCGTAAATCTGGCATATATGTGAACAGACACCATGCATTCTGGAGGAGAAGCCAACGAAAAGCCGGGTGCGGAAGACGCCCAGGAGGCTCCCGTTTAGAAGGGTTTCCAGGGTTGCCGCGCCCTCTTCCCCTTCCCGGGGCAGCTGCTTGCAAAGCGTGCCTATCTGGGGGGCCGGAGGTGGTTCTCTCTCTCTCGCTCGCTCGCTCTTTATGGAGATTAGGACTTGGGGGGGTCACTCAATGAAGCTGAGGGGGGGGGCAGCAGCAGCAGAGCCGAACAGCCCGAGGCAGCAGCACAGGCTTCTCCGACGCCCCAGGGCGGGTGTGGCGCCTTGGGAAGGGGACCAGGCGGGGGGGGGGGGAGAGAGAGCTCGTTACTCCGGAGGAGGACTGCGCGGAGGAGCCCCCCCCCCGCCGCCCTAGAAGTGGCGCCCCCTTTGCAGAGACGAGGCGCCCCCCTCCTCCTCCTCCTCCTCGAAGCCCCCAACCCTCCGTCCGCTCGCCAGGCGCGGAGGGGTGCGCCGCGTGCGCGCATTTCCCAACTCAATGGAGGGCACAGAAGGGGGGGGATGCAAGGGGGGGGAGGTGGCCAACGCCCAGGCAGGGGGTCCTGCCCCCCCGCCGCCGCCAGCCGGAGAGGCTTTTGTCTCCTCCTCCTCCGCTGGCCTCGAGGGGCTTCCGAGGGGCCCGAGAAAGCGACCCCTCACCCCACCCCCGCCATGTGCAGGACGACGCCTCGCGCTGCAAGGGCGCAGCAGCCGCCTCCGCCCCAGCTGGAGTGGCGCCCGGGGACGAGGCGTGCAGACGACCCCGCGCTCCCTTCGGCTTCTGCGGCAGGAGGAGGGTGGCCGGGACGGGCGAGGACGCCCAGCCGCTTCTCCGGGCTGCTGCTGCTGCGCCAAGGGCCCCCCTCAGCCCCGCTTTGCTGCCCAACAAGGGCTCCAGTCAGCCGCCCACGTGCAGGTCACCAAAAAAGAGATAGTCCCGTCCCCACCTCACTTCCGTTCTTGGCGTCGCCCTTTTAAGCCGGCGGCCCCGCCCACCCGCGCCGCCGCATTTCGCATTCTTTCCTGTGCGTCTGAGCAGGCGCGGAAGGATTGGCGCATGCTCAGTATGGTCACACGAAGCTCCTTTCGGTTTGCTGCCCGCAACCCCTCTCACACTTTCGTTCCTGCTTAAAATAGCCAAGGGAGGTAATCCAAGTTCTTCAGAAAAGCATTATAGGACTCTCTCTTTTTAAAAAGAGCCCTGCTCCCTGCAACCTGATCTCATGGCAGCGCTTCATGAGAGCCAGTGTGGCATGGTGGTTAGAGTGTTGGACCAGGAGCAGGGAGACCTGAGTTCAAATCCCCATTCAGCCATGAAACTCACTGGGTGACTTAGCCAGTCACCTCTCCCTCAGGCTAACCTACCTCACAGGGTTGTTGTGACCATAAATATGTGCCTTGGGCTGGCCAGGAAAGCTCGGGTGCCCCACTGACGTCAACAAGCCCCACTTCGACCCGGAACAACTGCCCTTTTTTTTGTGTGGGTTGGGTGGTAAGTGGCACCCATTATACCCTACCACACAAACCACCGTGGGTCCCTAGGTCCTACCCTACCCATGGGGAACAATGGGGTGTTTCGAGTTTCCCATGGCCGAAACATTTTCCAACCCTGCCTTGAAAAACACTGCAGTATAAACGCACACATTCCCTCCCAGCACAAAATACACATTTCTCCATTGTCCAAAAATGGCTCAAAACGAATCACAGACCCAGAATTTAGTGCCTGCACTGCAGTAACATGGTTCTCATAGACCAGATGTAGAAGCAGCACCAACAGCAGTCCTCAGAGTGGTGTTGGGGAGAAAGGACCCCACACAATCCTTCAGCAAGGACAGGGTGCCTAGGCAATCCCAGGGCACGCTCCCAGCTGAAGAGAAATCACCTTGACTAGCCAATCTCTACACGATGCCCACCATTCATTGAGGTCATCAGGAAAGGTCCGTCTTTTGGTGCCACTGGTTCATCTGGTGGCGACCTGGGATAGGGCCTTCTCGGTGGTGGCCCCAAGGTTGTGGAATGTGTACCCTGTGGATATGAGGATTGTCTTCATTGGAGGCCTTAAAGACCCATCTTTTTAGCCTGGCTTTTGATGATATTTAGTTTTAATGTTATCTAGTTTTAACTGTAATTTTAATCTGCTTTTAATTGGTTTTTGATTTTAATGATGTATTTTTTATCTTAATGTAAACTGCCCTGAGCCACCTTTGGAAGGGCGGTATATCAATCACTCACATACATACATACATACATACATAAAATAAGAACCAGAGAGAGAAATGCCGGAGACAAAGAGGAGACCACGCTGCTGAGGGGAAGTGGGTTCGATTGTCACTTTAATCTTGGCAACCAAACGCATGCACCGTAAACATGATGATCACCGCAGGCTGGATTCATCAACCGCATTTATCATCATATTTCCCTTTAATATAAAAAAGAAACAGGTTCTGAAATGTTCTTTGCAAGTAGGTGCTGCTATCAGGACTGTGTTCACGATAAATATGCAGTGTCAGGCTGAGGGAGGCTTCATGGCAGCCCTGCCAAGACCAAGAGCTTCCGGACAACTTGAAAAAGGCCAACCAGGCCATTGAGTTTATCCCAAACTGCCCAGACCCCACATCTAATTTCTCCCCCTTGACCCTGACAGTTTTGGTTTCCCTTCTAATCCCCACTTCGCTTCAGTTTAATCCTCACTGAGGGCAAGTTGCTCACGTTTCAATGGTTTATTCTAAAGTTTAGCAATGCAAACAGTCTCAAAGCTGCAATTTAGCCACCTTGCTTCGTGTTTGTGGATCGCTCCTTCAAATAGTGACCCACCTCAGGGAAGGTTCTTCACAAAGAAGGCCCTGGCTGTTATTAGGGATGTGCAAAATGATTCGGATACAAAACAACTTGTACCCGAATCTGGCTGATTCGGATGATTTGTATACAAAACAAATCACCCTTGTCCTCAATTGCCCAGATTCAGGTACAAATCACCCTAGATTTGGATCTGAAACATTCGGAGATCTGGAGTCCCATTTTGTAGCCAAAGTGGGTTGGGTGGTAGTTCCCAATGGGTGGAAGCTACCACCCAAATTTCAAAGAAATTGGTCAAAGGGGTGATTTTTAAAATAATTTTTGGTTGGCTTTAAGCTTTCCCCCCATATGGAATAATGGGGATTTCAGCAGCCTTATAGCTCCACATGGGTGGCCCAGAGCAGGTTGTGGTGGGTGATAGTGCCCAATGGGCGCAAGGAAGCTACCACCCAGATTTCAAAGATATTGGGCAAAGGGGTGATTTTAAAATGATTTTTGAAGTTGGTGCATCTTTAAGCTTTTCCCCGCAAAGGGAATAATGGCCCCTGCTGGCTACAGGGAGCGGGTATCAAGTGCTAGGAAGGGTGGCAGAACAGGAACGAGACAGGAGCCAGCAGGAAGCTCCCCTACGGGAGACCCATTGAGACGCAGGAGCGGCACAAGGCCCTTCCCTTCTGTGGGGCCTGGGCCTTGGGTCGCCACATGCAAGCTTCCCAAATCCAGGCGGTCTAATTTGCATATTATGCCAATTACGTGGCAACTAAATCACATTTTATTTATTTATTTGGCCGATTTGGAGAGTTTCCGCTCCTCCTCTGCCCTCCCATGTAATTGGATCCGGAGTAAAATCCGGGCAATCTGGGCAGTGCATTTGAAATCTGTGTAAATCTGGGCGGAGGAGGCAAAATCCGGGGGACATCCTAAATTCCGGGGGACATGGCAACCCTACCTGAGCCAAACCTCCCACTGGATCATGCCCCCACGATAATACTGGAGAATGCCCGTTCATGCGTATGTGTGATCTGGATTTCCCCCCCAGCTCTGAAACAAAATCGGCCGGGGTCCCTCCCCTCATCGTAGTCCGCTGCCCAGCCTCCGACCAGGACTCAAGGGCTCAAGCCTCCCTCATCCTGACGTCTCTGTTGATCATTTCAAAGGGTGGCGGGTTTCCATTTTTCCTATACACATTGCTTACCGCTTTATTTTGTTTACATTTCCTCTTAAAAACCCCGCTGGCAATTCAGACATGCATCAACATTAAAAAAAGAAACCCAACAGCGCCTAGAGATTTGTATTTACAGGCGGTCTCATATACTACATATTTACCATGTTACAGCTAGTACCACCCCCCTCCCTAAAACGCACAGCCAGGCGATGCCTGGGGGTGGGGGGGAAATCACAGATCTCCGGCAATTCCAGATTTCCGAGGCGGAGGAGAGAGAGAGATTCCCAGTCTATTTAAATAAGGTGATCTGGATGGATTTGGCCCGGCGAGCGCAGGGGAGGGGATGGCACAGTGTTAAGAGGACAGCTGCCTGCACTTTCCTTGCCCTTCTTGGTGCTGCTGCTGAGGGCGGAGCATGAGGTTAAATATCTCTGAAAATCCATCTGCTTTGCCGAGAAGGACATCACGTCATTTTGCATCTCCCCATCCCCATCTCCCCGCTCCCCCACACCGTTCTCTAGCATGGAAAAACCAATCTGAGACGGTGCTCTTGAGAGAGGGAGAGAGAACAGGGAACATCGCTGAAGACAGCCATTTGGATCCAGCACAAGGGCCACTTACCCGACGGGCCATGGCGAGGCGTCTGTGGCTCCAACACCGCTTGGCCTTTTCGCCTCTTGTGGCAGGCAGAAACAGAAGGACCTCTCTCTCTCTCTCTCATTCTCCCTCTCACACACACACAGCACAGAGGCAACTTCAAAATCTGGCAACGTGGGGACGCACCGACCCCGGCGCCCTCTTTCTCCAGACCAAAAGCTGATTTATGGCACTGAGCAGCAGTGGAATGCCTTGGCAGCCCTCTCCCTCGGCCCGATGGGGAGGCAGCACACACCAACGGTCACAGCTTCACTGTCGAGATGCACCCAATACCTGGGGCTGCCCCAGGTGGGGAGGCGTGGCCCAGTCACAGGTCCAAGTCTCGCTGCTGCTGTCCACATGGGCACCGAGGGACCCTTTACATCCACGGCCTCTGCCCACCTCCCCCTAGGTCTTCTCTTCCCTGTCTGTCTTTCGCCTCGTTATGTTTCGAGGTTTGATTTTGAGTGAGAGTTCCCACAGGGCCTCCTCGGCCAGATGGTCACTGAAATCGTTGAAGAACGAGATGATGTCGTCATTCCGCTTGATGTCATAATGCCTGCAGTCGCCCAAGAAAGAAAGTACAGTTTTAGAAAAGGAGTGGTCGGTTAAACATACAGCAGGGGGGGAGCAACTGGCCCTCTCCACCTCCAGGGACTGTTGCTGGGGTCTGTCTTACGTTTCTTTTTTGGTTGTGAGCCCTTTGGGGACAGGGAGCCATCTTATTTTTATTTATTATTTCTGTGTTAACCGCCCTGAGCCATTTTTGGAAGGGCAGTATAGAAATCGAACAAACAAACAAAGGTGTATTGGAATTATTTGGTTTGGTTTCTTAAAAAAATAAATTCTGCAATCAAAATTCCTTGTGAGGAAAAGCTGACTCAATTCGGTCATACACTCAATTTGGTGACCAGCATGTTACTGGTCACAAACCCAGTTCGATCAGGGTGGTGTTCTGTAGGTGGCGACTCCTGTTATTTTGCCATTGTCATGGATGGACCACCATGTCCTACCTGGTTAAGGTAGGACTTGAAATCACAACCCACCTCTGTAGGGATGAAGGTTGGTCTGCCCAAGAAGGTTATTTATTTATAATTTATTTAACATACTTTTATACCGCCCAAAACTTGATTCAATAGGATTCCAAGAAGCTTTGGAAGGGTTTTGAGTTGGCTCTGCCGGTGATTCTGTTGATGCTCTGGTGCAAAACTGGAATAACGAACTCACTAGAGTAGTAGACACAATTGCTCCTAAGCATCCTCTACGACCTGCTTCAAAATTAGCCCTGTGGTATTCAGAAGAATTATGGGAGCTGAAGTGGCTAGGTGGATGACTAGAGTGCAAATGGAGAAAGACTAAACTCTAATCCAATAGGTTACAACTTAGAGCACATTTGAAGATCTCTATGCTCTGGCAATACGTGTGGCAAAGAAGCAATTCTTTTTTGCTCACATTACATCTGCAAGTTCACGTCCAGTGGAGTTATCATGGGTTGTGAGAAGGCTACAGAAAGGCAGAGAAGCTTAGGGGGTCTGTTGGAAATCCATTCAGAGGGCTGAAGGCCCTCAAAGCAATGCCCTTCCTCCTTGCCAAGACATGGTACTGTGCAGTGTGGCCCCATGCCCTGAATGTTCACCCCACCCCACTCGGGGGCCGAGGCCACTTACACTTGCTGGAAGCATCGCATGCTGTCCAGGATGTTGAACTGCTGCCAGCGCTTGGAAAAGTTCACCTTCCCATCGAGGTAATCTGGGTTCCCCAGGTGGACGAAGGTCAGATCCTGTAGGATGAGGCCTCTGCAGGAGGGAGACACAAGAGGGCAGAGGGTCATTGCTCGACGTGGAGACCAGGCAGGGAGGCACCAGGGAAACCCGGAAGGCAGCCGATGGGGACGGCGGGGAAAGACGCACTACTCACAGGTAAGGGATGCAGGGTGGCTCCACCTCAGAAAGAGCCGCTCGATACGCCCGGAAGGAGGAGGAGCTGTCGATCAGCATGCAGTACTCAGCCAGGCCCTGGAAGGACACATGACATGGTACCTGGCCTTAACTCTGGAGCAAGGAGGGCTGGAGAGGGGATCTCCCAGGAGGTAAATACGGGGCTCCCTGCACTGAACCCGCCACCCCCCAGAATCTCCACTGGCCATAGCCAAGCCAAGGGTGGGCACAGAGAGGGAGGCCTCAGGCCCCCTCTCCTTTAAGCCAGGGCTCCCCAACCGGTGGGCCTCCAGAGGTTGCTGAACTACAACTCCCATCATTCCCAGCCACAATTTGTTGTGGTTCAGCATCATCGGGAGCGTTGCAGATTGGGAACCCCTGCTTTCAGCCAACCCTATCCACAGATGGGCCGGCCCCCTCAGGGTTTATCGCTTGGACTGCCCTCCTTCCCCAAGCGCTGGTTGTTTTCCAACGGTGGTTTGGACGGAGTCGAGCAAGACCAGCAGGAGACCCAGCAAAGCCCGGATGCCTGTGATGGAGGCAGAAGGGCCTGGAGATCTGCAGGCTGGACACAAGCTGGGGTCCATGGCAAGACCCGGGCAGAAGGAGACCCAGGCTTTGCCATTCTAGGCCAGGGGTTCCCAACCGGTGGTCTTCCAGATGTGGCTGAACGACAAGCCCCATCATCCCTAGCTGCAATTTATTGCCAAGGAGGGGTAAAAGTGTTTTAAGAAAGGGAGGCCTTACCTCAGAGGTCTGTTTCTGCCACTCGAGCCTCCGGATGGGCGCTGAATCCAGAGCAGAGAGAATGGCCAGGTAGGAGTTGAAATTATTGAGCTTCCGCAAGTGCTGTTGCCAAGGGAGAAGAACACGGAATGAAGCATTTCAAAGTCACTCTGGAGAAAAGGCCGGCCTTGCCCTGACGAATCAACAGTTGAAGCCAAGTTGAGGCGGTACCCAAAACTAGACCAGGGGATGGGGCCATAGCTCAGTGGAAGAGCATCTGCTTAGCATGCAGGAGGTCCCGGGTCCACTCCCTGACAACATCTCCAGGTAGGGCTTCCTGTAATCTTGGGAGAAGCTGCTGCCAGTCAGTGTAGACAATACTAAGCTGGACAGACCAAGGGTCTGACTCGGTAGAAGGCAGCTTCCTAACCTTGATCCCTCTCAGCCCATGACCACGCTACCCACTGTGCCCCCCAAGTTCTCCAGTATGGGGGTTGACTGGCGCCCTGCCTACTAACCCACTCTGGCTCAAGCAAGTCCCATGAAAGGTACATTGTGATGCTTCGGAGCTCTCCGTCCATCCAGAGACAACCCCCACCTCGCACACAGACTGACAGCAATCTCTACCTCCTTATTCTCCCCTTTGAGAGGTCAGTTGATGGAGCTAGGGCCCTGCAGAGGGTCCTGGCTAGATCAAGGCAGCAGGTCCGGCTCCGAGGAGTTCTGATAGATCCGGGAATCCCAATGGCTTCAGGCCCCTGTTCGTTCTTGTGTCCAGTTTACCTGGTCCCGAGTCCCCGGCACCACCCGGAATTCTCACTCCCAAGCAAACAACTAATTTGCTGCAAGGACAAAGGCCCCAGCATTTACCTTCATGATCTTAATAAACTTAAGGAGCAGCCTTTCTCGGTCTTGTGCTTTCTCCTGCAGCATAATTATGGAGCGGACCCTGTGGATTTGGAGGGGCAGGGAAAAGAAGTTACCACCACAGCGGGTCTCCAAGCCAACAGTACCCTGCAGGGCTGCTAACAAATAACTTGTGATGCCAAGGAGCTGGCAATACTGCTTTTGGTTCCTCTTTGAATAAAGAGAGAGAACTATTTGAAGAACTGTTCAGAAGCCTCCGTTTCCTACACAGAAGCAGCTAAACCTAGCATCTCTCCTCCTTTTAGAAGGGTGCTGTGTGTATGCCTAACGGACCGCATATGCTCTAAAAGGGGTGGCTTCTTTTTCAAAAGAAGGGGAGCTCATTTATGGAATATTTCCGTAAATAGAGCTGTCGATAAATCAGTAAATAAAGCTGGACACACTCAGGCAATTTTGAGTGTGAAACAAGACAAAATTGTCTGAGGGTGTCCAGCTTTATTTACCGATTTATCAATAGCTCTATTTACGGAAATATTCCCAAGTGAAGTACACAGTGTTTGCAACGAGCCAAATGCAGTTTATAATTTCTCTCAGGACAAACCGAGACATGACGTCAAAGGGCAGCCATTGCACAAGAGATCCACCCCCACCCCCGCAAATGTCTAGTCGAAATCACTTAGTCCCTCCCTGCTTCGCCGGCAGCAGTCTCTGATGGAAAGGCCCACCTTAAAATTAGGCTGTGCTCTGCACCTCACTGTGAGTCCCTGTCCAACAGGTGGGTATGCTGGACCCTCTGCAGCCTCCTCAGTCACGGTGCCCAGACTCTGAAACACCTTCCCTCAGGGAAGAGAGCTGGTCTGGTGGTAGCAAGCATGCCTTGTCCCCTTAAGCTAAGCAGGGTCCGCCCTGGTTGCATATGAATGGGAGACTTGATGTGTGAGCACTGCTAGATATTCTCCTCAGGGGATGGAGCTGCTCTGGGAAGAGCAGAAGCTTCCCAGTTCCCTCCCTGGCAGCATCTCCAGGATAGGCCTGAGAGAGACTCCTGCCTGGAACCTTGGAGAAGTCGCTGCCAGTCTGTGAAGACCATACTGAGCTAGATAGACCAAGGGTCTGACTCAGTATATGGCAGCTTCCTATTTATTGGAGAGGAGAGCTGGTCTTGTGGTAGCAAGCATGACTTGTCCCCTTTGCTAAGCAGGGTCCACCCTGGTTGCATCTGAATGGGAGACTTGATGTGTGAGCACTGGAAGATATTCCCCCTCAGGGGATGGAGCTGCTTTGGGAAGAGCGTCTAGGTTCTAGGTTCCTTCCCTGGCAGCATCTCCAAGATAGGGCTGAGAGAGATTCCTGCCTGCAACCTTGGAGAAGCCGCTGCCAGTCTGCGAAGACAATGCTGAGCTAGACAGACCAATGGTCTGACTCAGTATATGGCAGCTTCCGATGTCCCTGTGTCACCACGGCACACACACGCTGCTGCCCTGACCGTGACTCACCCCCACGCGCCCCTGCTGACCCCGATACAGCCGCCAAGGGAGAGCTTCCCAGGACTCTAAGGGAACCAACAGTGAGCTCCCAGCTGCCCATCTTACCAGTATGACATGTTATTAAAGTGCTCAGTGAACTGGGTGAGGTTGGGGCTCTTCTCTTCATTCTGCTCTTTGGCCCAAAGGAGAACTTCAGGGATCTGGGAAGGGAAGAGGCCGTCAGAAGCTCTGCCAACAAAAAACAGGCTCATGCACCAGTATCAGCCCACTGGGAGGGAAAGCGGAGTGTAAAAAGAGCCACCCCAGCCCAACGGGGAACACGGACAAAACATCACCCCTCCCGCTGCCATCTCACAGAATTTGAACCTCGTTCTTTGGAAGCTTTGTTCCAAGCAAAGAGAGCGGAATGCAGAGACAGGCGGCCTCCCGTGTGGTGGTGCATCTCGAAGTCAAGAGTGAGTGACCCCCACCCCTCCCGCCTGCTAGCTAGGCATGTGCCCAAACAGGCTCAGAGACCCTTTCACGGGCCTCTGAACCGGTCCGAATGCCCAGTGGTTTGGCTAGTTTGAAGGGGGGGGGATATAAAGATGGGGAGGGAAATACCCCTCCTGCCAAGTTTCCCTTGCCGATGTTTCCACTTCCGGTCCGAGGCGGCAAGGAGTTACGCTGCTGCCCCTCTGGGCCGTTTTAAAACACAGCGCCAGCAGGGAAGATGGGGTAGGAGCACCCTCCCCCCGTCCTTAAAAATACCCCCCCACACCTTCAAACCGGCAGGCGCCAGTTCCGTGCACACCACTACCGCTAGCCATCACCTCATGGCGCCCTGTCTGGGAACGACAGGCCCAGGAGTTTGGGCCGGCCCGGCCTCGGTTTGCTGTACCTCTATCTTATAAAACAGCTCTGCATCCAGGAGGGTCAGCTGCTCAGCGATCTCATGGCTGTGGAAATCATGGAGGGTCCCAGGCCTGGAAGAGACAAAGCAGATCAGAGGATGCCTCGGACCCAGGGACTGCACAGAGAGAACCTGGTCGTGGGCCCAGAAGCCACAGAAGGTTAATTTCCAGCTTATGTCTTTTTTTTTTTTTTTAAAGGGTTTCTAGCCTTCTTGACTTCACGGATAGATTTGAACATCGGTGGGCAACGCACAACGAAAGCAGCCAAGGAGTGGAGGATGATTTCCGGCCATTCTGTACGTCTCCCCCAGCCAGAAGGAGGAGGCTAAGTTATGCCAGTCAAGGAAGCCCAAGCAAAGCCTCCTTAGTTTCTTCCAATTAAAGAGGAATCAGATAACAGGGCTGTGAAAGGGCTCTTGCCTGGGAACCAGGAAAACCACTGCTAGTCAGAGTAAACAATACGGGGCTGGATCTTGGTACAAGGCAGTGTGCGCCCAGATTATGGGGAGGGGTAGCCGCTCAGAGGCAGAACCCCTCCTTTGCATGCAGGAAGGTCCCGGGTTCAATCCCTGGTGGCATCTCCAGTTTAAAAGGAGATCAATTAATAGGGCTGGGCAAGTGTCAGACAAAAACAGACAACAGTGGGCTAGAGACACCAACAGTCTACGTGTGTGTGTATACATACATATACCTACATATACATGTATGTATATATATGTATGTATATATATGTGTGTGTGTAAATATGAATACGAATATACGAAGCCTAAATTAAATCCTTGCCTCTCTGCCACTGGAAAATTGGCCTCAGAAGAGTAGTGGAACTAATCTAATGGCTTATCCTCTAAATACCTACTCTCCTGCCTGCAGAATCCCCACTGGAAGTAGTTCACACCTGGCTTTTAGTTCGCATCTCCTCCAGAATGGAGGTGCAATCAATCAATCGATCGATCGATCGATTCCTTAGAACAGAATGAGTTAAAGCAAGCATACAATGGCGGACAGTTCAGTTGCACTTTGGTGCGGTTCAGTTGTGCACCACACTTATCTTCTTGCATGTTTACCAAAAGGGAAACAAACAGACAAACAAAACAAAAACAAGCCCAAAGCAAAATCCAAACATTTAGAAAACTTGAACCTTGCAAGCATTATACATTTTGCAAAGTATATGTTTGCAAATGAAGCACAGCATTGATCTCCTGATGGCCAGGAAACTGAGGAAGAACAAAAGGAAGCAGGAAATTGAGGACCAACAAAGAGACATATTTTTAAAGCGGCGATTCTCTTTATATAGCGGGAAATAGCCACTGGCCCCCTCCAACTCCATCATAGCATCCCTCCACTGGCTGTTGCTGGTGTCTCTCTTATGTTCTTTTTAAGACTGCGAGCCCTTCAGGGACTGGGAGACATTTTATTTATTTATTTCTATGTAAACCGCTTTGGGAACCTTTGTTGAAAAGTGTTATATAAATATCAGTTGCATTCAATAAGTACTTTTTCACACAGCGCTTAATTAATCTATGGAATTCTCTACCACGGGATGAAAGGGGCTTAGACAAATTCATGGAGGACAGGGCTATCCATGGCTACTAGTCTGGTGGCTATAGGCCACCTCCAGCCTCAGAGGCAGGATGCCTCTGAGTACCAGTTGCGGGGGAGTAACAGTAGGAGAGAGGGCACGTTCTCACCCTCTTGCCTGTGGGCTCCCCAGAGGCATCTGGTGGGCCACTGTGTGAAACAGGACGCTGGACTAGATGGGCCTCCTTGGGCCTGATCCAGCAGGGCTGTTCTTATCCTTGGAGCAGCATCCAACAAGGTGCCTCCCCCGGAGTAAGCAGCCACACCTCACCTGGCTGCCACCCCTCGGGCCGCAAGAGGTTTGATGGAGTTGGTGTATCGCAGCATTTTCTTCTGATCAACTTTGTCGAGGATGTTTTTGCGCAAGACCCTGGCGAGGCTGAGCTCCCCATTGCAGACTAAACGGAAGACGAGGTCCATGAGCAGTTTGAGGATCTCCTCTGTCAGCTCCACCAAACTGAGAAGGAAGAAGAGCATGAGAAACCAGGCGAGGTCTCTACCAGTGTTCAAAACCCCCTACATTCAGCCAACCACTGAGGTACTGTGCAAGTTCCACCAGAGTGGAATTTGTTACCGGGCACAGAGTTCTGCATCTTGACCCCCCTGAGCCGTCCACTCCATTTTTAACAAGAAGTTCTGGTAAGAACTTGTCTGCCTACTTTCCTTTCCTAATCTTAGTTGATAATTACCATCTTCATAGGTTAGCCCATTTCTGGCATACAGACTAGCTTTAAAAAACAAACCAACCCAAAACCTGTCTGGCTTACATCGTATTCCCTGCTAGGTCGTGATTCGAACACACCTCACACAGGAGACCAGACAGACAACTACTGGCAAGCCTGGATCAAGCCCCACCCCCCCCGCCCCGGGCTTGCCACTGGCCGCTCGTCTAGTTGTCTATTCAAACCATGCCTGAGCCCCCCTGGCCTCGGGGCCTTCGTGGGCGTTCCACACGAGCCCCTTCCACATCCATACATCAGATGGGCACTTTGCTAGCACAAAGATACACACGGGTCTAGCCCTCCTCTTCCTTTCAACCGGCTGCATTCATTAAGCAAGAAACACACTCACCAGAGTTCGTCGACCACTCGGACCAGGACGAAGAAGGTGTTCTTGCTGACCCGCTTCTTAAACGTGTCGGGACAGTGGCAGAACTTCTCATATGTGGGGGGGGGAGAGTTAAAGGGCTAACATGATGCAGTCAGGCTGTACAAACGAACCGACGGACATGGCCCACACCTCCTCCACCAGAAACCTCCAGTGTTAAACCCAGGCAGCAGACAGAACGTGCAGATATTCTAGGAAACTCTGCAACCTGCCAGTGTCCAGAACTCGAGATTGTGGATAAAAATCTGACCCAGAGCACCCCTCCTTTGAACCCCCACTGTGTGTGCCTGTGTGAGCAGTCACGGCGGCTTAGTTGGGGGCACATCCTCGAGAGCAGGCTTCAGTGCCCACACGGGTTGCAGGAATGGGTTTTCCAGGCCAAGAATCATGGGAGGCGGTCAAGATAGGCTGGGCTTCCTGATTCACCACCCCTTGTGGTGAGCACTGCAGCAAGGAGGCGGAAACCACTTCATGGCCCTCCCAGTTCCTCCCAAGGCTCGGCCCACCCAAGCAGCCCTTTGGCTTCCCCTGGCTGGGCTAAATCTTCCAAGTCAGGGCTGGGTTTTGGCCTGGGCCTGGTCTGCAAGGTCCTTCAAGGGCGCCCCAAGTACCTGGGAGTTCTCCTCACTGCAGGCTTTCTGCGAGGCTTCACTGCAAACTCAACGCGATCCAATAAAACCCGAGGCAAAAAGCGGATTTTGGTTCGCCTCGGATTTAAACCGGGCTGCACTCTAACGAGCAGCGAAAAACCCGAATCGTGTGTGAAGTGCTCCCTGACAGCACACAGGGACTTCGGGGGAAATCTGCCCAAGATGTGAACGCACCCGCTCTATTCTGGAGGCGATGCGGGCTAAAAGCCAGGCGTGGAGAACTTCCTGGGCTCCTGCCCCCCTGCTTCCTGGCTTCTCCACCAGGAGTCCTGCCTCCTGCAAGATCTTCTGCAGCTCTTCCCTCCGAGTCGCAGCCTGATCTGATCTGCTGGGACTCCAGCATCCAGGACGCTTGCCTGGTCATGTCCGAGTGCGGACACTCAGCTCACTCATAAGATGGGGCCCGTAGCTCAGTGGCAGAGCATCTGCTTTGCAGGCAGGAGGTCCCGGGGTTCACTCCCTGGCAGCATCTCCAGGTAGGGCTGGGAGAGATTCCTCTGCCTGAAACCTTGGCGAGTCACTGCCAGTCAGTGTGGACAGTCTTGAGATGGACAGACCAAGGGTCTGACTTAAGGAAGCTTCCTAGGTTCTTATACCCACTGTAAGCCAAGCCACAATCCTCCAAAAGCGATATAGAAATAAAAACATTTCTAACATGAATTTATTTATTATTATTATTTACATTGTATATCCCACTCTTCCTCCAAAGAGCCCAGAGCAGTGTACTACATACTTAGGTCTCTCCTCACAGCAACCCTGCGAAGTAAGCTAGGCTGAGAGAGGAGTGACTGGCCCAGAGTCACCCAGCTAGTCTCATGGCTGGATGGGGATTTGAACTCGGGTCTCCCCGGTCCTCGTCCAGCACTCTGACCACTACATGACGCTGGCTTGGTTACCACTTTCTGCACGAGGAGGAACATAACGCTGTCTGTGTTTCTATTCCTGCAGACGGGACGGGAGGGACGATTTACCGAGCAAATCTGCCCGCCACCAGCTGGGAAGGCTGTGTGGAGACTGCCAAGTCAATTAATCAGCAGCAGCAGCAGAACCAGTCTCCCAGCAGCAGGGGGCAGCGATGAGCCACGACTCGGGGACGAGTGACATCAGGCCTCCCCGGCGTGGCAGCTCACAAGCCGGAACCCACAAGGCACCTTCCCATTTGGAGGGCGTGGATGGCTAGAAAATATATTGCCTGGGGCGGCAGCAGCAGCAAATGCACTCGCAGGCAGAATTCTAGAATGCAAAGGCAAGGAAACACTCCCTGCATCATGAAAACGGGGATGTCCGTCGGTGCTTCCTCTAAGGCGTGCGTGTGTCATACACTCACACGGTTTTTGATGTCCACTCGGTTCATTTTCGATCCCGCTCAGGTTGACTCGGGAAGGCCCCACTCTGAATGCACACGGTGCACGCACACACTGCCTTGATCCTGCCGCCCGGCACAAAAGCCGTTCCGCACACGGATGAAAAAAGAGAGCATGCAAAGTGTCCATGCACTGACCCCCTCGGAGCCCAAACAGGGGCCAGGAAGGAGAACAGGATACCCTTACGGGGAAAGAGTGGGGGGTGTGAACGGCTGGCTGCTTTCCCGCGCCAGCCCCACAGGGTTTTCGTGCTTCCTTCCAGCAGCTGAAGATCCGCACCAGACAGGGGCATCCCGGAAGTCCTGTGGGGAACAGCTGGGGGTGTCTAGCCGGAAGGGTGGGGTGGGGGACAGGAAAGTCCCCTTCAAATACTGGATGGGCTTTGGCATAGAAGGAGAAGCGGACGTGTCCTCTGTTGCTCTTGAGGGCAGGACTGGAAGCAGGGGGTCGAAATGACCAGAAAGCAGCTTCAGGAGAGAAAGGAGGGGGGATTTCCTAGTGGCCGTTTGACCGTGGAACCGTCTGCCTGACCCAGCACAGGAATAGAGGAAGCGGCCTGATGCAGAGTCAAACCCCGATCCATCTGGCTCAAGACTGTCTACCCAGACTGGCAGCGGCTTCTCCAGGGTTTCAGGCAGGGATCTCTCTCAGCCCTATCTTGGAGATGCTGCCAGGGAGGGAACGTGGAGCCTTGGTGTCCAGATCACACAAGGTGGGGGCTCCCTTCCAGATCCAAGGAGGAATGCTCACAAACCCCAAGAAGCCCCTGTCCCCCCAGCCTCCGGCCGGGAGCTGACAGCATTGCAGGGGCAAGGCGATCTCACTTGCTTTAAGAAGAGGTCTTTCTGCCCAGGACCCTAACAAGCTGAGTGCCACCCACCCACCGGGGAAGGAAGGGCCGGGCCCTGTTCTAACCGAACTCCAAATCCCCATTCAGCCGGGAAACTCGCTGGGTGACGGCCGGCCCACGTATCTCCCAACCAAACCGACCTCACAGGGTTGTTGTAGGAGGAGAACCCAAACCCTCTACTCTGGGAAGAGAAAGGCAATAAAATAAATAAATACCCCTGGCCGGGGCCCGTGGGGTGTGTGCACAGCGGAGTGAAACTTGCCAGGCCTTTGAAAGGATATCTGTATTGCAGCTTCTGGATAAGTTCTTCAGGGGAGATGAAGGTTCGGTAAGTGGTCAAAAAGGCTTCGCAGTACAGCACCAGATCTAGAGCGGGGTGGGGAGAGAGAACACACACACCGGTCAGCCGAATGGATCATCTTCCAACCCAAACACGCGAGTCCAGATCACATGCAAGAGCCAAACTAGGGTTTGGGCTACAGGCCTGCTTGGAAAGTGTACAGCCACCATCTCGGGCCAGAACGCGGGACTAGGATCCAGGAGACCCGAGTTCAAATCCCCACTCAGCCACGAAACGCACACAGGGCGATTCTGGGGCAGTCACCTTCTCTCCCAGCCTAACTCACCTCACGGGGTTGTGGCATAACTATGCACGATGGCTCCTTGGAGGAAGGGCAGGACGGAAATAGAGCAACTACAGCACCTTCCTTAGGAGGCAAGGCTACAACACCTGGGGCTTTTTAGTTCAGAAAAAAGATGACTGCGGGGAGACATGACAGAGGTCTATAAAGTCATGCCTGGTGTGGAGAAAGTGGATAGGGAGAAATTCTTCTCCCTCTCACATAACACTAGAACCAGAGGTCAGCCCATGAAATTGATTGCCAGGAAATCTAGGACCAACAAAAGGGAGTACTTTTCCACACAATGCATAATCAACCTGTGGAATTCTCTGCCACAAGATGTGGTGACAGCCAACAACCTGGATGGCTTTCAGAGGGGTTTGGATAATTTCATGGAGGAGAGGTCTATCATCGGCTACTAGTTGGAGGGCTATAAGCCACCTCCAGCCTCAGAGGCAGGATGCCTCTGAGTACCAGTTGCAGGGGAGTAACAGCAGGAGAGAGGGCATGCCCCTTTCAACTCCTGCCTGTGGGCTTCCAGCGGCACCTGGTGGGCCACTGTGCAAAACAGGATGCTGGACTAGATGGGCCTCCTCGGGCCTGATCCAGCAGGGCTGTTCTTCTGTTCTGAAATGCGAAAGCCAATAAAATCAATTAACCCAGGCTGCCTGTGAGATCGGCATAACGTAACCTGACAAGTTCCACCTTGGGGAGTTTGTGGCTTATGTTGCTGATTTCCTGACCAAATTTTACGTGCAGTAAACGCTGGTCCTCAGTACGCGCCCACAGGCTCCCCTCCGGCTCCTCCCCACCGTACCTTTCCTGTCGGTCTCTGTCGCGTGGACCAGCAGAATGTCTCCCGACCCGCCACGCACGTCAGGCCCGTCGTCGCCCTGCAAAGAGAAAGCCACAAAGGAAATCACACGCATGGCAACTTCCTTTCGGAGACCCCTAATTCCCTGGTGCCGGAGCGGCTGCGCCGACAGTCCTCGCGTCGGGTGGGATCAGAGGGCAGGCCCGGCCTTGGGCGAGGGGGAGAGGCCCAGGCTTGCGACGCGCCAGGGACGGCTTCCCGCCCCAACCTGGCCTTGCTGGATCGGGCTGGAGGCGGCAGCGACCTCTGAACTCCCAGGCTGGTGATGCGGATCAAAACTCATGCCCTCCAGCAGTCACTGGGGGTGGCGTGGGGGTCAGCGGCACCCGCAGGGCCTGGATACACCGCCGGCGAAATCCCAGATTCCACCAGAGGAACGAGCCGATCATATAGATAAGCAAGCACCAAAGCGTCCTCATCAAAGGACTCGGAGACAACACCAGCAAGGGGTTGTTGTTGTTGTTGTTATTATTATTATTGGAAAGCCATGGAGTCCCAATATGGACAAACGGCTTCCTTTCAGCGGAGGCTGCTCAGAACCCCTCTAATGCGAAGGTCTCTAGCCGCAGCGGCAGGTGGGTGGCTACCTGGTGGGGCTGGCCGGCCGAATCTGGCTCCTTCCCAAATCTTACTGGCTCGACGTCTTTATATCTGAAAGCCTTTGGCTGCAGGTAACAAATCCCAAAAGGCACAGAGGAGGAGCAGGAAGGCCTAAGAAAGAGCAGCGGCATCCCTCCCTCCCTCAGCTTCAACCACCAGCCTCTGACGCCTCGTGAGGAGGGCAGGTAAGCCGGGGCTTCCCATCCGACCTACACGGGTGGCCCTCGGTAATCTCTCCCGCCCGCCCAGCTTGGCCATTCTCCTTGTGAGGAGACCTGGTAGGGCCTCAGAGGCCAGCGGCTGGAGCTGTGGGAGTGAGCGGCGGTTGGGTGAGCTGAGAGAGCAGGGGAGTGGAGGAGAGGGGTGGCTGAGATGGTCGCGGGACTGGAAGGAGAGCAATAGAGTCCGAGCAATCATGTTCCGCGCAGGGCCGGCAAGTTTTGATGGTTACCCCGGGGTGGCTTCTGCTTCTGCGCTAGGTTGGGAGTCCTGCCGAGGCATTGTTCTGGTGCGATCGGCTGCAAATGAACCTGCAGCTGCGGTTCGACGAGGCACTTCAATACAGGGGCATATGCCCCGCGGGGCAATTCCAAGCACAACAGGACCGGGCAGGCGGCCACTTTTCCTATGACTGTACTCAAGAGCAAATGTTCAAACTGACATCATATACACCCACTGGGCAAGAGAACAGCTACTGCAAGGACACGTTTTTTACAAAGCCCTTCGATATGAAGAGCAAGTGTCTGAGATGGGCAACGTACGTCCGGTCCTGCACCAAGAGAGAAATATTCCCTGGAGAGGAGACTGACCATTAAAGTTGGTCACCCCGAGCTAGGCCAGCAAGCCTCTCTGTGACATCAGAGCAGACAAACCAAGGGCCGTCAGCCAGGCTGACGAGGGGCGTGACGGCATGCCATCCATCCAAAGAGGAAGCATGAAAGCATGCCAGATGCCACCAGCTGTAGCGACACGTGTGCAGGAGTCAGCAAAATGGCAGCTGGCTTGGAGGCCCATAGGCCAGGGTAAGGCGCTGCTGGCTTGCAGGCCTCAGGGAAATTCCGTTTGTGATGCAAGTCTTCAGGCATCCCTCTGGCAAGGTTCGTGGAATCCCACTTAAGCGGTGAGCAACGTCTTCTCACTCCTGCTAACGGATCTGAGCGGCCCAGAGCAACCCCCACCATTCCACCCAGGGCTGGCAAGTGACTGATGGCGGTTGGCTCCCAGACACGTCCCTTGGACAGCCTGGAAGCTACAAAGGCCTGGCATATTCCCGGAAGCCCGACGATGAGCGGAGATGTCTGACAAAGGAACAGAGGCCAGAATGACAGCCAATTTCCCTCCAGGTGTAAGGAGAGCGAACGTGCTGAGGAAGTTATTCTGGCCTTCCAAAGCAATTTAGGAATTCAAATCAAGGCTGGGTTTATTCTGCTACCACCATCTAGTACAGATCCTGGAGGGCAATGCAGCATCCTAAGAATCTCAGCTTAAAAAAAAAAATTAGAAACATTTGACAGAAACATAAAAAGTAGACTCATATTTATGCAGGCAAAGTTGGATGGCATTGCCAAAGCTTTCCTGTTTCTGCGATTTCACAGGGATGAAGGAAGCTGCCAGACCATTAGTCTGTCTAGCTCAGGATTGTCTTCACAGACTGGCAGTGGCTTCTCCAAGGTTGCAGGCAGGAGTCTCTCTCTCTCAGCCCTGTCTTGGAGATGCTGCCAGGGAGGGAACTTGGAACTTCAGATGCTCTTCCCAGAGTGGCCTCATTCCCTAAGGGGAATACCTTACAGTGCTCACACATCCCCTCCAAATGCAAACCAGGGCAGACCCTGCTTAGCAAAGGGGACAAGTCATGCTTGCTACCTCCAGACCAGCCTTCTGCATGCAAAGGCTCGTCCCCTGAGCTAAGGGCAATACCTTACAGCGCTCACATGTAGTCACCCATCTAAATGCAAATCAAGGTCGACCCTGAATAGCAATGTTCCCCCGCAAGGTCAGCTCTTCTCCCCAGGAAACATCCAGCGTTTTCTCAAGCCTATCTTCTCAGCCAACATCTAGAGATTTCCCCGAGAAATGAAAGCTTCGACTCTTGGAACGCTCAGTTGTGACTCTCAGTTTTCTGCCGAGAGTCAATCCAATCCAAAGCGATAACAGGGCACAAGCCCTGAAAGCCACTTTGTGGACAGGGCGCCTACCTCTTGCTTCAGGGTCAGCCTGGCCATGATTTCACTGTGGTCAACCAGGGATAGTTCATCGACTTCTTCTTTCGGCTGGGAGGACTCCAAGGATTCTGGCGACTTCTGCGACCTGGATGCAGAACAAGAGGCTCTGAGTTTTGGCACGCCCACGAAGGGGCAGAGGGTAGATTGCTGGCCCGCTCCTCAGAAAAGAGCAATCGACCCACAGGGTAGACTAGGCCCAGGGATTCTCAACGTTGGGTCTCCAGATATTATTGGACTTCAACTCCCATAATCCCCAACCAAAGGCCACTGGGGCTGGGGATTATGGGAGTTGAAGTCCAAAAACATCTGGGGACCCAACACTGAGAATCCCTGCGACTAGACAAGCAACAGGGGCTACAAGAGCAGAGTCCCACCTTTCGCCTTCCTCTGGATTCTCCTTCCCTGGGGCACTGCTCAGCGAGGCAGAGTCCTTGAGGAGGCCATCTTTAAATGCCGGCGATTCCTGGAAGAGAGGAAAGATTATTGGGATTATTAAGGCGGGGCTTCCTGGCAGGATTCAGCTTGACGTGCGCCCAGCAGATTTTCAAGACCCCTCCTCTGCAAATTCCGAGGGAGCAAATTGGCACCATAGAACATGCACAACCGAATTAGGACAAGGAATCGGAGAGCCCCCTGGTGACTTGAAGAGTGTTATGGTTTGCTTTGAGCCATGATGCTGGAGTTCCTATCATGCAGAACTAGGTGGAGGTCAACTGAATGCCTGTTATTTCATGGTGGTCAAATATTCCACAGAGTCAAGAACGTCCTTCGTGCAAACGAGAAACACTAGGTTTCTAATTGCACCAGGAGGTCATCTGAGAGCAACAACAGGGAGAAGGCACCCCAGCCTGGCAGGGATCAGGGCCACTCGCTCACGTCCTCCTCACTCAGAAGCCGCCTCCACCCAGTTCCACACACATGGCCGCAACCAGGGTGTGCAGGGGTCACAGCTTGATCTGCCTTTGCGGAGTGCGGGCCTCCACCTTCTCCAGGTTCCCAAAACCAAAAATGTGCCAGCCTGTCTTGAAGTGTCCCTTGAGGAATGCTGCTGCTCTTAGCCAGGACTGTACACCTGCAGCTCTCCAGCTTCTGGACTACAACTCCCATCATCCCCGGCAGGTCCACATCTGCAGGAGGGCCGAAGTTGTGCAGCCCCACGCTTCTGAGCTCTGCCCCATAGCCCTCCGCGCAGACAGGCACCTCACCCCCCTACTTCACATGACTATGCACACCCAGGTCAGAGGCTGCCCCCAGGTATGCATGGCCGTGTGAATGAATCTGGGTCCCCTCTCCTGCAACTCTCTCTCTCTTCTGCTGCCTCCATTCCCAGCCACAAGGCCTAGCTCTACCTAAAGAACTTGTGCCACAACCGCAGGCCAGATTTCAACAGGAACAGCAACACAGGACAGTTCAGGGGCAACCAGGAGGCATGAAACACACAGGGCACTGTCATCAAGGGATTATGCATCAGCATCTCCACGGGCTGAATTCCACCGGGTAACAAGGATGGTGAAAGAGCCACATCTTGGTGACCGGAGAGCTGGTAGTCAACGGAGTAGAGAGAGTGGACAGAGAGAGAGAGAGAGTCTTCTCCCTCTCTCACAACACGAGAGCCAGGGAATGATGGGAGGGGAATTGAGGACTGACAAAATGAAGTGCTTTTCCACACTGCATGTAATTCATCGATGGAATACTCTACCTCAAGATGTGGTGACAGACACCAGTTTAGATGGCTTTAAGAAGGGCTTAGATGAATTCATGGAGGACAGGTCTATCATGGACTGGTGTCTACAGGCTAGCTAGCCAGATCTCCTGCTAACTGAGCAAAGAGGCACACCTTTTAAAACTGGTGAGTCTCTAGTATTGAGCAGGGGGAGAGCAACTGGCCCTATCCATCCCCAGCACAGTACTCCTGCAGTGGCTGTTGCTGATGTCTATCTAGCTTAAGTTTCTATTTTAGACTGTGAGCCCTTTGGGGACAGGAAGCCACTTTATTCATTCATTCATTCAATTTATTTCGATGTAAACTGCTTTGGGAACTTTGAGTTGAAAAGGGTATATAAATATTTGTTGTCGTCATAGTCAAAGATCGCCTTATTCCACGTGGTGCTCAATTTCTCTTTTTAAACAATGGCTAAGAATTCCCTAGCATGAAAATGAAAGCTTCCTTCCTCACGACCCAGGCGCCTTGCAAGCTGGGTTTCAGCTCAAAAAAGAATCCTGCATTTTATATCACACCAACCTCCTGCACATTTCATGTCACGCAGTGTGGATCTTTTCAGGGACATTCAGCCTACCCAGCTGGGCTCAACAGGGTTCAGCATCCCATCCTCCTCTGGGACTTTGGTTCCCCACCCCCTACAGCCGTCCTATGTTGCTCCCTCCAGAGGAGCTCACCGTATAAAGCCTGAGGATCACTGGTTTCCGAGGAACCCACAAGCACAGACAGCACAGCAAGGTGTCCCAGGAACAGCCACGTTGGGTGTGTGTGAAAGTATCACACACACACCACACGGCCACAACACGGCCTGACCCTTCCTGGGAGGAGGGTCGTATGGGATATTTGATTCCAGGGCACATATTTTCAATTTTATTTATTTAAAATATTTACGCCCCACCCCTCCAGTACACGACAGGGAGGCTCAAGGCATTAATAAAAGAGATACAATAGAAAAAATCAATAATTTTTTTTAAAAGACCAAGCTAAAACCATATTACAGAATTTAAAGATTTCAAATTTAAAAAGGTACACAAGGAAAAATCTAAAAACGAAGAACCTGCCAGATATAAGCAGCGAACCAAACATTAAACAGCCTCTCTCAAAAGGTGTGTTTTTGATTAAAAACACGGAAGGAGGGAGAAGGGCGAGGTTCCCACAAACATTTGCCCACAACAGAAAAGGGTTGTTGCTGCTGCTGCAAAAGGGATGCTGCTCCCATTCCTTTCACAAAAGTGCCATACGATTTTTGAACAACAATACAGGGATTGTTGTCGGGACTGAACCAGAATGTCTTCCCGGAAGGGTGCAATGAAGGCTAACAGGATCCTCTAATTTACTCCACTCTCTGCCAGGTAAGATGAATCCTACAAATATATAATGTTTGTGTGTATGTGTGTGAAAAACCTGCGACCAACTTGCAGAGGGCAGCCCCATTTCTTCTGTTCTTGTCCTGCCCCACCCAATGGCAGAGAGTCTGAAGCCATCAAAAGGTCAACATTTTGAAGAGGGGATGGCCACGGGAGGATTCCTGCTGAGCTCCATCCGAGACGTCTGTGACGGGATGCAAAACGACAAGCACGAGACCCTGCCTTGCACAGAGAGGACGTCTGTTAACAGGAAGGGGAAGTGCCCGACCACAGGCAGGAAGGGGTGTAGCGAGCCGAAGAAAATGCAAAGCTGTTTTGGCCCAAGGGGCCCCGCCGTTTCCCAAAGAGAGGCAGAGGCTCAGGGAGCAGATCTCCAGCTCAGCTCCCAGAAGCTCTGCAGCTACATTCTTCCCTTGGTCCATCTTGCTCTGTATCGTCTACACAGACTGGCAGCAGCTTCTCCAAGGTTGCAGGCAGGAGTCTCTCTCAGCCCTATCTTGGAGATGCTGCCAGGGAGGGAACTTGGAACCTAGAGACTCTTTCCAGAGCGGCTCCATCCCCTGAGGAGAACTTCTTCCAGTGCTCACACCTCAAGTCTCCCATTCAAATGCAACCAGGGCGGACCCTGCATAGCTAAGGGGACAAGTCATGCTTGCTGCCACATGACGAGCCAAGTCCACCTGTGCCCAAAGGCTCCTTGCCGTGACCCTCCCAAGTCAGGGACTGAGCCTTCTAGCATCTGCTACCTGTGACTGTGTCTTGATGGAAGCATGCTGGAAGGCGACACCCCTCCCTGTCAGTCTCAAGACACGAATACAGCAGGTGCTCCTGCTAGACAATGGGCATGTTGGAAGAAATCCGGCTCCCCCCACCCTCGAAATATCCTTGATATATATAGATGATGCAGTTATTGTGTGGAATAAGCAGAAGGTTGCTGCACCTCCCAGAAAGATCCCCACCCTGTCACACAAGTGTTTTTCTTCTGAACTTTTAAGAGGCCCTATGGTTTGGCCATTTAGCCAAGCATACGTGAAGTACACACTCCAAAAAGAAGAATCTAGTTCGAAACAGGTCAGTAAATCAGTCACCCACCGGAACTGGAAAATCAATTCTCGTGGAAATAGGCAGGATCTCGTGATCCTGAAAACCTGAAATTTTTTAATTTATCACCTTTCTTAGTGCTTTGAAATGCACGGAGCTTTATTTAAACATACACTTGATGGTCTGTTTTAAATGGGTTGCAGCCCTTAGATGCTTTGCTTGGACTCACATTCCTGGTACCTGGTAGGTGTCCCTCTTGAGTTTGGGCCATTTCTATATTCCCTTGAGAATGCAACTTTTAATTTTAATTTTATTTTATTTTCCCTCCAGTGGCGGCTGCTGTTGCCCACCATGTATTTATATTTAGACGGTGAGCCCTTTGGGAATAGGAAACCATCTTCTCGTTCTATGTAAACTGCTTTGAGAACTGCTTTTTGTTGAAAAGTGGCACAGAGCGAACGAACTAGCTAGCAAGCTAGCTAACTAACTAGGCTAGCAACACATCCTCATTCTACATAAAAGAGCAAAACTACCACAAAGCACCCTGGAGGGGAACCCAGTCTGGCAACGTCCCCCAACACTTCCGAAGCCATGCACAGAGCAGCAGAAACACCAACACCGGGCGGCCAGAGAGGCCTCCTTCAGTCTCGTCCCCAAATACCGCCAGGGTCGGGAAAGGGTCTGCCAAAGGTGTCCCCGGTCACGCGAGCTCAATCAGCATGCAGCCCGCCACAGACTGTGGCCCCCGGGCAGCTTTACTTACTCCTTCAGAGTGAGGGAGTTCCCCGTTGCTTTGGCCGGAGGAATAGAGGTTGACGTATTCACCCTCCCCAGCCTCCTCTCCAGCGTTTTCACTCTACAGGAAACAGGACGAAAGGAAATGGGTGATGGTGCGTTGCGGCCCAAGGACCGAACAGCCGGCAAGACGGGTGCGGTGAGCATCACGGGCCAAGATCCCCAATCTGGAGGAGGCAAACAGAGCCCGCACTGGGCTCTCCCCAAGAAACCTCCACGAACGAGCAACTACTGAGTTCTTACATTCCAAACAAACCATCAGGACAGCTGCATCATGAGGGATGACAAGAGAGCTGCCTTAGGCATCACAATATTGGGGGGGGGGCAAGTGTGACCCCCTGCTGGCTACCTAGCTCCAGGCCCTCACTGCTTTCCTCTCCCTTGCTGCCCTCTCCCCAGCATCCCCGCTAACAGGGAATTCCAGATGTTGTTGAGGAGAACTCCCAGCATCCCCAGCTGTGATGGCCTTTGGCTAGAAATTATTATTATCATTCATTCATTCATTCATTCATTCATTCATTCATTCGAATTCTATGCCGCCCTTCCAGAAATGGCTCAGGGCGGTTTACACAGAGAAATAACAAACGAACAAGATGGCTCCCTGTCCCCAAAGGGTTCACATTCTAAAACAGGGGTTCTCAACATGTGGGTCCCCAGATGTTATTGGACTTCAACTCCCATAATCCCCAGCCCCAATGGCATTTGGTTGGGGATTATGGGAGTTGAAGTCCAGTTACATCTGGGGACCCACATGTTGAGAACCCCTGTTCTAAAAAGAAACAAATTGTGGGAGTTGTAATCAACAACATCTGGGATCCCCTGTTCGAGAGAAGAGACTGCAGCTGGCCAAGACGGATCCTCTCCTCCACACGCCCTCTCCTGCCCTGTCCTCCTCCCTCTTCAAAGGGGGGACAGGCATGCAGGCGAGTGACGGGCAGGGCTGCGGTATCACCGGCTGCTTAGACGCACTCTTCAAAGGTTTTTCCAGCTCCCAAAGAGCCAAAGCAAGCCTGGCAGGACGGCTGCCATGCAGCCCTCACTTCCTATGGGCCGAATTCCTCGGGAGGTGGCATTTGGGCCATCAGAGCCAACGGCCGGGAGTGGCTGCCTTGCCCCAGAGAAGAAGTGCCCCCCACGTGGCCTCTCACCTGAGCCACCGGCCCCCAAGATGCAGCAATGCCCTCGGCTTGGTTTCTTTTTTTAAAATGAAAAGGAACCCGACGGACTCGTGGAGAACGGCTTTCCACGTCAAGGGTGCGAATGGAGCCTCCATGCACAGGAGCAGTATACCTCTGGGCCACACACGCCGGGGACTGGCCATTGTCCCATGCCTTGCTGGGGAGCTCTGAGAGGCACCGAGCCAGCAGCTGCTGGGTTCAGGATGTAGCCCCAAGAGGGCCATTTTTTGGTCTGAACCAGCAACGCAATTCTTATGCTTTGAGATGGCCCACATATGCCTTAGGGAGCTGATAATATCGGACTGTTGTAAGGATGCCCATGAAGTTCTTTGCACTTTCAGAAAATTTGATGTGTTCAATATTCATGTTCAACTGCCCCCCCCCCCAAAAAAAGAAGGCTGTTCACAGTGCCCGAGTGTGTAACAAAAGAATTTGGGGCTAGGCGGAGGTTCCTACATTCATTTCTGGCAGAAGTTTCTCTAGTCATTTCAGGTCCGGGCACCGTAGACCCTTGCCGGGTGCCAGGAAGCATCCCATCCCGGCAGCCAGGTAGAGAGCTTTGGCTAACCGGAAGCCAGCTCCGCGCCTCTTGGAGAGAGACCAAAGCCACGGGCATGTTTTGCCGGCCAAAGGTCCTAGGTTCCCTCTGCGGCATCCCCTGCTAAAAGGATGCTGGGAAGGCCATTGCCACCTCAGGCCCTGGAGAGTGGCTGGTGGGCAGAGGAGACGACGTTAGGCAAGGAGGAGAGCTTCCGCGTAAGCTGGGCTGCGCCTCGATTACTGTATTTTATGGACTATGAGACTCACTTTTTTCCTCGAAAAATATCCGCCAAAATTCAGGAGCGTCTTATATGTCTTAACAGTTTAATATGTTAAAACTCTGAAAAACTGGATTAAAATTAAGGTGCGTCTTATAGTCCGTAAAATACGGTATAGCACTGGACCGCAGCTCATTGCTGGTGGACTTCGGCCTGCGATGCAGGCAGAAGATGCAGCAATGCCCTGACTTGGCATCAGGCAGTTCCAGGCGTCCTTTGAGGCCACTGATGGGCCACAAGTGAGGGATGCAGGTCTGTCCAGGCAGGAAGGCAGGCAGATCAGTAGCCCTTGGAGACGTCTGTTCTTGGCCAGGTTGATTTCAGGCACTCTTCTTTCCTTGCATCCACTTGACTGTTTAGGACAGGGCTCGGCAGGTGTGGCCCTGCCCAGCTGCTGCCAAACGACAACTCCCATCTTCCCCAGCCACAATCAATTGGAGCTGGGGGTGATGGGAGCTGTAGTTCAACAACAGCTGGAGGGCCACGTTCGCCCACCCTTGGTTTAGAATGATCACATTTTAATAGTAGGAACATAGGAAGCTGAGACAGACCCTTGGTCTATCTAGCTCAGAATCTAGGTCTTCACAGACTGGCAGCGGCTTCTGCAAGGTTGCAGGCAGGAATCGCTCTCAGCCCTCTCTTGGAGATGCTGCCAGGGAGGGAACTGGGAACCTTCTGCTCTTCCCAGAGAGGCCCCATCCCCTGAGAGGAAGATCTTACAGTGCTCACACTTCTAGTCTCCCTTTGATATGCAACCAGGGCGGACCCTGCTTAGCCAAGTGGACAAGCCATGCTTGCTACCACCAGACCAGCTTTGCTCTCACAAAGGAAGCTGCCATATACTGACTCAGACCCTGGGTCCATCCAGCTCAGGGCTGTCTACCCAGACTGGCAGCGGCTTCTCCAAGGTTGCAGGCAGGAGTCTCTCTCAGCCCTACCTTGGAGATGCTGCCAGGGAGGGAACTGGGAACCTTCTGCTCTTCCCAGAACGGCTCCATCCCCTGTGGGGAAGATCTTCCAGTGCTCACACATGTGGCGGACCCTGCTTAGCTAAGGGGACAAGTCATCCTTGCTACCACCAGACCAGCTCTCCTCTCCCCTTTTCTCTTTCTCCCTGCATATGCACACGTACACACCCACAGAGCCAAACGTCTCCCCGAATCACAAGCTCCCAGCAGCCCTTCCTAACGCCGCCCCCCGCCCCTTGTGCCCTCCAAGTTCTCACCGAAGATGTCTGCAGAGAGTCAGTGAAAGAGGTTTCAGAAGGAAGGCAGACAGAAGCCGTCCCGTTAAAGCTGCTCTCCTGAGAAGAGGAGGTGGCCCCATCCGCAGTGCTGAGCGCCTGGCCGGCCGCGGCCGGCACTGCCGCCAGGTCAGAGTTGGGAGGCTGGTGCGCAGGCGGGAAAGGCAGCGGCGGAGAGGAGGAGGAGGAGGAGGAAGATGAGAGGAAAGGAGGGATGGAGATTTGGTGGCGAGGCACAAAGTCTTGGGAATAAGACCTGAAGACCGATTTGTACTGCAGGGGGTGGCGACAAATCAGAGCCATGAAAGGGAGGGGAGGAAGGAAGAAAGGAAGGAAGGAGAGAGACACGAAGAAAAGAGAAAGAAATTAGATCAACAGTAGCACCAGGTCAGCCCCATGCAAGCCACTCTTCCACTGAAGTGCAAAAGAGACGAAAGTTTGGGCGGTATATAAATCTGATAGAAAGATAGATAGATAGATAAAAGGATTCCCTCTTCTACTGAGCCAGCAACGTCTTTGGGCAGGGGCGGGAAGGCGTGGGCCTCCCACTGCTATCGAATGACAACTCCATTAATTGCATTTTTGGCCGCGGTTGCCCTGATGCGTTGCGTCTGCTGTGGATTTGTTTTTATGATTGTGGCTTTAGTAGGGAGTACTATCAGGCTTGTATATTGTTGTTAGCTGCCTTGGGCATGGCTGGGTGGAAAGGCGGACTGCAAATATTTTCAATACATTAAAGATAAAGTGTACGAGGGGTATACAAAATGTCTCTGACCATTTCCCTGCGGAAATGGAATGAGAGCGTATTATGTCTGCACCACCTTTCAAAACAAATGTCCAAAGTGCAAAGACAAACAAGACAATCACAGTCTGCCAGAAATAGTGCGACTTGCTTTAAAATCTCTTAGAACCAGTCCATAAGCAGGGAAATGGCAGAGCAGAAAAAGACAGAAAACCCAACCAAAACGCAACCAAACAGAAAGTTCTTCATCTGCCCCTGGACAGATTCCGAGGTGAGACCAGACAGGTCTCCTGTGGGCAGACGGGCCGGAGTCCTGGTGCTCCCCACAGGTTTCAAGGAGGCCCCGTAGCCTCCGCATAAGACGGTACTTTCGGCAGGGTCTTACGAACAAAGCAGCCTCCCCGAAGAACCTTTTTATCTTTGGTTCGCCTCCAATGAGACTTTTCCCTACTGTGTCATAAACATCTGTCATGAACAGTTACCCTCTATGTGGCTGGAGCCAGTTGGAAAAATCTGGATGCTGAAACATCTTATTATTAATTCGATTTCTCCCTTCCAAAAATGGCTCAGGCAGGTTTACACAGAGAAATAACAAACAAATAAGATGGCTCCCTGTCCCTCACAATCTAAAAGAAACATAAGACAGACACCAGCAACACACAGCACTGGAGGTCCTGTGCTGGGGGTGGAGAGGGCCAGTTCCTCTCCTCCTGCTAAATAAAGAGAATCTCCACGTTCAAAGGTGCCTCTTTGCCAAGTTAGTACGGGTTAGCCAAGTTAGTAGAGGGTTTATGGCGATGATTCCCTTCTCTTCAAACAGCCTGCATCCTACTGGGGTGCATACGCAGCATTTCACACGCTGATGGCTGCCCCCCAAAAGGTGCCAGGCCGACCCATGGAAGCGGCATCCCAAGCCAAAGAGCCCCTGACGGCTCCCTGCCACAGCGCCTGGCACATTAGAAGAACTGCAGCCCCAGGAGAAAGGAAATAAAGAACACGCCATCCAAGCAACTGCCATCTCACATGGAAGAAGCCTCAAGCCAAAAATCACTGCACGCCTAACAATCAGACTAATCTTCATTAGAAATGGCAAGCTCAGCAAAATGGCAACTTCCGGATATTAAAATTTCATTTTAAAAGCAGCCGCCTTCAAGTCTTATGGCCTGGGTAGGCAAAGCTGGAAGAATGGCAGGGTAAGATTTCCAGTGGGGTGTGGGGTTGGCCATCATTGCCTGCAAAGCGCCTTCCCCACCCAGTAATGTGAAAAGCCGGCACAAGTCACACAAAACAGCAAACACTGCAGAACAGATCATATAATTGTATGAATCTGCTCAAATTGCATCATATGTAAGGAGTGCAGAATTCAGGTTGCAGAATTCAGCTTTCCTCGGCACAGAATTTTAATCCCCGCTCCCCTCCTTTAAACCAAGGCTTGGCATCTTGGCCAAACCAGAGCATCTGAGATAAGAACACAAGGACAGCCCTGATGGATCAGGCCCAAGGAGGCCCATCTAGTCCAGGATCCTGTTTCACACAGTGACCCACCAGATGCCGCTGGAAGCCACAGACAGGAGTTGAGGGCGTGCCCTCTCTCCTGCTCCTTCCCTGACCCATTCGCCCATAATGCATCTTTTTCTAAAGTCCACATTCCAATGCTATACTAACAGACAAGTCGGAGCTTTAACTTGGGCTCAGCTAAGGAGCTATTTATTTTACAACGTGCACATCAGAACAAGACCTTGCGTTGGCCAGAATTTCGCAAAAGACCAACGAGCCCCAGCGAGACCTTGAGATCCTCCAACCAAGCTTGTTGACATCAAAGGAAATTGGGAAGGAAAATGTGCTATGCTGTACACACCAATGCCCCGAAGAGTGGTATTATCATCCCAGCTCCGTTATCATTTCCTGCAAGGGACCATATCTGCGGACCACGTCACACATTAGAGGCAGAGGTGGTCTACTTACTCCCGTACATCAGGTGGGCCCGAGAATGTGGGAGAAACCGCCACCAAGATTGCCCGGAATCCAAGGCTACTTTTCCCACAAGTTCTTCAATGTTAGAAAGCAGGGGGTTCTCTTAAACTCAGAGGCCTCTTCCTTTCGGGTAAATACCGGCATAAAATGTACGTAACCTGTTATTTTTTAAGGTGGTTGTCTTCAATTTAGAGCTGCCTTCAAGTTGGGCAAATACGGTACTTAACTGCATGTATGAGCCCGAGCCACTTCTCCAGCAAAGCTTTTCAATCTCAGAATCTGGGACAGCGCTTTCTGAAGATTTTGCATGGCATGCTTAAGAACATAAGAACAGCCCTGCTAGATTAATGGTAAACCACCCAGAAACGCAAGTTTTGGGTGGTAAAGAAACATTTTCAATCAATCAATCAATCAATCAATAGATCAGACACAAGGCCCATCCAGTCTAGCATCCTGCTTCACAACAGATGCCCCTGAGAAGCCCACAGGCAAGAGGTGACGGCATGCCCTCTCTCTTGCTGTTGCTCCCCTGCGACTGGGATTTAGAGGCATCTTGCCTCTTGAGTCTGGAGGTGGCCTATAGACACCAGACTAGTAGCCATTGATAGACCTGTCCTCTATGAATTTGTCTAAGCCCCTTTTCAAGCCATCCAAGTTAATGGCTATAACCCCATCGCGTGGTAGAGAATTCCATAGTTCAGTTTCACGGGCAGACCCCTGGTTCTAGTGTTGTGCGAGAGGGAGAAAAATTTCTGTCCACTCTCTCTACTCCATGCATCATTGTATACACCTCTATCTTGTCTCCCTGTAGTCGCCTCTTTCCCTAAATAGCCCCAGGTGTTGTAGCCTTGCCTCATAAGGAAGGTGCTCCAGGCCCCTGATTATCTTGGTTGCCCTCTTCTGCACTTGTTCCAGTTCTACAATGTCCTGATGAAGATACGGTGACCAGAACTGTATGCAGTACTCCAGGTGTGGCTGCACCATAGATTTGTAGAAGGGCATTATAATACTAGCATTTTTATTTTCAATCCCCTTCCTAATGATACCTAGCAAGGAATTGGCCTTTTTCACAGCTGCTGCACACTAAGTCAACACTTCCAACGAGCTGTCCACCATGACTGTCTTCAAGATTTCTCTCCTGGTCAGTCACTGACAGTTCAGACCCCATCAGCGTATATGTAAATTTGGGGTTTTTTGCCCCAATATGCATCACTTTACACTTGCTTGCATTGAACTGCATTTGCCATTTTGTTGCCCACTCACCCAGTTTGGATAAATCCTTTTGGAGCTCCTCATAGTCTGTTCTGGATTTCACAACCCTAAATAGTTTAGTGTCATATGCAAGTTTGGCCACCTGGCTGCTTAACCCAACTTCTAGATCATGTGTAAACAAACTGAAGAGCACCGGTCCCAGTACAGATTCCTGGGGGACCCCACTTCTTTCCTCCATTTAGAGAAGTGTCCATTTAATCCTACCCTCTGTTTCCTGTCCTTCAGCCAGTTATCAATCCACACATGAACCTGTCCCCTTATCCCATGACTGCTAAGTTTACTCAAGAGCCTTTGCTGGGGAACTTTGTCAAAAGCTTTTTGGAAGTCCAAGTATACTATGCATGCAACCAGGGCTCAGAAATGGGAGGTAGGAGACCAGATCTGGGGCTCCCAATCCCCCCCTCTCTCTTTTAACCAGGGGGAGTGATTGTGTGAACAATAACAGGGCCGTTCCCCTACGAGGGCCCACAGGCAGGGCTGTACACAACCACTGTGCATAGGCACAGACTTCTTTCCATGCATAATGTAAATTAAGCTACAGGAGGTAAATTTGCATAATTCGGATAATGTACACAAGTTTATTTGGAGTCGGGTGGTTTTTGGTTTTAAAGGCTGAATCCTGGAATCGAGCCTCCATAAGCACCGGCCAAGTCAGATAGTTCTGAGAATGATTTGGGTGCAGAGAGTTTGGGATCAGTCCCGCGAGGGCATCATCAGTACACAACCATTTTCAACTTCTTTCACTTTCACACCTATTAATTTAAGAGGCTTTGGCACTCAGCGGTGAAGAGATTTCTCTAAGAGGGTGTATCGTTTTAAGGACTTGATAATCAGCAATGATGTCTGGGGGCAGAAGAGGCCAGACTTCCTTAGCCAGCCAGTGGGAGAAAGGGAACACTGCTTAACCTTTTAACAGGTTTATCTGCCTTGCTGTGATTAATGGGCGAGGAAGGGAGGCGAAGATGGGAGTCTTGCTGCTGGGGAACAAAAAATGCAGAGTTTGGGGTTTTTTTGGAAGCAAAATGACTGCTCCAATTCTCACCATTTCCCAAAAGACTGGAAAAGAAAGATGGTATGAACTATGAAACTCTCCAAAGGTCTGCACATCTTTTTCACTGTATCTACATCACACCCATTTTTTTAAAAAAACTATACCTCTCCAGAGTATGTGGTTCTCCAGATGTTGCTTAACTACAACTCCCATCATCCCCAGCTGCAAAAAACTGTGGCAGGGGTGATGGGAGTTGTAGTTGAGGAACATCTGGAGAGCTACACATTGCTTACCCCTCTGCCTCAAGCTTTCCTTTCAACCAAAATGGCTCAAAGTAAGGATACCTTTGATTACTAGCAGGAAATCACTCTTCAATCCAGAGCAAAGGTGGGCAGAATTGTGGCTGGGGGTGATGGGAGTGCCGGGGGGTGGGGAACAACCCCCCCACAAACACGCCACCCTTTCCCCTTCATTTTTCATCCCCTGCCCCCCTCCAGGCCTTCACATCTCTAGTCCTGGCCAATTAACACAGAAGCACTCGGATGGCAAAGAACTCGGTGGAGAAGAGATTTCCGTAGTGGGGAGGGGAAAAAAGACACCAGCCTTTCTGGGTCGGATTTAAAAGTTCCCCTTTCTAGGCCAGGGGATGTTCTGAGGATGTTCCCCTCCTCACATCTCAGTTGGAAACTGGCTTTGCTCTTCCAATATGCTTTCCAAAGCCCCAAGACAAGACCTTCAATGATATCCTTAAGCCTTGGGAAGATGACCCAACAGTTGCCCTGAAAGACCGCAAATAAATCTTCCCCAGAGAGAGACACAGAGAGAGAGACACAGAGAGAGAGAGAGAGCACAAGGAGAAACCACCCCAAGTTAGCAACTCACCGAGTGCACAGGGAAGGAGCTGTGCTGGTGGAGGAAGGAATTAGAGACGGACATACTGAGGCCTTGAGTGGTGCCGAGATCCTCGGGGGCAAAGGGCACTTTAGGTGGCTGGACACAGTAGGAGACAGAAGAGAAGGAGGAGGCTGCAAAAGAGGCCTGGTGGAGGGAGAGAGAGAGAGAGAGAGAGAGGCAGCGAGAGGAAGAGAGAGGAAGAAAAGGACCACGCAAGCCAAGGCAGCAAGCTTTCAGAACTATCCGGTGCCAGGAGCTGGGAGGCAGAGTTGCTGTGCCCTGTATAGCTCCTTGCTCCTCTACATGTCTACAGGCAGCAGAAAATACATATATGCAGATTCCAAACTGTGGCTGTTGTGGCTTTTATAAAACGACGGTGTCCCTTTTCTAAATAAGTGAAAGTGGGATGCATACACAAAATGAAACATACATAAGCCGATCTATAAAAGAGATGGGCAAACAGCCTGTAGCCCAGGGGAAGGGCAGCCCTAGCAGCTTAATTGGGAAATGGCAACACCCAGAAGAGTGGGTGAGAGCCGACTCCGAAAAAAGGCCCCCCAAAGCAAAGATCACCAGGGGCGACCATCAAATTAAGTGAATATATATGTTATTGCATAACAATCTACAGGACTGCTGGGAACAGTTCACAGTGCAAAGCCACAGAATGAAAATCCCGTCTTCAAGTTGCACGGCGATTGTTCCCTGCCTATCCCATCTACTTTTAATGAGACTTCTAGAATCGATCATTGCTTTAAATCAGTGATTCTCAAACTTGGGTCCTCAGGTGTTATGGGACTTCAACTCCCATAATCCCCAACCAAAGGCCACTGAGGACCCAAGTTTGAGAATCCCTGCTTTAAATGGTTCTAATGCTTTAACTTTGTTTTTAATCCGTGTTTCATTGCAAACTGCCCAGAGACCTGAGTTTTGGGCGGCATACAAATATGCTAAATATTTGACTTATATAAAATCGATATGCTAAATATCACTGACTTGGGAGCCAGTGTGGTGTAGTGGTTAGAGAGCTGGACTAGGACCAGGGAGACCCGAGTTCAAATCCCCATTCAGCCAGGAGACTGGCTGGGTGACTCTGGGCCAGTCACTTCTCTCTCAGCCTAACCTACTCCACAGGGTTGTTGTGAGGAGAAACCTAAGTATGTTCTCTGGGCTACTTGGAGGAAGAACGGAATGGAAATGTAAAAATAAATAAATAAGAGGTTCACCGACCCTTCCACCCCTCTGAAATGCCAACCCCAAAGATCAGGGAACACTCCGTGTGGGGCATGAGGGCAGGGGCTGTAGTGGGGAGGGGGACTCAATAAGACTCCCCACTCCACTCAGAGCACATTCTTCATTTCCCCGACAGACACATTCGGACATGCCCTTTGTCCCCTCTGGTGAGTCCCACCTTTGGGGCTTTGGGCTCTTCAAATTGTTCTGTCTGCTCGGGCCGGACAGTCGCCCAGCAACGCCCCAGAGAACTCACCAGCTGCCGCTGTTTGGGCGGGAGGGCCGGAGGCGGGGCCAAGTCCTGGCCGGAGTCCGCGCTGCTGAAGGAGTCGTTGAACCCGTAGACCTCCATCAGGTGCTTGTTCTTCTGCTGGTAGATGTGCTCGTTCTGGGGCGTCTGGTAGAACATGGAAGGCTGAGGCTCAGAGTAGTCTTCGACGAACTGCATGTAGGCCATCACTGGAAGACAGAAAGGTCACCCGCTGGCGGCACCACCGAAAACCGCCCCCTCCCCCCCGTGCGCCGCAGCGTGGGTGATGCTCCGAGGACAGAACCCCGTTTAAGACTTTTATCTCCTATGTTAGACAATTTGCCTGGCCGGTCTGACGAATTTTATTTAAATTATCTTTTAACTGATGAGGACACTGATATTATTTCTGTTATGGCCAGGTTTTGTTATATTATTTGTAAAATACGTACTGGTTTATTGTAAATGTTTGCTGGTCAATGACCGAATAAACTGATAACTGATAACAGAACCCCTCCAAGCAGCCGGGCCGTCCCAGCCGGAGCACCCGCTGCTCTCGGGGCCACTTGGCACGGTCTGCCGACCCACACTGGTTTTCAAGCAGAGGCTGGAGGGGCGTCTGTTGGGGATGCCGGAGCAGATTTCTGCACTGAGCAGGGCTTGGACTAGAAGCCAAGGGTCCCTTCCTACTCTAAGGTTCTGTTCTGTGACTCTGTGGAACAACTATGGACCTGCAACAAAATCCTGCAGTTTGTCCCTGGTGTGTATGTGCTACCGAGTCTGCGCCTGTGTAGATTGAAAGTTTTAGATTGTGAGCCCTTTGGGGACAGGGATCCATCTTTCTTATCCATCCATCCATCCATCCATCCATCCATCCATCCATCTATCATTTCTCTATGTAAACCACTTTGGAAACTTTTGTTGAAAAGCGGTATATAGCCATTTTCCCGCTCAGAAGCGGAAGGGTTTATCACTGTCTCGAGGGAGTGTTCTTCAAGCTGAGAAATTTCCTCGGGTTTGTGTTCCAGCCCTCCTTGCCACTGAGTCCCATTGGTGCTGCCCACCTGGTTGTCTGTTAGCTGCCCTCGGAGTTCACAAACATTCTGCACCATTGAGTTACATTGGGGCAGTTTGGGGTTTTTTGCTCCCTGGTTCCCCCCCCCCCCTTTAAGATTTGTGTGAAAACTGATATATCTGCAGCTTATCCAGAGTCTGCCTGTTCTTTCCTCTCTGCAGGTGCTTCGGTCAGGCATCCATAACATTTCCATCTCTTTCAGAAACCAATAAGGTGGCATTAGGAGAAGTGACCCTAAGGAACCCTGGGATGGGCAATTTGAGTGAGTGCTGAACACTTTTGTTATAAATCCTCCTAGGACTACAATTCCTGGGTCATAAGAACACAAGGACAGCCCTGCTGGATCAGGCCCAAGGCCTGTCTAGTGATGCATTATCTAGTTACATATTCCCCCTGAGGAAAAGCCCAGCGTCTCCAACCAGCTCGCATTCACAGGCTTAACATGTCCTTAAGTCTCTTGCTTCCTGACTTGGCTGGACAGATTTCGTGACCATGTCTATGGCTTCTCCTGGACCACAATTCTGTCCTATTCCTGGTGGACTGGTTTTACGGCCGCCCTGGGCTCTTTGCCTCAACTCTGAAAAGACACTGTTAACTTGGCTCCGACGGAGAAGGAATTCAACCGGCATTGGCCCCAGCCTGTCCAGTCCAAGAGCCAGAAGGGGCAGAGAGTCAGTCAGATTAGGATCAAGGAACTGGGTTCAAATTGCACATAGCGATGCAGCTTATCGGAGGGCCTGTGGCCAGGCACACATTCCAACGTACCACACAGGGTTGTTGGAAGGTTACGGTGTGCAGGGGAGAGAACTCCAGAAGTCACCCTGAGCCCCTTGGACAGAGAGTGGAACAATACTGGGGGGAAATGAGAAATTCCTCCAAATCTGTGCCAACTGTTTTGGTGACGTGGTGGGAGGGGCTCAACCCCTCTCTGACATAGGGAGGCTCCCTCCGATGCAGTAAGTCTCCGATTAAGAGAGGAGAGCTGGTCTGGTGGGAGCAAGCATGACTTGTCCCCTTAGCTAAGCAGGGTCTGCCTTGGTTGCATCTGAATGGGAGACTTGATGTGTGGGCACTGTAAGATTTTCCCCTCAAGGGATGGAGCCTCTCTGGGAAGAGCAAAAACTTCCAAGTTCCCTCCCTGGCAGCAACTCCAAGATGGGGCTGAGAGAGACTCTTGCCTGCAACCTTGGAGAAGCCGCTGCCAGTCTGTGAAGACAATACTGAGCTAGATAGACCAATGGCCTGACTCAGTATATGGCAGCTTCCTATGTTCCTATGACTGCCGGTCTGAGTCGGCACGAGGCCGCTTCCTAGGTCCCCAAGAGAGAAACCTCCAGGCAGGCCTGGGCTTACTGTGTTTGTTCTTCTTCTCCGGCAGAGGGGGCGGCTTCTCGGCATCCCCCCCCGAGTCCAGCGCGGCGAAGTCGGCGAGGAAGTCTGCCGGCGAGCTCCCTGGCTGGAAGGGCAGCACGGCGGCAAAGGGGGTGAAGGACGGGAGCAGGGCCGAGCCGCGCAGGTCCTCCTCCGAGATGTTGTCGTACTGCGAGGGGTGCCGCTCAAACAAGACCCTGCAGCCGGCCGTGTCGAAGGCGTGCTTCCGCTTCTTCTCCGGCAGGGCGGGGGGGATCTCGGCCACCTGGGGGCTGCCGTGCTCCGGCAGCGCGAAGGTGTGTCCGTGGAAGGGGGAGCCGGACTCCCCCAGCGACTCCGGCAAAGGGCTGAGGAGGCCAAGCGCCTGCTGGGGGATCTGGTCGGCGTTGGAGAGGTCCTGCTGCAGGAACTCGTAGTCGGGGTCATAATGATCTGTGGGGAACAGAAGAGAAGGAGCTGGATCAGCATTCGCCTGGCAGGGCTGCACTCTCCCGTGTTTCGGGGCTACGACTCCCATCATCCTGAGTCACAGTGGCCAACAGCCAAGTGTGATGGGCATTGTAGTCCAACCTCTGCAGGAGGGCCAAGACTCTGCAGCTCCGCTTTGTGGCAAGGGCAGAAAAGGAAGACGGAGCACCCCTTGGTATCAGGGATGCAAAGGACAGGCAAGCCTATAAGCCAGCGTGGTGTAGTGGCTAGAGTGCTGGACTAGGACCGGGGAAACCTGGGTTCAAATCCCCATTCAGCCATGACACTAGCTGGGTGACTCTGGGCCAGTCACTTCTCTCTCAGCCTAACCTGCTTCACAGGGTTGTTGTGAGGAGAAACTTAAGTATGTAGTACACTGCTCTGGGCTCCTTGGAGGAAGAGTGGGATATAAAATGTAAAATAACAACAACAACAACAACAACAAGAAGAATAGAAAAAATCACAAAATACAAAGATCTACAAATCGAAATTGAAAGGCTGTGGCAGAAAAAGACCAAAATAATCCCAGTGGTGTTGCCAGAACCTGAGGGGTATACTCGTGAGTCAAATGGGCCGTAACCCAAAATTTGGCTTCACCACCAGCCAACAGAAATCACCACCAGCCAACTACAAAAAGTAACTTTACTGGGAACAGCCTATATTTTGCAATGATATCTATAATAACAGCAACCACATTGATAATAAATACTCAATGTCTGGATAAAACAAACCAGTCAATAACACCTGTCTGACTGTGTAAGTAAATAAATAAAGTAAATAATATACAAGAGGCTGTGTGACAGGAGAGCAGATGTCTGAGATTTATTGCTATTTATTTATTGTTCAATGTTTCTACCACCTTTCACAAGACATCCCAAGGCGGCTCAAAAAAAACCAAAAAACAAAACAATAAAGTGCCATGAAAACCACCTCAAAACACTAAAACCAGTTAAAACAATAAAAAGCAAGAATAGCAGAGGCGCTAGGGAACCTGGCAGCCCCAAAGGGGTGAAAGCTGGAACCAATAAAAAGCTCCCGAGTGGTCTTTTAGAAGCAGCCACCCATGTCAAGGAGCAGACACACTCACAGAGAGAACATATCAGAGCCTGGGGGAGGAGGGGGCCACAACAGAGAAGGCCCCGTCCCGCGCGCACAAGCCCCCTCTGATGACCTTGCTGGGCGGGCAGAAAGGATCTCCAGGGCCCAAACCGTTAAGATCATCTGATGGGCAAGATTCCTGGGGCTCCCAACTCCTTTCTGTGTCTAAGGCTGCTAAGCGTGGAGCTCCAGCCCCTCTTGTGGATACACCCATCCCTTTCCTCCCCCCACAGGCGCCCCCTCCCTCCCCCATTTCCCAGCCCCCTTCCTACCCAAGGTTTCACAGCTGGTGTTGCGGGAGCACTGCCCACTGTCACACTCCAGCGAGGAGAGCTGCTCGTCCGACTTGCTGAGCTTGCCCATGCTGTTGTAGGGGGAGAGGCGGGGGGACTCCCCGCCGTAGGACTGGCTGCCGCCGGACAGCCTCCGCTGAGCGTAGCAGTCGCCGTCGAAATCCTGGAGGCGGAGAAGGGATGGTGAAGGACAGCCAGGCTGGGGGAACCGATCTGGTTAAGGCAATATATTCTTCCTCCCTCAATCAGTTGCTTTTGTTTATTTTTATTTATTGAGTGTTAAATTTATATATCGCCTTTCATTAAAAACAATCCCAAGGCGGTTTACAAAAGTTAAAAAACATACAACAAATCATAAAATCAATCAATCAATCAATCAATCATAGCAAGATACTAGAGGCCAAAATTAAGTCATTAAAACAATGACATAAAAGATTCACGGGACACTGCCCCCATCACTTTAAAAGCACTTTAAAACTCATATTTTAAAAACTGTCTTCCCAGGATCTTTTGGATTCCAGCTTCTCCCTGCCTCCCTCCTCCTCCACGTTCCTTCTTGCCTGCTCAATAAACTTACGTTTAACAGGCAAAGTTTGTCTACTGTCCTGTTTTGTCACATGTTATGGAAATAATTAAGTGGTCAAACTCCTGGATGAAAGGGTGAGAACATCTCTTGGAGAGAGCTTTTGCTGTCAAAATTTGGTACCAGAGATGATCAATGCTAATATAGCTATATCTGTATCTATAGCTATCTATCTATATTTTATTCCAGGGAAATGACTTGATTATCAAGCCAGAGGTTGCTGGTTCAAATCCTTGTTGGTATGTATCGGGCAGCAGCGATATAGGAAAATGCTGAAAGGCATAATCTCATCCTGCGCGGGAGATGGCAATGGGAAACCCCTCCTGTATTCTACCAAAGACAAAGACAACCACAGGGCTCTGTGGTCGCCAGGAGTCAACACCAACTCAACGGCACAACTTCACCTTTAACGTTTGAAACCTATTATTTGTGCCCAGGGCAGGCTGACGAGATCGAGATCCAAGAAGGGAGAGTAAAGGGATTGTGTGAACCACAGCTGCTCAATCTCGACCATGCACTTACCTGTCTGTTTATTCCAATCGGCAAACTGGACCCGCTGGTGGTCCGGCTCATGGGTGCCACCACAGCTACTCTCGTAGGAGATGGTGCCGACTGACGTTTCTTGGGCGGCAATGCGGGAGGAGGACTGAGAAGCAGAAGCAGAGCAAAATGAAGAGAATCACACATATGAGAATCCAACACTAATTTCCCAATAAACAATGGGGAAATCAGAGTAGGAATTGCAGTTTCTCTAGTGTGTTTGATATGGATGGAGCTCTGCAATCTCTATTTCTCAAATCCAGCTGCTTTTCTCCCCTGCTAACTTGGCAAAGAAGCACCTTTTAACCTGGTGATTCTCTTTTTTTGAGCAGGGGGAGAGTAACTGGCCCCATCCACCCCCAGCGCAGTACCTCCAGTGACTGTTGCTGGGGTCTATCTTGTGTTTCTTTTTAGATTGAGAGCCCTTTGGGGACAGGGAGCCGTCTTATTTATTTATTATTTCTTTATGTAATTATTTCTTTGGAAACTTTTGTTGAAAAGCGGTTTATAAATTGTTGTAGTCCCGCCTCCCCCTCCACCCCCGCTTTTCATTTTAGAAAAGTCAGGATGCATTCTTTAAAATATTCTTGAAAAATAAGAGAGAGATGGTGTTCCGGAAAAATCCGAATTGGGAAAAATCCCCAAAAGAAATGTTCTCATTTGCATACAATTCGGATTATTCTTTTTCCTTTAAAAGAAATTACTTTATAATTTTTTATGACGCCCTAAATAGAGTGTGATCTGATTTGGCATGGTGGCCCAACCCCGTTGCTTTCCCACTGAAACGCTGAATGTGTCAACAAGGGAGGAAACGAACATAGCCACTCTCCTCCATTCAACAAAGAGGGAGGAACTGTTTCCAGCGGGGCGGAGAAAAGAAACCATGAGTGGCTCATGTTCGAGCCAATGCGTGTGCAAACTATTCTGTTTCCGGGACCTAACAAGAAAGATCGCACAGGAAATTCTCACCAACCACAGCCTTCATAAGTAGAAGAATCTCACACGTTTCCAGCAAACCACACAATGTTCACATGCCTCACCACACACTACAGTCTGCACTGCTGGGGAAATGCAACCCTGAAATGTGTGTGTGTGTGGTGGGGGGAGGTCCCCACCACCTTCTCCCCAAAAAAACAAAAATAAAAAAGCTCACAAGCTTTTTCTGTGGTTACTCATAAAGAAAAAAATAAATAAATTTTATCTAAGAGCAAAGAAAGCAAGAGGTGCCTTTTTCTTTGTTTTTGCTTCACCCCTCCCCTTAGGGGAGCAGACCCTGGTCTTGTGGTAGCGGGTATGAACTGTCCCCTCTGCTAAGCAGGGTCTGTCCTGGTTTGCATTTGAATGGGAGACTACATGTGTGAGTATTGTAAGATATTCCCCTTAGCAGACGGGGCCGCTCTGCGAAAAGCATCTGCGTTCTTGGCATGGACAAGGTTCCAAGTTCCCACCCTGGCGGCATCTCCAGATAGGGCTGAGAGAGAGAGACTCCTGCCTGCAATCTTGGAGACGCCGCTGCCAGTCTAGGTATACAATACTGAGCTAGATGGACCAATAGTCTTACTCAGTATAGGGCAACTTCTTATGTTCCTGTTTTCCAACCAGCCAAAAATTAATGTGTGCACACACCCACACTGAACTCACACCTTTAATTTCAAGTACAATAAACTGACCGTTTAATGGGAAGTTTAATGACAATCAAGGTGCTTGGCATTACATGTATCTAAAGTCTCTCTTAAGGAAGAGACTTTGAAAATCACTGAATTAGACCAGTGAATGCTTTCAGCCTTAATAAATTCATTCATTCGATTTATATACTGCCCTTCCAAAAATGGCTCAGGGCAGTTTACACAGAGAAATAATACATTTATGCAGAAACTGTCAGCTACAGAAGCAATTCCCACCCCGAGTTACCTGTTTTCAGCTACCCGGATGCACGGAAGTGGGGGCTTGGGGGGGGCGACCTCTTCGTCCATGGAGTCCGCCAGAGTCTCCGTCGTCTGCGCCATCCCGGTCGTCTTGTTGAGAATCTCCATCTCGCGGTCGGTCAAGGGGAGCTCCGACGGGCTGAGGAGTGCCAAAAGCTTAGCGGAACTTGTCCAGGACGTGCATCAACCATCACGAGGACCGATTCGCATTTGACAAGAGCGATACAGACTATACAGATCTGCTACCCAGCCTCTTCTACTCTTTAAGCAGCAGCTCAAGACATTTCTGTCTCCACGTCTCCTGCGATTCATGGAGACGTTTAATTCGGCCTCTCCTCTTTCTGTGGTCTTCTCATACCCCCTTCTCCTCCCTAATCTAGCCTGTAAGCTGTGAGCAGGGTTCTGCTGTGTCCATTCTACAGGCTTTTAATGTATTGATTAAAAGGAGGAGAGGTCTATCAACAGCTACTAGTCAGAGGGCTACAGGCCACCTCCAGCCTCAAAGGCAGGATGCCTCTCAGTACCAGTTGCAGGGGAGTAACAGCAGGAGAGAGGCCTCCCAGCAACTCTTGCCTGTGGACATCTCAGAGGCATCTGGTGGGCCAATGTGTGAAACAGGATGCTGGACTAGATGGGCCTTGGGCCCGATCCAGCAGGGCTGTTCTTATGATCTTAAAAAAAAAATATATATATATATATATATATATATATATATATATATATATCGTTCGGTGTCTTGCTAACCTCAAGGCTAGCTGCTTCATACACACATCATCATCAGGGCACCCAACTAAAAAGCGTTGGCCCACGCCGGCAGAGCAGAGGGTACCACTTCAGGCTCAGAACCTTCTAATGGGATGACCCCAGGGGCCAGCAGAAAGTGGGAGGGTTGCAGGCATTAGCACATCAGAGCCCTGAAAAAACAAGGAGGGGCTCAGCGGTCGGGAATGTGCTGTGCGTGCAGATGGCACCACATTCCATCGGTATAGAGCTAGACGGACCAAGGGTCTGACTCGGTAGAAGGCAGTCTCTGAAATATAGCCACATGTGTAAAAACATATATAAAACAATGGAAACCAATATAAATATGCCAAATACCACTTCATTTATCACGCCAATACTTCATTTTTGACAAGGTTTTGCGATACGTCCTCGTTTCACAATAAGCTTCATCAGAAGTACCTACACAATCATATAATACAGTCGTGACAGACTCCACAGTTACTCCACACACCAGGGAGAAGTGATTGATATTCAGGAACTGTGGAGTTTTTCACGACTGTATTATATGATTGTTTATGTACTTCTGACGAAGCTTATTGTGAAACGAGGACATACTGCGAAACCCTGACAAAAATGAAGTCTTGACGTGATAAATGAAGTGATATTTGCCATATTTATATTGGTTCCATTGTTTTATATATGCATCCACGCTTGATTTATTGAGTAGTATTGTTCTTTGTATTTTTGCGTCAGTACCACTCTCCCCCTATATATGTTTTTACATGTGTAAAAACGGCTTCTCTCCTCCGCTTCTCCCCTTTGCATGTGGGGCACAATCCCTGCAGCAGTCGCGGGTAACAAACTCCATGCCATTTCTGGGCGATTCCATGAGCAGCCTGGTGTTGCTAAGCGTGCAGGGCCCCTCGTCAGACAGTCTCCATCTTTTACCTGTCAGATTTACACGCAGGTAAGCTGGGTTTGACTGGACTTGTGGGGGACGGGTGCTCCTGCTTCTCAATCGTGAGCTTGACCAGTTCCTGAAAGAGGACGGCAAAGGAATAAGAATTTCAAAAGGGAAACTTTAAAAACATTGTGAAAAGGGGAAACGGCGGCGCTAGAAATAGCCAAGTGGTCTGCTGAAACATCATTTTGAAAAACATCCATTCAGTGCTACACGCAACAGCTGAGTGAACACAAGAGACAACAGAGAGGGAAGTAGGGGCAAGAAAGTGGAAGTGGGCCGGGCGGGATATGCTAGCCCTTCAGAAATAGTGCCAGGCGGGGGATGTCTGCAGCTCAGAGGAAGAGTCACAAGCCCAAGAGAGGGGGATCTCCAGTCACAGGGGGCAAGAGTCACAGATGATGGGAGTTGTTGCCCTGGAGGGCCTCAGTGGGGCAGCCCGCCTTATTATGCTAAATAATGATGTCTGATGGAAACCCAGTGCCCATGGCATTGTTAGTAAGGCCCACTTGGAGAACATGGACGACCCTGAGATGCTGCTTTCTGCCATCACGGGTGCCCGTCCAGGCACTGATAAGAACCAGACCTGTTTCAGCTTCAGCAACTTTGCTGCATGTAGACCGTCGGATGATGAATATTTATATACTGCTCTTCAAAGTTCCCAAAGTGGTGATAGATAGATAGGTAATGTGGCTCCCTGCCACAAAGGGCTCACAGGCTAAAAAAGAAACAGAAGATGGACCCCAGCAATAGAGAACCACCCACTTTTAAAAGGCGCCTCTTTGCTCTGTTAGGAGGGGGGACCATGTCCGGGTTCTACAAGCACTGCATTTTTATGCTATAACGATATTTGTTGCCTGCTCTGCCCCATAATATAAGCTGCTTCTCCTTCTCAGTATTATTATCAACAATCGTAAGGCATTCATGTTTTTATTACAGTCTTGATGTTGATTTCTTAAACATATCGTGATTTTTTTGTTTTGGACAAAATGCCTCGAAACAGATTCTTACGACCCCCAAATACCTTAGGCCAGACATAAACAAATATTAATTTATTTCATTTTTATCCTTACTTTCCTCTGATGAGCTCAGACAAAACTCACGGGATATGTCCCCTTCGCCCCATGTATTCCTACAACAATCCTGTGAGGTGGTGATTGGGACAAGGTCACTCCATGAGCTCCAGGGCTGCTTTGAACCTGTGCCTGCCTGGCCATCCTCTAACCCTCCATTCTCAAACACACCAGCTCTCTTTGGGATGCCAACCAGTATGCACACACCACATCAACTTTATCACTGCGTTTGCGTTTTATTCATCCAGAGCTCTCTACTGAAGCATCTCATCTATTCCATTTTAAAGTCAATATACCAATATTTACTTTGGAACGCGTGTCCACACTTAAGGATCTTTGCTCAATCTTTACTGGGTGATCCGAGTTTCTTTTAAAAGTGGTTTGGTTTGGCTTCACTTTAAATTAACGTAACTGTTCTTCGTAACCAGAGTCAATGAGAAACAAGAGAGATTCATTTCCCCAAACGCCAGAGTCCCATGACCACACGAGCCAGAAGTCTGGGTGCTCAGTTTCATTTCCGCATCAGCTTCCCAGCAGTAGAAATGTTGCCCGAGTTCAAGTGTGACCCTCGAAAACGGCTATTTGTGACAAAAAAAGCTAGGCACTGCGTTTGGATTATCTATGATAAGTTTTCAGTCATGGGGGACATAAGAGGATGATGCAACGTTCCAGGAATAGGAGAGCACACACTAAAAGGGTGGCCTGTCCTTATCTGCAGATAGTTTGTTAACAGGTACACACCATGAATTTTGTCATGAATATAAGCAGTACCTGGGGAAATCTCATAACTGGGAGGAAAGCAAAGGTCTGAACAGATGCTGCAATGGTTAGTTGGATGGGAATTTAGGACTCTGTGTGGCTCTGCCCTTCACAAACAAAGGCTGTGATACTATACACATTTACTGAAGTGTAAGTACGGCTTAACTATCAAGCTCTAATCCCTGCTAACAGAGCCAAGAGGCACCTTCTGAAAGTGGTGGCTCCCTCATATTTCGCAGGGGGAGAGCAAATGGCCTTATCCATCCCCAGCACAGCATCCCTCCAGTGGCTGCTGCTGGTGTGTGCTTTTTGAAAGACTGTGAGCCCTTTGGGGGAAGGGAACCAGCTTCTTTTTATTTTATTTTATTTTATTTCTTTACACTTTATATCCCGCTCTTCCTCCAAGGAGCCTAGAGTGGTGTACTACATACTTCAGTTTCTCCTCACAACAACCCTGTGAAGTAGGTTAGGCTGAGAGAGTCCAGTCTCATGGCTGAATGGGGATTTGAACTCGGCGGGCATGGCAACTCTAGCTACAGCAGGCATAGCCTTGGAAGAAGCATTCTGCTTCTATCAGAGAATGCATCCTCTGCAACGTCACCTCCCCTCTTGTGTCTTTGCAAAGACATGCATTAAAAAAAATCAATATTGTTAAAAGCCCGCTGCTGATTAGTTAGGGACACTTTTTAGAAATTGAGCAAAAGGCTACTAATGGAGGACTCTAGCCAGCTGCACCGATTAATCAGTGCCGCTCTAGTGCTCAAACTGGTGCCCTGCATTTAATGTCAAGGGTCCCCATTGTCGTTGGTGTGGCCAAGAGAAATAAAAACCACACGGAAAATCCAACGGGCTGATCAGCCAGATTTGAAGTGAGAAAGGTGTCTGAAAGCATTTAAACAGAACGCTCCCTGGAGGTTTGTTTCTTGTAGCCTAACCAGCTGTGAGGGCAAGGGAATTCAGAGCGCACTCTGCGTCGACAGAAACACATCAGAGAGCATTACGAATGCGACCATTGGTTAAAAGAGATTAATGTCTCCTCAAGTCAAGAGCAAGGCCTGACATCTAACACACTCCCCTAAACACTGTTGCCAGAGGAGGCAAAGAAGATTTGCATTTCAGCGTCCCAGAGTGGCTGAAGGACATCATACCTTGACTCCGTCCAGCACGGCCTTAATGACTCCTTTCACGGTGTTCACCACCTCTTTGTCTTCGGAGTTCACGCCCTCCAGCATCACCTGATCCGACCAACGAATCAGATTCCCGAGACTCTGGTACACGCGGCTGTAGCAGGAGGAGATGGCCGAACTGGTGAGACAATAATCCATTAGTGAGAGAGGAGAAAACGCACACATTGGCAGAACAGTCTTAATCGAGAAATGGCTAGCAGACCCTCTGTCACAACATCATTTATTCTGATTTATAACTCACCCTCTATTCCTGACCTAAGAAGAGATGACATCTGTGGATTGAATCTCTTCCAGTGCTCACACTTCTAGTCTCCCCTTCAAATGCAACCAGAGCGGACCCTGCTTAGCTAAGGGGACAAGTCATGCTTGCGACAACAAGACCAGCTCTCCTCTCTCTTCTTTAAGCTGGTCCTGTGTTCGCTAAAATCCCTTCTTATTAACTCTTAATCTTAAAGACAAGGAAGAGAGCCCTGCTCAATTTATAGACCGTCCTCTGCCAAGAGATCTGGCGGTGGCTGCATGGTGGCAGCAACAACTCTGGCCAAGCTTGGCCTACCACTGGATGAGCTGGTCTGCGGCTAGGGAGAGGCAGGGGAGGAGAAAAGGCCCAAGGAGGCAAGAGGGCCAAGCAAAGCAGGGTGGAAGGAAGGGTTGGAAGAGTAAACAGCCCGGGGATGAGGGCAAGAGGCCTGCGAGAGGACTCTGAGCAGCGCACGGCAAACAGGAAGAGAGAAGTGGCAGGAGTTGCTAGATTTGAAAGGAGAACATCTCAGTCCATCAGAAGCATCTTGCAGGATTCCACAGGCAAGACTCACCTCTGTTGAATCCGCTGGTCGGTCTGGACGAGAGGCAAGATGGCCTCCAGCACTTTGCTGGCAGATCCCGGCAGCATCTCCAGCACCTTCTTGTCAATCGCCATCTTGTCAACGATGGTCTTAAAATACCGCAGTGCACTCACGACCTCCTTCTCCTTCTCTTCCAAGAAGGTTAGATTCTACAGGGGGTGGGAGGGCAGGGAAGGAGAAACAGGCATTAATGGGACACCAGAGTCCTTTCCCCCCTTTGGATTCTTGTTAAACACCCTCCCCGCTCTGTCTGTTTGCACACGGGATCCTGGTGACAGCCAACCTGCCTCTCTTTGCAAAGCGCATGGTGAGAGAAACAACGACGTGTCTTCTGGCCACCATGTGCAAGAAAGATGGGACAACTGCTTATTTTTAGAACTCCCAAATGGAGATTATTTCGAAGTGGAAGGCAACCGAAAGGAGAGCTTTGTTTTTTTTAACTAGGTGAAATGTGTCCTTTTGGTTTTTTCTAACAAGAGGGTAACAAAACGCAGCTTCTCAAGAAAAAGGAACCCCAGAGCTCTTAAGTGCCCGAGCAAAGCAGCAATTGCGCCAGTAATTCACAAACACAGTCCTATGAAGAATTTCAGTCCTAGGCTGAATTTTACAGTCTATATGAAATTATGGGAACTGAACAAATGTGGAAAGTCTCTCTCCCTTGCACAATTTAATCTGGTTTTTACAAATCATGGGAAGGGGATATATTAATGGCAGTGCAGTCCCACCTCCAACCACTAGGAATCTCAGTTACCCCCACTTCTGAGATTTCACCAGGCATCATTCAAATACTTTCAAGTATACCTTTTAAAAAAATTATTAATAATTTTTCAGTTAGGATGAACAATTTTAACAGACAGACATTAAGACAAAGAAACATAACTGATAAAAATCATACCTCTCAGCATTTCTCGCTCTCAACTTTATTTAACAGATATTATTATTATTATTATTATTATTATTATTATTATTATTATTTTATTATTATTTACATTTATATCCCGCTTTTCCTCCAAGGAGCCCAGAGCAGTGCACTACATACTTGAGTTTCTCTTTCACAACAACCCTGTGAAGCAGGCTAGGCTGAGAGAGAAGCGACTGGCCCAGAGTCACCCAGCTAGTTTCATGGCTGAATGGGGATTTGAACTCGGGTCTCCTCCAGCACTCTAACCACTACACCACGCTGGCTATAAATATCCAGCCTATTTCTCAAAACCCTCCCCTCTTTAGACAGACAAGATAAAACAAAAAATACAAGTAAAAAAATACACACACACACCCCCCCAAAAAAACTTCAAAAGAAAAAGACTCTAATGTCACCTCCTATCATTCATTCATTCATTCATTCATTCGATTTCTATAGCGCCCTTCCAAAAATGGCTCAGGGCAGTTTATAAAGAGAAATAACCAACACTCTCAGTGTTCCCTCTAATTTGTACGCATGTGTGCACACTCACAAGTTTTTTGATGTCCACTCAGCTAATTGTAGATGCTGCTCAGGTTGAATCCGGAAGGCCCTCCTTGGAATGCAGGTGCGCACACACTGCCTTCATCCTGCCACCCAGAACAAAACTCATTCCGCACACACACAAAATGAGAGAGAACAGCACCTCCAATGTATTCCATCTAACCTGGACACAAGGAAAGGGAAGCAAAAGCTACCAGAGAGAGTGCCTTTTCAGTAGTGGCCCCACCAGCGGAATGCACTCCCTAAGGAGACCCGCCTGGCAACCTCTTTATATGCATTTAGGGGCCAAGCTAAAGCCATCTTCTTCTGGCAGGCAGTTCAGACTGTAATTCCATTGTTTAGAGTGCTTCCTGCAGGCTCTTTATCTATTAGTTGAATCAGCCCTATTAGTTGTTTTCTAAATTGTTTTCAGGGTTTGTGTGTGTTGTTCTTAAGACTCAGGAAAACCTTTTCACTAGCTACCTGCCATTCTGACAGGCTGCATGGCTGGAATTCTTATTTCAGGATGGATGTTAGTTAGTTGTTTATTTACGATCTGAGATCAAACATCAATAGACACAGAATATACACAGTAAAGAGAGGAAACAAAAACGGAAACAAAATCTAAAATGTTATCAAGTACATAAGTTAGTTAGTTATAAGTTTATTTGGTCATTGACCAGCAAACTTATCAAGTACATACAATCAGGATGTTTGTTTGTGTCCATGTGGGTCTAGGGAAGTGGAAGATGTGATTCGTTTTGTTGTTGTCATAACCTCTGCTGTCGTTTATGGAACGTATTTACTCAGCCACTGCCACCCTGGGAAGTCTTTGGCACGACCTCCCAGTGTCCTGGGACCTGAACACTTGAATAACCACTACTCTTCTTCTATCTGCTACAGATTCCTCAAGTTGATCACACCTCCATGATCCAAGTAATCCCCCGGAGCACAAAACTACCACGGAGGGGCATTGCAAGGCCCCCTGTTTTTCCTCCCGCCCTGAAATGGGAGCCTGTTGCACAATTTTCAGAACTGCTTTCCTCCAGCAGCTATTATGAATCCATTTGTGCCCAAGAAACAGCGGCTAGCTTCTGCAAACACAGAACAAGCACGCTTCGGTCGGAGTTTTGAGGGCTTTTTCTGCGCCAGACCCAAGAATGGAAATGCTGTGTTTAACAACTGCTGTTTCTGCTCTAGCTGAATTCGGTCTCGTCAATGGTTAACCAACCTTGGCCCCCAAAACAAACAGATAGGCGCGCGTGCACACACACAGACACAGACACAGACACACACACAATCTTCTCTGGGATAATCACTTCGGCTCTGCAGCAAATCTCGTCTGTCAGTTGGGGTCACTTCTCCTCCAAGGCTAATGACGCCCTCTCCTCCCCCATTAATCCAATCAATTGTCCCCTATCTAACTAATCGATTGGCTGGAGACAATCATGAAAATGGATTAGGAGTTAACTCCTCGGAGGCCAACGTTGCACAAGTCCGTGGAATGCTTGCCTCACAGTTGGCGGACACCAGCAGCCGTGGGAGTGGGTTTCTGTGCTTGTTTCAACCGGTGGCTAACTTCAAGAGTCACTACTGGGAGTGTCCCTGTGATGGCAAGCATGTTCCGCCAGCATCACTTGCCCTGCCCATAAAATGTATGGCTTAGACCAGAGTTCCTTAACGTCGTTGGAGTCGTGGACCGATACATTCTTTGTGTGCCGTTTCTTGGACCAGCAGTGAGTAAAGGGGTCACCCCCCCTTGCCCCCAGGCACCCCCCAAAACAATTTCGAGATGGTGTGTGTGTGTGTGTGTGTGTGTGTGTGTGTGTGTGTGTGCCACAACCGGGAGCTCTCCAGAGCTCATTTCTAGGCAGGCAGGCAGCCCTCCCTGTTAGGATAATGCTGAGTTTGCTCCCCTGAAATGAACATTACCCAGCTTGCCTAGAAATGCGAGCTCTGGTGAGCTCGCCTGGGCTCCGTAGATCCTGGGCCCTGCCCCCTTTGTGTGTGACATCACGTGCAAAGGGGGGCGGGCCCATGAGCAACCCAGTTCTAGGCAGGCTGGATAATGGTCATTTCACGTCCTCAAAATGAACGTAATCCCAGCAGTGAGGGCTGCCTGCCTAGAAATGAGCTCCAGATAGCTCCCGGCAGCGGCGGCCTCCGATGACACAAAATTGGGGGGTCCGTCTGCAGTTGCCACCGGCTCGTCTGGTGGCTACTCAGGGACAGGCCTTCTCCATTGCTGGCTTGAGCCCACTAACGCCATCCCTCTTTCCTCTCGCCTCTCCTTGTCCAGCCCTCTGCCTCCTCACTTCCATTAATTTTTTAAATAATTAATTTTAGCATAATCATTAATGTACTGAATATTGACCTCGGCCCTTGCACACCAAGTCATGCTTGGTTCCAGCCCACCAGGACACTTGAGTTGGGCACCTCTGAGTGCCACGTACAGAAATAACGTGTGCCCTCGAGTCGGTGTCGACTCGGGGCGCCCACAGAGCCCTGTGGTTGTCTTTGGTAGAATACAGGAGGGGTTGACCATGGCCATCTCCCGCTTAATGTAAGATAAAAAAATCTCCCACCTCCTGCGCAGTAGGAGATGATGCCTTTCAGCATCTTCTGATATTGCTGCTGCCCGACAGAGGTGTTTCCCATTGTCTGGGAAACAGACCAGCGGGGATTCGAACCGGTAACCTCTGGCTTGCTAGTCAAGCCATTTCCCCGCTGCGCCATTAGGTGGCTATGCACAGCAATACCCACTGCAAATAAGACGATAAAACACTCAGAGCGTTAAAGGTGCCAGACACATGAGTGATAACAGATGGCTGGTTGGGTGAGTTGCCAGCCGCTGGCCCGGCTTCCGAGCCATTCAGAAAGGACAAGAGCGACAGGACCGGGAACGTCGACACAGCCCTCCGGCTCACTTGCCTTGTTCGCCACCTTCTCCGGTGTTTTCTCCACCAGGTCGGGCTGCTTCCCCTTCTTGGATGGCGTCCGCTTTATTTTGGGGGAATGGAACTTGTCCATTAACTTCATGGTGAACGAGGAGAGATGAGACCGCTGGGAGTCTAGGCAGAAAAAGAAAAATGGGCATGATTAGATTGGGAAGGAGCCTCATCGGCACTGAGCAACAAGACGAGGCGAATGAGACGGGACAGAGACCGCAGCGGGAGAGGGCAAGCCATAGCCCGTCCATGACCCCCCGTTGTGGGGCATGGATCACACCAAACCAGGGATTCTCAACGTGTGGGTCCCCAGATGCTCTTGGACTTCAACTCCCACAATCCCTACCCCCAGTGGCCTTTGGTTGGGAATTATGGGAGTTGAAGTCCAATTACATCTGGGGACCCACACGTTGAGAATCCCTGCACCAAACACATACACAACAGGTTACTAGGTTTTATCTTTAAAACTGTTTTTTAAAAACTTTTAAATGGTATTGTATTGTGATTTTATGTGTTTTAATTTGATGTTTTAATGCTGCGTAGTGTGCCGCCCAGAGAACAATTTGTTATGGAGTAGCTAACAAAGAAAGGTTTTCAAAAATTATTATTATTATGACGACGATGAATATTTATATACCGCTTTTCAACAAGAGTTCCCAAAGTGGTTCAGATAGATATTATAAATAAATAAATAAACAAGTCATGCAAAAGTAGAGGAAAGTCTGAAAAGGATGACATATATTGTAATTTCCAAGAGTGGAGAGAATTCACCTTTTTGGGGGGGCCACAGATTTTGGTCAATGTGCAGAGATGCTTCCAGAAAATTATAAACGGAGCAGACATAGAGGGACAAGATCGATGCTTGCCCACGACACTCTCCCCAAAGAGAAGCAAGTTCAGACTGTTTCTCTAATTCAGACAGAACGGAGAGGTGGGCGGTCAGGCAGGCAACGTAATCAGGGTGGCCACGGCCCCTCCCCTCGTGGCTACTCAAGTTAGCATGGCATACCCACAGCCCTGATGGGGTGGGGGGAAGTCAACGGCATGTGAAAAGGCAGACCACGCCGCCCCCCAACAACCCACCTCCACCAAACAATTAATAAAACCCTAAATATTGCTTGAAAGTTGTCTTTTAAAAGGGTCAGATAAGCTGCCCACTACTCCGCCCCCCACCCCATATTTTTTAGGCTGGCTATGGGGCTGTGGAAGGGGCCTGAGGCCATCTCTAAAGTAGTTCTGTCTGACCGGCCGAGAAGAAAAGGGTGGTGGAAACCACATATGGATTTCTCCCGCCGGCCCCTGTTTTTCGTTTGACCTATTTCTCAACCACAGCACATTTTTATGGCTCAGAGGCCTCTGGCGGTTATTTTTAAATGTTGAGCTGTGGATCTAAATAAACCTGCCCGCCTCCACAGCGAGCCACTTGGCATGCATTTTGAGCAAACAGCACTCCAGGAGGCCAAGGGCTCCGGGGCAGGGCAGTGGACAAGTCAGAGAGCAAATAACAGGCTGGCCTTCAAGTTAAAGGAGGACGCGCGCGTTAAAAGAGGAGAGCTGGAATTGTGGTAGTGAGCGTGAATGGTCCCTCTTGCTAAGCAGGGCCTGCCCTGGTTTGCATTTGGATGGGAGACTTGATGTGTGAGCACTGGAAGAGATTCCCCTCCGGGGATGGAGCCGCTCTGGGAAGAGCAGAAGGTCCCAAGTTCCCTCCCTAGCAGCATCTCCAAGACAGGGCTGAGAGAGACTCCTGCCTGCAGCACCGGAAAAGCCGCTGCCAGTCTGGGTAGACAATACTGAGCTAGACAGACAGATGGTCTGACTCAGTAGAAGGCAGCTTCCTATGTTCCTGTATATTTACAAGGGTTGAGAAGCACTGATCTAGATCATAGATGGGTGCTGCGATTAGATAGACCAGTGCTGCAACCCCAAGAGGGCTCAGCTCCTCTTGCACGTACATTTAACAGATGACTAATAAGAAAGTGCTCTTTTCCTCGTTTATTTTTTAAATCTCCAATGTGACCATAGCAAAGGAAGTTCATCAAATGGACATCTTGCTTGTCCACTAGTAGCACTGATCACACCGCCCCCAGAGTTACTTTTCCATCCAGGCAGCCACTGAATGGGATGTGTAAACCTAACAGGACTGGCGCTGGTGCCACGTACAGCCGTCGATCCCCCCAGTGTAGGCAAAAGGGTTACCGGAGGCCGAGCATGGCGGGAAACTCAAAAGGCAGCCCCAAGGACAGGACTCCCTCCTCTTAACTTGGGTCTTCAACCCCGGCTAGCTTGGCAAAGAGGCACCTTTGAACGTGGCGATTCCCTTTATTGAGCAGGGGGAGAGCAGCTGGCCCTCTCCGCCCCCAGCACAGGACCTCCAGTGAGTGTTGGCAAACGGGAAAGCCAGGTTTCAACCTGTCCCAGCTCGTGAGTCATGGCCTTCCGGCGGCTTTCAAGCTTGCCACAGCACAGGCCGGCACGTGCCCGGCTCCCGGCGGCAAACACGGGCCGGCTGCTTCCAGACACAGAAAGACGCCGACGCCGAGCCACTCGCCCCCCAGGCGCCAAGAACGGGTTGCGAACGCCAGCCCTGCCAGTTCACCTCTGCTCCCCCTAATGCCAGGGCTGCCCAGAGCCCCTAGAGACATCTCAGCAAGCCAAGGCTGACGGTGGGCGAACACAGACCATTGAACCCGATGAAAGGAGGCTGCGTTTTGGAAAACCAGAGATGGGGAGGAGCGTATCTCAGCAGGGAGCGCATTCCGCAATCTTGGGGCAGCCGACCAGAAGGTTGGCAGGCGGGTTAGTGGTCTATAATTGCTTGGATCTGCACCTTTTGCCGGGTCTTTCCAGCAACATTTCCAATTGACATGGAAATGGGTAATCAGACCTGCTGCTCAGTTCGATCATATCCCAATTAGGGATACAATGATTAGTCTCTAGGTAAGATAGAGAGAGCCGGTGTGGCATAGTGGTTAGAGTGCTGCACTAGGACCAGGGAGACCCGAGTTCAAATCTCCATTCAGCCATGATACTAGCTGGGTGACTCTGGGCCAGTCACTTCTCTCTCAGCCTAGCCTACTTCACAGGGTTGTTGTGAAAGAAAAACTTAAGTATGTAGTACAGCGCTCTGGGCTCCTTGGAGGAAGAGCGGGATATAAATGTAATAATAATAATAATAATAATAATAATAAACATATCAGGGTTTTTTTCCTGGTTATATATCTTGTTTCATAATTGTACGAAAAATTGATATTGTTTATTAGATTAAAGGGTATTCCATGTATCTGGACTTAGAAACCACAAATCTCATTTTTCTGAATGCTGGAAATTATGGATTACAGCAGTTGATCACCCCAGCTGGAAGGAGATCTCGACTAACAAAGTATATGGGGACAACTATTGCTACACCCCAATGCTTGGGAATGTGAGCTGTTCAATCAATGTGCATGAATAGGGATGCTAATAGGGGAGCCCACCCATCTGGGTTCGCTTTACGATATGTGATACGGCTCACCACACTGAAATTAAAAGATGGCTTTTAAAAATCCATATGCTGGTCTAAGGACTGTAATAAAGACTGATTGATTGCTTGACGGAAAGAATCCAAATAAGATAGATTTATTAAATCAACATGTTACAAATGCATATGAAAAGGCTCAGTCACAACCAGCAGCATAAAAATAACCAACGAGCACTTCTTCATCCAGACAGCGCATTTCTGTCCGTCCCCCCCCCCCCCGGGTATTATGCATGCACATCATTTTGCGAAGAGATGTTTGGTTGTTTTTAAATCTGAAACTTTTCCTCCAAGGACAAAGTCTTTTAAAAGTTTGTTTTAATCATTTGCTCAAAAGACAAGACACACAGTGTCAACACACACACACACACACACACACACACACACACACACACACACACACACACACGTCACAAAACGTCTCTCATTTTAATTCTTCTCATCATCATGCCAATGAGGTTTGGAGGAGATGCCGCTTCTGACAGAATGCTCAGAAGTTCAGAATCTCGCATCCGCTGGAGAACTAACTAACAAGCCGCCCCTCCGTTCTGAAATGGCAGGGGGGCCTTCCGGGAAGCACGCCCCCCAAACGCTGCTAGGAGGAGGGAAACAAAGGTCCTTCTCTTCCCGCTCGATAATGAAGCTGCGGAGCGCCTTTTGGGAGGGCGCTTCAGCGGGCGATTATGCCAGGGGTCTTTCGGGCACAGCGGAGACTTATGTAACACGTTACACAACGCTGCCCATTAAAATAGCATTTCTGACTCTGGGCGCTTCTCGGTCAATTGAAGACAGAGCCGCTTCCACTAACCCCCCCCCCCCGCAAAAGGGAACAGAAAGGGGGACAGAGGAAGCTGCTTTCTACTGATTCTTGGTCCATCTAGCTCAGTATAGTCTACCCAGACTGGCAGCGGCTTCTCCAAGGTGGCAGGCAGGAGTCTCTCTCAGCCCGATCTTGGAGATGCTGCCAGGGAGGGAACCTGGGACCCACGACATGCAAGCATGCAGGTGCTCTAGGGCAGGGTTTCTCAACGTGTGGGTCCCCAGATGTGATTGGACTTCAACTGCCATAATCCCCAGCCCCAGTGGCCTTTGGCTGGGAATTATGGGAAGTGAAGTCCAATTACATCTGGGGACCCACACGCTGAGAATCCCTGCTCCAGGGGATGTACTAAAATGCTTGAAACGGAATGCCCACGGAAGAGCCCTGGTTCCTTCCCAATGGCCATGACATCTCTGAATGCATCACGATGGCTCTTTGGAAGGAAGAACACGGGAAAATAAAAGGGAGGCTCCGGCGACATCCAGGAAACTGGCCGGCCCTAAACTTGCTGCTGGGGTGGGGCTGCTTCTGGGCTGCCCAGAGGCTCTTTCCGATTTAAAGCCAGATTTACAGGGCAGGTTCCCCTCAAGGGCACGTCACCCTCTAAGCAGCTGGCCATTTGGAGGCCAAGAGGGCGGACGGCCCCGGCTTGCTTCCTTGGCAACAGTTCACTAGCTGAGATTAACTCAGCCGGCATTAATGAAGGGGCCGCAGCAACATCCGAAGGCCGGCGGGCGTGAAGGGCTCCTCCCTCCCCAGCCAGGGCAGCGCTGGGTGACTCACAGGATTCATCATCTTCCATGCCGCCCATCAGGGCTTCCAGAGGAAGCCAAACATTTCTGTTTGCCCGGGAGAAGATTTCCAGCTCGGATCCGCGCCCCGCCAAGAAATGCCTCTGGCTGCAGGGAGAGTCTGTGCCACAGAGAAGATGGATGGAGACGCCTCGCCAGGAACTCTGTGGCCAGGAGCGAGAGCAGATTTGTGGTCTCCGGAGTTGAACGGTCGAGTATTACCCCTGCTAACTGGGAAAAGGGACACCTTTTGAAGTGGTGTTTCTCTTCTGTTGAGCAGGGGGAGAACGTCTGGCCCTCTCCACCTCCAGCAACAGTACCCCTCCAGTGGCTGTTGCTGGTTATCTGCCTTATGTTTCTTTTTCGACTGTGAACCTTTTGGGGACAGGGGGCCATCTTAAAGTAAAAGTAAAGTTGTGCCGTCGAGTCGGTGTCGACTCATAGCACCCACGGAGCCCTGTGGTCTTTGGCAGAATACAGGAGAGGTTGAGCATTGCCATCTCCCTCTCGGTATGAGATGATGCCTTTCAGCACCTTCCTATATCACTGCTGACCAAGATAGATGTTTCCCATAGTCTGGGAAACATCTGGGGGCCTAAAGTTAAGAAACCCTAGTCTACATGATCTCTTGACCTTTTGTAACAGAGCCCCCCCCCCCAAATTGCATATATCTAAGTAGTGGTGTAGCCATTGGGACCACTGTTCCCTCTAAGGTGTGCACAAGTTTTCTGATGTCCGCTCAGTTAATTTTAGACCCCGCTCAGGTCGAATTAGGAAGGCCCCACTCTGAATGCAGGTGCCTTGATCCTGCCGCCCAGAACAAAACTCATTCCACGCACAGATGAAAAAAATTAGAGGGACCACTGACTGGGACTGGAATGGCTAATATTGGGTGTGGCTACGAGGGCTATCACAGAAAGTTCCTGCACTCTTCTTTTGAATTTGTGACTACATCACTGGTCATCTCCACGCAGAAGGTTAAAAGCTGTTGAAAATACAAACACCCCTTTTCTCACTCCCCTTTAATTCCCACCGCCCCCCCAGCTCCTTCAAAATGGTAATCGTCGTACAAAGCGTGCCCAGTGCTCAATGGGGCTGCTACAGCCTCTAGCTGGCACGTGGCATCCACAGAGGCCAACAGGTGGCACTCTCATATAAAACATCTGTTTCCAAACACAGTTAAATCATAATTGTTATTTATGTTGAGCGGCATGCTCGCTGGTATGTGAAATACATTGTGCTCCGAAAAGCAGTCCTTCCAGAGTGGTCCCTTGAAAAGCAGTGCAGGGAACAGCCGTTTGCTGTGGGGTCTCCCACTGAGGTTGCGGCTACTCGCAGTCAGGCTATAGACACCCAATTTCCATTGGTTTTTGTGGTTCTTGTGCACAAGCTATTTGTGGTTCTTGCGCATGGAACCAGAAATTTTACACTTCCCATGCTTGGAGGCAGCGTGGAGCCATGTTGGGGTCCCCCCTGACACAAGTATTTACATGAGTTTTTTGGCAGGGTCTTGCTTTTTTTTGTTTTGCAAAATCCAGAGGATTTGGGGGGCCATTGCTGGAGGAGCTGGAGAGGTTCAAGGTACTGTGCTGTATTTCTCTTATTTCTGCCCCCCACCCTGCCCTTTTGGTGATTATTAGCTCTTTAAAATGTCCTAGAATGCCATAATAATAATAATAATAATAATAATAATAATAATAATAATAATAATGCCATTTATGCTGGAAGACATTGAAGTGATGGATAGCTTCTGCCTTTTAGGATCAACCATCAACAGTAAAGGATGCAGGAGTCAAGAAATACGCTGCAGACTAGCACTTGGTAGGGTTGCAATGAAGGCCTTGGAAAGGAGATTGAGATGCCATAATGTGTCTATACAAATAGTGTCTATACAATCCAAATATGCTGAGGAACCCAAGCCAAGGCACAAGGTTTCCAATATCACAGTTTTGGCATCCACAACTATAGGCGGGAACGTAACTCCTGTGCAAAATAAGGACCTCTTATTTTTATTATTATTTTATTTAACATATTTTTATACCGCCCAAAACTTATGTCTCTTACATCTCTTGTATTCACTTTCCCCCCAAAAGGCTGAAAGCCACGGCTTTAAAAAAAGGATCAGACAAATTCCCGAAGGAAAGGTGAAGACATGAATTTGCCCAGTCAGTGAGCATGTGCCTGCATTCAGAGTGGGGCCTTCCAGATTCAACCTGAGTGGGATCTAACATTAACTGAATGGACATAAGGAAACTTGTGAGCGGACGCGCATGTGCACGCCTGAGAGGGAACACTGCTGGGGAGTGCTCCCAACAGCCAGAAACCCTGTCTCCTCTCTTAACAGACTTGCTCCACTGCCCTACTGTTAGGCACGGGACCACCAAGTTCGCTATTCAATGCAACTCAGTAGAACCACTGTCTAGATGAAGAAGAATGACTCAGGTGCTCAAAAATGAAACGCCTCCAGGCATGGGATTTGCAACCTAAGCCAGGCCCACCACACCCTGCAGAAAAACCACAAACGGGTTTCTTTTATTCCTTCCCTGGTGGAGATGTAGCTTAACAGGTAATTGGGTGGAAGGAGAAAAGACGGATTTCACACTCTCCTCTCTTCCAGCCTGCTCCCCATTTCCTTCTGGAAGATTCGGGCCTTTTTCCCCCTCGGAAAAATCCTTGTAACTTGGATTTTCAAGGCATTCTGCTGGCTGGCTGGAAGCTGAGATTCCGAGGAGCCACCCCACGCTGGTGGGAGCTGTTTACCTGTCGCTAAGGCAGCCGAATGATCTCATTGTACTTGGTCAGAACAGCACACAATTGCAGAGGCTCTGGGGAAGAGCATGGGCGGGCGACAGCCACCACCTATGGGCGGTTCACGAGCTCAGGTGCAAGACACACAAAAAAAGGGCATTGCAAATTCTCTCCAAAGCATTTCACCCATTGTGGAGCCCTACGCTGGCTCCAGCAAGGAACCAAGAAAATTCAGCTCACAAAAGACACTTGTGAGTCTGGTCTGGACGGCCAGCTAGGTGGCCTGTGCACTTGACTCCTACCAAGCATGATTCCCACACGCCTCCCAACGTGAAGGGCTCTGCAGCTGCTCTCATTCCCCCATCCAGCCCTGGGACAAGCCGTCCATTAAAGACAGCAGACACCGAGGCCAAAGCCCCTCTCCATGGCTTTGCAGCTGATCTGACATTCGAACCAGCTCCCCCAGAACAGACTCCCCCCAAAACTATGTTCAAAACTTCACCACCACCACAAACCTCCCTCGTTTTGTCTACAAGCATGAGTTCCTACGTCTCCAAGACGTAGGGTCTCCAAGACGTGGGTGGCCTACAACTGCCATTGCCTCCAGTCACAGACTCAAGTCTGAGAACCCGGGGATTACTCCAATGCAAGTGCCTTCCTGGATCACGGCCCCTGTTCCCAAGAGCAGTCAGGCAGGTGCTTCGGGGAAACTTCCAAGGATGCAGGCAATGGCCTTCTCAGCAGCCGATATTCAGAGTTCTGCTGCCTCTTCGAGTGAACCTTCGACGTGCAATCATGGCTCACCGCCATAGCAGATCTCTCCTCTCGTTCTCCATCAAGCAGGAGAACTGGTCACGTGGTAGCAGGCATGGATTGTTCTCTTTGCTAAGCAGGGTCTGCCCTGGTTTGCATGTAGATGGGAGTACTTGTGGGAGTACTGGGAGATCTTCCCCTCAGGGGATGGGGCCACTCTGGGAAGAGCACCTGCCTAGCAGCACCTCCAGATAGGACTGAAAGAAAGACTCCTGCCTGGGACCTTGGAGAAGCCACTGCCAGTCTGTGTAGACAATACTGAGCTAGATGGACCAAGGGTCTGACTCAGTATATGGCATCTTCCTGTACCTAATGGCGCAGTAGGAAATAACCTGCCTAGCAAGCATGAGGTTGCTGGTTTGAATCCCCACTGGCACCCATATCGAGCAGCAGCGATATAGGAAGATGCTGAAAGGCATCATCACCTCATACTGAGCTGGAGATGGCAATGGTAAAGCCCTCCTGTATTCTACCAAAGACAACCACAGGGCTCTGTGGGCGCCAGGAGTCGACACCAACTCGACAGCACACTTTACCTTGAGAGGAGAGCTGGTCTTGTGGTAGCAAGCATGACTTGTCCCCTGAGCCAAGCAGGGTCCACCCTGGTTGCATATGAATGGGAGACTAGAAGTGTGAGCACTGTATTATATTCCCCTCAGAGGATGGAGCCGTTCTGGGAAGAGCAGAAGGTACCAAGTTCCCTCCCTGGCAGCATCTCCAAGATAGGGCTGAGAGATTCCTGCCTGCAACCTGGGAGAAGCCGCTGCCAGTCTGGGTAGACAATACTGAGCTAGACAGACCAATGGTGTGACTCAGTATATGGCAGCTTTCGGTTTTCCTATGTTCCTTCCTAAACTGTCAGTTACACAAGTCTCAGGGTGGTCCACAAACAAATAAGAAAACCCAACGTTTAAAAACAAACACAAAAACATATGGTATACAAAATGCAGTTGAAGTCAATACAAATTCAACTAAAAGCCTAACATTTGGCCTACCTTTGGAGAGGATTGCTGGTCTTGTGGTAGCAAGCATGACTTGTCCACTTAGCTAAGCAGGGTCCACCCTGGTTGCATTTGGATGGGAGACTCCATGCATGAGCACCGGAAGAGATTCCCCTTAGGGGATGGAGCAGCTCTGGGAAGAGCATCTAGATTCCAAGTCCCCTCCCTGGCAGCATCTCCAAGACTGGGCTGAGAGAGTCTCCTGCCTGCAACCTTGGAGAGCATTGTACCCACATGTGGGGCAATACAGTGGCTGCACAGGTGGCTCTTCATAAAGCAAACAGGGGAAATACCTGGGCAGGACAAGTGCATTGGGCCATGAAGGTACTTGCCCGGAGGCAATTTCTGCTCGCCCAGGGCAGGCCGGCGAGAGGCAAGTGGCATGGTTGCCCTCAAACACTGCGCATGACCAGCATGTTAGACATGAAAGAGGTTTACTTCTACCCAAAGCGCAGCTGGGCATGGCACATTCCTTGGAAACCTGGAAAGCTGCAAATCAGGACAAGACAGGGAATGAGGGGCAGGCTGGGCCAGAGACTAGCATAAGCACAACCACAACATGTAATGACTAGCAGCTCTCCTTAGGCTCTTGGTATGAAGCAGCACGCACCCAAGGGCTTGAAGCTGCCCTGACACTTCCCAACGGCCATTCAGAAATCCCATGCATTTCCGATGGCCAGTTGCAAGGAGCCAGTACATTCCAGGGGGGCATTCCCCGCCATTCATTTTAGGACTTTCCCTTGAGTCTACATGATCAGATGCACGGCAGTCAGCCTAGTGGACTCAGAAGCCGCCTTATACCGAGCTAGACCCTCCGTCCATCTAGCTCCATACTGTCTACACTGACTGGCAGCAGCTCTCCAAGGTTTCTGGCAGAGTCTTGAGATGCTGCCCGGGACGGAACCCGGGACCCTTTCTGCATGCACAGCAGATGCTCTGCCACTGAGCTCTGGCCCCGTCTCCATCTAACCAGAGGCAGGAAGTATCTCCTCAATGCAACACGATTTCAAACTTCAGCCTTTTGCTCTGCTTGCAGGCATCCAACAGATGAAAACAAGCGAGCCTTTCCACCTCTCTTCCTGACAAGGTCCTCTTAAATCAGAGCCGAAATGCATGGCCCCAGGGAGGGTGTGACATCTCATCACTCCACATCCCCATCTTCCCTGCTGTCTCCCTAATTAACAAGGAGTGGGCAACAGCTGTCCATGTCCCTGAGGCCTGAAAGCTCTTAGCGCTGGAGAGGGGCTGGTATGTGTGCGGGACCAGCAACCGATTTGGCTGCAGCGATGGGATCAGCACCAGACGACCTAGTTATCTAAGTGCACCGCGAGAACTGCGTGGCTGGAGGACACAATGGCATGAACAACCAAGGAGATGACAACTGTGGGGGCCTTGGGGCAAAGCGAGTCCTGGTGACACAGGCAGGGAGGTGGGGCAGGGGGAAAAAATTCAGTGCGGAATTTCCAAAATTGTCCCCATGCTTTATTTCCCCGTGGAATTGTTTTCATTCCTAAAAATTCACTGGCCAACGTGCAGCAGCAGCCGTTCCAGACTGCTGCTGTGGGTGCCGTCACTGGAGCAGGGGCCGTTTTCGCCAATCGCCCCTTCCCTTTGAAGCCCACCGTGCATCCGTGGCCCGCAGTGACATATTTTGGTGATGCACAGTGAGCTTCAGAGGGATGGGGAGGCTGGCGAAAATGTGTGTCTAACAACATCTCATTCCGCCACCACTGGAAGGGGCCACAAGGCCAATTTCAGATCCTCCCAGGTGAGCTAAACCGGGGATTTTCAACGTTGGGTCTCCAGATGTTATTCGACTTCAAACTCCCATAATCCTCAACCAAAGGCCACTCGGGCTGGGGATTATGGGAGCTGCAGTCCAATAACATCTGGGGACCCAACGTTGAGAATCCCTGATCTAAACAGGCCTCCACCATTGGTGGCCCACCAGCCAAACACATATCCTGGCTTGTCAGGTGCTTAGCCTTCTTCCTGTATTTGAAGTCCAAAGCACTCAGCAACCATAAGAACAGAAACAGCCTTGTTGGATCAGGCCCAAGAAGGCCCATCTCGTCCAGCATCCTGTTTCCCACAGTGGCCCACCAGATGTCCCCGAGAAGCCCACAGGCAAGAGGGGAGGGCCTGCTCCCTCTCCTGCTGTTGCTCCCCTGCAACTGGGATTCAGAGGCATCTTGCCTTGGGGGATAAAATCATCAGCCCCGTTAATTTTAGGTTCTGCTCAGGTTGAATCAGGAAGGCCCCACTCCAAATGCACATGGTGCGCACACACGGCCTTCATCCTGCCGCCCGGAACAAAACCCATTCCAGACACAGATGATGGAAAAAATGAGAGCGAACACTGCAGGGGCCACGTATTCTGGAAGGAGAAAAAACGAACTCCTGTAGGGCTCCTTTGCCTGGCCTTCTTAGTTCCCAGAGGCGGCTGAGCAAGTGAGTATCCACAGGCCTGACCTCCGCAAGCCGCCACGCTCCGAGCCCCTTCATTTCTGATGGCGGCAATGGCTCAGTTAGGCCATGGAGCATTCGCCACTTTGGCTTTCCCTGCTCTGTCAAAGAACGAGCAAAATGCCATGCCATTAAGAGGGAGAAAAACGGTGCCTTCCGGGGCAAGGATCCCGATAAGAGCAATCTATGTACACAAAGCTTTGGCTAGTTTTGCAAAGTTGTTTCTGCAAAACTGGCCAAAGCTCATTTGTCAATTAACAAGAAAACAATGCATCAGGAATCTCCACCCAAGAGCAGCCTGGATTCCATTCAGCCGAGGCAGGCAGCCAAGCAGCTCTCGTGTGTGTGCCTCGAAAGCAGAAGCCGATCCTGCTCAGCTAAGTCTCAGCCACGTTTAATTGGCTGATACCAGACACCAGCTATAGCTTAAGGTACATCGGAAGCCGCCTTCGAGTCATACAGATTGGTCCACCTCGCTCCGTATGGTCTACCCAGACTGGCAGCGGCTTCTCCAAGGTTGCAGGCAGGAGTCTCTCTCGGCCCTACTACTACTACTCGGAATTTTTATATACCGCTCTTCAACCAAAGTTCTAAAGTTCTAGCTTCTTACATAGAAAAACAAGCAACACATAAATAAAATGGTGTTTCTCTGTAGATTGTGAGTCTTTTGGGGAACGAGAACCATCTCTTTTAATTCTCTGTATATTCAATACAATGGGGGTGTGCGTGTGTCTGGGGCCGTGAGGTGCGGCCCCTGGGGGTGGCGGCCCGGGTTCTTTGAACCTGTTCGCCCATGGTGGCTCCACCCCTGCACTGAGCAACAAAAGTTCCCAAAGCAGTTTACATCGATATAAATAAATAGATAAAATGGCTCCCTGTCCCCAAAGAGCTCATAATCTTAAAAAAAGAAACATTAAGATAGACCCCAGCGACAGCCACTGGAGGGATGCTGTGCTGGGGACGGATAGGGCCAGTTGCTCTCCCCCAAAGAGAACCGCCACTTTCAAGAGGTGCCTCTTTGCTCAGTCGGCAGGGCACAAGCACAATATAAAGTGCTCTGAGAACTTCCCATGGCTGAAAAGTGGTATATAGAGGCGGGAACCGTGTCATCGCTGTTGAACTTAAAGGCTCTTCCCCAGCTCCACGTATGTCTTATTTTTCATTCATAAAGGGCTCAAACACAAAAGAAAGGGAAAGCAAATCAACGAAGTGTTAATACAAAATTCCTCTGCGTTTGTTATTCTTAGGTGGCTTTCCAGCTTTATTTCTCTAATATGGAGAATAATCCAAAAAGCCAGAGAGGCAGCTGCCGTGTTCTGCTGCCAACTGGTGAAGGCGGTAACCACTTCCTATTGATGCTGAGGGTTTCCTGAGATTTTCCTCCTCCTTCATGTGGCTTACTCATAAGGAACAGCTGCTTTGGCAGAGGCCAGAATCCACACGCAACTTCCTGGCTTAAATATCAATCAGGGCAGGAGGGACATGGAAGGTTGGACCTCCCCCCCCCGTAAAACAATTAACTCCTAGATCTTTGGGGTCTTGTCAAACTGGCCACCAGCCATCGACACGCCCTTCAAGGAATAGTTACACCCGCCATACAACTGGGAAAAGAAAGAGCTGAAAGGGAAAACCATTGAGACAGGTTTCCCAGGGAAAGACGACATCCTGAAGGCCTTGCTGTGGGACTGATATTGTTTCCAACATAAAAATAATATCTGAGAAACCCTCCCCACCACCCAAGACGACAAAAGAGCTTCCTGGCCCATCGCTCAAAATCCACATGAGAAAATTCCTCCGCTTCGACGTTAGCCAAAAACATGAGGCTTTGCAATGGCAACTGTCAGATTCATTTAAAAAAAGTTAGAAACTCATTTACTGCTGCTAGAGTAGGCTTGCAAATAGCCACTCGCCTGATTACCAGTCGGAATCACCTCCAGGCTGCCATGGGGGATGCTTGAAGAATGACCGAAGAATGCTACAGATGACTCAATGGGAGAACAGTATAAGTGGTAGGTGGTAGGCTTCCCTCTAAGGGGCATACTGCGCATGCGCACACCAACCCCTAGGCCCCCGCGCAGCCATTTCTGGTGGGCGCGCAGTCTCTGCTGTGCCCGCCGCCGCCGCCCAACTGCCCAGCGCCCCATTTCCCCAGCCAGGAAGTGAAGGGAAGCAGTGCCTCATTTTCCCCTCACCCCGGCGCCAGGCTGCAGCCTCCCTCCACCCTGGCTGGGCCTCAGCCTCCTCTTCCTCCTGCCAGAGGAGGACAAAGGGAGGAGGATGGGCAGTGGCAGCTCCCCTCTGGCAGCCTAGAGAGACCGGAGGTGGGGTAAAAAAAAAAAAAGGTCTAACCCTTTACTGTGCTGTCGAATTGGTCTAACCCTCCAGTACTGGAGAGACTCGGGGATGAGGCAGTAGCTTAGGAGCATCTCCAGGTAGGGCTGAGAAAGATTCATGCCTGAAGCCTTGGAGAGACGCTGCCAGTCAGTGAGGACAATGCTGAGCTAGATGGGCCAAGGGCCTGACTCGGTAGCCTCCTACGTTCCCACGACTTGCAGCTGTGATCTCAGAACTACTGTCCAAGTTTGGAAAATACACAACACTCCCGCACTGTTCTGTGGTTGGACATTGCAAAAGAGCGTGCATCATGGTGAAGAAACTGCCTTCCAGAGAAGCTTGTCTATTATTAGTAATCTCACCAAGAACCCCAATGAGCTTCCAAGGGATCTGCGATCCATGTAAATACTAAGCACAGCGCACAGCCATGTTATTTTTGTTATTAAAAAGAACTCACTCACTACCAATGGCATAGCAGACACCATGTCCACTTCCTGTATTTACCTGAATCCCAGACTAGGTTTTTTTCAAGTGGTGTGATATTAGAAATCGGGGGAAAGGAAAGGAAAGATCGTGCAGTCGAGTTGGTGTTGACTCCTGGCGACCACAGAGCCATGTGGTTTTTGTGGTAGAATACAGGAGGGGTTGACCATGGCCTCCTCCCACGCAGTGTGAGATGATGCCTTTCAGCATCTTCCGATATCGCTGCTGCCCGATATAGGTGTTTCCCACAGTCTGGGAAACAGACCAGCAGGGATTCGAACCGGCAACCTCTGGCTTGCTATTCAAGTCAGTTCCCTGCTGCGCCATAAGACCATCATCTTAAATTCAGAGGCGTCTTCGCTTTGGGTAAATATGGCAAATGTCTGCAAAGTAAGCTGCACCCTCCTAGCTCCGAATGCAAATTCACAGCCCCAGGTACTGGCCCCAGAAGAAGCGCCCATGGCCATTCCACAATGCCGCCGGCCACCAGCATGGAACAAGGCTCTCTGGGCCCTCCAACTCAGACCTTCCACAATCTGGGCACCCAGTGGAGACCCAGCACACAAAGGCCTCCTTGTGGGAAAGCGCTGCTCACAATGCAGCCACAGTCATCCAGAGCCATCGGGACAAACATTATGGCATTGCACGGCATCTGTTGGATAAACTACCCTGACAAGAGGGGCTTTTAAAACACTAGCCTCATAATTCAGCAGAGAGAGAGAGAGAGAGAGCACGACAAGTGTTATGGCAAGAGTCTAGAGACGTGGCACAAAAGCACCCTGAATGCCACTCAGAGAGGACACAGAGAATCTGCCCTCGCCACCCAGGCCGTGAACCAGCCACTTCCCATCCCCACCACGTGCATCTCTGCCCTGTCCTTTGTCACTCGTGCTGAAGTGCAGGTCTTGACTAATTTTATTGGGATTCAGGAGCCACTCCAAAAATTTAGAAGCCAGACATGGGACAAAATTATCAGACGTTAACTAGTTGCTGGCAGGATTCTCTCTCTGCCCTATCTTGGAGAAGATGCCAGGGAGGGAACTTGGGACCTAGATGCTCTTCCCAGAGCAGCTCCATCCCCGAAGGGGAACATCTTACAGTCCTCATACATACAGTCGCCCATCCAGATGCAAACCAGGGTGGACTCTGCTTGGCAAAGGGGACAATTCATGCTTGCTACCACAAGACCCTTGGCCATGCTACCTCCTTCTCTTTTGAAAGTAGAGATGCTGGAGATGGAACCTGGGACCATGTGCTCTGAGCCATGGTCACTATTCTGCACATGGCGCTACCTTATCAATCATCTTGGCTTGACAATGTCCCTCATGCTACCTCTTGCTAAAATATATCGTGCCACCGTACAAGATTGGCCCACGTTTTGACAAGTGAGCTATAAGCAAAGATAGCGATGCCGGCTGGTGGCGGGAGAAGGCAGTGGTGGGCCAGCGGAAGCAGTAGGTGGCGGTGGCCGGTCTGCCCGCCGGGAGGAGGCAGCGGCGGGCTGGCCCAGCCTCTGGGAGCAGGATGTGGCCCTTGCCAGGAGTTGGAGAAGCCGCTGCTAGGGATGTGCTAACGGGTTCGAATTTGAAGGTTCCCAGTTCCCTGCCTGGCAGCATCTCCAAGACAGGGCTGAGAGAGACTCCTGCCTGCAACCTTGGAGAAGCCGCTGCCAGTCTGGGTAGACAATCCTCAGCTACATGAAAACCCCTGCTCACTGGGCAAAAAGGCACCTTTTAAAAATTGTGATTCTCTTTATTGAGCGGGGGGGGGGGGGAGTGACTGGCCCTCTCCACCCCCAGCCCAGCATCCTTCCAGTGGCTGTTGCTGGGGTCTATCTTATGATTCTTTTTAGATTGTGAGCCCTTTGGGGACAGGGAACCATCTCATTTGTTTATTATTTCTCTGTGTAAACTGCCCTGAGCCATCTCTGGAAGGGCGGAATAGAAATCAAATAAATAAATAATCAATCGATGGACCAATGGTCTGACTCAGTATAGGGCAGCTCCCTAGGTTCCTATGTAACTCCTGCTGGGGTGGATCAAAAATCAGGGCTCAATCAGACCCTTCCAGCCCAAAGCATCCTAGCCTGCTTCTGCTGGGGCTCAAGCATCTTAGCTGGAGACACTCTTCACTCACCACAGGGGTCAGCTTTCTGAGATTCCTCAGCTGCTAAGGGGCTGCGTGCAATGGAATGCCTGGCTTGAGCGGGCCCGACACATCTGCAAAACCACATGCTTCAGATTCTTGCCGGGGTTTTTTTTTCCCCAGCAACACCCGAGCACCACTTCCCTGCCAGAAGCTCGATGCCTGGGCAGAGATTCCAGCTCTGCTTCTAGACTACACGGTAACTTTTTTCCACCAGCGACTGACCAAGAGGGCTACTGAGCACCTCCCTTAATAAGATCTGCCATTATCCCCAGGGCTGTGCATACTCTTGCTTTAAACAGGCAGGGAGGAGGAAAAGAACCAAAATTCTGCTGGCAGTATCCATTATGCAAATAAGCACATTTATATACACACGCATAATTTATCCTGCTTCTCTCAGTCACTGGCAGGGGCACAGAATTCTGAAGGGCACTGGAGAGCCGTCCCTTGATCACTGAAAATCTTAATTCAGCTAGAGTTGCCATGAATTTCGGGTCTCACCTGGATTTTAAGCATCTCACCCAGATTGCTTAGCCCACCCAGATTTGCCTGGATTTCAGCTTTCTTTTTCTTTTAAGCTAGAGTTACGGAGCAAAACGTGCAGTTCTACTCAAGAATGATTTCCCAGCCAATTTACATAACGTGCAAATTAGCCACCCGGATTTTGAAAGCCAGAATATGGCAACCCTATGTAACTCAGCCAGACTTTCTCCTCTCCACACCCAGCTTCCGAAGCTCTGTCGACTCGCGCAAGGGCTAGACACTCGTTTTGCTTTACCTTCTTCCTAAATGGCAGTTGTGATTCCTAGGATACTGGTTTTTTGCACACAATGAACCAATTCTGATGGCCGCCTTTATGCGACGCACACTCTTTCCACCAAACCCCACCCAAAACTAGACTGAGTGCACTGCTCCTCTCAAACAGCAAACATTTTAGCTAGCTCTGTGCCAAAGCAAGCGGCCTTCTGCAAGCCAAAGACAGACATAAAGAGAATGATGTCATGGCTTACTCCAGCTTAAGAGAGATGAGCGCATTGCTAGATCAACTTGTTTACAATGGTCTAATTGCCCTGCGCCAGCAAGGAAATATAGCCTCCGGGGACAACTACCGCCTGCGCTTATGCCCCCACGGGCCTTCTCTCAAACTTCTGACCTGGGGGAAAACACCACCGAGAGAAGACATGCATCTAACCCGTATGCCTTCCCTGCAAGTTTCCCCACCTGGACTCTCTTTGTTTAAACCAAGACTGCTGACCTGTCAGCCAGATGCAGTCCCTGAAATGGTTTGATTTGGCCCCCGTTCTCACAACCGCAACTAGGGAAGGAGAAGCTGGTCTGGTGGTAGCAAGCATTAATTGCCCCCTTTGCTAAGCAGGGTCCACCCTGGTTGCACATGAATGGGACACGACTGCAAGATATTCCCTTAGGGCAGTGGTTCTCAATGTGTGGGTCCCCAGATGTTGCTGAACTACAACTCCCAGCATCCCTAACCAAAGGCCAATGGGGCTAGGGATGCTGGGAGTTGTAGTTCAGCAACATCTGGGGACCCACACGTTGAGAACCACTGCCTTAGGGGATGGAGCTGCTCTGGGAAGAACACCTGCAGACTTACACGTAGAAGGTTCCCAGTTCCCTCCCTGGCAGCATCTCCAGGATAGGGCCGAGAGAGACTCCTGCCTGCAAGCCTGGAGAAGCCGCTGCTAGGGATGTGCAAACGGGTTCGAATTTGAACTAGTTCAACATCGAACATGCCCAGTTCGATACCGAACCACCCTCGAACCGCACCGGCGCTTGTCCAGCCTGATCTCAGACCGAACAACCCCAGTTCGGGGGGTTGTCTATGATACAGATATACTAGCTGGCCCCGCGCAGAACATTTGTTTAAAATATTAAGTGAAATATATTAAACAAATGTTCTGCTAGGATTTTATCTCCTCAAATGCTATCTGGTGTTTGTTTTCAACAGCACTCCTTGTAAACATCATTAAAGTGCTGATCATTTAGTCACTGGCGTTCCCAATTTCTACGCCTGACAGCTTTAGTTTAAGATTCCAGCATGTTTCCAAACACAAAGGGGGAGGAAAAGTCAAACTGGGAAGTTTCCAAAGAAAATCGCTTAATACTATCCGGCGGCTTTAAGAATGAAAGCTCGTCTCACTGGAGGCTGGACAGTTGAGCTGCTTCTCAACTCGTGGGAGGAATTTGGCTGCCGCAGGAGAATCCTATCCCACCCCCCAAAAAAACAAGCCCAGAAAAGACATTCCAGGAATTCTTCAGGCACGTTGGACCTCGGGACCAAAGACGTCTGCTCCTGCTTCCCAAGAGGAGGCTCTTTCTAGGCAAACTGGAAGAAAAACTACATCTGAGAAAACCATGGGAGAGCAAGAGAAAAGGGGTCCGGAGTCTGAAGGGGCGTCTAGCGTAAAAACACACTTCCTAATAAGACCGTTAGGGAAACTGAGGGTCTGGGGATGGGAGCCCTACACACCGTTGGGCATGTTTTGAATTTGGGCATGCACATCAGAGCAAAAAAGAGAACGGTAACAGAAGACTTGGCACTCAATCTCAGTTTCTCGTTTGTAAAACAGGAATACTGCACATCTAAACTGTAGGCCGGCTACTCATATTCCCCCCACTTTCACGTTATTTGGGGGCAATGAATCCTTGCCCCACAAAAAAAGCATGCTATCTGTGCAGTAAGCCCCGGAACATTCGGGACAAGCTGTCCCAAGTCTGTCCACAGATTTCCCCAGCTGCTGGAAGCTACCACTTCAGATGAATAATTCACTTTACAGCTGCTTCTAATGTCAGACAACTGGAAATGCAGACTCTGGCCCATGCATTTTTCAGAGAGGTGGAAAACAAGACTGCTAAAAAATGCAACAGCTATCTATGCTTATGTAATCTCTGTCTCTCCCCCAGAACATCTGAGTCCCCCGAGGCCAACAAAACTTGCATGCATTTGGCGTATCTTGAGTTCAAACCCGTCGCCTGGCAGCTGCTCAAGATGGCTTTCATTGGTGGAAATTATCTGGTGCTTAAGCGTTCTAGAAGCATTTCTGCTGAAGCCGCCACACTTTTGTGCTTATGGCAGGAAGCCTCTACTAATACACCAATTTTCAACAGAAGTTTCCAAAGTGATTTACATAGAAAACAAACAAACAACAAACAAAGATGGTTCTCTGTCCCCAAAGGGATCACAATCTAAAAAGAAACATAAGGTAGGACACCAGCAACAGCCAGGGATGCTGTGCTGGGGACGGATAGGGCCAGTTGCTCTCCCCCTGCTCAAGAAAGAATCACCACTTTTAAAAAGGTGCCTCTTTGCTTAGTTAGTACGGGTCTGAGAACCCAAACTTTTATTTTAAAATAGCCAATTTTCTAGTCATCACGGCCCATAATAAAGGTGAAGTTGTGCCGTCGAGTTGGTGTCGACTCCGAGCGACCACAGAGCCCTGTGGTTTTACGGGAGGGGTTTCCCATTGCCACCTCCCGCGTAGTACGAGGTGATGCCTTTCATATGTGGCAAGTGCACCGTTTGAAAGAGGGGGAGGAGGAATCTCAAGGGCTTCCAAGGAACTGTGGGTGGTACCAGGCAAGTGACTGTTTATAGATCTGACTTAGCAAGATGGGGAAACGCAACACGGGGCTTTTCAAATTCAGAAGGTGGTGGGAAGGGGAAGCCAAGGCTGAAACCCCTGCTCAGTTAGGAATTTCCCTGTGCGGCAACCATGCCCAAGATGACTCTCCCGTGGAGAGGAGTCGTGACGCTAAACACGACACACACTCAAAAGCACTTTGGGCACTAAGTGTGCTCTGGAAATAAGAGCACCCTTGTGGCCTCGAATACATCACACCCACACTCACACACACACACCCACACACCCCAAATTCCCTTCACAGCTGAGTCTAATCAATTCAGACCAAGCATGGAAATGCCTAGCCGGGTGCCTTCCTGCCAGCTTAATGAAAACGACATGTAAATCAAGAGAATATATGATTATGCAAATACAACCACAGCTGTCCGGCTGACCATAAATTTCCCGCAAACAACTCCCCGGCATCAAGCAAGTTGCCTTCGTCCCCAGCTCACTGGAGACAGTCGGAGCTATCATTTAAACTGGTCCTGTCTGGTTGGAGCTGGTTGGCTCCACAACTCACAAGGATGACCTCCTACCGAGTGAGGAAAAGGTGTCCCTTGGGTCAGTGCGACTGCAGACTTGGAAGGTGGCATTTGCTTTGTCCAGCAAGATGCAGCGTGGTTTAGAAGCACATGGGTATGTTCCTGATGAATGTACTGGACGTGGGCATGGTTCAAACCAAGAATGCTCACTGGATAGGCCTGGGAATGTTCCCATGGAAGGGTCGGTTCACTCATGCAGCAATATGTGTGGAAATGAGTTAGGTGTCTTAATGGACCACGAATTGGAGATGAGCCAGCCAGCAGTGTGGTTTACATAGAAAAAATAAATAATAAACAAGATGATTCCCTGTCCCAAAAGGCTAACAATCTAAAAGGAAATACAAGGTAGACACCAGCAACAGCCACTGGAGAGATGCTGTGCTAGGGCTGGATAGGGCCAGTTGCTCTCCCCCAGCTAAATATAAGAGAATCTCCACTTGGAAAGGTGCATCTTTGCTCAGTTCGCAGGGTTGTGTCTAAGGCTGCATTAACAGAAGCAAGGCACCCAGATCACAAGAAGTCACCAGCCTACTCTATTCTGTGCTGGTCAGAGAACTCACTTGAAGAAGAACTGTGTCCAATTCTGAGCACTGCATCTGAAGGACAGCATTGATCAACTGGAATAGGGACGGAGCAGGGCAACGAAGATGGTGAGGGCTCCAGCCTCCTAAAAACCACATGCTAAATAGGAAAGCTGGGGTCAACACTGACGAGGCAGAATGAGGCCCAAGGAGGTGGGGATAAGGCTGCCAGATCTCTAGTGGTGGTGACATGACCAGAACCACGAGAACACAGAAGCCAAGAGATAAAAGAAGTGGGAGGTCAACTATAACAAAGGCCGGAAGATCCACAAGTAGTGCAGATAGAAAACCTTAGATTCTGCCGAAAGATGATCACGGGAAATACAAGCTAGGGCAGTTTTTATTACATCATTCCAAGAGCAAAAGCCAGGCTGGAAACTCCAGAGTTTCTCCTCTCAAACTCTCATCCGGCCTGAATGGAAGCTGTCAGGTTGGGTTAAAGGGGCCAGTCCCATAGGGCAACGCGTTAGTTTGAGCCAGACATTGATCTTATTTAACCAGGCTCGTGCCTCTAATGAGACTGAGCCCAACTCCATATGGAGAGCAGCATTGGGGACACAGCGTGATACTCCAAAGATGGCTTTTCTAAAGCTTTGACTGGATCACCTCCTGGGGGGAGAAAATCCTTGTTAAACACAGGACTGTGATCCATACAACAGTTGAGCAACGACCCTGTTATCCTGGAACACTCTCACCCCGGAAGTAATACCGGAGAGCTTTCACCTTAGCCCGGCTTAATGTGCTGTTCTCAGCTGTACTGAAGGGCAGAATTCTCCAAATTCCTTAAAAAGATCGGATTTATCCCCTGCCAGATGGGGGAGGTTGAAACTCTGGACCATGTGATATTGTATTGCCAGTTTTATAGAGACATTCGTGTTTGTGTTTTATAACCGCAATTTTATAGAAATCTCCAGGCAGGTCAGATAAACTGTATACCTCTCTTCCTCTTTCAGACGTCAACATGGACATTACTCTTAACCTTGCAGAATTTTGCTCCAGGGAGCCAGATGGTTAGATCTGTAATTTGATTCCCCGTGGAAGTGCTGGTCTCCGAGTATTGATTTAGTGTATCCGTAATATTGTAAACGGATGTGATGAAGGCTTATACGCTGTCTTGGTTTTTCTGTAACTCTGCATTTTCCCCCTTGTTTCTGTTTGTTTCCTGGTCTCGGACCGTAATAAACTTAATCTGAATCAGTTTGACTCCATACCCAGTTGGTGGAATCCAGAGATGGCGTTTAGGAGACCTTATGCCAGGGGTGCCCAGCCCAACCTGAGGCTCTCCAGCTGTTGGACTACAACTCCCATCACCCCCAGTTGCTGCTTACTGCAGCTGGGGGTGATGGAAGTTCTAGGCCACCAAGGACAAAGGAAGCCCAAAATTGCTCCATATTTTGGCAATCTAAAATCTGCATGTTCCTGGCAAATTTGCCTTGCCAAATTCTCTTTGGATCTAGGAGCCAGCCCCCAAAATTTAGGAACCAGACAGTGGACACCTGACAAAATTCCTGGGCTTAGAGATGGACACTGTGGAGGAAGAGGGTGAATGAGCTTCTCTTTATCCCTTTTCCAAGTGACCTATTTAGAATAGGAAAGAGACTAGCTGGGAGAAGTCAATATTTTATTAAACAACTCTGCCCCTGAATATCCTAGTCTAGGGGCCAGAGTTAAATCATTAGGCAAGCTGATACGATCTGTCTACTTGTTCTGAAATTTGGAAATTTCCTTTCCAAAATCCCAAGTGTGCCCTTCCAAGGAGATGTATAAATACGAGTACCGAAAAGCGTCAGAAGGCATCAACTTTGTTCTGCAGCTGCTCTTGCTTTTGTTATAGTAATTGCCCCACACCCCACTGCATGCAAGGCGCAATGGCAGGATGGAGGGGTTTCAGGGGCAAGCCGAGAGCGGAGTGAGGGAACCAGGAAATGCTGGAGGTCGGCAGTGACCTTTTGCACGGAAAAGAGGACCGCTGAGCCCCTTCCCACGGCTCGGACCGATCCAAATGAGTCAGCTGGGACTGGTCTTGTGGCCGCAAGCATGCATGGCCCCCTTTGCTAAGCAGGGTCTGCCCTGGCTGCATATGAATGGGAGACTAGATGTGTAAGCACTGGAAGAGATTCCCCTGAGGGGATGGGGCTAGGGATGTGCACGGAACCGGCGGGGGCCGGTTTGAAGGCGGGACAACTTTAAGGGCAGGGGAGGGTGCACTTACCCCTCCCTCCGCTCCCCCCCCCACTGGCGCTCCGTTTGTAAAGACCCCATCAGAACGTCAGCATACCGTCCCCTCCTTGGCCCGAAGTGGCAGGCGCACAGGCGCCCGTCGGGTGTGTGCATGTTGCGCTTGTACACCCAATGTGTGCACAAGTGAGCATGATGTGCACATGTGCCCAGCATGCGCACATGTGCCCACCACTTCCGGCCAAGGAGGGGACGGGGTGGCAGGGAGGTATGCTGACGCTCTGATGAGGTCTTTACAAATGGAGCGCCGGCAGGGGGAAAGCAGAGAGAGGGGTAAGTGCACCTTCGGCCACCCTGTTGTCCCACCCCTGTCTTCAAGGCTCTGAACTGGCCAGGGTTCGAACCTGTTCGGAGGCCTGGAAAAGCGCCTCCAAACTGGTCCGTGCACATCCCTAGATGGGGCTGCTGAGGGAAGAGCACCTGCCTGCTTGCACGCAGAAGGTTGCGAGGGTGTGTGGAGCGCCCACCCAGAGAGACGGAGCCAGGAAGTGTCCCCATCAGGAGAAAGTCTTACCCCACTTTAGATACGAAGAATTGTCGCACCTTACGACTGACAGGTGGTTATGCAGTTTCTCACAAGGAAGTGAATTCCAGATAGGTCACTCCGAGGTCTTGGAAATGGTGAGCAATACCTTCAACCGGCGAATGGGCGAGAAAGGCGAGGATCACCCACCCAGAGTCAGAAGGAGAAAGAGAGGACTAGTGTCCAATATAGCAATCCCTGAACCATTTCAAGGCCCAACCATAGGGTGGTTAGGAACACAGGAAGCTGACATATACCGAGTCAGAGCATTGGTCCATCTAGCTCAGCATTGTCTTCACAGACTGGCAGCGGCTTCTCCAAGGTTGCCGGCAGGAATCTCTCTCAGCCCTACCTTGGAGATGCCACCAGGGAGGGGACTTGGAATCTAGATGCTCTTCCCAGAGCAGCTCCATCACCTAAGGGGAATATCTTCCAGTGCTCACATTTCTAGTCTCCCTTTCAAAGGCAACCAGGGGAGCTTAGCTAAGGGGACAAGACTGTGGCATCTCTCTGTACAAGGTACTGCTCTGAGCTGACCTCCTTCCCACCAGGAACCCAGACCAGAGAAATGCAGCACTCCCCTGAAGGCAGGTATCTGTTGACTCTTTTACTCTTTAAGTAAACCTTTTCAGGTGTCTGGCTCCAGTTTTAAACCGAAGGTTGGAAAACACTAATCTAATAACACACCACTAGGCCAGCCCCTTGACTTTAATTTTTTTTTAAAATTATAAATAATGTTCTTGTATCCAAAAGTTCACATTCCAAGAGATCAGGCAGAATATTTTCAGCCTGAACCTAGCAGTCAGATTCCAAACTAAACTGTTGATTTCCCCTTAAGCTCTTCCTGACATGACAGTTGCCAAGTTTGTTTGTTTTTTAAAAAAAGTTTTCTAAGTATGAAGTAGATTCCTCAGGCTATTTTAACACCATTTTGGACCACAAATGGGTGGAGATTTCCTAGATTTGTGAGGACAACACAGCCTACAGAAGGCATCACAGAGAGACTGTTCAGACCGTTCAATTTCACCATTCAGAACTGGTGAGCTGGTGGTGGGAAAGGCAAGACACATATTTACAAATAAAAGGAACCAGCGTTTGAACACAGCTGTACAGAAATTAACTAATCCATGCCCCCCCCCCAGCACAGGACCTCCAGTGACTGTTGCTGGTGTCTGTCTTGTGTTTCTTTTGAGATTGTGAGCCCTTCGAGGGCAGGGAGCCTTCTTATTTATTTATTATTACCGCCCTGAGCCATTTTTGGGAGGGCAATATATAAAAAACAAACAAACAAACAAATAAAATAAGTAGTAGTAGTAGTAGTACCACCACCCCCTGTGATTTTCACAGTTCTGGCTTTGACCCTTTGAGCAGTTACTCTTGCCAGGAAGGGCAATTTCTCTCCATTTAAGACAGAGCAAATCTAGGACTTTTGGTTGAAAGGAGCTCATACTAGAAAGACACTTGGAGACCCATCTATTGCAACCCTCCAAGGCAGGATCTTTCCTGTGTAGCAGCTGAGCCGGGGCTGCTTGCTGCCACTCGCAGCAATGGGCTGGCAGTCCCCAAACAGCAACGGGGTGGGCGGGCAAAAGGAGCCTCCGAAGCCCAGAGCCCTGCAAAACAGAAGCCCCAAAGGAACCAAGCCCAACAACGGCCTCGCCGGCCCCAGGGGTCTGACCAGCCCCGGCCCAGCCACAGCTCCTGCTCCAAGGGCAGAGCAAATTATGCGTTCGGGATAAAGGCGGACATTTCTTGCCAAAGGGCCGGCAGTTTGCACCAGCAGATATTTTTAGAGGGATTGTTCCTCTTCTCTTTGATCGAGGGCCCAAAAGGACTGCCCACACCCGGAAAATAAATTTAGAAATTGTTTCCAGTTTCAGCTTTTCTGTGGAGGCCCGAGGCAGCTGTCTTGCATGCCGCGAGACTCCAGCTGTCTCTTTTCCCTTCGGCCCCACCCCACGCTCAAAACCTCCTTTCCCTCCTCCTCTTTCCCCCCGACAGGCACCTGCATGGTCCCCCAAGGAGCCCACAGGCTGTTTCCAACACCGGCCGAAGCCTCCCCGACCCATCGTAAAAGCCCCGCCAAACTCCAGCAGGGCGCATACATTTCGCGGCCACGGCTTGCCCACCTATTCAAACCAGGCCAAGCCTTCGCTTTAGCACAACATACCATCAGACTCGCCGACACCGGAACGAGACGGAGGTCGGTCGATTGCATCGGGCAGACCCCAACAAAGACAGCTACACGGACAGTTTCCAATTGGTGCACCACCAGACTACCAGAGCACCATGCGAAAATAAGCACATTGTAGAATCAAACGGACACCTAAAGCTTCCACCCACGGAGGAGGAGGCCAGTTGCCTCTCTGCGTGATTTACTGCTCTGGCCTCGCTTCCTTCTAACCCGCCCCTGCCAGCAGGCGGTAATTTTGCCACCTCTCGGCATCAGCGGCAGCTGGATTATGCAACCAGCCCTGATCCAGAAGCAGCGCCAGACCAGGGTCCCCTCGAACAGGGATCCCCAGATGTTGTGGACTACAACTCCCAGAATCCACCGCTGCAATGGCTTTGGCTTGGGGATTCTGGGAGTTGTAGTCCACAACAGCTGGGAATCACGGGTTCCCTATCTTCTATCTGTGTTCCCTCTCCGCTGGACTTCCTAGCTTCAAGGTGGACTGCCTTTAAGTCTCTGCTGCTCCATTCAGGAGGCACATGCAGAACAGTGACTCTATTGAAGCAATGGTGGATATTATTATTATTATTATTATTAATTCGATTTCTATACCGCCCTTCCAAAAATGGCTCAGGGCGGTTTACAAAGAGAAATAAAACAAATAAGATGGCTCCCTGTCCCCAAAGGGCTCACAATCTAAAAAGAAACATAAGATAGACCCCAGCAACAGTCACTGGAGGTACTGTGCTGGGGGTGGAGAGGGCCAGTTACTCTCCCCCTGCTAAATAAAGAGAATCACCACGTTAAAAGGTGCCTCTTTGCCCAGTTAGCAGGATACCTTTGAGGGCAGTGAGACACGCCTCTTTGTAACTCAAAACAAGGCAAATACAGCAGAAACCTTATTTCATGCTTATTGGACACCTCCAAGAATGCTTAATAAGGGATGGTTGCAGACTTCTAGATGTTGGAGGGGTAATTTGTATGAGGGTACACTTACGCATGTCACCTTAAGTCACACAGCGGGGAAATGCTTGACTAACAAGCAGGAGGTTCCTGGTTCGAATCCCTGCTGGTACTATATTGGGCAGCAGCGATATAGGAAGACGCTGAAAGGCATCATATCATAATGTGCGGGAGATGGCGTGGTGTAGTGGTTAGAGTGCTGGACTAGGATCGGGGAGACCCGAGTTCAAATCCCCATTCAGCCATGAGACTTGCTGGGTGACTCTGGGTCAGTCATCTGGGCTCCTTGAGAAAGAGCGGGAATGAATGAATGAATGAATAAAGGTAGACCCCTCCTGAATTCTACCAAAGAAAACCACAGGGTTCTGTGGTCGCCAAGAGTCGAAATCGACTCAATGGCACACTTTACTTTACACTTACGCATATGGTCTGGTCCTGTATGGTTATTGTGCCATTTTGGCTTGAAATCCATCAGACTGTGAACATGGCTTTGTAGCAATAATCAGTGCCTGTCAAGGACGTCCATGTCTTGTTGGGGTACATCCCCAGCCTATGGAATCTAGCACTACCTCAAGAATTGTGGATTCTTCGTGTTTGAGGTGGGAGGATTGCCAAAAGGATCATAATATGGCACTGGGAGGACAAATTTACTCCTGAATTGCAACAACTTTGGATAACTGACACGTGTTCCTTGTCTGCATTTGAACTGGGTGTTTTTTCTCCCTGCGGAAAGGTAAAGAAGAGGAGTTTTCAGCAATTTGGTCGAATTTCAATGAGTTGTTTATGTTTTACGAACATCGGAAGTTTATGTTGCTGTTTAGGAACATCGGAAGTTTATGACGTTATGTTGTTGTTTGTGTTTTAGGAACATGCCGTATACTGAGTCAGACCATTGGTCCATCTAGTTTAGTATTGTCTACACAATAACAATAATAGATTGTGGCTGGGAGTGATGGGAGTTGTAGTTCATCAACATCTGGAGAGTCACACAATGTTGGCCCCTGCTCTAGAAGTAAAAGTTGCAATGTAGGCTGCCACCACGGGGGGGGGAGGAGTGTTTCTCGCCATTCTAGATGTCCAAAGAACACTTTTCTAGAGGGAGCAAGTGTCCACAAGATCACTTCCTGTGCCTCAAGAAGCCTTTTAGGCTGCAATCCTCTGCACGCTTCCTTGGGAATAAAGCCTATTAAACTCGGCAAGACTTGCTTTTGAGTAAACATGCTTAGGATCTGGTAGTTAACTTGCCCACACCATTGGGGTGGCTGAGCAGTCGTCAAAGGCAGCCTTCAAGAACATTCACGTAAGCAAATGACTCTCGCATGAAGCTACTTCGCTGCCTACCCAGCAGGCATGAGAAAGGAAACCACCACCAACCTGTAGGCAGGCCAGCAGCTATTTACAAGCCTAACAAAACAATAACAAAAGAGGAAATACGAAATATATAAAAATGTAAACCGCCTTGAGTCATTTTTGGAAGGGCAGTATATCAATCAATCAATCAATCACCTAACACCCAAAACCCAATTAAAACAATAAATAAAACTCAACAATTAACACAATTTTAAAATCATAACAATTTAAAATCGCATTAACAAAAAACATCTTTAAAATAGTTTTAGCAAAAGGCCTGAGAAAACAGGCAAGTCTTAAGTGGTTTTTCAAAGGCAGCCAGAGATGGAGACGGCTCTTCCATTGAGAGGGATCAAATTCCAAGGCCCCGGGGCAGCCCCAGAGAAGGCCCGGTCTTGCATAGCCCAAGGAGTCAGTGGCAGCCATAAAGGAACCTCTCCATGTGACCTCAATAAGCAGTGGGGCTCATGACAAATGATATAGAGTTTTATACACATATAAAGTTAGTTAGCCTGCAGCCTTCCAGGAGGAACTCTACTCGCAATGAGATAAACATTCCACTAGTTTCTTGGTACAGGAACACAATAGTCACCTAATGGCACAGCGGGGAAATGACTTGACTAGCAAGGCAAAGGTTGCCAGTTCGAATCCCCGCTAAGTTTCCCAGACTATGGGGGGAGAGAGGGGACATTTCTATCGGGCAGCAGCGATATAGGAAGATACAGAAAAGCATCATCTCATACTGTGCGGGAAGTGACAATGGTCAACCCCTCCTGTATTCTTCCAAAGAAAAACCACAGGGCTCTATGGGTGCCAGGAGTCGACACCGACTCCACGGCACACTTTACCGACAGGACTTGGAAGCTGGCTGCAATGCTAGCCAAACCTCCCTTGTCCTCCAGGATTTCCTTCCAGCACCATATTGCAAGAAGCCAGATTCCAAGCTCAAGAGCCAGGGCAAAACTCAAGAGTTGGAAACCAGCCAGCCCAGAATCGCTCCGCCTTCAACGCGCGCAAGGACAGGCAGATCTGCGCATCGCCGTTCAACGGGCACGGAGCAGCAGCACAGCAGCACACTGTTACTGTACATCCCCCCAAGGAAGGTATCTAGCGAGTCCTTACACCACGAAACACAATACAACATTGATTTCTCTGTGCTAATTAAGTGCTACATAATGAAACCAAATAAATTCGCCGCTTGATTTGCAAAACACTAATTGAATCTTTAAATATAACACCCCGGCGACACCAAAAAGCCGCGGTAAACAGCAACAACTGAAAATCAGACCAGACCTTCAGAAGTCCAGGGAGCCAATACTGCGTCTGTACAAACAAGCGGAAGGCTGCCGGTTTGAATCCCCGCTGGTGCTATATCGGGCAGCAGGGATATAGGGAGATGCTGAAAGGTATCAACTCATACTGCGTGGGAGGAGGCAATGGTCAACCCCTCCTGTATTCTACCAAAGACAACCACAGGGCTCTGTGGGCGCCAGGAGTCGGCACCGACTTGACGGCACACTTTACCTCACCCTTCCAAAGAGGACACTGCTTCCCAGCCTCTCCTTATTCTGGACACAGATGGCAAACCCTAGCCAGACCCAACACCATAGAAAAGAAGGAATGCAAAGAGTACACGTTCCCCCCTCTCTCATACACAGGGTGGTAGAGTGAAGGATTTCCCAGCTTTGGAGTCCCCCCAGATGTTGCTGAACTTCAACCATTGTTCAGGGACCAACATCACCTTCAGCCATTGTTCAACATCACCCACTGCCAGGGATTATGGGAGTTGTAGTCGAACAACATCTGGGGGGAGGGGGCGCAAAGATGGGAACTCCCTGGCATAGTGTTTACAATCAGCCATCCTTATTAGCTTTGCCTCCACTGTGGAACTAGCATTCTGAAGAGCAGGGAAAGTACAATTTTCAGAAACATCTGAATAATGTTTGCAAAAAAAAGAGGAAAGGAATAAGAAAGCAGCAGAGACAGGCAGACCAACAACTGATTTCTGGGACCAGTTTCTCTAGATACCACACACCAGAGAGCAAGATGGAAGGGAGATTCTCGGTACCTGTGAGCGGGTAGGACGTTCTTCTCACATCCCACTTGGGGCTTCCCCGACAGGCGGCCTGACTCATATCTTCATCCAAACTCTTATTTGGCATGCAAAGTTAGGCTGGCTGAAGGAACCCACTCTTCAACGTCTTGCTGAAGGCACCTACACTACGATGTGTGCTGAAGCAGGCGTGCCGCGTCCACCCCCCCCCAATACTGACAAACCAGAAATGCCCTCCAGTTCCCCCGAACATCATCTGACCCGCGCTGCAAAAAGGGAACAGAAAATGTGGCAATCCAGTGGGTCTCTGGGGCTTCTCGGAAGCTGGGGGAGGGATCTTTGCTGGGGTTGGTCCATGGAGTGGGTGCCTCCTTCCCTTGCCCCACACGACACTTGCACTTGGAGAAGAACTTGTAGCCGAGGGGTCTGTTCTGTGGGTCTGCAAGTCACTCTATGGGGGGAGGAAGTTGCTCTAAAGAGCAGGGAACTGTATTGTGGGGCCAGAATAAATTTTACTATCTGGTGGGAAGTTGTCTAACCCACAGAATTTGGGGAAGGGCTCCTGGAGGAGTATGTTCCATAGGACAGGAACGGCAATCATCTATGGGGCAAAGAAGCCATCTATGGAAGAACCTGTTTTTACAAGGTGGTTTTTAATGTAGTACTGCATTTAAGTTTGTATTTTAATATGTTTAGGGGGAATTGTATTTACCTGAATCCAAGACTAGGGTTTTTTTTTTTTTTTTTAATAATAGAAATCAAGAGGTCATCTTAAATCCTGCTCCTTTCAGGTATAACCTTTACTTAACCTCGACTTTTTAAGGGGGTCTTAAATTCAGTGTAGTCTCCGATTAGGTAAATATGCTGTTTGCAGTTTTTCAATTGTTATTTTATGAAAATTAATTTTATTTCTGTTTTACGATACAGCAAGATGTAAACATTAGGAATGTGCACAAACCTGTTCGGAGGCCCTTTTAAGAGCCTCTAATCCGGTTCGAACGAGCGGCTGTTCGGCCAGTTCGAAGGTGGGGGGGATACCTTTAAGAGTGGGGGGAGGGTGCCCTTACCCCTCCCACCGCGTTTCTCCCACCAGCGCGTTTCTCCCACCATTTTAAAAGTGTCCATTAAGGGCTGCTTTATAGGGCTCACGGGGCAGGAGATATAGAACTGAAAAACTTCTATGGGGCTTAAAGAGGAGACCATCTACGCTGGCACAAGGAAAGTGTCTGCCTTGTGGGTTTCTGAAGCCAGAGGCAGGAGTGGGGATGCAGAGACAGCAGCTATGAAGAAGTCTGAGAAGAACAGCAAGTAAATCAGAAGTATATTCTGCGCAGCGTAGGCTTGACTCACAGGCCTGTTAATGAAACAAGGTGCACCTTGTGCAATTTGGGCCACCGTTAGATAACTCCCTCAGAAGTAAATTCTGTGGGGCTCCATGAAGATGCAGGGTTTCCCTATGGGGCTCAGAGACCGCCTGATCTATGCCTGACACCAGCAATGTGGGGTTTAGGAAACATTCTGGATTGGAATGGTGTTTTGGCAAATGCATTGAGTTAGAATCTGATTTAGCACATTTGACTTAAATGTAGCACACAAAGATAAAGAAAAATGACATGTTAATTTTACGTCGTGTGTAAATATTTCAAAAGTTCCCCCCCCGATAGCCAAAAGTATTTGAACTGAAATATTGATTAGGAAAAAAATCCTGATAAGGCACATTTGATGTGATTTAAATATTATAGTCAAACAAATGTAAAGCTGTAATAGGAAATTATTTCAACTACAATATTTGTAAATATCTTGAGACATAACATTTCACTCTACTGTTTCAGGGGAATGTCATGCCTCTCACAGAGGTGGGTTCTCCTTCACTGGAGTTTTTCAGACAGAGGACGGCCGTCTCCCAGGGATGTGGCACCAGCTCCCTGAAATGAGCAGGAGGTGGACTAGAAGACCTCAAAGGCCCCTTCCAACTCAAATTCTAGGATTCCATTCAATCCCATGCCCTTACACTGTTAAACATTTTTAGAAAATAAATGAAGGCACTGAAAAGTAACACACAGTACTAATTTCTGCACATTCAAAAATCTCTATTAGATAAACAATACTTCTTAGGTGTAGCGGGGGGGGAGTGAGTTAATAAGTTTAAAAATGCCCAATGTGATGGGCGTTCATTATGCCACTAGTTAATTTTATTAAAAGTACATTTTTCAGAATTGACGCTTTTAAATGGAAAAAGAGTGGGACTTTTTCCAGGAAAACCCCTACCGCCTCCCCATCATTGCTGGAAAGAGTCTACAGGTTTTCATTGAAGGAGGTGGGGGAGACAACTACTCCCTTATGGGGTGGGAGGAACTCGACAGAGCTCTGTGAAGCCGAGGGACTTTTCTGTGGGTCTGGAAGCAAAGTGCATCGATTCTACCGCACTAGGCAGAATCTGCTTTATGAAGCTGGGGAAGAGAGGATGGATGCTCAGGTCTTGCTAAGGCCGCTTTGAAGCTGGGAGGCTGTGGGTGCAGTTCCGTGGGTTCATGAAGCGGAGCAAGGCTGCTATTCTACAGGGCAGGAGGAAAGATGTTCTATGCAGCCAGGTATAGCTGGAAGTTGCTCCGAATGGCAAGACCAAGTCGGTCCCCTGGAAGCTTTGAAAACCTGCCCGGCCTGTGAAAGAAAGAGCACCCTGTGTGTGGGGGGAACTAGGGCCAATCCCAGAGCCCTGGTTCTGGGCAATGCTCCCCACATAGATACAAGGAAGTCTGCCCTATGGGGCAGGCAGCCAGTCCTCAGCTGGGGGCAGGAAGCAGCCTGCCCTGACAGCCCTGGGAGGGAAGAGTCACTCTTGTCTCCTGTCCTTGGCAAAGAAGGGGGTGTGTAGGGCTGCTCGCCTTGCAGGGGGAGAGAGAAGCCCATTCCGTGGGGCCCTGCTGGGGGTCCGGGAGTGTGAGCAGAGGGTGGGCGTGGGGGCTTGTACTAGGAAGAAGGGGACATGGAAGGGGGGGGCAAGAAGGGTGGGAGAACTAGAGTGGGGCAGGGTGTGGGGCATCTGACCCTGTGCATGCAAAAAGAGATGGGGAGGGGGGGGTCAGAGGAAGCGAATAGCTCCTCTGTGGGGCACGGGGGGGGGGGAGGAAGAGAAGAAGCCTCTCCTATTGGGGAGGGGGGAAGCGCCTCGGGAGAGGCCTTCCCTGGGTGGGTGGGTGTGTGGGTGAGTGTGGGGAGAAGCCTCCCTTGGTTGGGGGGGGAGAAGTCTTCCTTGGGGTGGGGGGAGAGAAAAAGCCTCCCATGGGCCCCTGGCTTGGGGGTGGGTGGGTGGCGGAGGAGATCTTTCCTGGGGGGGGGGGCGGCGGGTGAGGGAGAGGCCTTCCCTGCCCCCAGCCCGCCCCCCGGGCGCCCCCCTCTCCCCGCCGCGGCCTGCCTGCCCGTCCTCCTCCCTCCCTCCCTCCTCCTCCACCCACCTGCTTTCTCGATCTTGCCGGACATGTCGCGGCCGCGCCGGGGCCGGGCTGGGCTCCGCCGAGGCAGGCAGGGCAGGCAGGGGCCGCAGCGCGAGCCGGGCGCCGCCGCCGCCGAGGCCCGGCCGGGGCTGCAGCTGCTGGGCTGGGCTGCTCCTCCTGCAGGCGCCGCCGCCGCGGCCTACGACGAGGACGAGGCGCCGCCGCTGCTTAGCCGGGCCTCCCTGGCCGGCCCGGGGAGAGCGAGGGAGAGAGAGACGGGCGGGCGCCGCGCTCGCTGCTGCTGCTGCTGCAGCCCCCGCCGCGCCGGAGGAGGAGGCGGCCGAGGCGGAGGAGGCACAGCGCGCCCTGCCGCCCGCCCTGCAGATGGCAGCGGGAGGGAGGGAGGAGGGAGGGAGGGTCGGTCCGTCTCCCCCTTTATTCCCCGCTGGGGGGCTGCAGCGCGCACACACACACGCGCGCGCCCCATGTTTGTGTGTCTGCATTTCCGGGCCTTGTGCAGAGGGCCGCCCGGGGACAGGGGTGTGTGTGTGTGTGGGGGGGGTGCGACTAGAAGACCTCGAAGGCCCCTCCCGACTCACCTCGCAGGACTCCATTCAGTCCCATGAGCCCGGACACTGCGCTGACGGAGAAGGGGGTCTCTGGGCATGGGCAGAGCGTCCACTCCCCGCCCTCCTCTCCCCTCCCGCACAGAGAGCGCTCTTTCTCCGCCTACTCGCTGTCTATCAGGAGGTCCCCCCAACTGATCCCCTGGGCATGTGCAAAGTACTTCCTCGTGGTGGCCCCTGGATAACTGCAACAGCCAAAAGCAGCCCTCTTCTTGCCCCCTGGACTTCCGTTCCGAGGTCCAGGGAGGGCCTCCACACCCCCTGAGGCCCCCTCCAACCCTTTTTTAGGTTGTCCCGGCTGGTTTGGTGGGGTTAAAAAATGTGTTTAAAATACTGGGTGGGTGGGTGGGGGCCTCCAAAGGCAGGGCCTTTTCCTGCACTCTTGGGTGACTTACACGGAGCAACTGGGCCTCCATCTTGCACACAGAGAACACTTTCTCTGCATACTGGCGCCTGTCTGTTTATGAGAATGACAGATCCCCTGAACACATGCAAAGTACTTTCTTATGGCCACTGGATAACTGCCATCAATGACTGTGATTTTTTCTCCCCCCCCCCCAAAAAAATCCTTTAAAAAACCAAAAAATCTACAGTATATTTTTGATGAACCCAGCCCATACAGGTAGGCCAGCTCTTCAGGACCAGGTGACCATATAGGGTCCAGGGATAGGGTGCAGGACCATAGGGTGTAATCAATTTCCCATGAAATTGATTGCCAGGAAATCTAGGACCAACAAACAGAAGTATTTTTTCACACAACACATCATCCACTTGTGGAATTCTCTGCCACGAGATGTGGTGACAGCCAACAACCTGGATGGCTTGAAGAGGGGTTTGGATACCTTCATGGAATGGAGGTCTATCACCTATATTGGGCAGCAGCGATATCGGAAGATGCTGAAAGGCATCACCTCATACTGTGCGGGAGGGGGCAATGGTCAACCCCTCCTGTATTCTAGCAAAGACAACCACAGGGCTCTGTGGGTGCCAGGAGTCGACACCGATTCGACGGCACATTTTAACTTGACTTTCTTCCTTCTCCTTTAGCTCATGGATCCTAATACATGATTCCAGCCTACGTTAAATCTACATGAACGATCATGACCGTATTCCAAATAAATCAACACATGCCAGAGGAAAGTGAAGCATCGTGTTTTTCTCTGTCCTCGGGCAGAAGCTGGTCGGCCTCTGGCTAGACACTTGGTTCGTCATCTTCCCTGAATGGCAAACTTGCGCGATGAGGTTAATAGCAGATGATAAAGTGTATCACGAGAAGGTCATTTCCTGAAGTGATTCATCAAACCAAACCTCTGACTTACGAGCAGGAAATAGGGGAACAAAACACACAGACATAGACACACACCTTCCGTGGAAAGAGCTCTCGTGCCCTCTAGTGGAAATAGCCTGCCTTGTACTTCTGTGTCCTCTCTTTCTGGCGCAGCGGGGAAATGACTTGACTTGCAAGCCAGAGGCTGCCGGTTCGAATCCCCCCTGGTGCTATATAGGGCAGCAGCGATATAGGAAGGTGCTGAAAGGCATCATCTCATACTCTGCAAGAGATGGCAATGGTCAACCGCTCCTGTATTCTACTAAAGACAACCACAGAGTTCCGTGGCTGCCACGAGTCGACACCAACTCGATGGCACACACTTTACCTTTACTGGTTACCGGTTCAAATCCCTGCTGGTCTGTTTCCCAGACTATAGGAAACACCTCTATCGGGCAGCAGCAGTGATATAGGAAGGTGCTGAAAGGCATCATCTCATACTGCATGGGAGAGGGCAATGGTCAACCCCTCCTGTATTCTGCCAAAGACAACCACAGGGCTCTGTGGTCGCCAAGAGTCCACACCGACTCGAAGGCACAACTTTTATCACGCAGAAAGAATTTTCTGTGCTGGACCTGTAGAGGGCAGCATTGCATGAAATATTTAAAATCTAAAACACCATCTCATTTAAGGATGACCTGAATTCCCCTGCATTTAGGGAAATCTGTTGTCACCTGTAGCAGAATTTTCAGAGATGTAAGGTAAAGTGTGCCGTCGAGTCAATGTCGACTCCTGGCGCCCACAGAGTCCTGTGGTTGTCTTTGGTAGAATACAGGAGGGGATTGCCATTGCCTCCTCCCACGCAGTATGAGATGATGCCTTTCAGCACCTTCCTATATCCCCGCAGCCCAATATAGGTGGTTCCCCATAGTCTGGGAAACAGACCAGCGGGGATTCGAACTGGCAACCTCTGGCTTCCTAATCAAGTCATCTCCCCACTGCGCCCCGTACCCCCTTGCTAACCAGCCAGCCACCTAATGGTGCAGCGGGAAAATGACTTGACTATCAAGCCAGAGGCTGCCCATTCGAATCCTCTGCTAGCTGACTGAACGCCGGGCTCTGTTATCCTCTAACCTTGAACGTGCAAGGAAAGCCGGAAGTTGAACTGGTCCTAGCCCAGCACTCTAACCACTACACCATGCTGGCTCCATGCACCATGCACTCGAGAGCCAGTGTGGTGTAGTGGTTAGAGTGCTGGGCTAGGACCGGGGAGTCCCGAGTTCAAATCCCCATTCAGCCATGAGACTAGCTGGGTGACTCTGGGCCAGTTGCTTCTCTCTCAGCCGAACCTACTTCACAGGGTTGTTGTTGTGAGGAGAAACTCAAGTATGTAGTACACCGCTCTGGGCGCCTTGGAGGAAGAGTGGGATATAAATGTAAAATAAATAAATACATACATAAATAATGGGTGTTCCGGGGCCTTCCGGCCTCCCCAATCTCCCGGCTGCCAGTAGCAGCCGGAGAACGTCTTCACCAAGCCAGAAGAAAAGGATCATCTGCAGAGGAGGTAAGCATTTCGAGGCTTCTGATCATGCGAAAGGGCTCAAGATAGATGGAGCTTTATTTCGGCCCTAGACCAGCATATAAGAGAAAATCATCACATAAAATTAGAACAAGTTATATAAATAATATAGCCATCCCTGGCCATACTACCAGAAATCATCTTGTTAAAATTTGGACAGCAGAAGATTCAGGTAAAAGTGGCCAGGAAAATTCTTCAAAACTGGAGAAATTAACTTAAGCCTAGCATCCCTGTAATACTCACAGCACAGAATTGCATGCGCAGTAGTTTCCACGGTGCCAGAACCGCTCAAGGTTTCCCCCAGAGTCCTTTGATGTTAGAAATTGGGGGGATAGTCTGAAATTCAGAGTCCGCTTCCTTTAACCTGTATTTTTTAAGCAGGCCGTCTTGAATTCAGAGCCACCTTCTATTTGGGTAAAGAACTCCGTTTTTCTTCCTCCTCCTGCCAGGGGAGTTTGGAAGACTTCTTCTTGGGTTGGAGGCCAATAGCTGCAGTCCTCTACCCACTTAGCTGGGAGTAAGCCCCGCTGAATTCAAGGGGGCTGCCTTGATCCGGGAGGAGCAGGTCAACTGCCGTTGTCAACATTGCCGGACACAGAATGGCCGATAAGCTTCCTGCCCCCAAAGCATGGCAGTCCAAGGGTGTGTGGTGCCTTGTGTATATGCGCCAGATGCTGCCTTGCCGCCATGGCCCTGGTGGGGGCTTTCATTTCCTTGCAAGTTTTGGAAACGGGGCGAGGAGGGTTGCGAGCAGCTTCTTCTCGTGCTTCTTGGCGAGGACTGTGAGGAAGGCAGCCTGCGAGAGTCGGAGAGGGCCCGAAGAACTGCTTTGATGGTGGCAGAGGCCACCACTCTTGCCGTCTTCTCTGCCACCCACACAATCTGAGGCCTGAGGCAATGGCCTCACCTCGCCTCATGGAAGGACCAGCCCTGCCAAAAGCTGAAGGTGACTCCTGCTTGGCAGAAGAGAAGTGAAATCAACATGGCGGGGGGGGGGAACCCCCAAGGAAAATCAAAATCAATACCCCAAAGTCAAATCCTTAAAAATCATGCTCTGGAAGGAAAGGTGACCCAGCAAGAAACATTACAAGACATGACAGCTCTGATCTCCAATTTCGTTTCTCCTTGCTCGCTCCGGCACCGAGAGTTTGTTCTGGAGCCAAAAACAGCCTCCGTCTGTGTTGCCAAGTCCCCACAAAGTTCCGGGAGAGCCACGGAGAGGGAAAGGTGCGGGTTGAATGGGTGGTGGTGGTGGTGGTGGTGGTGGTGGAGGTTTGCAGAAGACTGAAATGCAAATGGATGCTGTATGGATAGCAGATCCGTTTTTGTAGGATAAATGAGTCCTTCCATCCAGAGTTGTGTACATGTTGCAATAAAATAGACAGATAGATTCCAATGAAATTTTAAAAAAGCACAGAATGGAATGTTGGATGCCATGTCTCAGCCTATATATATAGAGAGAGAGAGAGAGAGAGAGAGTGAGTGTGTGTGTGTAAACATAACAGAAATATAATGAGCAAGATGGCTCGGCTTCTGCCTCCTTCACCTGCTCTGTTATAGAAAAGGTACAGTAGTTGCAGTTATGGAAAGCTTGTTCTGTTAATTAACAAGAAATTTATAGTATTCTTTTTGCTTAATTGCATCCTTCTGGGTTTCAGAATACTTGCATGGAATTCTGTTTGCAGCTTTAAAATCTCTCTCTCTCTCTCTCTCTCTCACACACACACACACACACACACACACACGACTTAACATATAATTACAGTTTTAAAAACAACCCAGACTTTAACCTAAGCCAAAAACTAGTTAAAATCTCCTGAGCACTGTCACCAGAAGCAAAGGGGGCCACCTTGGGAATTCCCCAGACTGGAAAAGAATATCTGTCAAAGCATTAATTGTAATTGAAGGGAATATTTCATAGAACTATATACGTATACCAAAACAAAACACAAAAGAACCCAAGTATCTATATCTAGTGTATGAAAATATATAATGTACCCATTTTAAAAGAACTGCACTGGCTGCCAATAAGTTTTGGGGCGAAATACAAAGTGCTGGTTATTACCTATAAAACCCTAAATGGCTTGGGCCCAAGGTATTTAAAAGACTCCCTTGTTCTTCACCAACCGCACCGCCTCTTAAGATCATCTGGGGAGGTCCCATTTTGGTTGCCACTGGCTCAATTGGAGAGACTCCTGCCTGCAGCCTTGGAGAAGCCGCTGCCAGTCTGGGTAGACAATACTGAGCGAGATGGACCAAGGGTCTGACTCAGTATATGGCTGCTTCCTATGTTCTTAGGAGCGCCCTCCGCTGCTCAAAGCAGACTGTTCCACTGCTGAAGAGTTCTTACAGTTGGGAAATTCCTCCTGCTATTTAGGGATGTGCCCGAATCGTTCCATTACAGAGGTCCCAAAACGATTCGAGCTGCCGCAGCCGAATCGTTTCAGTGGGGGGCACGCGGTAGCTTTAAAAGGAGGCACACAGGTCTTACCTGCCCCTCCTCTGCCCCCCACTGAGGCACTATCGGTTCTAAAAAGCTGCGCCCTGTGACTGCGGTGCTGCTCCCAGCAGCCCACACGCTGTGTTGGTACGTACGCACATGGCCGCCGCGCATCTGTGGCAGCCATGTGTGGGATCCGCAACACCATGCTGGCCACACAAATGGCCGCCACATGGACTGACACCACGTGTGGGCAACTGAGAGCAGTACCACAGCCACATGGCAAGGCTTTTTCGGATGGACAGTGCCGGGCAGAGCGGCATGGCAAAGGAGGATCAGGTAAGACCAGCGTGCCTCCTTTTAAAGATACCTCTCTCTGCCCCATGATTCATGCCCATCCCTACTGATATCTAGCTGTAATTGGCTTCCATGTAGAATCTCAAAATGTCAGAGTTGGAGGGGAATTTGGAGGTCTTTGGAAGTCCAACCCCTGCTCAGTGCAGGAATCTCTTGCAGGCGTTCCCAACCTGAACGACAACTCCCACAATCCCCAGCTACCATTTATGATGTCTGGGGATGATGGGAGTTGTGGTTCAGCAACATCTGGAGGACCACAGTTGGAGGACCATCCAACCTCTGCTTGGAAACCTCCAGCCCAAACAGAGCCCATCACTGCATGAGGCAGGCTGTTCTGCTCTCTCTTGCCGTTCGTAAATTCCTCCCAGTGTCCAGCCGAAACCACAATCAGCGTACAAAGCCATGACAGGCATGGGTGGCAGATTGCATGCTCATCAAATCTAACCGAAACGACTTAAGCAAAAAGTGAGAACATGTTGCACCGAGGTTGCTATGACTTGAAATAAGAAACGAAATGAAACCGTGGTGCCACACCATTATTGGTTCAGGCACTTCCATTAGGTGCCCTACACCGTTGGATTAACTTTCCCATCAAAGGCAGATTCCCCCATTCCGGTTCCAACGCACAACTTCAGAAGCAAATGTCTTTTTTGATTGGCATGTTATCTCTTGACATGTCGCAACCAACGGCCCAATGACTAGCTGCTGAAATGGAGTTTTGTACCCAGAAAGAACTTGAGAATAATCTCTAATGACCTCTCAACAATATGCAGTTGACATTTTGACTAACCCTACTATCAGGATAAAACTGGAGAAGTCCGGTATCCCTCACCGCACCCACCCCTGAGCTCGTCTGAGGAAGGGAGAAATACAGATATGATCAACCATAAATGCGAAGTAAAATAAAAACAATAATTTGCTATGAAGAAAGAAGTTATAACTGTGTTTGACCTCCTCATTGTCCTCCTCCAGTCCCTTGAAACCCCCATTCGATCATCGGTGGCTGGATGCTGTTATCTAAATGGTGAAAAATCCATTTTCACCTCCAATTACAAATCCATTTTCTGTCGCATAAAGGACGCTATCGCTCGAAGAAAAACCAAGAACTGGCCCTCAGGTTTTGGGTACACTCGGCAAAGTATGGCGGAACCGGCTTGAGTGCTTCTTCAAAAGGAGGGCTGTCCCAGGAGTATAGGGAAGGATGAGGCCCTTAAAGACCTCCAGCGGCCACCAGCTCTTTGCTGGCTCAACGGCTTGTGCTTCCAGCTTGCCTCGTTTGACCCAAGTTTGGACAACAGCCTTGATTTAAAAATAATAATAACTCACTTGGATGGTCTCAGCTGGCCAGCCTAGATGGTCTCAGCTGCTCCGACTTTTACTACTAATATTTATATACCACTTTTCAACAAACATTTCCAAACGGATTGCATTGGCAAATCGAGAATAAATGCATAAGATGGCTCCCTGTCCCCAAAGGGCTCACAGTCACAATCTAAAAAGAAACAAAAGAGGGAAACCAGCATCAACGATGGAGGGACGCTGTGTTGGGGTCAGATGGGGCCAGTTGCTCCCCCCCCCAAAATATAAAGAGAATCACTACTTTGAAAAGTGCCTTTTTGCTTGCTCGGGGTAGTGGTGAGAGTGATAGACTAGGACTGGGGAGACCCGAGTTCAAATCCTGTTCAGCCATTGAACTCGTTGAACGTCTTTGGGCCAGTCACTTCTCTCTCGCCCTCGCCTACCTCACAGGGTTGTTGTGAGGACAGACCTAAATCCATGGACATTGCTCTGGGCTCCTAAGTTGGAGGAAGAATGGGATATAAATGCAAAAAAATTAAAAACACGCGTATTCCTGTACATTTCCATGGGCCTAGGTGTGCATGGGACCAGGCGTTCTGTCATGTTGGCCTTGGGGCTGAGGCAGACCCATAGAAACTGGCCTCTCCCACCCCAGGGTAAGATGGAAATGAGGTGCTTTAAAACCAAGAGGACATGCAAACTACACACGCCCTTCTCCTCCCCCCCTTTTAAAGAGAACTCGACAAAGTTTCTATCAATAATAGAGAGCGGTGCAGCATTCTTGTCAGGTCCCACCCGGAGGCTGTTTTGATTTTTTTCTAAAGAAAAGATCAGCCATCCTTAGTACAAAGAAGGGCGCGGCTGAGGAGGGCAAGAAGCGGAAAGGGCTGGAGGGTGGGGGAAAAGAACAGAGCCCGCAAAGGGACCCTCATTAAGTTCCCGTCATTTGCATTCCTGCTGTTAAATAATGTATTGATTGCTGCCTTGGCTTTAATTCTTCCCCGTGCTTTACAACCCGCGTCCCTCGGTCCTTTGTTCCAAGACAGATGGGTTTGTCAGGGATATCAGACACGCATCCCCTGGGCGCTGCGATTTCTCAGTGTGACCCCCACGGCGATCTCCAGGGTTATGGATGTTGCTCTGAATGGAGAGGGCAGCAGCCTTTCCTCCAACTTTGCTGGGAAAGGCGGTGGGATCGGAGCTCGGGTGCAGCCGGCTGATCGTCCGAGGACTTCCTCCTCACGGCAGTGTCAGGCTCCCAGGGGACGAGGTGGCCTCCTAGCCCTTCTTGAACTCCAGAATGACTGGTAAAAAGGTAAAGTGTGCTGTCAAGTCGGCGTCGGCTCCCGGCGCCCACAGAGCCCTGTGGTTGTCCTCGGTGGAATACAGGAGGGGTTGACCATGGCCTCCTCCCACGCAATATGAGATGATGCCTTTCAGCATCTTGCTAGATCGCTGCTGCCTGGATACTAGCAGGGATTTCAACTGTCAACCTTCTGCTGGTTAGTCAAGCATTTCCCCGCTGCGCCACTTAAGGTGACAGAATGACTGGAGCAACCCCCCAAAAGGTCAGCCTCAGGAACAGCCAGGGGAGGAATTTAGTTTGTCACCCAAGTTCTCCTCCTGGCTTGACTGCATTCAGCCGGTTCCCTCTCCTGGAGAACTCCCGGCTCCCATCCTCATCAGCTGCCTTGTCTTTAAATGCCCCAGTGCAGAGTTGGACCGGGCTTCAAGCCGCTTTCCAGCCCCGCCCCCTTCCTCGCCTGGCTTCCTGTTTCCTGCCACACCCATCGAACAGTCTCCCTGCAGCTGGTGAGCGTGAGCCCCCAGATCATGCCCTGATGATAGGAAAAGTGCCCACATGTTGAGCAGATGTATGTTGGCATTTTCCAATTGGCTCATACTCCTGTGGGCACCTAAGGAAGCACCTTAGTCTTGTGCAAGAGCGCAGAAGTGCAAATACTTAAACTTTTGCACCTACACTTTGGAGGAGGGCTGGTCTTGTGGTCGCAAGCGTCAATTGTCCCCTTTGCTAGGTTTGACCCCTGGCAGACCACAACGTCCATCATTCCTGTGCAAGCAGATGCTCTGCCAATGAGCTTTGCCCTCATCCCCACTCTTCCCAGATTACAATAAACAGCAAGCTTGCCTGTGGGTTTCTGACCTTCCACACACGAGCACTGCCTTGTGGCTTCCTCCCCAGTGTGATCTTATTCTCTGGCCCTACGTGGAGGAGAGTCTTTGCGTGATTTTTGCAGCGCCACCTGCTGGTCAGCGCTTGCTTTCTGAGAACAACAGCTTACTCCTTCTCTGATGTATGGGGGAATGGGCTGGTTCTTCTTGGAAAGCAAGAGCTGGCCGGCAGATGGCACTGCAAACCACGTAAGCACTCTGCTCCTTGTGTGGCCAGAGGAGAAGATCCCGCTGGGAAGGAGGCGGGAAGGCAGTGCTAGTCTGCTTGTGCTTGCAGTTTGCAGGCAAGCACGCACCTTACGTCATCTGGAAGGAACCTTCAAGTTGGTGTTATGCATTAAGAGCTTGGCCTAGGTGAAAAGACGCCCCCTCTACCGTGCCATGACATTCCTGGTCGCAGGATGCTGGTCCATGCAGCCATTCCTGGGAGCAGAGGATCTCCCTTTGGCCCAAAGTGGGCAGTGAGTTCACCGCTCGTGAGCAAAGATAGTCTCCCATTTGTGCATCGCCAGTTTGGGGGTCCAAATGCCAGTGACTGGGCCATTCCATTGAGGCCATGCTCGAGAGAAGAGCTCTAGGTTTTAGGGAGGAGAGCTGGTCAAGTGGTAGCAAGCATGACTTGTCCCCTTTGCTAAGCAGGGTCTGCCCTGGTTTGCATTTGGATGGGAAACTACATGTGTGAGCACTGGAAGATCTTCCCCTTAGGGAATGAGGCCACTCTGGGAAGAGCACCTGCATACTTGCGGTTCCTGGCATCTCCAAGATAGGGCTGAGAGAGACTGCTCCTGCAGCCATGACACATTAATAGTTTTGGAACACATTTGGTACAATTTCCTCGGGCTGGGGGAGGGATTAGTAGATGGATAATGTTTACGCTGCGTCTTGCTGGTGGAGAGAATCAATTTTCATGTTTGCACTCTTGTGTGAAAAAGAGCGCGGCAAATTCAGTAACTGCTATTCCCCTGTTTGAGTGGAAGTAGCACGAGGCGGCCGTGATTTTCGTTGGCGATCTCCACTTTGTTAGAACAAATGGCATTTTAAATCTTAATTGCCCTACGTGCCCAGATTTTTATGTTCTGGTTGTTTTAAATATTGTGGTAATCCACCCTGATCTTTCGCTATAAGGGCAAGCGAGGACTCTGCATGAATAATAAACGGAAGCATGGTGATCACGGTGATTACTAGCTGATCTTTCAGACTCAGCAGCAGCAACTAGGCCTTTGGCCCAAGACTGAATCTGCCCCCCCTCCACTGCCTGGCTGGGGTGGGACGGGAATCGCCAAAGGTGATAATGTGAGATATTAGCGCTCCAGCTTTTCGCTGGCTCTTCTTACACGACCTCTGCAAAAGATCAAGGTGAAATGGCAAGGAAGAAGCAAGGAGTGAAGCAGAAGGAACAGAAAGAAGGCATAGGAACATAGGAAACTGCCATATACTGAGTCAGACCCTTGGTCTATCTAGCCCAGTATTGTCTTCACAGACTGGCAGCGGCTTCTCCAAGGTCACAGGCAGGAATCTCTCTCAGCCCGATCTTGGAGATGCTGCCAGGGAGGGAACTGGGAACCTTCTGCTCTTCCCAGAGCGGCTCCATCCCCTAAGAAGGGGAATATCTTGCAGTGCTCATGCATGGAGTCTCCCATCCAAATGCAACCAGGGCAGACCCTGCTTAGCTAAGGGGACAAGTCATGCTTGCTAGCGCAAGACCAGCTCTCCTCTCCTGAGAAAAGACAGAATAATGAGCAGGGGGTAGGGATCTCCACTTTTTTTTTTTTAAGCAGGGGCCACTTTGGCCAAAAAAACCCCACCCAAAAACCCACCCTTCAGTGTGAGAGCTCTTTCCCACTGTGCTGGCAAAGCACAGCCCGGCACAGTGCAAAAAGACATCTCCACATGGTGCCAAGGGGAATGTTCAGCATATTCAGCTTTGGCCCAATAAACAATCAGTTAGGGGGATACAGTTAGGGTTGCCTTACCATGAAGAACATGGGCATGGGGAGCCTCTCCGTCATGCAAAGCGGGCACTGGGACACCCACATGTTTGAGCGCCCATGCCGGATCTTATTTATTTATTTATTTATTTATTCATTAATTCATTCATTTAGGGATGATCGGTTCTGTGCTTTGCCCAGCCAGGCACTGACCACACAAAGAGCTCCTTAGCTTCAGCAAGGCGGTTGAATGGTGTGCCCATAGACCAGGCCTGCTCAACCTAGCCCCCCGTAGCTGTTTTTGGAGTACAACTCCCATAATCCCCAGCCACAGTGGCCAGTAGCCAGGGATTATGGGCGTGGTTGGCCAACGTCTACAGGAGGGCTGGAGTTGAGCAACCCTGCCGTAGACCACCCTCGGGGACAATTCCATTCTCTTCCCAGGAGGCCACCTGGGAAGTTGCTGTCACCACATTCGCTTTTTCCCCTGACCAGCTGTTGCTAGCTGCAAAGCACTCTTTAAGCATTTGCGGAAGGGAACGCATTGCACGCACCTCAACAAAGGCACCAGCTTTTGGGAAATCGGAGAGGGCAGGGGGCTCGAACTTGTACAATTAAGTAAAAGTTAATTTTCTTCCAAGCCCCCCACCTGCACCCCATTCGGGTTAAAGGGGAGACCTCTGGCAAAGAAAACGATGAAACGGGTTGGAAGAGTTCAAGTTAATGGGGCCATTAATGCGCTCCATATTTGTGGCTAATGAGCTTCGGCATGCAAGAGGGCGAGAGAGAAGTCAGTCCTCGGCGAGATAATGAAGCGTGGCGACTTTCGCTGACTGGAGGCGCTCCAGCTAATGAAGTCGCTTGCGAGTCGGGATTTCTCCTCCGGCAGAACTGCCATCCTTCTGAACGTCTCCGAGCTTCCTTCTGTTGAACAGAGAACAATGGCCGAGCCACCCTGGTGGCTCTGCCGTGACCGTGATCCTTCGCGGGGGCCTGGTCAGCGGCGTCCAAACAAAGTGGGAGGTGTGGGGTTTTGGATCAGTCCATTCCTTGATCCAGGCCAGCTTTTGAATGGGGCTTGAGTGACTGGTATTTCAGTCCCGGAGTAGAGGCGGGGCTACCAAACAGCCAGCAACAAGAGCACGGAAGCCAGTCTGCACTTCCTCTCTGTAAAGTGTGCCATCGAGTCGGTGTCGACTCGTGGCACCCACAGAACCCTGTGGTTGTCTTTGGTAGAATGCAGGAGGGGTTGACCATGGCCTCCTCCCGCGCAGTATGAGATGATGCCTTTCAGCATCTTCCTAGATCGCTGCTGCCCGATAGAGGTGTTTCCCATGGTCTGGGAAGCAGAGCAGTGGGGATTCGAACCGGTAACCTCTGGCTTGCTAACATGCCCATTTCATTAGGTGATTAATCTTCCTGATTCCACTCCACTGCCTTGTCCTTGCATAACGCCACTCTTTCCCTTGGATTCTACAGGACGTTTTTCACACCCGGCTTTTAGTTCCTGGAACGGAGGTGTGCATTCACGTATCGGCCAGATTTACCCCGACATCCGTGCGAGTTATCAGGGAGCGCTTCACACACGATTCGGGTTTTTCATTGTGCGTTACAGCCTAGCCCGATTTATATCTGGGGTTTAAAAAAATCCACTTTTTGCATCTTTTGGGGGGGGGGGGGCAACTTCAAACTTTCTGTCTGGGAAAACTCTAGGAGGGGGCACATGACTCCCAAAGGGTGCGGGCCTGATCCACTGCCATCAGTTGGCACTGGCGGCCATGGTGCTGTCAGCACACAAGATAGTAAGGATACTTCAGGATTACTGAACAAAAACTGATTAATGATAGTCCTTGGGAAAGAATTATATAGTATTATATACGAGAGGAGAGCTGGTCTTGTGGTAGCAAGCATGACTTGTCCCCTTAGCAATGCAGGGTCCACCCTGGTTGCCTATGAATGGGAGACTCGAGGTGTGAGCACTGGAAGAGATTCCCCTCGGAGGATGGAGCTGCTCTGGGAAGAGCATCTAGGTTCCAAGTTCCCTCCCTGGCAGCATCTCCAAGATCGGGCTGAGAGAGACTCCTGCCTGCAACCTTGGAGAAGCTGCTGCCAGTATGTGTAGACAATGCTGAGCTAGACAGACCAATGGTGTGACTCAGTATATGGCAGCTTTCGGTTTTCCTATGTTCCTTCCTAAGCTGTCAGTTACACAAGTCTCAGGGTGGTCCACAAACAAATAAGAAAACCCAACGTTTAAAAACAAACACGAAAACATACGGTATACAAAACGCAGTTGAAGTCAATACAAATTCAACTAAAAGCCTAACATTTGGCCTACCTTCGGAGAGGATTGCTGGTCTGGTGGTAGCAAGCATGACTTGTCCCCTTAGCTAAGCAGGGTCCATCCCGGTTACATTTGAATGGGACTGGGAGACTTGATGTGTGAGCACTGGAAGAGATTCCCTTCAGGAAATGGAGCTGCTCTGGGAAGAGCATCTAGGTTCCAAGTTCCCTCCCTGGCAGCATCTCCAAGATAGGGCTGAGAGAGATCCTGCCTGCAACCTTGGAAAAGCTGCTTCCAGTCTGTGTAGACAATACTGAGCTAGTTGGACCAAGGGTCTGACTCAGTATATAGCAGGTAGGTATATAGCAGGTCCTATGTTCCTATAGCAGGTAGGATAACTCAACATATCTGAGGCAGGTCCTTGAAGGAGTCTTTGGCCTGAATCTTGCAGCAGAGCAAGTATTTTGCTCTCTAGCTTTGTCACCGTGCCCAGCCACAGGCTCAGGTATCTCATGCACACTAAGGATAAAGTGCAACATTTTATTGCAGGTCTGTACTTGTACTAGCCACCTATTGGTGCAGTGGGGAAATGACTTGACAAGCAAGCCGGAGGTTGCCGGTTCGAATCCCCGCTGGTATGTTTCCCAGACTATGGGATACACCTCTATCGGGCAGCAGCGATATAGGAAGGTGCTGAAAGGCATCATCATCTCAGACTGCGCGGGAGATGGCAATGGTCAACCCCTCCTGTATTCTTTCTCCACAGAAAACCATGGGGCTCCGTGGGCACCACGATTCGACACCGACTCGACGGCACAACTTACCTTTACTTTTACTTGCCCTACTAGATTTCAGTGGCTGACATGATGCACAGCATTAGGTGAAACACTGCGCTGGAGGTCTATTGCATTTCCCAGAAGGAGCACCATGACTGTCTAAAATGGGTGGTTCTTGCTGAAGAATATTATCCCAATTTTATCTCCTCGTTAGAGTCCCACCTGCTGAATTTCTGCAACCCTGGCACAGCTCAAGGCCCAGGAATCAGGGTCAGAAAACAGGTGGCAACTCTAGCAGCAGGTGGTCTACACGGGAGCTCTCCTCCATGTTGTACGTCTCCCCTCACGTCAATTTCCTTCATGCCCCATGAATTTGACAGCCTTGTTAGTGCCAATGGTCCTTTAACATTACAGCTCACGTCTGAGGTGCAGCTAATTCGATATGAGAAGCCTTGCTTCCCATCATTAGCTGATTTAATTGTAGTGAAGGCCAAGTGTTAATCAGGCTGTGGATAAGGGAGTTCCCAGCTCCTCAGCCATGGCCAAAAGGCAGAGGCAGATATTCCTGGTGGAAGCCAAGTAAAGGCTATCCCAGGCCCCATTATGAGGCAAGCTGCCTCGGGTGGTATATTTTTGGGTGCTGTTTAAGGTGGTGACGGGGAGAAGGTTCTGCCCATGAGGCACCATCCACTGGGAAGTCCTCTCACACCTGCCCCACAGAAATGAACAAGCTGCTTAGGAGACCCAATGTCTGGTTGTCAGGCCTGGAGCTGACAGGGAATAAAAATGGCAGTTTTTCTCCATAGTGGGCTATTGAGTCGGCGTTTTTGTCATCCGGACTGAAGCAACGATGAGGAGGCCATTCCCCTCAGGTGTTTCTATTCCGCACCAGCAAGGCCAACCCATAGAAAAGGAGCCAGCCTCCGGGGCCAGTGAGGGTCATGACAGTCCTTGAGACCCCCTCTGTGCCTGTGCCATGGGTCTCTATGGAGTGGTGGCAGAGTGACTCTCTTGGGGTCCACTCAGACCTGCGGGGAGAGCTCTGAAGCGGAAATTTGGAAAAGCCCCCAGAAAGTGGGGGTCATAAACAGGGGGCAACTGAAGGCTAGTGAAGGTGGCCCAGACCCACTGGAATTGGAGCAGGGTTGATAAAAACTGATGCTTTAAAATAAAATAAAATAAAGACAGAACGAAAGAAGGATTTTTTAAAAACAAAATTGATTTTAAAGCATTCATAAAGAACATAGGTCAAAGATATCGTCATGAATATTTAACTTCTAATTATAGTCTATGAACCTGATAACAGCAGTATATGGGGATGAGAGAGAACAGATCTGATCCGTCCTATTTGGCAGTCCTGTTCACCAGCATCCACACACAGTCAAGCCCTTGATCTCCACCCTGCCCCACCCCACCCCACAAGGTACAAAGAAGGTCAATGAAGGAATAGAGGATTTGCAGGGGGTGGATTATTGCTGAGCAAGAGAGAAGAGTCTGGATCTCAATGCCCAGGATGGGGAGGGGCATAGAAAGTGAAACCAAAAGTGAACAGAACAGATTGCTGCACTCCTGGGTCATGCTGTATGTAGCCTCTTGTGTCATTTGTGGAGTGGCAAGGAAAACTGTGTCGTATAATGGTCAGCTTGCCAAGTGGTTAGTTCCCAATGCATTTGCCCACTGCGAATCATTTGTAAAGCCGCCTAATGGCACAGCGGGGAAATGACTTGGCTAGCAAGCCAAAGGACCCTTGTGGTGCTGGAGTTGTTGAGTTGGTCGCGCACGAACTTTTACATTGTGCCTCTTAAAGGACTATTCACCCCATATGGATGGAACCTCTTTTAAAAGATAAACCGGGTCATTCTGATGATTATGTTTCTTATTTTTTTTAATGGATCACCACCCGGAGGTTACAGAGAGGACGGCAAGATTTTGTGCTGCGGCCTGTAAAACGAGACGAGATCAACTTAGCTGTGTGTGACCTTGCCATCTTTGCAGCTCAGTTTTATCTAATTTATTCTTTTGATTTTGTATATTTTTACTGCATTGTATTGTTTTTATTCATTATTTTCTTGGTCAAGGGCCATAATAAATATACTTTGCTAGCAAGGCAGAGGTTGCTGGTTTGAATCCCCGCTGGTATGTTTCCCAGACTATGGGAAACACCTCTATCAGGCAGCAGCGATACAGGAAGATGCTGAAAGGCATCATCATCTCATACTGTGTGGGAGGAGGCAATGGTCAACCCCTTCTGTATTCTACCAAAGACAAGCACAGGGCTCTGTGGGCACCACGAGTCGACACCGACTCGACGGCACTAATCATTTGTAGCATGGAAAAAACAAAACATATCCCAAAACCAAAAAAACACCCTCTTGATGGATAAGTGGAACAGCAGAATGGAGAACTGTATGTTGTGTTTTAATTTCATTTTTGCTTGGTGAGCGTTTTCGAAAACCTGGTGAGGGGGGCGGTGCGGCCTGGTGCGAGCGCACAGACTCATCAGAAAGTTTATGGACAGGAATTAATCATGAGCCCTCAGGACAAATCTGTTGAGCTGTAGCCTGGAGGTGTGGGCGAGGGAGGGAGAGAGGCAGAGGATCCCGGAGAAATCTCCACCTCAGCAACAACCGGCTTGGAGAAGCCTTGTGCATACCAATGGGCTGAGAGTCCCAGCGGCGGTTTCCGCTGAGGCAGCAGGAATCCAAAGAGGCAGAGGAAGAGGAGGACGGCGAGCGACACAAGTCGAGCAAAAATGTTCCTAAGCGGCAAGGCTGAGTCAGGCAGAAGGGAGGACGAAGATGACCCGGCTGGATCTCTCCGAGGGAGACACCTTCTTCTTCAGAAGGAATGACAACCACCACAAAACAGATCTCTGGGATCACAGGGGATGGAAGGAATGGGGAGGCCGGAAGGCAGAGAACAGGTTTTTAAGAGAGACTGAGGCTGTGTGCTCAGGGCCTTGTGGCCGGGCCCTCCCTGAGGTGGTCATCTCCAGGCCGTCCCGTCCCACGGGGCAGACGTAGGCCCCAAATGGATCACAGAGCAAATCAATCCAGAATTTTCACTGGAGGCACAAATGACCGGGTTCAAACTATCACACTTTGGACACATTCTGTGAAGACCCAGCTCCCTTGAGAAGTCCATCATGCTGGGAAAAGTTGAAGGAAAGAGAAGAGGACGGCCAGCAGCCAGGTGGATGGACTTGATGACGACAGCCATGAATGCACCACGGAGAGACCTTCAAGGCCAAGTGGAAGACAGACCATCCTGGAGGGAATCTCCCTATGTGGTCGCTAAGAGTCGACACTGACCTGACGGCACTTAATCAACCAATCAAGCAATCATTCAACAACATCAGGGAATCTCTCTTACAGGGAATATAGTTTTGCACCTGTGCCGGATTTTAGAGCATTGCTCTCAAGTGGATACAAGCTCTACTGAATTTACGGAATAATCCTACATGCGACAAGGCAAAAAACAGACCAGAGCGATTTGGGGTTCTTCTGGATTTAGTAATCCAGATTAGTGTGAAATAGTAGTTCCACCTAGTGGCCAAGTAGAGGAAGGACTGGTACTTTTTCACTCCAGTTCTCACAAAAGGGAAGGGTTTCAATAAATATTTTTAGAACTGCAGCAGGGCCATATGTTTTGCTTGCAGTAATTTTGCAATATAAGCCACATAATGGCGCAGCAGGGAAATGACGAGCAAGCCAGAGGTTGCTGGGTCAAGTCCCGGCCGGTGTGTTTCCCAGGCTATGGGAGACACCTATATCACCCTTTGTCACCCCCCTGCTCAGGTGCTGCTACACCTGAGCAGCAGCGATACAGGAAGATGCTGAAAGGCATCATCTCATACTGTGCGGGAGGAGGCAATGGTCAACCCCTCCTGTATTCCACCAAAGACAACCACAGGGCTCAGTGGTCACCAGGAGTTGACACTGACTCAACGGCACCCTTTACCTTACATAATTTTGTTATATTGTGTGCAATAATATATTTTCTCCTCTGGAACATTTCCTTTGCTTGCATTACATGGCCGCACAGGAAGGAAACCTGGTCTTGTGGTAGCAAGCATGAATTGGCCTCTTGGCTAAGTAGGGTCTGCCCTGGTTTGTATTTGGATGGGAGACTACATGTGAGCACTGTAAGATATTCCCCTCCGGGGATGGGGCTGTAGCTCAGTGGAAGAGCACTTGGTTTGCAGGCTGACAGTCCCAGATTCAATCCCTGGCAGCATTTCTAGGTAGGGCTGGGAAGGACTCTTGCTTGCAGTCTTGGAGAAGCCGCTGCCAGTCTGTGTAGACATTACTGAGCTAGATGGACCAATGGTCAGACTCAGTAGAAGGCTGTTTCCTATGATCCTGTGAAGAACCAAGGATCTTCCAGTCAGCTCGTTGCCACTGGGGCACTCCACTCCAGGAGAACCGGGAGAACCTGAGCCTGCACCCACTCCTTGACCCAAGGACACAACCCTTCCCTCCGACACAGAGGAGTTCCATAAGGACCTGCTGGCTGTAGTAGCCACCCCCCCCCCATCAGTGTCTCCAGAGCCAGCACATGAGGAATCGGGCAAGTCAACCAGGCCACGACGAGAAGAACCAGAAATCAGCTGCAGGATCTTGCTGGAGCAACGTTGTTCTATGATGCACTATCCAGGTCTGTCAACCTGCTTGGTTCTGACCAAGCTTCTGGCTCTGGGAGCTGTCCGTGGTCCTGTGCCCTTGTGGAGACTCTGGCTTAGGATAGTAGCTTATGAGCTGCTGCAAGATAGCTCTATCTTAGGCAATGTCAGAAGTCATGGGGCACACCCAAGAGGCGCTCTTTACCAGGTCAGCCCCCACTCACATTGTGACTCCTCATGTGTGGTCATTATCATAGGAGAGCACAGGAGAGAGATCCAAGGACTTACTCACAATGCCGTCCTTATGATGAAGACACTGGATGAGTTACCAAGTGCTGGAACCAACACTTTAATTCAAAAGATGCCTCTTTCCTCTCTCTCTCCCCCCTGTTCTTAGGCGGCCTCCATGAGCCACTGAGGACAACCGGGGATCAAAAGAAACAGCTTGCATTAAAAACACAACGCCGCTCTCTTATAGGCTGAGATCAGAAACACCTGCAGTGTTGATTGATTGCCTGATTAAGGGGGGATTGATTGCCCTGTCCTCATTAGCATATCATTAGCAATGACCCTGTGGCTGGCCCAACATGAGGAAGCAGTGACCTGGATGGATTAAAAAGCGCAGTGCGGCGGAGAGGGGTGGAAAAATCAGTAAAGGGGAGAGGGCCAATGGAGGTAGACAATTCCCTGTAAAAGCTGAGATCAATAATATACACATCATTAGCCCACTGAGGTCTACAGAAGCACGGATACGCGGCACCAAGAACTTCCCATCTTCTTGGGCTCTTGTGGATACCGTCTCCATTTCTCGGGCTGCCTCGTCAGTCTTTTCCCGGAGACATGGAACTCGAGGGCTAGAAATGGTCACGTCCTGCCCTGCACCAAAACCTCCAAGGTCTTTGGTTGGGCAGCCAATTCCATGAAGATCCCAGAGGCCGTCATAGGACTGATGCGGCCTGAAATGCAGCTGGTGGACCACACCTCTGAGCCTTTGCTCTCCTGTTCTGGTGGGCTGCAGGGGCCGCACAGCCCTGGACGGAGCTCTAAGCGGCTCAGATGGTGGCAGAAAGAGGATGCTATGAAGCTGAGCAGCACTGCTAAGAGCAGGTCGCTTGGGGAGGAGGATGCTCAGGGCCAGGCAGGCAAGACAGTAGCCCAATTCACGTTTTTACTCTCTCCACATTCAGTGAATGTAGGGAAGGGGGGAGGAGCATGCTGTCTTGCCACACACCCATGCCAACACACACACACACACACACACACACACACACACACACACACACACTGGAAGCTGTCATCTACCGAGTCAGACCCCTGGTCTAGCTCAGTGTTGTCTACCCAGACTGGCAGTGGCTCCTCCAAGGTTGCAGGCAGGAGTCTCTCTCAGCCCAATCTTAGAGGTGCCAGAGAGGGAACTTGGAACCTTCTGCATGCAAGCATGCAGATGCTCTTCCCAGAGCAGCCCCATCCCCTAAGGGGAACATCTTACAGTGCTCACACATGTCATCTCCCATTCAAATGCAAACCAGGCTGGATCCTGCTTAGCAAAAGGGACAACACTTTGCTAAGCTGAGAGGAAGTGCAGGCAGGCAGGATGTGCACAACTATTTTATGATGAATAAAATAAATAACTCATGCTTGCTACCACAAGATCAGCTTGCAAGCTACGCCTTGGCCATTCCTGCATTCAGGACTTGTCTGTAGAAAGCAGCACTGAATGTGGGCAGAGATCCCACCGCCTCCGTGATTCAGAACCATATCCAGCTCACGTTCAGTAAATGTGGAGAGAGGAATACATGAATAGGGTTCGTGTCAAGGTCAGAAGCAAGATCTGCAGGACCAGGGACAGCTACCCAGGAGCAGACACAAGGCACACAGACCTTTTTGCCCAGTTAGGAGGGGAAGACATAAACAAAAACAAAAAATAAAAGCGTACTGGATCGAATACAACATGCTTCTGTTATCACTTGGACACCTTTAGCATTTGTATAGAAGAGGGAATCCGTCCAAATTCCCTCTTCTAACCGACTATGAAAAGTTCAGCACCCATGAACCTTTGCACCTGTCCCCCCTAATGCTATCCTGGAAGGGTCCTGCTCCGCAGCTGAAACTCATTTTCCTTTGCACATTGACTAACAGGTTTGTTACTGCTTTTTCTCTCTCTCCTTTCTTTTTTGGTACAGTGAATCACTAGCCTCATATAGGATTTCCATCTGCTCAGTGGCAGACCTTGCCAGACTGAGATGTTTGGCTTTCATCCAGATTCAGCGCCCAAACTTAGAAGAGTTTAAATTTGCTCTTGCAGGAGCTTGCTTTCCCTCTTTTTAAAAAGAAAAACAAGGGGAGGAAAAAAATAGGCTGCCATGCTGACATCAGTGGCGGATGTAGTGAGCAACCTTTGCCTGCCTGGGAATTGAACATGTGCTCTCCTGTGCAAATGCAGGAACGTGAACAGAAACAGTTGCGTGATGGATGGCCATTAGGAAGCATGGCTGTTGATCATGTAACTGTAACCTGCACAAGAGTGCTCATAGGAACACAGGATGCTGCCTTATACTGAGTCAGACCCTTGGTCCAGCTAGCTCAGTATTGTCTTCACAGACTGGCAGCGGCTTCTCCAAGGTTGCAGGCCAGAGTCTCTCTCAGCCCTATCTTGGAGATGCCACCAGGGAGGGAACTTGGAATCTTCTGCATGCAAGCAGGTAGATGCTCTTCCCAGAACAGCTCCACCCCTGTGTTCTACCTGGGATTGGGAGCTGTGTGTGCTCCCAATTTTTGGTTGTGTGGAAGCAAGAGGAAAACCTGTGTAGATGTGATTGTGCAGAAGCAAGGAGGAGGAAAACCTGGGTAGAAGTGACTGTGGTCTAATACAATCATGCCAGGTGTGGGGAAAGTGGATAGGGAGAAATTCTTCTCCCTCTCACATCACACTAGAACCAGAGGTCATCCCATGAAATTGATTGCCAGGAAATCTAGGACCAACAAAAAGGAGTACTTTTTCACACAATACATAATCAACTTGTGGAATTCTCTGCCACAAGGTGTGGTGATAGCCAACCACCTGGATGGCTTGAAGAGGGGTTTGAAGTTAATGGAGGAGAGGTCTATCAACGGCTACTAGTCGGAGGGCTATAGGCCACCTCCAGCTTCAAAGGCAGGGTGCCTCTGAGTACCAGTTGCAGGGGAGTAACAGCAGGAGAGAGGGCATGCCCTCTACTCCTGCCTGTGGCTTCTAGAGGCATCTGGTGGGCCACTGTGTGAAACAGGATGCTGGACTAGATGGGCCTTCTTGGCCTGATCTAGCAGGGCTGTTCTTATGTAGGTGAGATGCTTAAAATCTGGGTGAAACCCAGAATTCCGGGGGGGCTGGCAACTCTCATTCATGACTTTATCAGTATTGATGGTCTAGCATACTCCTCACTCTCCTAATAACATGAGTTGCCACCTCAGGGAGCTAGTGGCTCCCCCAAGCTAGTGGCTGCCCCAAGCTAGTGGCTCCCCCAAGCTAGTGGCTAGTGGCTTTGTTTCTAACAAATCGCTGCAGACTGGGCATCTTATTAAATGAAGCTCTCTAACATTTCCTTCAGTGTCTCAGAGAAGCAGCAATAGTGAGACTTGAATGATGTGCCCCAAATCATTTCCACTGAAACTGAAGAAATGGAGCACTCCATTAGCAGGCAGGTGATTAACCATCTAAACAGTCTCTAACTGGTTTACCAAAAAAGCCATTTTGCAGTGAGATCCTGTTTATTCAGAAGTAAGCCCCACTGAGTCCAGTGGTCCTTGCCTCCTGCGAAGCATGCTCATCATTTCTGTCTTAATGAGCAAGATTTACGAAAAATCCAGTGCGCCCCTCCTCTGTTTTCTCCCCACTCCCCGCCCTAAACATGCATTTATTCTCTAAAGGAATCCAGTTTTCTCAGCCAACATCCTTCCTGATCATCAGTAATGAGGAGTTGTGAGCTTGGACAGTCTCTTTATAAAACCTGCTTCAGAGACCAGCAACTGGAGAAAAACAAAACAATTTTTTAAAAAAACTCTTCGGCTCAGCCGTGGAAGTTGGGAAATTAACACACACACACACACACAATCTGTCTGGCTTCTTGAAAATGGGAAGTTGTGATCTTGTTTAGGTCTTAGATCTGCATTCAGCCAGGCATCTGCTTAGCACTGCTCAAAACTCTGCTATCCATGAATATATTATGGAGCGAGAAAGAAAGAGAGAAAGAGAGAGAGAGAAAGAGAAAGAAAAAAGAGAAAGAAAGAAAGAAAAGAGAAAGGAGAGAGAGAGAGAATGAGAATGAATCCAGATGATGCCCCAACAAGACAGGGGTAAAAATCACCTTAATTTCATGATTTTTGTCCCCTTTGCTGCATACAGAAATGGTCTGAAAGGCACCATCCTGGAGCTTCTCTGTATCAGGAGCAGACTCTATCAGAGCAGGAGGGAGGCCACCCCAGCCTGGATCTTCAATAACCGGTCCCCTGCTAACTGAGCAGAGGCACCTTTTAAAAGTGGTGATTCTCTTGTATTGAACAGGGGGAGAGCAACTGGCCCTATCCAGCCCCAGCACAGCATCCCTCCAGTGGCTGTTGCTGGTGTCTGTCTTATGTTTCTTTTAGATTGTGAGCCCTTTGGAGACAGGGATCCATCTTATTTATGTATTATTTCTCTGTGTAAACCGCCCTGAGCCATTTTTGGAAAGGCGGAATAGAAATTGAACAAATAATAAAAGTGGTGCCATCAAGTTGGTGTCGACTCCTGGTGTAACCGAGCCGAAGGGTTGTCTTTGGTAGAATACTGGAGGGGTTGACCATTGCCTCCTTCTGCACAATATGAGACGATGCCTTTCAGGATCTTCCTAGATCGCTGCTGCCTGATCATAGGTTTTCCCCATAGTCTGGGAAACAGAGCAGCGGGGATTCGAACCAGCAACCTCTTGCTCCCTAGGCAAGTTACTACCCCACTGCACTATTAGGTGGCTTGATTTGGGGGTGGGGACAGGGTAGCCACTTAATTTCATTCATTCATTCATTCATTCATTCATTCATTCATTTTTATCTATTTAAACTGCTTTAGGAACTCTGGTTGAACTTTGGATATATAACCATCCTCCAGTCTCAGGTCCTTCAGGGCTGGACCAGTCAGAGCTTGTCAACCCCTCAGAAGAGTCCAGGAGCACTGCAGACCTGGTGCCCCCCAAGAGCGTTCCTCCCACTTTCTGGGGGGCAAATTACAACCCGCAACGCAAAAGGTTCACACACAGAGGCTAGATGGCCAGCTGCCAGAGAGGCTGAGATGTTCCTGGCACTGAGTGGGGAGGGGTTGACTAGAGGATCTCTAAGGTCCCTTTCCCACTCTAAAAGGCCGTCATTCTGTGACCTGTGCACGCCACTCTTACACCAGCAGTCCATCTAGCCCAAGTTGTCCACTCCAACAAAGAGAAACTCTCCAAAGTCTCGGACTAAATTCATTCCCAGCCTGGAGGCCATCCTTTTTTTCAGCTGTCACGGATTGACTTGAGACCTTTTGCATGCCAAGCAGGCCTCCTGAGCCACCGCACGACTTGGCCAGCCAGCCTGTCGCTGACCTCCCACTTCCCAGAAGGGCCATTTTAGACCACAGCCAAAGAAACCCACGTTATCACGGCGGCCTGCCGAAGATCAGACGAGCACGGCAGGGCCAAGTTGGGGGGCACAACGAGATTAGAGATTACTAATGCAGCAGACAAGCCCGGAATATCTATTGATCTATACACAGTTTTCTCCTCAAATTGACCCCCCCTCCCCCTTTTTTTTGACTCCCCAACAACGGCCGTAAGCTGTGCGGAACTTGGCTTTTCAACATTCACAGCTGCTCAAAAAAAAAGAAGAAGAAGAAGAAGAAAGAAAGGGAAAAAGAAAGAAAGAAAAGAGTTCATGAATTATTTATCTTTGCTCAGATCAATCCTTCAGCAGGCTGTCAGTTAGAAATCAAAGCCTGAACAAGACAGGCACTGGAGGAAACAGCTTTCAAACCCGCCATGCAAGCGCGCGCACACACACACACAAAATGGAATGGCAGTTTAAATGCAAGAGGCACCTTGGACCCCCAGACACACAGGCCTCCCCTCCCCTCTCCTCCCCCACCTCTTCTGCAGACTTACCCCTCACTCAAAACATTATGTCTTTGCCGGAAGCAGGCTTACAAAGGCCTCGGACGGAAACAAAGACAAGGGAAGAAGAAAGATACCACACACATACACAACTATTTTCGAGTTTATTCCAAGATTTTGTATATTAATAATTGATGTCAAAAGCGCATCCCGTCTCCCTCTCTCTCTCTCGCTCGCTCTCCCTCTAAAGATGGGAAAGTCACCTTGCTCGCAGAGAGAGGTTTAGGGATATAAATAAATAAATGCATACATCACCGACACTCAGATCTGTCTTTGTTTTGGCTACGAAAGCGGCGGCTGCACTAACGAGTAAGGGTGCTTTCTTCTGCAAATGTGCCATTTGCCTTTGCATGGCTGTATCTTTCACGGTGATCTTGAAGCAGAACGGCAAAATATATATGATCACACGAGGATTGCGGCAAGAAAAAGTTAGGAGTCGTTCGCCTGACGGAGGAGGAAGACAATGACCTTGGTCCTCTCCTTGCATAGCCCCCCGCTCCTCCAAAAATCTGTCCTTCAGACGAAATCTTCCTTTATATCGTCTCTATAATTGCACCTTGGTTGAGTTTTGAAACTGTATGAAATTGAAGTTCCCAAGTTGGGTTGCTGGAAAGTGATTGCAGGCCTGCTCAGTTGAGGCCCCCCAGCTGTTTTTGGACTACAACTCCCATAATCTAGACCCATCTTAAACTGGTTTTCGGGCGGGCTATGGGATGGAGACTGCCTTGGTCAGCCTGATGGATGATCTCCAATTGGGAATTGAAGTGTGACTCTGTTGGCCCTTTTGGATCTCTTGGTGGCTTTCGATACTATCGACCATAGTATCCTTCTGGAACATCTGAGGGTGTTGGGGGTGGGAGGCACTGTTTTACAGTGGTTCAGCTCCTACTTCTTGGATAGATTCCAGATGGTGTCAACTGGAGATTGTTCCTCTTTGAAGGTTCCATACACCACGTGGGAGGAGGCAATGGTCAACCCTTCCTGTAGTCTACCAAAGACAACCAAGGGCTCTGTGGGTGCCAGGAGCAGAAATCAACTTGACGGCACACTTCACCTTTCCTTTCCTCCTCTGGTCTTAGTCCAACACTCTAACCACTACACCATACTGGCACCACACTGGCTTTTGCATTGCAACCATTAGTTAAGTAACATATCCCTGGGATCTAACCTAATCAGTAAATGGTCTAATAATTCTTGGATCCAGAGGTGTATCTAGGGAAAATAGCGCCTAGGGCAAGCACTGAAATTGCGCCCCCTGTCCAAACATCTGACACCCATCTTTCAGATAACTTTACCATAATATCAAGCTCGTTAATCTTTTAATCTTTCAAAAACTATTTAGCAGTGGATGTAGCCAGACCAAAAAATGCTGGGAAACGCCAACTCCCAGTAGTTTTCCGTCTTGGGTTCTGCTGTAGGTTTGGCTTTAAGTTCAGCCACAGGGAAGTGAAGACCAGCTCTCACTGTGCAGTGCAAAGTTTAGGAGCAGCTGAGGCTGCATTCAGGAAGAATGACTCAGCAGAGATTTGACGATGGCAATGTGACAGTTTCAGACTAAAATATTGATAGGAGATTTTACTGCGAGAAATGGCTGAGGCCACGTTTTACGATTCACCCATTTGCATCTATGTATTACCAGCATCAACCCACCTTACTAAGAAAGCAAGTTGTAGAATGGTTGTGTTTAAACAAATCATTGATTGATTGATTGATTGAGTGCCATCAAGTCGGTGTCAACCCTAAGAGACCACATAGATTGATGCTCTCCAGGATGATCAATCAATCAATCAATTCCTTTATTATGATCACAGACCAGCACATTCACAAACAGAAGTCCAACAAAAACCGACATAACCTACAGATTTGTAATACAGTTTAAGCACATACTTAAGCATACAGATCAGTTAACAACGTTTCTTAACAAACTCCTGGTGGATTTTACTGGCTATCAAACAGAACTTAGCCACATTATAGGATCTCAGGTCATTCTGGTCATTTAAAAGATAATCAAGATAAAATGAGTCGGGACAACCTGGATGGCAATTAATAACAGGGGATATATGTATACGCCGTACATCTTGGTAAAATTGGCAATGAAGGAGCACATGAGCTGTTGTTTCAATATCGCCTGATTTGCAGAGACAAGTATGTTCTTTGTAGGGGATTTTTTGGTATCTCCCTTCCAGGACTGCTAATTGCAAGGCACTGCATTGTGCCTGTGTCAAAGCTCTGTGGTATTTTGGCACGATTATCTGGTTCAGGTATCTGGCAGGGTTGAAACTCAGAACTTGGTTGCCCAAATGCACACCAACAGGAATTGTGCCCTGATCAATTTGATACTCCATCTCATGCATTCGTATATTCTGAGTTTGTCTGAGTTTGTCCCTGGCATTTTCATACCCCAGAGTTATTAATGCAAAAGGGGAGAAACCATAGTGGTACAGGCCTTCATCCAGCTCTTTTCCACCAGGAGTGAGAGCTGTCGTTTAACACAAGTGGAGCTAGGCCTGCAGGGTGGAAAACTAGCTTCAGCCAAAGATATCCAGGATGCTCTGTCTTCAATTTGGCCTTTAAGGTCTTTCTGTGGTGCATTCATTGCTGTCGTCATCGAGTCCACCCACCTGGCTGCTGGTCGTCCTCTTCTTCTCTTGCCTTCCACTTTCCCCAGCATTAAGGACTTCTCAAGGGAGTTGGGTCTTCGCAGAAAGTGTCCCAAGTATGACAGTTTGAGCCTGGCCATTTGTGCCTCGAGTGAAAATTCTGGATTGATTAAACCATTCATTAGATAAAACAAATGCTATGTAAAGAAGATTAGATAGCCAAAACACGTTTCAGTTAGCAGGTGATGGCACTGGTAGTCTTTTATTATTGGAAAAACTCGAAGCAACGCTCCACTAGCAAATCAGTTCGCCAAATATTGTAAATCCTGATATCATCCCAACATGAAATACTAGTTAGTCGGTGAGGCCTGTCACTGATCGGGCAAAGTCATTTTGCGTTCAAGAAATTAAATATATATATAATAAATTAGGTCCATTCATCACAGTCCAACAAACTGCTTGCTACCAAAAGGTCAGGCCACGCCACAAATGCCAATAAACGTGTTCACATTTAATGTACCCCGTTAATCTGGTCATCAGAACTCGGCTGCTGCTTCTCTAGTTCCCCCCAATCCTGAGCACCTTCCCCTCACCCCCCCCCCGCCTTTTCAGCACTCAATCTGTCATCATCGCTGACCACAGATTGATTCAATTGCCAGGAGCCCAATACTGCACCCCACCTCCCCACCCCCCCAGCACACCTTTTAATTTTCAACGTCAGGTTTTAATTACAAGAGAGGTGCGCCTGACCCTGTCAAAGTGTATCAAAGTCTGTCTGGGGTTCGGTTGTCAGTGAAACCCCGCCGCATAAATCATGGATCCTTCTTTGTTGAAAATTAATCTATCAATGGCTCCCTTGGGATGGGACGAGGGCAGAGAACAGAAAAGTGGTCAGGAGGTTTCACAGCCAGCAGCTAGAGAGGATGCAGAGCAATCTGAGGCTTATGATCAGGGAGCATCACAGTGAGTGGGAGAAGCTGAAGGAATGCTTCAGGATACCGTCAAATGACTTACTCCATAATCTAATTAAAAACCTGTAGCACTGGTCTTGAATGTAGATTTTGTTCCAAAGTCTTCATACGATACAAATCACGATACAAATACATTCTGCAAATGTAGATTTTTCTCCCCAAGTCTTCACATGATATAAATATGCTATTGTGGGACATGGCTGAAGTTCATGGATGATCATGGATGAAGGGGCTGACCTGGTATGTATTACTGAGACCTGGTTGGGGGAGGCTAGTGGTCCAGTCTGGTCCCAGCTTCTCCCTCCAGGATATTCTGTAGAAGAGCAGGTGAGGGGATGTGGGCGGAGAGGTGGAGTGGTTGTGGTCTATAAGGATAACATCTCCCTCACCAGGGTCCCTGTTAGGATATCAGACCATATTGAAGGAGTGTACTTAAGTTTGGCAACCAGGATAGATTGGGACTTCTGTTGGTGTACCGATCGCCCCGTTGCCCAACGGAATCCCTTACTGAGCTCACAGACTTGGTCGCAGAACTTGCGTTGGAGTCTCACAGACTTTTGGTGCTGGGGGACTTCAGTGTTCATTTCGCGACCAATTTGTCTAGAGCAGCTCAAGAGTTCATAGCGGCCGTAACGACCATGGGTCTATCCCAAGTGGTCTCTGGATCGACGCATATTGCAGGTCACATGCTTGATTTGGTCTTTTACCATGATCAGGGTGGTATTCCGTGGGTGGGGACTCCTGTGATTTCCCCATTGTCATGGACGGGCCTAGCAAGGTTAAAGTGGGCCCAGAGACAATATTTTAAAATGGGTCCCGCCCTCACTGAAGCTCAGCTCATGAAGTAAAGAAATCTTAAATGAGGCTGAATAGTGGTCACAAAAAGCCTATCTATATATCTCCTATGTGCCACAATAGAACACCATCCTAAATTATCTTTTAAAACGTTTTGAAAATTGTGGACAATGCAAGTCATTTAATGGTACTGGTAATGTCTGAACCTAACCATTGATTAGTAGTAACTTCAAGAGTTAGAGTTGATTTAACCCACCCATGTTGGACATCACAGATGGCAGGGGATGTGCAGATAATGGTAGGTTAAATCAAATCAAAATTGAAATTTAAGGTTCAGATTGGTGGACAGCTCAGCAACCTGAGACTGATGGGTTGTGAGGACATGGGAGGGGGGGACCTGCACTGGGAGCACTTGTTTGCTAGGAACCAGCAGCTGGTGGAACCCGACTTGCTGCCGTTATGTCTGAACCTGCCCAATATATCATGTGGTAGTGAGTTCCATCAGCTAAATTTCCTCTGGCATTTCTCTGATAATTGCCTGCACTGAGCAGGAAGTTGTAATAAAAGACCTCCAAGGCCTTTCCAACAATAAAATTCTATGATGTGAAGTATTTTGATCCTGCCCTGCTGCAAACTGATGGCATGAAGTACTCGGAAGAGAAAAGGAAGATTTCTCTCCACCTCATTACTTAATTTCATGACGCCTCCATCATGCCCCTTTGTTCTCATTGTATTCCAGCAAACACCTGAGCACATTTCCCAGCACACCTCCTCTGGATGGGTCTGAGCCGAATTTCCCCTTTCCCCTTTTATTTCTGTACAGTGCCTGTTTGTCTCGGCCGGCTGTCCCTGGCCGAACTCCTGCTGCACCGGAGAATTCTTTGATCACGCAAAGATTTTCGATGCTTGTGGATTAAAAACTCTCACCTCATCAAACACAACCCCGAAAAAGGAAGAGCTCCATGAAGCAAGATGAAAAGGCTGGTGTGTGCTCCCTCCCCTTAGCAGAGTGTCAGGATTGATTCTTATATAGCCGTTTTCCACTGGCCCAGCCCTGCCCGCTTTTGAGTGCGACGGGAAATTGCCCTTAGAGGAGGGAAAGCATTTCTCACTGTTCAAAAAAGTTTTTAAAATGTTTTGTATTGTATTTTGTAATTTTTTTTTGTTTTGTATTGTGATTTGTTTGTTGTGTTTAATGTATTTTTATTGGATTTTTTTTTGTATTTTTGAATTTTATTGGACGTATTATGTATTTTTATTGGATTTTTTTTTTTAAGTTGTGTTGTGAGCCGTCCAGAGAACAATTTGTTATGGGATGGCTAACGAATAGTTTGTTGTTGTTATTATTGGTGGCTGTAGCACAGCCCACCACCTTAAGTCGTGCAGCAGGAAAATGCTTGAATAACAAGCAGAGGGTTGCCGGTTCGAATCCCCCCTGGTACTATATTACGCAGCAGCAATATAGGAAGATGCTGAAAGGCCTCATCTCATACTGGATGGGAGGAGGCAATGGTCAGCCCCTCTTGTATTCTCCCAAAGACAACCACAGGGCTCGTGGTGTGTAATTTCAAATTCAGAAGTGAAGGCACCCTCCATGACAGACACCCCCCCCCAGCCACACCCCATAGCCACGCCCACCCAACAGCCACAGCCAATAGCAACGCCCACCCCAACAGATAGATGCAATAATTATCCAACTGGGGGGTTGGATAATTATTTTTTTAAAAAAGTTTAAAGTTTAAAAAAAACAATTAGGGGCGATACCTCTCTCGAAACGGCTTGAGTGGAAATGCAGCTGTGACGTGTTCAAAGCAGGACAAAAGAGAGGACACTGCATGTGCAGAGCTGGCTTCTGCACAAGGCTCCGACGGAGGAGGCCCCGTTAATCTGAAAGGAGGCTCAGAAGAAAAGATCAGACCGCAGTGGGTGGCGGCTGCCTCTATTTTTACATTGAACTTCTGGGAGCCGTACACAAGGACATGCGTTGCCTCCGAAAGCGTCCCTCTGGCTCTCACCTCTTGACTTGGAGACATTTAAAAGAAAGGCAACCTATTCTTTCCCCCAGCTGTAGTTCCCTTTCAGTCCCCGGCAACGGCCAGGCTTCATTTACGAGCCCTGTAAGCAAAGTTCTTCCCGATGCTGTTGTGAAGCGGGCATTCCAGGAAAATGCCCCTGTCCCCCTTGCCTGGATGAAACAAGCAGCTTCCACAAACAAGGAGAAGGGGCAGGAGCAAAGCCAGAGTGTGAGAATCCAGGAAACTGCCTCCTCCTGCTCACTGGGCAAAGAGGCACCTCAGAAACGTGGCGATTCTCTTTATTGAGCAGGGGGAGAGTAACTGGCCCTCTCCACCCCCAGCACAGGACCTCCAGTGACTGTTGAGATGCTGGTGTATATCTTATGGGGTTCCCCCCCCCAAGATTGTGAGCCTTTTGGGGACAGGGATCCATCTTATTTATTTATTAATTCTCTGTGTAAACCACTCTGAGCCATTTTTGGAAGGTATAGAAATAGAATAAAATCTATTTATTTATTTACATTTTATAACCCGCTCTTCCTCTTCTGTAGTGGTGTACTACATACTTAAGTTTCTCCTCACAACAACCCTGTGAAGTAGGTGAGGCTGAGAGAGAAGTGACTGGCCCAGAGTCACCCAGCAAGTCTCAGGGCTGGATGGGGATTTGAACTCGGGTCTCCCCGGTCCTAGTCCAGCACTCTAACCGCTACACCATGCAAACACAGTCTTGGTCCATCTAACTCAGGATTGACTACACCAGGGCTGTTCAGCTTCAATGCTCCAGCTGCTTTTGGACTAAAGGTAAAGTGTGCCATCGGGTCAATGTCGACTCCTGGTGCCCACAGAGCCCTGTGATTTTTCTTTGGTAGGAGGGGTTGACCATTGCCTCCTCCCTCACAGTATGAGATGACACCTTTCAGCATCTTCTGATATCAGACTACAACTCCCATAATCCCCGGACACAATATAGCCAATAGTCACAGATTATGGGAGTCGTCGGCCAACATCTGCAGGAGGGCCAAAGCTGAGCAGCCCTGTTCTACACTGACTGGCAGCGGCACTCTTCAGTTTCAGGTAGGAGTCATCACCAGCCCTACCTGGTGATGTTGCTAGGGTTTGAACCTGGGACCTTCCATATGCAAGTCCTGCAGTGGACTAGTATCAGGACATCCTAAAACGAACAACGGGAAATGCCCACTGAAATGCCCTGGTTCCTTCCAAATGGCCATGGAATGGACCAGTGCGATTCAGTGGGCATTCCCTGCCATTCATCTTAGTACATTCCCTAGAGCCTACCTGATCAGATGCAGGGTGTCAGCCTAGTAGACTAGGAACACAGGAAGCTGCCAAATACAGAGTCAGACCCTGGGTCCATCTAGCTCAGGACTGTCTACACCAGTGGTTCCCAACCTGAGTTCCTCCAGATCTTGCTGAACAACAACTCCCAGCATCCCCCGCAGTTGTGATGATGGGAGTTGTAGTTCAGCCAGATCTAGAGGAGCCCAGGATGGGAAGCACTGGTCTACAATGATTGGCAGCAGTGCTCCAAGGTTTCAGGCAGGAGTCTTTCCCTGGGAATTCAACCTGGGACCTTCTCCATGCAAATCAGATGCTCTACCACAGATGCTTACCACCCCATCCTAAAGGAAAATGCCTCCATGGGACAGAGCAGTCGTCCCTCCCTTCACTTACTCCGCCACCTCCATAGGTGGGTTGAAACACAATTGTGCGGTTAATGTGGCCTGATTTACCTTTAACGGATTAAATTGATTAAGGGCCAGACGATTAGTCAATGGGGGAAAAAATTAACTGGTTGACAGTCTTAATAGTTATTTAAATGTTTTATTGTGACCCCTCCGTAGCAGTTCTTGCACGCTTAATGTTATTAATGCCGAGTGCAGACTTTAATCATTATGACACACACTTAAAAGAAATGGGCTAAGGCGTAGTAACGCATGAATCATACTCGTGTGTGTGTGTGCAATTTGGTTGATTACTCCCGTTCTACAGAATAAGCATGTCTGTTTTCGTCATCCATAATGAGCTGTGAGATTTCAGCATGAAGATGAATAGGAAATCCGTTCAGGAACATTAAGATGATGACATGAGAAGAGCGCGCCCGGTGGGAACTGAGAATCCCCAAATAAGCGTCTGAGGCCAAGATGGGTTTCTGAGAGAGCTGGGACTAAACCATGGCAAAGAAAATCAGGTGCATGTCCAACAGTATCTGGTCCAAATCTTGCATTATTTATGTATTTATTATTAATTTCTTCATCATCATCATCATCATCATCATCATCAATATATTTAATTCCCTAAGGCACATCATCATCATCATCATCATCTATATATTTAATTCTCTAAGGCATACCTGTGGCTAATCCCGTGTGTGGCAGCTCTCGTGAGCAAAAGCACCTGGTTGTGCAGTGGGGATTCCATATGCAGATAGGGAAGAGCAGCCTGTGATGGTTAAGATCAGTTGGAATGCAGCTGTTACAGGTTGGAAGATGTTCTTGATTGTAGAGGAATATGTGGAGGAGAGGAGTGTGTGTGTGTGTGTGTGTGTGTGTGTGTGTGTGTGTGTGGATAGATAGATAGATAGATAGATAGATAGATAGATAGATAGGATAGTGGGCAGGGGTCTGCAAAGAGAGGGGTCGTGACGGAGGAAAGAGCCCCTTCAGGAGAAGGAGGCTGCTGTTGTGTGAATTAGATGAGGAAACAAGATGGGGGGGGGAGACAGGGGAAGATAGAGTGGAGGAGCGATAAAGAGAGAAAAAGAAGGGAGGGGAATAGAGAAAGAAGGAAGGAAGGGCGAGGGATGGGCCCGAGCCTGTCAGCAGCCTGAGGGGAATGAGTGGTCATGCCGGCAGCAGCAGGAAGGTGTTGTAAATCTGTTAGCTCGGCTAACCCAACAGGATTTACAACCCCCTTCAGTACTTCCCCTGTGAGTTAACAGAAAGTAGCAGCAAAGCTACACGAAGAAAAAATAAAAGACTAACAAAGAAAACAGTAAACAAATAAAGTCCCCTGAACTGAGCTAGGTACCCCCCTCTAACAATAACTGAGTAATAACTGAAAAGAAAACACAGAGCAAGGAATGAAAAAAGAACAAAGGAGACCTGACCAGGAATTAACGGAACAAAGCAGGAAAGCACAAACAAGGGCAAACTGGAACTCGGAAAAGTTGGGAATTCAAAATAGCACATGATCTGCGGTCAGCGAAAGTTGCTAACAGCATCTGAGCAGTTGACAGACTGCTAAATATATATAGCTCAAGAGAACCAGCAGCCAATCAGGTTTCCCTGAGTCAGCACTTCTGCTTCCTCTCTTGTGATCTGCGCCTGCGTGACTCCCACTGAGCTTTCCTCTTGAGACGTCTTCTCAAGACAGGTGAAATCCCAGCCTCCTCCTCCTAAGGAATCATGTCTGGCAGCTGTTCCGAATCCTCAGCTCCAGAAACTGGTCTCCCTTCCAAGTCCTGTTGCTGTGCTTCTGAGCCTTCACTGGCAGTTGAATCCTCCCGTTTCTGCTCTGACTCTTCTGAGTCAGAAGTCTGAGCCATGACAGAAGGGCCCAGTCAACCACAGCTGCTGTTTGGGCCATTGGTGGAGGGAGGTGGGCAGGCAAGGGATGAGCCCGAGTCTGTCAGCGGCCTGAGGGGAATGAGTGGCCATGGCAGTGGTGGCAGCGAGGAAGAGCCCGGTCAACTGCTATCAATGGCTATTAGTCTGGTGGCTGTGGACCATCTCCAGCCTCAGCGGTAAGGTGCCTCTCAATACCCGTTGCAGGGGAGCAACAGCAGGAGAGAGGGCATGCCCTCCCCTCTTGCCTGTGGGCTTCTTGGAGGCATCTGGTGGGCTACTGTGTGAAATAGGATGCTGGACTAGATGGGCTTTCTTGGGCCTGACCCCGCAGGGCTGCTCTTATGTTCTTAGGCAGCCTCTGCACAGAGCTAAAATGGAGTATTTGGCTTCGGCTGACGCCTTGCACAGGGCGAATTCCTCTAGGAGCCTCATGAAGGGTTAATGGGCCTGGTTCCTGGGCTGTGCAATGATGGAATACTGTCCTGGTCCTTCATCAGGACTAGCAGCCATCACCACATTGTACAACAGTAAACTGTGTCGGTTCTGTGCATTGTGTGAAGAACTCCACTCTCCTGACACCATTCCCAGTTTTAGAAACCTCTGTCATGTTCCCCTTTTACTTTTTTCGAGACTAAATGCATGCAATTACTCCAGAGCAGAAGGTGAAGAGTTGTTAAATCAGCCACAGGAGATTTAAACGAAGCCTGTGAGTTATAGTTCCTTCGTTCAGCTTTAAATTGCTTTACCTGCTAAGGTTTTTGTTCCTTCCACCAAAATACATTTCTCTATGGCAAGATATTGAATATATATATTTTTTCTGCCACATTTGGGAAAAGAAAAAACAAACACCTTTTTAATACCCAGCAGCAAAGCGTGTGTACAGCCCTTTTATTCACATCACACTTATTTAACAAGAAGTATTTGCAGTGCTTCTGATAACTTGGGGTAGGCTTTATTGATTTCTTCTCCAAGGTGATGTGCATAAAACTATAGCAATCATTTTAAAAAAGAGACTTACACAGCTATTTTTCTTTGCTCAAATTGCAGGCGAGCGATCAGTTTGTATTCTGTAGACAAAGTTGCACAGACTAAAGAGCCAGGGCAGATGCAGAGTTTGTAGGACAAGATGAAATGTCACTGGTTCGTTTTGTCACCTGTCAAAGCTACGGCATTCAGCCAGAGGCTGTCAGACAACAGGCTGCAGTACCTTCTTCTGGCCAGCTGCAGTGGTGGCACCCAAGAGCAACATAGGCTTGCTTCTTTGAGAGTGAGCCCCATGCATATTGGGGCTAAGAATGTCATGCCTCTGCTCGAGGACACTGGAGAGGAGTTGGGGAAAACGTCAGACGGGGAAAACGTCAGCAACAGGTGAGGGAATTACGGAGGAGCCATCAGCTCATGAGGAGGCAGCAGGAGCCGGATTGAATCTATGACAGCTTGGGAGGGTGGAGTGTTGATTCAGTGCATGTGGCTGTGGACTATAAATCAGGCAGCCTGTGCCTTGAACAACTGCTGGAAACAACATGTCAAATCGGCTTGAGCTTCTGTTGGAGAGATTGTGACCTTGGAATGTGGGCTTCTCACTCCTGTATCCCTGGTGAGACTGTTAAACCTGCCTATTTAGCAATAAAACTGAAACCTGAGCTACTGGCTATTGTATCATATATCTCTGGCCAGGGTCTTCCGTCGAGTGAGCTCATGACAAAGCAGGCCTTGCAAAAAATTCTTGAAAATGGTGTCAAGAGCCACAGAGAGGCTTTTCCAAATGAGGCAGGTGATGCTAGGACCGGTCATCATCATCATCATCATCATCATCATCATCATCATCATCATCAAAAATATTGATATCCCACTCCTCCAGTACAATACTGCTCGGGGTAACACACAACAATATAAGTATTATAAAGTTTAAAACAACAAAACAAATAAAACAAAGCATAAAATACAATCAACTAATACTAACTCAATTAAAAACAAGTGAATTTTAAAAATAAAATAAAACTTCCATCAGTGTATCATTAAAATGTTTTAAAAGCCTTTCTAAACAGATGGGTTTTGAGACCTTTTACAAAAACCCGGAGCGTGGCAAGGTCCTTCTGGGAGAGCATCCCAGAGCTGAGGGGTCACAACTGAGAAAGCCCTGCCTCTTTTCCTCACCAACTGAATCTCAGTCATCGGTGGGGCTGTGTGCAAGACTCAAGATGATGAGCGAAAGACCCGGGCAGAAGCATATGGGCAAATGAGGCTCAACAGATACCGCAGCCCCAAGCCGCGTAAGGGCTTTAAAGGTCGGGACCAGCACTTTGAAGCAAAATGGCAACCGTGGAGCTGCCACAGGATGGGTGTGGCACTCATGAAGTGACTTGTGTCCACCAGACACTTCCTGTGAAACACACCACTTAACTAATATAGGCAGATAAAACACCCTCCCTCTAAAAGAGGCAGTATTCCAACTGTAGTGCACACCTCCTGGCTTGAGCAGTTGTTTTTTTAATACTCCCCACAGAAAGAAAGGGCTGCTGGTGCTGGTTAGGGGTATGCATAGAACGGGTTGGGCTGGCTTGGTTTGAATCCGAACTGGATTCGAACCGGCCCAGTCCGATTCGATATCTGCCTGAACCAGGTCCGGTCCAACCATCGAACCGGACTGAACTGGTTCGAACCGGTTCGGGGATATACTTGTAAAGGGGAATCCGGTTAGCTGTTGGTGTTGTTTTGCTTTTGAGAGTTGATGAAAGAAAAGAAAAGAAAAGGGGGGAGAGAGAGAGAGAGAGAGGCAAACCTCAACACAGTCTGTTGCCTTCATATTAATAAGCATCAAAAGAATATTTTTGTTTCCTTTTGATGACACATCTTTATAAAAACAATCCAACAGGCCTTTGGAAACCCACCTCCTCCCCTGCCATTTTGGATTCAAACAGCACAATGAAAAACCCTCAGACCTCCCCACAAAGCAATTATCTGCATCTGAAACCAACCAGCATGAAGCAATGGAGGAATGGCAAACAATTCCATCCCTTCAATGCAAGGCAATGGATTAGGCTTCGAGCCTGCACCAGGCTGCTTGCAGTGACCAAATGCGCTTTCTCCATGCAAATGGCTGAAATAAATCATTCCTTCTTTCCCCCCTTTTCATTTCCTTTTAAAGAGTTATTTGTTCTGAAGGATAACAAGTGAATGCTGAAGAGAGGGAGCCGGTCCTATTTAACTAAGTCCACATTAGCAGGGGGGAATTTTAAGCAGCTCCAAGAGGAAATTACATTTAACCTGGATCAAGGGTGGGGGAGAAAGGGGCCACCCCCACTAATACGAATACGACGGATGAGCAGATACTGCCGTTCAACAAAAGTTTCCAAAAGTGTGAATGAATTACATAGAATGAATGAATGGATGGATGGATTATTATTATTATTCTATAACAATATGGATATGAATATGGCTCCTTGTCCTCAAAGGGCTCACAAAGAAACATCAGAAACAAAGGGCTCTAAAAAGAAACATCAGATAGACACCAGCGAGCCACTGGAGGGATGCTGTGCTGGGGATGGATAGGGCCAGTTGCTCCCCCTCACTGCAAAATAAAGAGAATCACCACTTTTAAAAGGCGCCTCTTTGCTCAGTTAGCAGGGGGCCTAAGCCTGAGAAACAGCGTAAAACAGGAGTGCCAACCAGATGTTGCTCAACTACAACTCCCAACATCCCACGCCACAAATTTATTGCTCCCTAGGCAAGTCACTTCCTCGCTGCACCACTGGGTGGCTAGCCCTCACTATAATGAATGGCCCCACAGTACCCGACCCCTCCCCAGCATATCTTAGGGGTCAATGATGATGACACCATTATCGGTCTGTAGCACTATTTCCACATCCCCTGTGGGTCCACTCCTTGGTCGCCTGAGTGGTCCCTCTACGGGACTATAGAGCTTTTTTACTGGCTGGGGCGGGCAAGCAAGGAGCAGCTGTTGTCCCTTCCCGGTCACTACAACTCCCATCACCCCCTGTGGTGCTATATTGCAGTGGATGATGGGAGTTGTGGTCCAAGAGCGGGAGAGTCTCGCTGGCCGCCCCTGCTTCACTCCTTTCCCCCACTCCGCCCTCCCCCCGTCAGGGCTCGAGACCTTTCTTTGTTCCAGCAGCCAAAGCATGGAGGAGCCAGGTGTTGAATGGTTTATTGGAAAATCTGAAATTTAGATTGTATTCTCCTTGGGGAAGCAAGGGAGCAGTCTGTCTCTTGCTTATGAAACCCTGAAAAGTTTATCTTTTCAGGTCGCGATTAGTATGTGTATATGAATCTGTTTCACCCCACCATACAAATGGAAAGGGTTTCTGAGTTCAAATTAGCCCATCAATCTCTCAACCTTCGAATTAGCTTTAAATAGTCCTGCCTGTAAACTTAATCAATACAACTGTGGGGATAGAAAATAAATAAATCTCTGTGTATATATTTGCACCTACTAAAATATTAACAAACGCCTGTTTTCAGGGATTTAAAAACACACACACACACACACACCCTTGTATCTTGCTAAAATTACCTGGCGATGTTATCAGAATTCCACAACGGTTGGAATCCATCCGACCTACTAATCACCCCTGCTAACTGAGCGAAGAGGCAGAAAAACTTTTCCACAGAGAGAAGAACTTTTTCACACAATGCATAATTCCCTGCCACAAAATGTGGCGACAGCCACCAGCCTGGATGGCTTTAAGAAGGGCTTAGACAAATTCATGGAGGACAAGTGGCTACTAGTCCGAGAGCTATAGGCCACTTCCAGCCGAGGAGGCAAGATGCCTCCAAATACCAGTTGCAGGGGAGCAGCAGCAGGAGAGAGGGCATGCTCTCGCCTCTTGCCTGTGGGCTTCTCGGAGGCATCTGGTGGGCCACTGTGGGAAACAGGATGCTGGACTAGATGGGCTTTCTTGGGCCTGATCCAGCAGGGCTGTTCTTATGTTCTGAACCGTCCCTATCTTCATGAACCCTGCCGCCTATTAAGATCATTGGGGGAGGTCTAGTGACGACCCAAAACTGGGCCTTCGCTAGGGTGGCCCCAGGGCTCTGGAACATGCTTCCAAATGAAATCAGAACCTTCCCATCTCTGGCTGATTTTAAGCAACTTTTGAAAATGCAGTTATTTTATCAGGCTTTTAGTTTGTAATGTTTTGAAGTGTTATGAATGGTTAGGAACATAGGAAGCTGCCATATACTGAGTCAGACCACTGGTCCATCTCGCTCAGTATTGTCTTCACAGACTGGCAGCAGCGGCTTCTCCAAGGTTGCAGGCAGGCTTCTCTCTCAGCCCTATCTCAGAGATGCTGCCAGGGAGGGAACTCGGAACCTAGATGCTCTTCCCAGAGCGGCTCCATCCCCCGAGGGGAATATCTTCCAGTGCTCACACATGTGGTCTCCCATTCAAATGAAACCAGGGCAGACCCCGCTTAGCTAAGGGGACAAGTCGTGCGGGCTACCACAAGACCAGCTCTCCTCTTTTTATTTTAATCCGTTTCATACGTTATTTTAATCCATTTTATATGATTGAAGGTTTCAATGGTAAACCGCCCAGAGGTTTTATATAGGACAGTATAGAAACGCGATAAATAAAATAAGTATCTAATCCCAGCGCAGTCTTTCTCCAATGACAGTGACCCATCTTTTCCTTTGTATTGTTTCTCTATGGAAACCGCTTTCAGCGCTTTTTGTTGTTGTTGCAAATTGGTATATAAACAACAGTAATGGGGATAGAGATAAAATCCTTTTGCTCTCCCACTTTGGATACCTCCATCCAGAGCCCTGGGACAACCTGTGAAGATGGACCTCTGCCCGCCAACCTTCTTCTTCAGGGAGGCCAAGGGCTAGCTGTCACCCACCACTCCCAGGGGCCGAAGGAAGTCCGTCCCGCTTGGTCCATCTAGGCCCCGCTTTCATCCTCAGTGAGAGCCATGTGCTGTGCTTTGGGTCACTGGGGTCCCCCGTCACACCTCTCCAGCGATTGGGTAGGGAGGGCAGAAGGCGAGTCGTCTCCTTCATCTCCTCGCCAGCTTCTTCCAGACATAGAGCTCACTACTCCTGCTTCTCACTGGGAGCCAGGACCGTCATCTGGGCCACGTCGGTTCTTGTAGGCAGAGGCAGAGATGTGCATGAACCTGTCTACATTTAATTTTATTTTAATTTGTATTGCTTTTCTTGCAAACCACCCAGAAATGCCAGTTTTGGGCAGTATATAAATAGGTTTAATAATAAATACATAAATAAAGATGGTGAATAATAATAATAACAACACACCTGTCTGTGTAAACAATAATAACAACAACAATATTGACTGGTTTGCTTTATCCAGACATCGAGTCCTTCCCAAGGACCTGGGGTGGCTGAATTTTATCATCAATATTGTTGCTGTTATTATTATAGATATTCTGTGATGATCTCTATAATATTAACAGCAACAACATGGGCAATAAAATTCAGCCATCCCAGGTCCTTGGGAAGGACTCGATGTCTGGATAAAGCAAACCAGTCAATAATATCTGTCTGACTGTGTAAACAAAAATAATAATAATATTTTTTTAAATATACAGATGAACAGCAATACAAGCACGGTCAGTTGGGCTGCTCTTTCAGTTCGCGTCCGTGGGGCACATCTGCTCTGGGTCAGCCCTCGACTCGGCTTCGTGTCTTTAAAGGGAGGGAGGAAAAACCCAAAAGGGCACCAGCGACACAAGCAGAAACCTCAAGGCCTTTGGTTAGAAAATTAAAAGTTGTTTGCTGTGGCTTGATGGCTTAATCAGCCGATCAATATTGTTCACAGGGCAGTCGAGGAAGGAGCTGCAGGCCATGATGAAAAATGTATGAGGGGACGAAGGAGACCTGGGAACGGAAAATTAAAAAGCCAGCCTGCTACATTTGTCCAATATCAGCAGAGAAATGAGAAGGGTTTGGGGTTTCAGCACATGAACCCCCGTATCCATGAAGGAGGAAGGAGCTGCAGTCTGTATGGCCTCCTTGCCCAGGGTCCCCAGGTCGAGAACAGCAGTTGATATTGATTAAGTGGCTTCCCTGAAGATAGAATTTGAAACATCTGCAAGGTCTATGAAGCAAGGAGAAGGCGGCTGTTCATTCAAAGGGAAGCTCCCGAAGAAACATTTCAGGCACAGTGAAGACAGTCAACTGGGCAGAGGAGACAGGAACGGCTGCAGTATATGTGCACCAAAGCAGTTTCTTCATCAGTGATGTGGTCGCAAATTCAGAAGCGCAGGCCCGGAAGAATGACAGACCCTATAGCCACACCCTCCGTTACACCCACACCCCATGGCCACGCCCATCCCAACAGCCACACCCCTCACTTAGATAAATTATATAGATATATACACACACACTCCACAGATATTTATACACACACACACACACACACACACACACACACACACACACACACACACAATATATGAAACCCCAGTATGGGGTCTCCCCCCTGTTTCAAGAAGTTAATGATCATATCAGTGATCAGTTCCAGGGAATGTAGGAATATAGGAAGAGTTAGAGACCTGAACTCTGTACTAGGTGTGGCTAGCATTCGCCGGATAGCTATCTAATTTGTACACTGCCCCAAACTTCCGTCTCTGGGTGGTTTAAAAGCAAATTAAAAAGAGACATGATTTAAAACGATTTAAAGCCACAAGTCTAGTTAAAAAGCTTGGGTGTGGGGGGGAAGCGTCTTTAGAGACTTTTAAAAAGTTGTCAGAGATGGGGAGGCTCTTATTTCAGCGGTCTGGGGGTGGCAACAGAGAAGATCCATCCCAGACGGGCTGGTGGCAACTGCAGATGAACCTCTCCAGATGACCTTAACAGGAGGTGGGCCTCATGGCGAAGACGATGTTCTCTTATACGCCCAGGGCCTAAGCAAATTAGTGAGGGTATGGGACAAAATCCATAAGAACATAAGAACAGCCCTGCTGGATCAGGCCCAAGGCAGCCCATCTAGTACAGCACCCTGTTTCGCACAGTGGCCCACCAGATGCCTCTAGAAGCCACAGGCAGGAGTTGAGGGCATGTCCTCTCTCCTGCTGTTGTTCCCCTGCTACTGGTACTCAGAAGAATCCTGCCTTTGAGGCTAGAGGTGGCCTACAGACCTCCAACTAGTAGCTGTCAACAGACCTCTCCTCCACAAAGTTATCCAAACCCTTCTTAAAGCCATCCAGGTAGTTGGCTGTCACATCTTGTTGCAGAGAATTCCACAAGTGGATTATGTGTTGTGTGAAAAAGTACTTCCGTTTGTTGGTCCTAGATTTCCTGGCAATCAATTTCATGGGATGACCCCTGGTTCTAGGGTTATGTGAGTGGGAGAAGGATTTCTCTCTCTCCACTTTCTCCACACCATGCATGATTTTATAGACCTCTATCATGTCTCCCTGCTGTTGTCTTTTTTCTAAACTAAATAGCCCCAGGTGTTGTAGCCTTGCCTCATAATAAGAAAGGTGCTCTAGGCCCCTGATCATCTTGGTTGCTTTCTTCTGTATGTTTTCCAGTTCTACAATGTCCTTTTTAGATGTGGTGACCAATTCTGTTCATAGTACTCCAGGTGTGGCCGCACCATTGTTTTGTAGAAGGGCATTATAATATTAGCCGTTTTATTTTCAATCCCCTTCCTAATGATCCCTAGCACGGAACTGGCCTTCAAGGGCCAGCTTGGATATAAACGGGTGCTGAGCATATTTTAGTGGGTTCTGTCAGCCCCATACTTCCCCCACTCATTTACAGGCATCATTTATTCAAATGCCTTTCCAAAAAAGATCGAGGTGATGTATAATTATATAAAAGAATCCATTTTAAAATAACTTTTTTTTAAAAAGAGAGTGCCCATTGTCTGAAATTCAACCGCAATAGAATACAAATAAACTCACGGTACAGAATGTGTGGATCGATCCGAGCTCCCGAGTCTGCAGTGCATGATCCGATCCGAGACATGTTTCTCGGGAGTCACAGCCAGCTCCCAGCAGGGCATTTTATCGCAGCCTTCTTATGAAAAGTTAATCTGTATGTGTAGGCTGGCTCTTAAGACACTCTGTCATTCCTCATCACACATTTCCCTACAAGTTTAAAGCAGCACAGAGCGTTTGGAAATGTTTTCTCATGACAGTTTCAGCAACAGGAAGAACATCTGTTTCTTCCTCCAAGAGCATAGTTGTGAGTGGCTGCTGGCTGTGCTTGCTTGTGCTGGCAGGAGAGAGCTCTGCAGCTCAGCTACGCTGCTTCAGATCCGTGAAGCCCTCGCGCTTTACCCAGGGAGCAACGGCCTGTTAGGACCAAAAGGGACACTTGCTTTAGTGGCGAGAAGACAACCAGCAGAATAAATGCACCCCTGCAGAGGGGAAGGTGGAGGGCTCTAGGATTTCCTCTATTTTATGTTTCTTTTTAGATTGTGAGGCCTTTTGGGACCGACAACCATCTTTATCTAGCTACCTATCCGGCTTCGAGAACTTTTGATGAAAAGCCATATGTTAATATTTGTAGTAGGTTTGGAACAAAAAAGCAGAAATGAGCAAAAAAGTGTATTAATGTTGAATGCTCTGTTTTGAAAATAAATGTTTTGTGAAAAGGAAACACACATACACTCACACACAGACACGTATTTTTATCCATTATGTTTTGGAGAGGGAGAGGGAGAGAGAGAGTGAGAGCGTGCGAGCGCACGTGTGTGTGTGTAATATCTTCGATTACCTAGATACTAAATTTTGCATACACAATCCTGCCACTGAAATTAGCTGAATGAACTTCTTTTTACACTAAAGATATTATTTATATATCTATATCTATATCTATATCTATCTATATATATATATATCTCCCCTAACATTTCTGAAAAGATTCAGAAATTCTGAATATAACCAGCAGATTTTAATTGTTATTGTTCTGAACAGATTTTTTTTAACACTCAATCAGATCAATTAGTCAAAAATGACATCTGCCCAAGAGAAGACTCATGAGTAATTCAAAATTACTCTGATTCAAAATTACCACATACAGTAATTATTCAATAACACGCAAAATGTTTCAGACTGTTTTGAAAATTGAACTGTTTTACTTCTCTTTTGCAAGCACATTATTAAAAATTTCTCATACAGCTATACAAACTGTACCCATCTGAAGAGTTTGTGCAAAATAAAGACACACTTCCTATGCTGCATATGATTTTGCATACACAATCCTGCTGCTTAAAGGAGTGGTACGCACTACTTTTTATACAGGAATATGCTGGGTAAAAGCTGTATTTTTTAAAATAAAATACAAAATGACTTTGACCAGCCAATGACAGGCCTCACAAGAGTAATATGTTTTAAGAAAAAAACTTATATTGACCTCTAGTAGTGTGACAGACAAAACAGAAGGCATGCAATAGTTTAATATCAACTTTAATCGTTTTATATCAACTTTTATTTCTACAAAAATAGGATATGGGCTACACTAATCTGGTGGCAAAAATACCCTGTGCTGGACATCCTGTTAAAAACCATAAGGTATCCATGACAAGGGATGATGCTGGTTGATTCCAACAAATAACTTTAGTATTGAGACAGTCCGTGCTTTGAGGGATGATCACGGACAGCAACGTCATTCCACGTCTAGTCCAGGTAAGGAGGGCCAGGTGAGTATTATGGCCCAGGTTAGAATGGCACGGGAGCAAACACTTATGTACTCCTTTTTCAGCTTAAGTGAAAACTGATCTTGGGGATGGAGACAACCCAAGTGCAGATATTCAGGAAGGCGGTGCCTCTCCCATCTCCAGGACCCAGCTTTCCAGCCTGTCCCCCCTATGGACGTCCATCAAACTCCTACTGTCGACATGTATCGTGGAAGGCTTCCAGCGTCCGAAAATCCCGCCATGTAGGTGGCAGCCCATCCTGGAGAAACTTTCCGCAGCGTTGGCACGGAGCCTGGAAGAGCTTTATGTAACTTCTTAACCAGGTCTAAAGAAAAAAGGGGTGGGGAGGGGACAAAGCAAAACAAAGGTAGTGAGGAAACGGAAGACGGACTCTCCCAACGCCATCGATTCTGGTCGAGTGGAAGGGTACGGGGAATGTACCTTGGCTGGAGCCCAGAAATACAGACGTTAGCAAGGAGTCTGCAGAAAGCCACGACAAGGTCATGGTATAGCTGATCGCCACTTTACTGCTCTCTCATCCGCTCTCAACGAGCAACAGCAGAAATAGAAATTCATGCAGTGACAAGCAGAATTTTTGTCGCTGAAGGGTCACCATCGTGGACCACTAGAACTCCAGGTAAAGGTAAAGTTTGCCACCGAGTTGGTGTCGACTCCTGGCAACCTCAGAGCCCTGTGGTTGTCTTTGGCAGAATACAGGAGAGGTTTCCCATGGCCCCCTCCAGCGCAGTCTGAGATGATCTGAAGTGCCAGTGAGCTGGCGCCAGACAGAGGAGACAAAACTGATCTAGCTGGACCCAGGGACTGAGTCCGTAAAAGGCAGCGCCCTGAGATCCAAAGAGAAAAGGGGTGTGTGTGGAGAGGCTCCAACAGTCAGCAGTCAACCCAGATGGCAATGGTCAAAGATGCTTTTGCTGAATCCAGTTCTGCCTAAGATGCAAAACTGTGTGCATGTGTTTGTGTGTGAGAGGTATCTGACTGTTAGAGGAAAGGACGTAGCTGGCTGACAGAAGATGCACTAAACCCTCCTAGGCACGTCTCTTCCTTCCCAGCAGCCTTTCCTCCCGGGTGCTTTTCTCCACTGTTGGAGGGCTGGTCTTGGAGCTCCCATCCCCTGTGGGAATCCTCCAACGTGCGTGGTGCATTGTGGGATACCTGGAGGCCAGTGTTTCCTCTAACAGGGAGTTCCAGATGTTGTTGACTACAACTCCCAGCATCCCCAGCCAAAGGCCACTGCAGCTGGGGATGCTGGGAGTTGTAGTGAACAACGTTGGGGAATCCCGGTTACATGGAACAGGGCTGATCTTGTGGTAGCCAGCATGACTTGTCCCCTTAGCTAGGAAGGGTCCAACCTGATTGCATATGAATGGGAGACCAGAAGTGCGAGCACTGGAAGAGATTCCCCTGAGGGGAAGGAGCCGCTCTGGGAAGAGCATGTAGGCTCCAAGTTCCTTCCCTGGCATCTCCAAGATAGGGCTGAGAGAGATTCCTGCCTGCAACCTTGCAGAAGCCGCTGCCAGTCAGGGTAGACAATACTGAGCTAGATGGACCACGGGTCTGACTCAATGGATAGCAGCTCCCGTATGTTCCAGTATCAGAGGATGGCCAGGCAGAAAAGCACCTGAGAAAGGTAAGCAGCAGGTGGAGGGGAGGAATTTTGTGTCTTTGCTCTAACAATCAGCCCCCTGCCTGTTTTTTTTTAAATGTGATCAGAGCAGACCCAGGTTTAAAAAGATGGGCCTATCCCCACTGCTGGTTCTTAAGCTGAAAGGAGAGAGTGACAGAACAATTGTATATGTCAGCGATGAAATTGTTAATGGCCAGCTTTGTTTTCAAGCAGTCTGCTATCTGCCCTCAGGCCCTGGATGCAGCAGGAGGGGTGGAAAAGGAAAAGGAAAGCTAAGCAAGGTGCTTCAAGGCAAAGGTTTTGACCCTGAAGTAGGTCGCTCCCGTTGTCCTGTGTAAGAATCAACATTATATAACTCAATTTCAAGCTCAAGGAGATATGCAACCACAAAACTGGCACTCTCCGAGACAAGCAGATTCAGGCTGTGAAGGATGCTCATGAATCTTGTCATCTGAAGTCCTATTGAATTATGTCGATAAGAGAAAATTGTTCTCTGAAGAAGAGGTCAGCGGCATTTATTGAAACAAATCCTTCTATCTTCATCTGAGCTCTCTCTGTCTGGGGCTGTCAATAGCTTCCCACAAGAACCAAGACCTGCTCCGTGCAGAAGCTAAGATGGGGCCAGCAGAACAGTCATCAGCCAACTGTGGATGACTTTGGCTTTGCCCGTCTTTAGCCTGACATAATTTGAAATTTTCTGAACCATGGGCCTTGTGTGTGTGTGTGTTGAAAAAGGTAATGAGGTCCAATTGTGGGTCCGGAGTATCTGATGGAAGGAGAAAGAGGTTAAACAAGGAGGAAGTCCTTCGTTCTTGTCTCGATAATGAAGACTTCACTACATCCTGTCAACCAGATTGCACACCTGACAGGCGAAATGCCTTCTGTTATTGGCACTTGGGATGAACATCCTGGCTTCCTTTGTTGGAAGTTATCAGCGGCGTTTTAGTGAATCAATAACACCGACTTGCAGCTTAGGCCAAGGTGCCCACCCAGTCTCGACACATTAGTTCCCAGAGGCAGACTGCAGTGTGGGACACTCACCATGACTGCCTTCTGCTCATCAAGGACGTATCTACAGCATCTGGAAATACCTGAAAGATGATCACATAAGGAGGAAGCCAAGACTGTTCTCTGCTTCCTCAGGAAGCAGGACTAGATCTAATGCAGGGATTCTCAATGTTGGGACCCCGGATATTATTGGACTTCAACTCCCATAATCACCAACCAAAGGTCACTGGGCCTGGGGATTATGGGAGTTGAAGTCCAATAACATCTGGGGACACAACGTTGAGAATCCCTGATCTAATGGACTTGTTATAGAAGGGCAGATTTCGGTTGAACATCAGGAGAAACTCCTTCGTGGTAAGAGCGGTTCAACTATGGAATCAACTCCTCTTCTTATCTAGATCAGGGTTTCTCAACGTTGGGTCCCCAGAAGTTATTGGACTTCAACTCCCATAATCCCCAGTCCTAATGGCCTTTGCTTGGGGATTATGGGAGTTGAAGTCCAGTTACATCTGGGGACCCACACATTGAGAATCCCTGATCTAGAGGTCTTCAAGCAGAGATGGGACATAAATAAGTCATTGATGAGCAGAAGCCCCAACTCCATCTGCCAGGGATGGCCAAGTTCTGGATTTTCTGCACGGAGCAGAGGGTGGAAGTACATTCATTCATTCATTCATTCATTCATTCGATTTCTATACCGCCCTTCCAAAAATGGCTCAGGGCGGTTCACACAGAGAAACAACAACAACAACAAAAAGATAATCACATGGCCTTCAAGGTCCCCTCCAACGCCAGGATCCTCTCAATGCTCCGTGGGGGGCTGCAAGGAACGGGTCTCTCTCTCTCTCTCTCTCTCTCTCTCTCTCTCTCTCTCTCTCTCTCTCTCTCTCTCTGTGCATTGGGCCCAACTACAGTTTATTGTTCAATCGGCAGTGATGCTGGTGCTTGACTCACCAGCACTCTTTCAGCCCAATCTGCAGTGCTCCAGGAAAGTAAACTGCTGTAGTTCTCATCAATAAGCCCTTATTGCTCCCTGTCCAGGCTTTGCAAGTCCCCTCACTGATCTCCTGGTGTGGGGCGCAGAGTTGTCAAATTCCCTGTTTCGGGGCGGCGGGGGGGAGATCAGGGAACATGCTCATACAGAATCACGCGTCAATCAAAACTGCTCCGTAAAGAGAGATCCAACCCCATCAAACCCCTTGCTGTGTTTGGCCAGTCGGTGGAGTTGGATGCAAACTTACCATGAAGGACCTGACCACCACGTCTGGCATCTGAGGCAACTGGTAATGGAGAAGGGCAGTAGTAGCATGATCTGTTACCTGAAGGGGAGAGAGAGGGAAGCACGTGTTAATTAATGCAGGACTCCAAAGCATCATTGATGTGGCAAACTGTGACTTTTTAAAGTATGGAGAAAATACACTGAAGTACAATATGGACGGAGGAACATAGGAAGCTGCCATTTACTGAGTCAGACCCTTTGTCTATCTAACTCAGTATTGTCTACCCAGACTGGCAGCGGCTTCTCCAAGGTTGCAGGCAGGAGTCTCTCTCAGCCCTATTTTGGAGATGCTGCCAGGGAGGGAACTTGGAACCTTCTGCTTTTCTCAGAGTGGCTCCATCCCCTGCTGAGGGGAATATCTTGCAGTGCTCACACTTCTAGTCTCCCATTCATATGCAGCCAGGGTGGAGCCTGCTTAGCTAAGGGGACAAGTCATGCTTGCTGCCACCAGACCTCCAGCACTCTTCCCTCTAACAGGGATTCCCAGATATTGTTGATTACAACTCCCAGCATCCCCAGCTGCAGTGGCCTTTGGCTGGGGATTCTGGGAGTTGTAGTCAACAACAAGAAGCCAGCATGGTGTAGCGGTTAGAGTGCTGGACTAGGACCGGGGAGTTCCCTGCCTGGCAGAATCTCCAAAATAGAGCTGAGAGAGAAACTCCTGCCTGCAACCTCAGAGAGGCTGCTGCCGATCTGTGAAGACAATCCTGAGCTAGATGGACCGAGGGTTTGACTCAATATAAGGCAGCTTCCCGTCACCTTAAGTGGCGCAGCAGGGCAATACTTGACTAACAAGCAGAAGGTTGCCGGTTTGAATCCCCGCTGGTGCTATATCGGGCAGCAGCGATATAGGAAGATGCTAAAAGGCATCATCTCATACTGCGCGGGAGGAGGCGATGGTCAATCCCTCCTGTATTCTACCAAAGAAAACCACAGGGCTCTGTGGACGCCAGGAGTCGAAATTGACTTGACGGCACACTTTACCTTTACCTATGTTCCTATCTTTCTCAAGCAAAGATACATGTAAGCAAAATAGGCACGTAGGCTCCCTGGCCAAACTGAATGTCAAAAGCAGAACCCTGAATTGAACCCAGAAACAAATGGGCAGTCAAGAGAATCTGGTAAAGGATCGCACGAATATAATCTGATCTGCTGGCCCAGACAAAGCCCTGATGACTGCATTCTGGGCCGACGGAACCTCCTGGACCAGGGCTGCATAACTTTGACCCTCCAGATGTTTTTGACTCCCATAATCCCCAGCCACAGTCCGAGGTTACAGCTGTTGAAGTCCAACATCTGTAGGAGAGCCAAAGTTGTTCAGCCCTGTTCTAGGCATTATAAATATCCATCCTGGAAGTGACCAGAGCATGGATGACTGTAGCCAGCTCTGTAGGAATGGCACAACTCCCAGATGAAGTTCCCCAAAGGCACCCCTGCCACCAGCTGGGCACCCAGCAACGGGGCTGTATCCAGAAGCACCCCCTAAGTCTGAGCCTGCAGTTCCAGGGGGAGTGCAACGCCATTTAGGAAAGATGAACGTCTCTGCCTGGGTCCATCAGTCAACAGTACTTCCATCTTGTCTAGACTGCGTTTCAGTTTGTTCACCTTCATCCACTCCAAAACTGCCTCCCCAAGAGGAGACAATGGAAATGGCACTGACATATGGATGACACCCAAACCTCCAGATGACCTCACCCAGGGGTTTCATGCAAATGTTGATAGGCATGGAGGACAAAATGGAAACTTGGGGCACTCTGTGAGGCACTCAAAGACCATGTGGTGGAGCAGCCATTTCCCGGCACCTCCTCCTAGAACTCATCCTCCAGCAAGGATTGGAACTGCCACAAAATGGTAGACCCCAATACCATCCCAGCAAGAGGGTCCCGAAGAGTACCATGACTGATGGTATCCAAAGGTGCTGAGAAGTCCAGGAGAATCACCCATTCCCGGGTGCACATCACCCACCAGGACACCCAAGGCAGCCCCAGTCCTGAAAGCTGGGCCAAAGGCAAATGGGGATGGGTCTAAATAATCCAGCTCCAAGAAAATCTGGAGCTGTTTGGCCGCCACATGCTTGAGAGTGGAAAACTAGACACAGGCCCGCGGTCGTTTTCTTGAGAAGATGTTTAAGCACTGCTTCCTTACGAGTCCTAACCTTCCTTCAGTGAGGCATTTCTAACCTCAGAAACTCAGCCAAGTCCTGGAAGATTTAATAAGCCAAGATGGATATGGGTCAAGGGTTCTTATGGTAGGCCTCATCCCTCCTTGTTCACATGCTCCGGTGGCACAAACTGAAAAATAATCCGCCAAAGGCTGATTAGATGGAGCCCTAGTGTCAACCAAACAGATTCTGAAATAACGATGGGATCCGAGTTGGCATGGAGACCAGCAATTTGATCTGCAAAAAGCTTAACAAACTGGTCACGGCAGGCATCTAAGGAGTCTACTTCACTCTCTCCCTGGCCGGATTGTAAAATGGACACTATTTTACAGAAAGAGAAGGAAGAGAGCTGGTCTAGTGGTAGCAAGCATGACTTGTCCCCTTAGCTAAGCAGGGTCCACCCTGGTTGCATTTGAGTGGGAGACTAGAAGTGTGAGAACTGTGAGATATTCCCCTTAAGGGATGGAGCCGCTCTGGAAAGAGCAGAAGGTTCCAAGTTCCCTCCCTGGCAGCATCTCCAAGATAGGGCTGAGAGAGATCCCTGCCGGCCACCTTGGAGAAGCCGCTGCCAGTCTGTGTAGACAATCCTGAGCTAGATGGACCAATGGTCTGACTCAGTATAGGGCAGCTGCCTATGTTCCCATGCTGACTGGGGGTGCTGGGAATTCTACCATGGGGTTACAGTCCATGCCTTTTGTGGCCTCTGATGCTCATCTTGCATTTCAAGACGAAACTGAATTGAAATTGAAATGAAATTGAAATTGCCATTTGTGTATTTGGGCCCATGTTGTTCTTTTAAAGTCATGCCCATCCGCTGGCTTTTACCCCAGCCACTGAATGCCGTGTCCAGCATTTTAGCTGTTTTCGTATTTTAGTGTTTTCGTATTTAGCTGTGCTTTCGTATTTTAGTTTGTTAGCTGTCATAGTATTCAGCAGCCAGGGAACCACAACCTCTTTGTTTTTACATTTATATCCTGCTGTTTCTGCAAGGAGCCCAGTGTGGGGTACACGGCTATACTGATCCTCACAACAGCCCTGCGAGGAAGATTAAGGTTAGACAGAACTGACTGGCCCAGAGTCACCCAGTGAGTTGCAGGCTGAATGGGGATTTGAACTTGGGTCTTCCCAGTTCTAGGCCAACGTTCTAGCCATGACACCATGCTGGCTCTCTACACCACCCAAAGCTTCCCAGACTGTCTATGGGGTCTTCAAGAATGCAGTGTTAAAGCAATTGGAGAGTAGTGACCTTCAGCACGACCTTGTGGATCAATTTATGAGTATCACCAGTGACTGCTGGAAGGTAAGATATTGGCAGGTTAGCCTAATGATTGCTTTGTAGCTACGATGACCAGACTAATGAGATCACCATTTTAAGACAACTGGACTCAGCTCCCTGGAGCAGCTCATAGGACATAACATGTTTTCCTGCTGTCCAGGTTGGGGACCCCCAAGACGCATCCAATCAGATTTCAATAAATCCTATGCAACGTCCTTTCTCAAACCGTCGATAATTAATTTAGCTTGTTCCCACTCCACCTTGCAAAATGTCTACAAATGCCCTAGTTTCCCTCTCCAGAGCGTGCTTCGACTCAGACTTACATAACAGGCACACATAACGAGAAAAATTAACAACCGTCCCCCTTCTGCTAAATTTCAGTCTCCAACCAACTGCCCCCCCCGCTTATTTTTTGTTTTTGTTTAATGCTTGCACAACAAAGTTGCTTTTCTAAATGATTATTAGCATTGAAGATATGGGGAGAAAGTTGCTGGGAGAGCGGTGTGTGTGGGGGGTGGGGGGGGTCTCACTATGAGCAAATTCAAACCGACTGGCTACTTTGGGCATAAAGGCACAGATGCTGCTCCTGTTGTAATGTGGTGCTAATGAGATTCCACCAGGAGATAAAAGCCCCGGCTGGAACGCTAATAATGTTTTCCGAACAAAAAGCAGGCGATTGGTACCAAAAGCATGTGCAGAGAAAGAAAAAGCGCTTCCAACACAGATCAAAGTGGGTGCCCAAACAGGAGGAGGAAGTGGGGGGAGAGATTGGGGGGCGCACGCGTGATGCTGGAAAGAGACGGAAAACCACAAACCGGCAGGGTTGGGGTGGGCTCTTCAATTTCCCCATTAATACTCGGGATTTTTCAAACACACACACACACACACTCTCACTCTTCGGTGGAAGATTGGCTGCAAAGTTTCTCCTCACTTTTCTCCTACTGGTGAGGAGGGTCATTATTTCATCCACCCCACAGCCGAACAGACCTGCACGTCTTCAGGGTGCTACTTCATCCTTTCGTCCGTGTTTGAAATCTACCTGGGTGTTTCGGACGCTCATGTCACCATACTGCCCGATCTCACTTATTCACCGCACTCTCGCCACCGCCACTCATCTCAATATTATTTAACCATCGAGTCCACGGCTTCCTCCGATTTTCATTTTACTGGACGGGAGGGGCCCCAGCGGTGCCCAGGTTTTGATTACGACGGCCCCGGGGGACGGAGATCTCGCTGGAGAGACCTGCCACCGAGGCCAGGCCATCTCTTTCTACTTATTTATTTATAGCTTTTTCTTATGCCCTGGTAACGTCTGTATCCATCTCCAAGGTTGATTGAATATGAACAAATTTACCATTTAGCAGCAGCACTAGAGGGGAAAAAATAAAAAATAAAAAGGGGGAGGGCGGGTTTCGCGCAAAGCTCTCTTGACCCAAACACACTGTCCATCATACGCTCGTCTTTTCAGCGGCAGTTTCTTTTTTTAGGGAGCTAAAGAGTTAGTTGCAGATTAAAATCTGCCCGGTGATTAATTGATGAGACCAACCACCGTCAAAGATAGCAGGACTCTTAGAGGCGCTGCTGTTCAGCATGTAAAGATGAGCTGGATCAGACCAGAGATCAAGCCGGGCCAACGTTCCATCTTCAACCGTGGCCATCTGGGTACCTAATGGCGCAGCGGGGAAATGACCTGACTAGCAAGCCAGAGGTTGCCGGTTCAAATCCCCGCTGGTATGTTTCCCAGACTATGGGAAACACCTATATTGGGCAGTGACAATATAGGAAGATGCTGAAAGGCAGCATCTCATACTGTGAGGGAGGAGGCAACGGTCAACCCCTCCTGCATTCTACCAAAGACAACCACAGGGCTCTGTGGTCGCCAGGAGTCGACACCAACTCAATGGCACACTTTACCTTTAAGAAGCTCAAAAGCAGGCATGATGGAGATGTTGCCCTCCTCTGTTTCCAGCATGTCACAACCCCAGCTCTACTGCCTCTGAACATGGAGGTTCCATCCCTCACTACCATTACTAATAGCCACTGTTACACCCGCCTTCCATGAATTTTCCTAATTCTTTTTAAAGCCACTTACGTTCCAAAACTTCTGTTGTCTGAAGCAGTACTTTTCTTTTGTGGCTTTTATGCCCAGAGAGACAGTGCTTCGTTGGAATCAATGGTTAGTCTTGTGGTAGCAAGCATGACTTGTCCCCTTTGCTAAGCAGGGTCTGCCCTGGCTTACATTTGAATGGAAGACTACATTTGTGAGCCTGTGAGATATTCCCCTGAGGGGATGGGGCTGCTCTGGGAAGAGCAGAAGGTTCCAAGTTCCCTCGCAAGATCAGCTCTCCTCTCATCACTTTGTGCTTTTAGACACCAGGTCTAAAACCATTTTTGTTTACCCAGGCTTTTTTAAATCCTAATTTTCAGATTTGATCTGATTTCTTATTTCATTTTAAAATGAGTTCTTAAGCTGCTTTGTATTGTATTTTGTATTTTCTCCTCACCATTTAATGTGTTATGTGTTTTTATTGTATGTTTTAATCCTCTGTTGTGAGCCCACCAGAGAACAATTTGCTAAGGGGTGGCTAACAGATAAGAACCTAAGAACAGCCCTGCTGGATCAGGCCCAAGGAAGCTCATCTAGTCCAGCATCCTTTTTCACACAGTGGCCCACCAGATGCTGCTGGAAGCCACGGGCAGGAGTTGGGGGCATGCCCTCTCTCCTGCTCTTACTCCCCTGCAACTGGTACATCATCAATAAAGATGATGTTGATGATGATGATGATGATTTTTTAAAATCAAATTTGGGAATTTAGATTATTCACTATTATAGTCATACACTAAAATGACCTCAAAAATTGTCAGATGCATTGTGAATGTGGAAGATGCTGTCTTTGTTATTGGTGCCCTGGTGCAGTACCAAAAGAACTTGAACAGCATCTCGACACCTTGGGCATCGATAAAATTACAACACATCAACTATAGAAGGCCACACGATTCGGTACAGCACGGATACTACAATGCTATCTTTAATTCTTCTTGAGTTATCCTAGACCCTTGGAAAGGGCCTGATAATTCAAGTACCAAATCCAGTCAATAACATCTGGTAGTGTAAATAGCATAACAACAACAACAACAACAACTATTCAACACCAATGAAACCAAGCAAGCCTACAAGAAAAAACAAGTCAAGAACCGAGCAGAAAAATGGAAAAATAAGCCCCTGCATGGTCAATATCTGCACAATATAAGTGGAAAATCAGACCTCACCAAGACCTGGCAATGGCTTAAGAATGGCAACTTGAAGAAAGAAACAGAGGGTTTAATACTGGCTGCGCAAGAACAGGCACTAAGAACAAATGCAATAAGAGCAGAAGTCGAAAAATCAACCACAAACAGCAAGTGCCGCCTTTGTAAAGAAGCAGATGAAACTGTGGACCACCTGATCAGCTATTGTAAGAAGATCGCACAGACTGACTACAAACAAAGGCATGACAAGGTAGCAGGGATGATACACTGGAACATCTGCCAAAAATACAAGCTACCTGTAGCCAAAAATTGGTGGGACCATACAGTTGAAAAAGTTGAAGAATATGAAGATGTAAAAATATTATGGGACTTCCGACTAGAGACAGACAAGCATCTGCCACACAATCAATACACCAGATATAACTGTAGTCGAGAAGAAGAAAAACAAGTCAAAATAATTGACATAGCAATACCAGGGGATAGCAGAATAGAAGAAAAAGAAACAGAAAAAAATCACAAAATACAAAGATCTACAAATTGAAATTGAAAGGCTGTGGCAGAAAAAGACCAAAATAATCCCAGTGGTCATTGGCGCCCTGGGTGCAGTTCCAAAAGACCTTGAAGAGCACCTCAACACCATCGGGGCCACAGAAATCACCATCAGCCAATTACAAAAAGCAGCTTTACTGGCAACAGCCTATATTCTGCGACGATATCTATAACAGCAACAACATTGACAATAACAATTCAGCCATCCCAGGTCCTTGGGAAGGACTCGATGTCTGGATAAAACAAACTAGTCAATAACACCTGTTCTGACAGTGTAAATAAATAGTAGTAGTAGTAATAATAATAATAAATAAATTTTATTTGTTAGTCGCCCCATAACAAATTGTTCTCTAGGCGGCTCACAACACAGGATTAAAACATACAATAAAAACACACAGCACAATAAATCAAAGAAGAATTAAATATGCGTTTCCCCCTTTTATGACAAATGGTCGTAAAGTGATCATTTTAAAAAGACCAGATGAGAGCTTCAGTTTACAACTTAATAAAGTGCCTCTCCTGCATGGCATCCTTGGTGCCCCCTATGCTGAAGGTCTGTGATAAGTAACATAACTAACTGAATAACTGCACTGAATTAATAAATTGCATTAATTAATCAGGCCATCGTTTAAATTCAAGGCAGACTAGAAGCTCTTTATAGGCGGCTTTTGTCAACCTTATCCCAGCCAACTGAAACGTGGAGTTTTAAGTCCTACCCTTCAGGCAAACAGACTGCACCACTAACAAAGATTTCTGCGAAAGAAAATCTGGCATTTAATAAGCCTTTGTGGAAGTGAATTTTAAACACACCTGTTTAAAGAGGAACTCCTGCATGGTTGGCAGACTACCTGCCCGTTTCAATAAAGGACCTGCTGGGCGGGTGGACGTTATTAAAGGAAACCATGTGGAAGACGACACACTCCGGGTCCATAACGCCACTGACTGTGAAACTTCCTTTAGGCTATTTATAATCTACATGCTATTTATAAACCGTGGAGGGATAAATATCCACACACACTCCCCTTCCCTTTCTCCACCTGCTGACAACACAGATGACAAAAGTGTCAATTAAGCATATTGTTCAGGGTGATCTGGTGGAGATTAGATACTTGGATTTCCAAAGGATTCTGAAGTCCCTTGTCCCTTGTTAAGCAGCAGGAAGTTCAGAGGAGGAGTCAAATAGACAGTTCTCACTATGGAGGGACCTCAGAAGAACTTCTTGTTGAAAGTGTCGACTCAATGTGCGGCAGCTGTGAAAAAGGCCAATTCCAAGCTAGGGATCATTAGGAAGGGGACTGAAAATAGGACTGCTAATATTATAATGCCCTTATACAAAACTATGGTGCGGCGTACACCAATTCTGGTCACCACATCTAAAAAAAGGACATTGTAGAACTGGGAAAGGTGCAGAAGAGGGCAACCGAGATGATCAGGGGCCTGGAGCGCCTTCCTTATGAGGCAAGGCTACAACACCTGGGGCTATTTAGTTTAGGGGGGAAAACGACTGCAGGGAGACATGATAGAGGTTTATAAAATCATTCTTAGGACCATCAAACGGAAGTACTTTTTCACACAACACATAATCAACTTGTGGAATTCTCTGCCACAAGATGTGGTGACAGCCAACAACCTGGATGGCTTGAAGAGGGGTTTGGGTAACTGCATGGAGGGGCCACTCTAGGGAGAGCATCTGCCTGCTTGCGTGCAGAAGGCTCGAAATTCCCTGCCTGGCAGCATCTCCCAGATAGGGCTGAGAGAGATTCCTGCCTGCAACCTTGGAGAAGCCGCTGCCAGTCTGTGTAGACAATACTGAGCTGCCCCTCAGTGGCCGGGCTTCGTGGCCCCGACATGCCCCCGTATCTGACTTCCGATGCGGGGGGCGTGATTTAGCTCCCAAACAGGGCCACGTGGCCCCATCTTGGAGCTAAATCGGAGAGATTCTCTCCGACTTTTAAAGGCAGGGAGAGCCGCTCCTGGCTGCACTGCAAACGCAACGCTGGCCGGTGTTAAGTCCCAAAGGGGGCCGCACAGCCCCATCCGGGAGCTAAACCACGCCCCCCGCATCTGACGTCAGATGCAGGGGGTGGAGTTCGGGGGGCCATGGTGGCGGCAGTTCCCGGGCCGCCCCTGGCCTCCCTCCGCTCCTGCCTCGGCTAAGGTTTGCCTCAGCAAGGAGGCCACCTTGGCCCCTAGAGAGCCCTTGTCTGCAATTCCCGGTTTGTCTGGCTCAGCCGCAACCCCCGGCTGAGCCTCTGGCTCCGGCTTGCTTCCTGATCCAGACTGCTGGGCTCAGGGGCGTAGCTATAATTGAGCGAAAGGGTTCAAAGAACACGGGCCGCCAGCTCCTGAGGGCCCTCCACCTCCACTCCTCCCTATTTTCTTCATTATCTCCCTCGCTCTGGGGGGCCGCCAGAGAGAAGGATGAACACGGGCCCTCTCTCCCCTAGCTACACCCCTGGCTGGGCTGCCGCCTACTCCTGGCTGATTCTGGCCCTCCTGCTCCCACCTCCGGACTCTAAACTCCCCGACAGAGGCTGCCCACGGCCCAGCCCGGCCATTCTCGTCTTCTGCCTTTCAGCTTCCCGGGCTGGGATGTGCGAGGAGTGAATAGAAAGGTTACAGACTCAGAGACCGTCTCCGCACCCGCCGAGTTTAAAATGTCAGGAAAGCATGGAAATGCGCCAACCTTTTCGCGGCGCTTTTGTGTCTCTGTCCTTTCAGAGAGGCCTCCCCTCATTTCCAAGCCCTATTCTCTGAAACACACCCTGCTGGCCTGCTGAATCGTTCTAAAAGCTTATTCACCCTAGAAAGGGAGTTCACGCCAGTCTCCGGGGGGAGATCGGTAAATACCTGTGCATTTGAGCCGTAATGGGCCCTCTGGGAGCTCTCAAATCAAATTAAACGCACTCGGGGATCTTACCTAATCAGGGGACGGCCCCGGTCTTGCTGACACTGTCAGAGTTTGCAAACAAAGAAGTCGAGACAAATTTAGCTCCACCTGGCAGGGCCGAGGTGGGGGCGCGCAGAGGTCTCCGCTCTTTAACCCGAAGGGGCCCGCGGCTGCAGCTGTCGGAGAAATTAGCATTTTGGCAGCTTCAATGAGCAGGTACCAGATGTTGCTGGACTGCCACTGAAGAGAATATGGAGCCACAGTCCGTCGCGGAACAAGCTGCCATTCAACACAAATCGATGCTGTGCTATTTCAAGGGGCGACCACAGAAAGGACTCCTAGGTCTCCGCGGTGGAAGCTATTTATTGTTGCTATTTGCGGGGGGGGGGGGGGGAACGCAGGACAATGAGGGGCAGGATTTTTTCTCTCCTTAAAAAAAAAAAAAGCAGATAGGAAAATAGCCATTCTGCAAAATGTGTCAGGGTAGTGGTTTTCCAACTTCCAACCTTCAGGGAAATCTGGCTGCATCTGCTTATATGTTGTGGAACCTTCATAAAAAAGGGTTACTGAGTGTGTTGTAGGATGCGATTGGTGCCAACTCTAGTTTGGCCCACTGCCCCATAAAGGGAGGGTGCTACCTAGACTACACCCAAGACTCTTCTGGGGATAAGCACTGAAGAGGAAGAGGAGCTGAGCGGGGGGGTAAGTCATCTTTCATAAGAACATAAGAACAGCCCTGCTGGATCTAGTCCAGCATCCTGTTTCGCACAGTGGCCCACCAGATGCCGCTGGAAGCCCACAGGCAGGAGTTGAGGGCATGCCCTCTCTCCTGCTGTTGTTCCCCTGCAACTGGTACTCAGAGGCATCCTGCCTCTAAATCTGGAGGTGGCCTATAGCCCTCCGACTAGTAGCCATTGATAGACCTCTCCTCCATGAAGTCATCCAAACCCCTCTTCAAGCCATCCAGGTGGTTGGCTGTCACCACATCTCGTGGCAGAGAATTCCACAAGTTGATGATGCGTTGTGTGAAAAAGTACTTCTGTTTGTTGGTCCTAAATTTCCTGGCAAACTATTTCATGGGATGACCCCTGGTTCTAGTGTTATGGGAGAGGGAGAAGCATTTCTTTCTATCCACTTTCTCCACACCATGCATGATGTGATAGACCTCTCTCATGTCTCCACACAGTCATCTTTTTTCTAAACTAAATAGCCCCAGGTGTTGTAGCCTTGCCTCATAAGGAAGGTGCTCCAGGCCCCTGATCATCTTGTTTGCCCTCTTCTGCACCTTCTCCAGTTCTACAATGTCCTTTTTTAGATACGGGAAGGGAATCTCTTCCAGTGCTCACACATCAAGTCTCCCATTCAAATGTGACCAGGATGGACCCTGCTTAGCTAAGGGGACAAGTCATGCTTGCTACCACAAGACCAGCAATCCTCTCCGAAGGTAGGCCAAATGTTAGGCTTTTAGTTGAATTTGTATTGACTTCAACTGCATTTTGTATACCATATGTTTTCATGTTTGTTTTTAAACGTTGGGTTTTCTTATTTGTTTGTGGACCACCCTGAGACTTGTGTAACTGACAGTTTAGGAAGGAACATAAGAAAATCGAAAGCTGCCATATACTGAGTCACACCATTGGTCTGTCTAGCTCAGCATTATCTACACATACTGGCAGCAGCTTCTCCAAGGTTGCAGGCAGGAGTCTCTCTCAGCCCTATCTTGGAGATGCTGCCAGGGAGGGAACTGGGAACCTAGATGCTCTTCCCAGAGCAGTTCCATCCCTCTGAGGGGAATCTCTGACAGTGCTCACACCTCGAGTCTCCCATTCATAGGCAACCAGGGTGGACCCTGCTTAGCTAAGGGGACAAGTCAAGCTTGCTACCACAAGACCGGCTCTCCTCTCCTTAGACCAGCTCTCCTCTCAGAGAGAGGCAATCCCAGATATACAGGTTATGGGGCGGCTAACAAATAAAGTTGTTCAGGAGTTTAAGATGGCCTCTTTGCTGCAGCCATGAGCCTGTGGTCTGGAAGAACCATTTACAATGTAAAAATGGGTGGCAGTGGTGGAACAGACCTGAGAAAAAACACATTTAATTGAAAGAACCCAAGCCATTCCGTGGGCTATAATTAGTTTAAAGCATTATTGATGAAGGATTATCATGGCTGATTCTGTAGCTAGGTTGCTTTGCATTATACTCCCCTCTGACACAAGGAATATATTTTCAGAAGGGAGAGAAGGAGTTGTCTAATCTTTTAATCCTCACCTGCCTCTAGAGTAACAGGCTAACCAGCATGTTATCCTGTCTTAATGCTAATCAGGGAGGGGGCTGAAGCCCACCTCCCCAAGGCTATCCTTTGATCTGGGACACGTGGGCATCACAGGTCAAACTTCTTTACTTCTGGGTAAAAAATTTGGATCCTGGGACAGAAGATTCCACGACATATTTATTCAATTTATTATTATTATCTCTTGTTTACACAGTCAAGTAGGTCTTATTGACTGGTTTGTTTTATCTGTGAAGACAATACTGAGCTAGATGGACCAAGGGTCTGACTCGGTATAAGGCAGCTTCCTATGTTCCCATGTTCCATCTCCCTTCCCGAGGTTTCATATCTCATGGCAGCTCAAAGTGTGCGTGTGGGTATGGATTCGCTCAACTTCTGCAAGCAACAGAATAGACATGAACTGGAAAACGGAGATACTTGCCTTCTGAAACACTTGATAGCTGGACTTGGACCATATGTCAAGCTGCGGGGGGAAAAGAGTCCCATATTAATACACTTGGCAATACTGAGAAGTGCAGATTGATCTTAACTTTTATTTATTTTTTATTTATTTATCACATTTGTACACCGCCCCAAACTTTCGTCTCTGGGTGGTATTAAATTAGATTGATATTTGACTTGCTATTATAACTATCAACATAGACTACATAAACCAGTAAGCGCCTTCTCTTTCAGTTCTAAAGGCGCCTCTCATTACCTTATCATCACCGGATTCCCCTTTACAGGTACTCAAACTGGCCAACTGGTCTGTGCACAAACTGGGTTTGACCATGGACCGGATCCCTTTTGCTGAGGCTGATCCGGTCCGCAATAGAATCGGTCAAATCGGTCTTGTTTGCTGAGGACCAGTTCGGCACACCCTTAGTAGACAGAGAGCCATTGCAAACAGTTAAGCCATCAAGAATGAACAATGGGATCACGTGTCTCTCCACGTTCAAGAGTAAATCCGCCCCCAGGCTTAACTATAGGTAAGGGTTAGGCCTGTACTCATGTCAACCATGACTAATGCTTTGGTCTTGCCAAGGAGTTTTTGGATCCTGGTTAAGTGCAACCATGGTTAGCATTAACTACCGTGAATGGCCTGGTTCGGACAACTCAAACAATAACTGGTTGAATTATTGTGAACACACTCCCTGGTGCTCTCCTCGCCCTTCTTGTGCGTTTGGTGAAATTCAAAGCTTCTTGGTTTGTTAAGCCACTTTCCAATTATGTCAGAACCGGGAAACTGGAGCATGAGTGATTCCAACAAACCCGGATATCTAACCCGGATCATACCATGGTTTAATATCCTAGTATACTGGGATCACTTAAACACAGTTTCCCGATTTGGGCACGATAGGAAACTGTGGTTTAATCAGCTTTGCATTTAGCCGGGCACGTAAGGGGAAGGAAGAGGGCGCACATGGCCTCATCAGCTTGTTCATGATCCAAGAATTTGTGGGAACATCTGAATTGAGCCAGTGTCTGTTCCAAGAGAAACCTTGACCATGGTTAAGGCCGGTAGGAATTTGTGCTCAAGAATGAAGGGGCGGTGAAGGGGGATAAGAAGCTGTGTGTCCTTTAACCATCACTAAGGCTCAGACCACATTACATCTGCCACATCATGTCTCAGTTACCTATATACAATTTATAGTGAATAATTTGTGCAGAGCAGATACATGAGCCACCCTTGACATTTATTTCTCTATAAGCACAGCGTAGGGACTGCCAACTCTCAAGCAAAAGGGTAGCCTGATCCCAGCGTGCCTGAAATGGGGATCAATTGTGCCGAAGCCTGACTTGTCCCCTTAGCTAAGCAGGGTCTGCCCTGGTTGCATATGAATGGGAGACTTGATGTGTGAGCACTGTAAGATATTCCCCTCGGGGGATGGAGCCGCTCTGGGAAGAGCAGAAGGTTCCCAGTTCCCTCCCTGGCAGCATCTCCATGATAGGGCTGAGAGAGACTCCTGCCTGCAACCTTGGAGAAGCCGCTGCCAGTCTGTGAAGACAATCCTGAGCTAGATAGACCAAGGGTCTGACTCAGTATATGGCAGTTTCCTATGTTCCTATGGGTCGGCTAAGCCAGAAGCCCAAGAGGCGGGTGTTGCTTTTGTGGCTTCCTTAAAGGCACACATTTCTCTTTGTGCAGATGTCTGAGTAAAGTTTCTTCTCGGCAGTCACACAAGAGTCACAACAGAAACTCCTGCAAACAAGCCCTCCTGGGCGACTCCCCCCACCGCTCCCAGGAAGCAAGAGCGCTTCAATTCATTTAGAACAGATTGTGCTGATCCATGTGAATATTTAACAGCCTCCGAACGGTGTCTACAACAAGGGCATCTCCCAAAAAGCCTTGGTGCAGTCTGCTGTCCACCACATAAGCAATTCAGTGACAAGTGACACAGAAAACATTTAGCTGAATTAAGCCAGAAAAACCTGCCCACGGAGACCAAAGCAAATATGCCCCCTTTGAATATTGTATTTAGATTCCCAAGGAAGAGGAGAAAGATCTTTGTTAAGCAAAAGCTAAGGTCACAAGGTACCCTGACACGTCTGCCGTTCAGATGCCGGATACCTTTCCAAAGCAACCTGGCTGAAAAATCAACACGGTTTGACACGGAAAAGCCAAGAAACCAAGACCTTGTCTGGACCAGGGGGTGAAATGGTGGCAGTGTGAACACATTTGCTGTTGCGCTCGAAAGTCAGGTGCCAAATTCCATGTGGACGGTTGCTCTGCTTTTAGTAAAATTGGGGCTTGATCAAGAAGATAGATAGATAGATAGATAGATAGATAGATAGATAGATAGATAGATAGATAGATAGATTTTATTTCAGTCATTGACCAGTAAAAGAGTACATTTACATAGTTATATAGACTCAGAATGAATTTTACAGATAATATAACAAAACTTAGCCATTCTTCAAATAATCTCCTTATTGGTAAAAAAATTTTTTTAATCCTAATAAATTTTTTAAATAAAAGTCATCAGGCTGTCCAGGGAGGTTTTCCAAGAGAGGGGAAATTAATCTTAAATGAATATCCTTATAGAAAACACAATATAGGATAACCTGTGAAGTGGTTTCTATGACCCCAGTGCCACAGGGACACAGTCGGGAGGAAAAAGGTATGCCTCCAAACCTGCCGTCAAGAACCGCCGTAGGTAGTGCATTAAGACGCACTAAAGTAAGGGCACGCCCAAATTTAGATAGAGATACGTCACTTAAATATTCCACTGGTTTAAAGTTGATATCTGGTTCCCTATACCACTCTTGGGGCCAGCCAATTCATCCTGTAGTTCTATATCTAAAATACGTTGTTTAACCACCTTTGTGGAAATCACGAACAACTTACTGCATTATCCTTCCCTGTCCCATCCCCCAAATCACACAGACTTATCATCCATTCTTTGTCCATTACTAATATTTCAGTAGTTCATCCCCTGTCCCCAACCCCCGCCGGCTTCTCCACTTTAGAACTCAATTAAAATCTTAGCAAGTTTGAAATTACGGCTTCACGCCTCACCTCGGCTTTATTTAGACATTACCTGGAGCAGTATGGCTGCTCCTGGGTAACATCTATATCATCCACAAATTAGGTTTGCATGAATCATAATGATGGAATTAGGAGGCACACATTTTATTCTGTTTCATTAACAAGTGCAATACTTTGCCCCTTCCGCTCAGAAGAACAAGCTTACAACCAATAATAAGACAGCAGAACAGAAAAAACCTCAGCAGCACTAAAATTAGAACGGCATGTTTGAAAGATCTAAAAGGCCTGGACAGAGCAAAACGGATTCCACCTGGTACCAGGAAGACCCAAGGAAGACCCAGAAAGATTCCACCTAACACCAGAAAGACCTAAGACCCTATGGTCTAGGCAGGGCTGCACAACTTCGGCCCTCCTGCAGTTGTTGTCTTACAACTCTCATAATCCCTGGGCATTGTCCACTGTGGCTGGGGATTATGGGAGTTGTAGTCCAAAAACAGATGGTAGCAGGGGGCGGGGGACACTGAGTAGGCCTGGTCTTGGGAAATCTTAGGAACGTAGGAAGCTGCCATATACTGAGTCAGAGCATAGGTCCATCTAGCTCAGTATTGTCTTCACAAGACTAGCTCTCCTCCCATACACAGGAGGAATGTTAATAAAATCAACTGTAGTCCAATATTCAATTAAACTGTTGGAACAGGAAGAGCAGCAGATGGTTTCCATTTAGAAAGCAAAGAGCTTTGCGTTCCTGCTGAGAGCACCAGGACCGTGTCCCTGCAAGCACAATGCCACAACCAAGAGGATTCACCAGCCACTTTACTTTTGAGGGAGGGGGTACCTGGAGAAGGATTTCAGCAGGTGATTGCAACAGTTGGCAGAGCTGATTCTTCAGAGATCGAGGGTTGCTGGCTTGGTAGGGACTCCTTGGTAGGGATGGGAAAAGCAATTTTACCCGGTGTAGCCCAGAAGCAAGCAACCTAATGGTGCAGCGGGGAAATGGCTGGACTACCAAGGCAGAGGTTGCTGGTTCGAATCCCCGATTGTATGTTCCCCAGACTATGGGAAATACCTCTATCGGGCAGCAGCGATGTAGGAAGATGCTGAAAGGCATCATCTCCTACTGCGTGGGAGGAGGCAATGGTCTTCGAAGTGGGCGATATATCAAATGTTTCAAATAAATAATTAAATAATTAAATATCATCTTTTTATTCCATCGTGTTTGGAGGTATTGCAAACTTCTGCCATCCACAGACTTGATAATTTCCCAAAGTCCGTGCACACTTTTAAAGCATAACTTTTTAGGCTATGATATGCTGGTGGGTTCTTTTTGGGTCCGTTCACACACTTGGTTGAACCCACCCAGGCCCTCTTCAGCTTTTCGGAAACACCCATACCCGCCAAGACAGGGCTTTATAAGTGATCAAATCTCTCCCCAACCCCTTTGCACTTTCAGTTTTTTTTAAAAAATTCAACTGAAAAAGAATGACACAGGACCCCAAATCAAATGAACACTGAATGATTTTGGGGGGGGGGGAATTATAGGTGCTGAAGTGCCCTGCTGTAATTAAATCCATTAATTACATGTAATTAAAATTGCCCCATCCAGAGCCTCTGGATGGGGCGGTTTATAAATGTAATAAATAAATAAATAAAATAATAAATAAATCCTTGCAATCCTTAATGCTTTCTGAGGCTTTTAAAGCAGGGCTCATCAACCCGTTCGCATGAAACCAGACGGATGAGGCGGGTGCGCGAAACAATGCATCGGTGCAGGTCTATTATTCTTCAACTTTTCACTTTCAATCAAGACACACATTTGTAACTAAAAAGCTGCTGAGAACACAATCTCAAGGCCTCCTCTGCATGCGAAATAAACCAAGCCTTCCCCCCCCTCCCCGCGCCCCTCTCTCCCCACCACCCCTGGCGCAAGTAACAAGAGGCCATTTTCTGAAGGTCGTCTGAACAATTTCAAAGGCGATAACAAATCAAAATGTTCCCTGCATCTAATATCAAACAGGGCTGGTGCCAACACTTATTAGAGGAATCAGATTCAGCCTCGCTCCCCGTTACCCAAACACACACACCCTGCTTTGAAGTGAAAAGAATGCAGGGATCAGAAATTACTCGAGAGACGGTTCTGGCTGTCTTTGAAGCTTTCCTTTGATACCACCATTTCTTCTCCTCACTTACGCTGGGAGGCAAAAAGCTGCCTTTCCTTATTGATACGGGGGTAATTAATGGAGGCAGAGCATTAACATAACCCAGGTTGCTTCGTGCGGCAATTCAACCGAGACCCCAACGTCTCTCAGGCCTACCTGGCGCATTCGGCCAGGTAGCGGGGTCCGATGCCCGTCACCACGTTTGCAAAGTCCTGGCTCTCACGTCCAGCAATTATAGAAACACAGTGAGCCCAGGTCGTTTTTAGAATATCGTTTTTTAATTTTATTTTTTTAAAATTGCCGCGCTTTAAATGTCTTGTTTTTGACTAATGTTTCACCTTTGTTTTTGTCTGACTGTAGACCGCCCAGAGACGTGAGTTTTGATTGGTATAAATAAATAAATATGCGGGTTTATTCAGATGAGCAGAACCAGGTGGGCATTGCTCCGCTCCAGAAAGCCTGCCCCACAAGGCGAAGCAGGAGAGGCTTGGGCGGTTTTTAAGGATCGACCTGGCACCACTCACTGTGGCCTGGAATGCATGGGGCTGTGCCACGAGAAAGAAAATGCCTGAAATCAGAGGCAGCAAAAAGGCACCAGTTGCTGCCACATGGCTAATCAAAAGCATCGGTCTGAGTTGGAAGTGATGGGCCAGAGCAGATGGCTGGAGAATCGGAGCCCAAGCTGGTTCGGAAGTGAAAACTGGGAGCTCTCGTCAATGGATTTTGCAAACCCCAAAGAGCTTCTATGAGGTCCTCATTTTCTACTGCAACTAAGCCTACGTTCATGTATTTATTCATTTTTTATTTGCCATATTTCTATATTGCCCCATATAAAATCTCTGGGCAGTTTACAATTAAAACCCAATGACAATTAAAACCTAAAATCATATAAAGCAAATTAGGAACATAGGAAGCTGCCATATACTGAGTCAGACCACTGGTCTATCTAGTTCAGTCATGTCTTCACAGACTGGCAGCAGCTTCTCTAAGGTTGCAGGCAGGAGTCTCTCTCAGCCCTCTCTTGGAGATGCTGCCAGGGAAGGAACCTAGAACCTAGATGCTCTTCCCAGAGTGGCTTCACCCCTTAAAGGGAATATCTTCCAGTGCTCACACATCAAGTCTCCCTTTCATATGCAACCGGGGCAGACCCTGCTTAGCTAAGGTGACAAGTCATGTTTGCTACCACAAGGCCAGCTCTCCTCTCCTAGGCTACCACTCCTAAATTAAATTAAATTAAATTAAATTAAATTAATCAGCAATAAAACTTTAAAACATTCTAACTGAAATATTGGCACATTCTCCCTCCTGAGTGGATAATAAAATGACAAATGCGATTCATGTAAAGTGATGCACTTCAGGGCCAAAAAATCCACATATATAACGATGAGTTCTGAGCTGTCGGTGATTACTATTAGTACTACTACTACTACTAACACTACTAATAATATACTAATATCCTGGTGACTGACCAGAAGAGGGATCTTGGGGTCATGGTGGACAGTTTCTTTGAAAATGTCAACTCAGTGTGCAGCAGTGGCGAAAAAGGCAAATTCCATGCTTGGGATCATTAGGAAGGGTTGGAAATAAAGCTGCTGATATTATAAAACCTTTATAAAAATCAATGGTGCAGCCACATTTGGAATACTACATACAGTTCTGGTCACCATATCTCAAAAAGGATATTGTAGAATTTGAAAAGGTGCAGAAGAGGGGCAACCAAGATGATCAGGGGCCTGGAGTGCACAAGGTAAGGCTACAACATTTGGGCTTTTTAGTTTGGATAGGAGGAGGCCAAGGGGAGACATAACAGATATTTGTAAAATTATGCATAGTGCAGACAGAAGAAAACCCTTCTTCCTCTCGCACCCTAGAACTAGGGGTCAACCCATGAAACTGAATTGCCAAGGGAGGAAATACTATTTTACACCGCAGATCTATGTAATTCTTTGCCATGGGACGTGGTGATGGACACCAGCTTGGATGGCTTTAAAAGGGGCTAAGATAAATTCATGGAGGATAGGTCTATTGATGGTTACTAGTCTGGTGGCTGTGGGCCACCTTCAATCTCAGAGGCACAATGCCTCTCAATCCCAGTTGCAGGGGAGCAACAGCAGGAGAGAGGGCCTGCCCTCAGTTCTTGCCTGTGGGCTTCTCAGAGGCATCTGGTGGGCCATTGTGTGAAACAGGACATCGGACTAAAAGACCTTGGGTCTGACCCAGCAGGGATGTTCTTATGTTGCTACCTCGCCTTCATCCCCACCTGCTTCCTCTGTTGTCTCTCTTGCGTCTACTTCCTAGACTGTAAATCACTCCTTTCATTCTTTGTAGAGCCCTGATATGGAATTATTTAATCCAGGCTTATAAAAGTGTATCAAATAAGTGTATAACAGGTGGTTTGGTTCAGGTGGGAGGCCTCTTGGCCAAGAGGTAACGGATGCCAAAGCCAAGAATGTGGGCCCCTCTCAAGAAGGTGAGCTGGGAGGCCCACGAGAGATAACAGGTACCAGAACCTGTCAAGTACAGGCCATTAGTCAAATTCCTCAGTCAGCAGAAAAGAGGTTATCTATCTATCTATCTATCTATCTATCTATCTATCTATCTATCTATCTATCTATCTATATCTATCTTGTACACTGCCCCAAACCACCATCTCTGGGTGGTTAACAATAGCATAAAACAAGTTAAAAACATATACAAAAAACTTAAAATAATTTAACAATTTAAAAATAAACCAGAGATTAAAACCAAAAACACTTAGGAAGCTGAGAAAGCTTGGGCAAAAAGAGAGGCGAAAAGAGATACGATAGGGATTGTATCTCTAGGAAAGCTTGGTCCAGAACCTCCTGTCTTTAGGTTTATTTTCTTCCCTTTTGTTTGCATGTCGAATAGCAAAAGAGCAGGATGTGAGTACGTTGCGGATGAAGTGACTCGAGTCCGTGATGGTGTATTGTACCATAAATATTTTAGTCTCTAAGGTGGCACAAGACACTGTTGTTTTAGAATAATCTTTTCAAACTGAAGTGATTTCCCAGAGCATCTGTTGGGGAGACAGAAAACTGGAAAGGCTGGCAACGGACTAATCACTCATACCCAGAAGGCACAATAAGTTATCAGAGTTCAAACCAACCTCTTCTCCCTTTGCCACTGTAGTTGACAAATGAAACAAGGATCTTCAGCCAAAATCAGCTTCAGATTCAGCTACAAAACCCACAATATAAAGCTGCAGGAGGGGGGCGGGTAACTTCATGGAGCAGAGATCTATCAACAGCTACTAGTTGGAGGGCTACAGGCCACCTCCAGCCTCACAGGCAGGATGCCTCTGAGTACCAGTTGCAGGGGAGTAACAGCAGGAGAGGGGGCATGCCCCTTTCAACTCCTGCCTGTGGCTTCTAGAGGCATCTCGTGGGCCACTGTGCGAAACAGGATGCTGGACTAGATGAGCCTTGGGCCTGATCCAGCAGGGCTGTTTTTATGTTCTTATTGGAGGGGGGTGGGAATCTGATCTAGTACGTCTTTACATTTAGTTTCAGCTCAATTTAAGGAAAATTATATTACGATAAACCACAGATGGTATATGAAACCAGTGACATTAGCTCATATGACTAAGAATGCATCACCTAATTGTTGGGATAATAACTGTAAGGAGAAGGGGACTTATTATCATCTATGGTGGACATGCCCAAGAGTTGGGATTTTCGGGGGGGTTTTAAAAAATGGCAAAAATCTTAAATCTTTTGCCCAGCAGATTTGGCCAGACCTCTTTTTGGCCTTGTCAGGTATTTTTTTCAGGAGAACAAGAGGAACTGAAATCTAAAGACTTCTTATCTTATATGTTAATAGCAGCTTCTTATCTTGTCTAAAGACTTCTTATCTTATATGTTAATAGCAGCCAGATTGGTTATAGCTAAAAATTGGAAAGAGGGGGTGTTATCAGGGGCGTAACTATAATAGGGCAAGGGAAGACAGTTGTCTGAGGGCTCACTGCCTTGCCCCCCCCCGGGGCAAGTCACATGACTGACTCCCCCAGCTGCGCACCCGCCCGGGCTTCCTTCCGTTGTATTCATCCTCCGAAACTGATGTGGGTGTTAAGACCTGGAGCGACCAGAACCGCATGTCTTTCTCTAGGACCATTAAATGACTTGCATCGTCCACAATTTGCAAAACCTTAAAAAAAAAAATTTAGGATGATGTTTCAGCCTCATTTAAGATTTCTTTACTTCATGAGCTGAGCTTCAGTGACCGGGGGTGGGGAGCATTTTAAAATCTTTTCTCTGGGCCCACTCCCACCTTGCTACGCCCCTGGGTGTTATCTTTAGAGGACTGGTATATTAAATTTTGGTATATAGCAACAGCTGAAAAACTACCCAATTCTTTAAATATTCAAAAAGGTATAAATCCATATGTATCTTTTTTCATGATTTGGCATGATCTATTATTATTCTTGAATTATAAAAATTATGGAACTAAGGGATCAGTTCAGTTTGTTCCAAGTTTGAAAAGAGGTCTTTGTTTCAGAATGATTTTGAGGTTGTAGATTGTCATCTATCAACCTTTTTGTTTTTATTTGGGTTTTCTCTCTCTTCTATTTCTTCTTTGAATTGTAATACTGTATGGTGTGTGTTTTTTAAATAAAGTTTTAAAAAGTAAAAACAAACTAACAAAACTGTATGGCTACTGAATGCAGTTCTCCAGCTTTCAGAGGGGGCGAAAAATAGAAAAATTGGAACACCTACACACTCCTGCAGTCTTCCCCTTCATTTTTCCAATGGAAAAATAACTGGAAATTTGGGGGGAAACTGGGAGGGACCACCTTGTTTTTTTTAGAAAAAGTGAAATGCTTTTTAAGGCAAAGTTTTAAAATACAGTTTTACTCCTTCAAATGCTTCTTAGTAACTATCTATACTAGGCCATGACAATTTCTGAATCTTGCAGGCATGGACAATTCTCAAATCAGATTCCTCCATCTTCTCTAGCATGTGAAAGATAGTGGTCTGTGTTTGGAAATATACTTGCAAAATCACATGTGAAAGAGTAAAGGAGTTTGTTTCAATCTGTGCAAATCTTCAGTTGTCTAAAGCCCAGCAACCAATTAAAACGGGAAGTCACTGATGTTTCACAAGGATTCTGATAGGAGAAAAGCCCTTTTCACACATAATGAGCATGTCCAAATGGACATGCTTGGGGCGTGGCATCATGGCAGCCGCCTCCGTCCTATCCCCAAGCATTCATTGTGAGATTTGAAAAGACCTTTATCCATACATGCTGGACACCCGCTGGAATCTTTTGGGACCTTACAATGAAACCATGTAGCAACCCCGTGTGTATTCACTGTTTGTGCTAACAATATACGGGGAAAGGGCTAAAGAGACCTGAGCAGAACTCTTTTCAAGGATATATATTATCCTGCTAACTGAGCCACGGAGCACTTTTGAAACCAGCGGCTCTCATATTGAGCAGCAGAAGAGCAACTGTCTCTGTTCAGCCCAGGAGAGCATCTTTCCAAGTGGCTGTTTGCTGGTCTCTCGTTGTCTTCAGATTACGAGCCTCTTTAGCACAGAGAGTTGTCTTGTTCCTTTTTGCAACGGAGGCCGCTTTGTGAACTCTTCAACAACAACGATATTGATAATAAAATTCAGCCACCCCAGGTCCTTGGGAGGGACCCGATGTCTGGATAAAACAAACCAGTCAATAACACCTGTCTGACTGTGTAAACAATCATCGTCATCATCAACATGCCTGACAAAGGTCCCAGGAGGGGTGCCCTTCTGTATCGTGACGTCAACCAAAATCTGGGAGGAGCAGCAGATGTGTTGCCCTCCCTCAGGAAATTCTAGAAGGTTCCGAGCACATGCAACGCCCCGACCCCATCCCATGTAAGTTACAGTGCCCTCCTGGGCAGTCATGGGCATCTTATTTAATGCTCCTCTCCTCCCTGCGGGCGAAGGCTGATCTGGAAAATGGGTTAATATGTTCTTTCCGGCAGATGGCCAATTTCTCCCCCCCACCCTGCATCACGGAGAGGAACGCAACTAAGGAACTTGGAGGTCAGCACCTAACACAATGTGGTATGTTCCAAGCGTCTCCCTTTTTTTGAAAAAATAATTCTCTCCTCATTATAACATGGCCTATGGGGTGCCAAGTGCTCATCTGGCGATAACGAAGCTTGGATTTTAATGGGATTTGTAATCAGGAGAGAGATGTCTGGAGAGGTGGGGGGAAGAGTGGGAGAGACAGGAGTGCTTAGTACTTGTTACTGGCAAAAGGTGAGGCTGGGTGGGTGTCTCAGCAAGAGGCCAGCCGACTCTGAAGACAGGAACAAGCCAAGCTGAAGGCTGTCAGCTCCCATTAGCATCTGCTAATGCTCCACAGAAAGCCAGATGGAGTGCAATGCAGTCAGGAGAAATTAGGGGTTCAAGCCGGGTGAATTCCCCACAAAGCAAACGGCTCACGGAAACAGGTTGCCCTTCCTTTAATAGCGGCTGTTTGAAATGCCGTCCCCGCCATCAAAGACAACCTACTTAGGCCCGTCCCCCGGATTTCGAACAGTAAAACTGGCACAAGATTTCCCCATGGCTCTGGGAGAGCGAAGAAATGCCGAACTGGCGTGCTGAAGCACTTCTTGGGGGGGGGGAATCCCCTCGGTAGATGCGAATAATGAGGCAATCTGGGGCTAAGGTGATGAATTAGATATTCAAGGAAGGGGCACAAGGGCTTCGGGAAGCAGCAGATGCTTGCAGGAGGGAGAAAGGGGAGAGAAGCGACTTCAAGGGAGAGGCAGAACATCAGCGCAGCGTCCTGGGTAAGTGGTGTGCCAGTTCTGACAACCTGCCTGAAGACTAGATTCTGGAGACACCTTCGCAATGAAAGGAGACGGGGGGGGGAAGACTCCCACCTTGCCATCTTCGGTGTAGACATTTTCATGATACCCCTTCACGATCGTCCGGTCAATGAAGAGGCTGCGCATCACCACGATGACTTTGAGCACCTTCCCCAAGGTGACCTGTCAACGAAGAAAGGGTACATGTTGAGGAAACGGAGGCGGCAGAGCGGGATGGACCCGTAACTCAAAGACTGAAAAGCAAGGAGGGCATTTCCGCTACCAAAATTTCCTGCAGGGAAACAAAAACGGATCTGGCATCGGCAGTGAACATACAAACAGCCCTGCTGGATCGGGACCAAGGACCCTCTAGTCCAGCATCCTGTTTCACACGATGGCCCACCAGGTGCTACTGGGGAGACCACAGGCAAGAGGTGAGGGCACGCCCTCTCCCTTGCTGTGGCTCCCCTGTAACTGTGATTAGGACTCTAACTAGGTAGTGTGTGTGACATGGTTCATCTGATTTATACCAAGTCAGACCCTTGGTCCAGCTAGCTCAGTACTGTCTACTCTGACTGGCAGCAGCTTCTCCAAGGTTGCAGGCAGGCATTTCTCCCAGCCCTACCTGGAGATGCTGCCAGGGATTGAACCTACCTGGGGCCTTCTGCATGCCAAGCAGATGCTCTACCACTGAGCTATGGTCCCAGACCCCCAACACTGAGCACTGAGCTCCACCTCCATAATATTTATGGGATCGCTTATTATTGATTGATTGATTGAATTTATTAACTGCCCCATCCAGAGGCTCTGGGCGGTGTACAATAACTTTTTAAAAGACATAAAACCCACCATTAAAACAATGCTAAAACAATATAAAAACAATTCAAAAATGATTAAAACTATTTAAAACTAGTTAAAATACTTTTAAAAACAACAACACTTCACTTATCCCATTTTATCACCATCGTAGTAAGTTTTTCTGCTCCCCCCAGAGACAGTCAATGGTGCACAGCTGGGGGAGGAAAATGCACAACAAGATATCAAGAAACAAGTGATGGGAGAGAACTCCATACACAGAGGTGCCATTTTCAGCAGCAGGCCTGCGTTGCACATATACCGCGTAGCTTTGGCCTAAGAAGGAGTCAGAGAATAAGATTCAGAGTTCTTTCAACTGCCGTGGTCTGGACTTTGCCCACAGTAAATAAATCTGCGGAGAATGTCCAGTTCAAAGACTGTCTTATGTTTCCCAAAGACGCATGCACGGAGATACAGAGGCTGAATGTTTCTGAAACATGCCCTGAAAAATCATTTGAACTTTCTGAAAGTTCGAATGCTGGGAAAGTTGCAGTTGGGTGACTTGCTCTCATTCTAGCAAAGAGCCAAAGAAACAGTGACACAAGTGGGGGGAAGAGAGAGGGGTACAACGCCAAGCTGCAAGAGGCATATTTAATATCACAAAACAGATATTAATTATTACTCAAAATCAATATAGTGTCGCATCAAAAACAGCCCTAATCCAGTGATCTTCACTATTGTTCCACTGGGGGCCACTTTGGCAAAACACAGTGAGGCTGTTCTTACAATCAGCCAACCCAGTCTCGGGGACAGGGATCCATCTTATTTATTTATTATTTCTCTGTGTCAACTGCCCTGAGCCATTTTTGGAAGGGCGGTATAGAAATCAAATAAATCAAATAAAATAAATAATAAATAAATATAAAAAACCACAATTTTCAGCCCATTTTCTCTATTGGGGGGGTGTTGCTGTGCTGCTGGGGACCCATGGATCACTTTAGGCAACTGCCCTCCCCCATTTTTAGGGCCATTTCCCCCCTTTTTTGAACATTTCCCTGACCTCCAGGAACCGTGACCCCATTGCATATTCACGGTTTTCGGATGCGTGGCAGCAGTGGAGAACGATCCACTGCAGGATATCCCTACCTGTGGGCCAACCAAAAAACGATCCACTGCAGGATATCCCTACCTGTGGGCCAACCAAAAAACGATCCACTGCAGGATATCCCTACCTGTGGGCCAACCAAAAGGGCCCCGCGGGCCGGATCGAGCCCCAAGGAATTATATTGTGCAGGCCGGTTTTGGACATAGTACTCTCCCAGCTCTAACTTAGAAAAATCAGATCTATTTGCTTCTTTAGATGCACTTTCTAGTCTCCCTCCCTCCTTAATATTCTCCATTTCAACTGCAAACTCTTAGGCTGGGGCATTAGAAAGCAATCCTTAAGCTTTATTGCTTGGAGGGCCACCTCATTTGGAGATATTCTGGGCTCCCCAGGGGAGGCTGCTGGGAGGACTTTCCAAACTGAGACTCAATTCCTTTCCGACTCTGGTGCAGCTGCACACAACCTGCCGGGCGAAGGCACAGGGCAGCGTTGCCAGGGCGCCGGGAGGCGTTGCTAGGGATGCACATGTCCCCCAGCATCGAGATGCTTGCCAGTCATCGGGCGGCGATTCAGGCTTGATTTGAATCGGAGTCAATGTCGTGCTGGAAATGACCTTCAGAGCACTCTCCTGTTCTTTCCATCAAGGTCTCTGGCACCACCTGAAAGCACACAATGGCTCACTGGCAGTTCAGGTGCCACGGCTTAAGTGGCATTAGAATTGAAAACTCCTGACTGCCTGAGGTTGGCTCTATTATTCTAATGGGGGTGTGGGGGGGTCCGCTCTGGTTGCATATGAATGGGAGACTAGAAGTGTGAGCACTGGAAGATCTTCCCCTCCGGGGATGGAGCCGCTTTGGGAAGAGCATCTAGGTTCCCAGTTCCCTCCCTGGCAGCATCTCCAAGATCGGGCTGAGAGAGAGATTCCTGCCTGCAACCTTGGAGAAGTCACTGCCAGTCTGTGTAGACAATTCTGAGCCAGATGGACCAATGGTCTGACTCAGTATATGGCAGCCTCCTAGGTTCCTATGTACCACAAGACCAGCTCTCCACCCTGGAGAGGGAGCCTGCATTTGGCTCCATTATTCTCCATCTTCCTACGGCTTCAACTCAAGCTTGAGCAGGGGCAGGCAGGATTCAGAAGCAACTTTTGTTCAAAAGTCCGCCCCAATTATGAATACGTGTGGCACTGAAGACTTTCCATCCCAGACAGAGCCAAGCTCTGGATCACCAGAAACCGTGCAGGAACTCAATTCTAAAAAAACACTGAGTCATACGTTTCTCTCTCTCTCTCTTTTTCTTTCTTTCTTTCTAAACCAACCTGGCAAGAGAATGCTTTTTGTAGCAGCTGTTTTTAAGAAAAACAGGAGAGTCTTAAAGGGAAACAAGAAGATGGACGGATGTCGGTCTGGAGGGGAATGGCCCTTCCAACCGCCCTATACCCCTGCAGTGGTAACCCAATGTTATTTCCTATGAAGTCTAACAGGTATCAAATTCCTTAAAGATAAAGTGTGCCATCGAGTCGGTGTCAACTGCAAGCAACCACAGAGCCCTGTGGTTGTCTTTGGTGGAATACAGGAGGGGTTGACCATTGCCATCTCCCGCATGGTATGAGATGATGCCTTTCAGCGTCTTCCTATATCACTGCTGCCTGATATAGGTGTTTCCCATAGTCTGGGAAACAGGCCAGTGGGGATTCGAACCAGCATCCTTCTGCTTGTTAGTCAAGTATTTCCCTGCTGCACCACTTAGGGTGCTTACTCACACACTTTCCCCTTCATCTCGAACCTCCTAGAGGTGCAAAAGAAACAATACTGAATTAACATTCCCTTGTCTTAACTGTTATAGCAATATAGAGTAGCTATTTTGTGGTTAAACGAGAGTTTTCACCAAGCTGAGGGTCATTTTGACTTTCCCCTGCTGCATTTCATTTCCCCTGGTTCACTTTAACTTTATGGAATGCTATCGCAATATTGATTTGTGAGATTTACATCACAACAACGGATATTTATATACTACTTTTCAACACAAGTTCCCAAAGCAGTTTACAGAGAGAAATAAAAACCCCGCTCTTTCCAACAGGCTCAGAGTGGCTTGTAGTTCTTGAAAATACGAATAACCCTATCCCGAAGGGGCTCTCCATCCAAAGACCAAAAATATTTTAAAAGGTGGGGAGGGGGGATAAAACTGTCGATTTCTAGCACACACACATAAAACAGTTGTGGGCTTGTGGCGGCTAAAACACCACAGAATAAAGCCGGTTCTTTTAAGACAGGGCTGCAGAGGTTTGGCCCTCCAGAGATGGATTACAATTCCAATCATCCCTGACTACTGGCCACTGTGGCTAGCAATGATGGGAGTTGCAGTCCCACAAAAGCAGGCGGGCCAACCTTGTGCAGCCCTGCTTTAAGAGAACACACACAGCAAGATGCAACACAAGTTAGGGGAAAACGTTGCACATACTGCATACTTTAACACTCCTTGAACCGTCAAATCATGGAAAGGTTCAGTTGAGGCTGGTTCATACAGCCAATTAGACTGCGTGCCCTTAGGAAAGAACGGCCTATCCTTTAAAAAAAATCATGTTACGTGCTGGGCGTAGCCACCTAATGGCGCAGCGGGGAAATGACTTGATTATCAAGCCAGAAGTTGCCGGTTCGAATCCCCGCTGGTATGTTTCCCAGACTATGGGTAACACCTCTATTGGACAGCAGAGATATAGGAAGATGCTGAAAGGCATCATCTCAGACTGCGCAGGAGGAGGCAATGGTCAACCCCTCCTGTATTCTACCAAAGACAACTACAGGGCTCGGCGGTCGCCACGAAACGACACCGATTCGACAGTACTCTTCAATTTACAACATGCATGGCAAGTCCCACTTGGGCACTAGCAGTACCAGGGAGGGGTACTGCCTTGGTTTGCACTTGAATGTGAGACTAGATGTGAGTGCTATGAGATCTTCCCCTTAGGGGACAGGGCTGCCCTGGGAAGAGAGCTTGCATGCAGAAGGTCCCAGGTTCCTTCCCTGGCAGATACGGCAGAGAGACTCTTGCCTGCAACCTTGGAGGAGCCGGTGACAGTCTGTGTAGATAATACCGAGCTAGATGGACCAAGGGTGTAATAAGGACACAAGAAAAGCCCCGCTGGGTCAGCCCCAAGAAGGCCCATCTAGTCCAGCATCCTGTTTCCCACAGTGGCCCACCAGATGCCTCCGAGAAGCCCACAGGCAAGAGGTGAGGGCTTGCCCTCTCTCCCCTGCTCTTGCTCCCCTGCAACTGGTACTCAGAGGCATCTTGCCTCTGAGGCTGGGGGTTGCCTACAGCCCTTAAGACTAGAAGCCATTGATGGACATGTTCTCCATTTGAGGACAGGTCTGATTTGATAAACGTCCTGCATCAGAGCCTTCCTGACTTGGAACGAGTTATGTGAACCTCTTCCCACCGCCCCATTCCCGCCATTGTTGACATCATTGTTGACATCATAAGGACACAGGACATAAGACAAGCCCTGCTGGATCCGGTCCAAGGAGGCCTATCCAGTCCAGCATCCTTCTTCACACAGTGGCCCACCAGATGCCTCTGGAAAGCACACAGGCAAGAGCTGAGGGCAGGCCCTACTGCTGCTCCCCTGCCTTGGAAAAAGGCAGCTTCCTATGTTCCTCCTTCCCCTGCTCACTTGGCATTGCAACTCTGAGCTCCTCAACAGAAAAGCAAGTTAATAAATAAATAAATAAAATAGACAATCCTGAGCTAGATGGACCAACGGTCTGACTCGGTATATGGCAGCTTCCTATGTTCCTGCTCTAATTCAGCTTGCAAATGCTCCCTGTCTCGATGCGGCAATAATAAAAACTCCTCAGTGCCAACATTTTATTGACACCGAAATTCCAGCAGCTGTTCTGGTGACTGGAAAAGCAAAATGCAAGATGTTTCAGCAAATGATGGCAATTTGCGAGGTTAGCCGTGGTCTTGTGGGATTAGAGGTGCCACTTGGAAGAGGCCGGCGCCAGAAGAGAGAAATCCTGCCGTTCCGAAGCTCCAGCCCGCAGCAGCCGTGAGAGGGGCGGCCTGCGGACCAACGGCAATTCCCACCACGGAAGGGCTCAGGTCAGCTGAACAGCCACGATGTGCAATGAGACAGAACTGAGCTGAAATGTCAGGGCAGAGAATTGGGGTGGGTGGGTTGGGTTGGTTCCCCAGTTGTAGCTGTGACAAATACATGCATCACCTAAAAACAAAGCAATCCCTTTTCTTCTTTTTTTGCTTCTAGACACTCCGTGGAAATTTAATCATTTCATCACCTAAAATTCTCATGATGAACCAGCAAGCATTTCTGTAACCTTATGCTGGTCTAAGGCCGTAATAAAGATTGATTGATTGATTTCTAAGGATCAGCTGCAGAGATCTCCAGTGGTCTGGGGAGGGGAGAGAGCCTGGATGGTCCCCTAAGCAGGGTCCACCTTGGTTTGCATTTGGATGGGTGGCTACATGCAAGTGCCGTAAGATATTCCCCTTGTGGGGGAGGGCAGTAGTCCAGAGGAAGAGCATCCGCTTTGCATGCAGAAAGTCCCAGTTTCGCCCCCTGGCAGCAACTCCATGTAGGGCTGGGAAAGACCCCTGGAGAGCTCCTGCCAGTTGCTGTTAAGACCCCTGAGCTAGATAGGCTGATGGTCTGACTCAGTAGGCAGCTGCATACTGCTCACTACTCGAGCATCTGCTTTGCATCCAGAAGGTCCCCAGTTCCCTCCCTGGCAGCATCTCCAGGTAGGGCTGGGAGGGACTTCTGCCTGCAACCTTGGAGAAGCCGCTGCCAGTCAGTGTCGACGATACTCCGCTAGATGGACCAAGGGCCTGACTCGGTATAAGGCAGCTTCCTGTGTTCCGATGAGAACGCCCACCCCAGCTGCAGGACCAGGGCACATTTTGCTCAGTATCTGGCTGTTTCTAATGTGTGCTGCCCACCGATATCGAAAACGGAGAGCGGCGTTCAGGCTCTCCAGCACCTGAAACAGGATTCCGCAGCCATCAAAAGCCCTTAAGGGTGCGCTTCGGTCCGAAGAGATGCCGCCACAGGGGTGGCTTCTTGCAATGGGCAGGTTGGTCACTTCCTAAATCGCATTAAAAAGACAGCATCTGCCTCCCTTCTGAGGCCAGCCTCCCCCTATTAAATTTCACCTTCTTCTGTTGACACCCAGATAGACACAGTACTTGGCTTTTTAATATTTTGCCTGCAGCCCATGTGCCAGCTCGACCTTGATGTAGAAAATATTATTTCAAATCAATATGTATACAAGGTCACTCTAAAATTCAATTAATATGAATGGAAAAAAAATATGCCCCACCGTTCTTTGAGCTGAAAATAGAACCGCTGCAGGTTACACATGCCTGCAAACCCCTGCCTAATATGACTACACGGCTAGCTTGTTTTTAAATACTACAGCGCTGATGCCGGCTGTTGAGATGCAAAGCCTCTGGCTGTTTTAAGGAGCTGGATGTGCTCGGATTTGCATTTTACTTACATCTTTCCTGCCCCCAAATGAGCTCAACAATAATCCCCCCCAGAAATCTTGGATTTTAAAAATTGCCTCTTTCCAACAATTAGTAATTCTATTTGCAATAATTGTGAGGTGCTTGGTATACTGAGGAACAGCACAGAAATAGAGACCCAGACAGGTCTAGAAAGTTATTTTAAATTCCTAGACACTCGCATCAAATTTTCAAGAGCCAGAATCAAATATTTAGGCCCTAAGTCTTGCACAGGACTAAAATGTTTCAGATGCCGAGGTGCCGGCATCATGTTGCTGAGCATCTACTTGATTGTATGCCTTGGAGAAGGATTTTGACCCTGATTTCTTTAAGAGAAGTAAACCTGAGCCAGATTTTTAAAAAAACAAAACAGAACATTCAGAACTGCACAATAGTATGTGAGCATAATTTGTGCATCTGGCAGATGCCTCAGCAACACACCCCGGAGCTGTATACACATACCCTTTTTACCTGAATCCAAGACTGGTTGTTTCCCAAGTTTTTTTGATGCTGGAAATCAGGGGGTCATCAAATTCAGAATTGTCTTCTATTTGGGTAAATGCGGTATGTAGTGGGCAGCCAGCCAGCAATTACAGGGTTAACTGCATCAAGTGTTTTTTTCCTTGATTGACAGTCTGCAGACCCTGGGTCATGAGCCAATCAGTTAACAAGTTGAGCGGGAACTCCTCTGGGAACCCCTCTTACAGGGAACACTGGTTGGTCCCACCAAGTTCTGGTGAGGTCCAAGGGAAGGAAGCCAAGGCATATGGCTTCGGAAGGTGAGACTTGAGGGAAAATATTTTAGTAAGGCTTGCATTAGAAGTTATTTTCTTTTTAGTGTGTGCCTTTGCAAATAGCCCTCTATCTACTTCATAATTACTTCACTGCAGCAACAGACTAGTAATGATTAAGTCAAGCAGAGGTGTACCTAGGTAATTTTGGAGCCTGGACCTAAAGGCCTTTGGAGTGCTCCCCCCCTGCAAGTTAAGTATCATTTCTACACACAGACGCACACACGCACCATGACACATGTAGTATTTTAACATGTGGGTTCTTGAGAGCACAAACAGCAACTGAACTCACAAGAATGTAAGACTCTATAACAGGTCTATTTATGCAAATATGCATTAGCAGAAAAATTTCAACATGCAGCTTAACATATTCCCATCCCACATATTTCTTTCCCCACTGCCCCCTCTGTCTCTAAAGCAGAGATCACACTCAGCACAATGTGGCACAATGTGGCAACTACATCACCTGGGACAGACTAAAGAGGCTTTGGGGCCCCCAGGGGATGTGGAGGCCCTGGACTTTGGCCGGGAAGTCCAGGAGTAAGAGCGCCTCTGAAGTCAAGTAAGAACATAAGAACAGCCCTGCTGGATCAGGCCCAAGACCCATCTAGTCCAGCAACTTGTTTCACACCGTGGCCTATAAATACTGCCTATAAACATCTGGGCAATATAAAAAGGACCACAAAGCCTGCTATTTCCCCACTTAAACATACTTAAGGGGAAGTACATTTTTATAGTTGCCTGCTAGCAAAGTAGTTTCTCGCTCCCTTTCAGTCAGAGAAACCCTGCTAACTATGGAGCGGTTGGTGGCAGCGATAAAATCTACCGGAATTCTTCTAGTTAATTTTAAACCCAGTCAGCCCACGAGGCCCAGAGAGGAATGACTAACTAGTAGTTAGAACTCACTGGTGGGCTGGCTTGGGTTCTTCACACAGTACTTTGTTGCCTAGAGTCACATTTATAACATTTAGAAGCCTGCACAGAGTGGGAGAAAATCCTCAGAACTGGAAATTGGACAGCAGGTTTGCAGAAGATATATTCATTGGTGAAGATTTGTTGAGGCACCAGAGGAATTTACAGGAAACACCTTTGGCAAGGGAAGGAGAAATGGACGTGCTTGATCAGGGGCTGGGTTCTAACCATCTAATGTAAATAGGGATGTGCATGAATTGATTTGGTGCGGCCCGCCCTGAATCGATTCGGATCGATTCATGGATGTGCATGAATCAGTTTGGCCTCGGCGGGGAGCAGTACTTTTAAGCACGAGTAAAGCAGGCCCTTACCTGCTCCTGCGCCCCACCACATTTCCTGGTGTGTTGCTGCACCACGCAGAAGTCCGCGTGCGGCTGAAGGATGTCACGGCTGCCACGTGTGCATGGTGGCCATGTGTGTCCCACTGCTGTGCACAGGCTCCTGAGTGCAGTGTTGCAGCCACACATGGACTTCTGAGTAGCGCAGCGCTGCACCAGGAAATGCAGTGGGGTGGCGGCAGAGCAGGTAAGGATTTGCTTCACTTGTGCTTAAGGGTACTGCTCCCCGCCCTGCCGAAACGATTTGTGCACATCCCACGACTTGCACGACTTGAATTTTGCAACGACTTGAATTTTGCACGACTTGAATTTTTAAGCTGCCCCAAACATTCTTTTAGAACTGGCATACTTTTTTTTTGGCCTGCCTGTTTTGTGTAGGGTTGCACACTAAGAAAAAGCCCCGACCTGATCATTTGACTTTGTCATTCTTGCTTTCCTAGAAGGTTTACTAATATAGTACTTAATAAATCTTTGAATCTAGGAACCAGCTCAAAAATTTAGGGTTAGGGTTATCCATTGTCTCCTCCCGCGCAGTATGAGTTGATGCCTTTCAGCATCTTCCTCTATCGCTGCTACCCAATATCGGTGTTTCCCAGAGGAAACATACCAGCGGGGATTCGAACTGGCAACCTTCTGCTTGTTAGTCAAGCATTTCCAAAAGAGAATGATAATCAAACCCTTCCAAATGATCAAGGAAAGGCCAGCCATTTGCAGAGTGTTAAAGCAGCCAATAACCAGATTTCTCATCCATTTTATGCCTTGTTAATCAGCATGATGGGTGAAAATCATACTGTAGGCATTTGGAATAATAAAATGAATTGGTGAAGCAACAGACTTTCCTGCTAGTTATTCCCCCCTACGGTTTCCTCCCCTCTCTCCTCTGCTGCTGGTGTGAATGCTCCACGCTGGCTTCTCCTTCTCCATCTTCTTTAATGAGGCTTATTTGTAAATAGCAAGATAGGATGCAATTAAGCCATTAGAGGCTAAATAAACGAACATGCTAATTAGGTTCTTTACAAGGATTTTTTTTATGGAGAGGCTGGAATTTACCTTTCATTAATCTAACTTAATTGCAATACTGCGTGTCACAAAGTCAACATAAATTAAGGGCTTTAAAGGATTTGGCAATATTGAGGGTGAGCTGGTGAATCTCCCCCCCCCCCCCCCGCTTGGTAAGCAACTGCAGCCTCACCAAAAGGTGGCTAAACTGGCAGACAATATTGCTCAAAAGGCTAGGAGATTATTTTGCAACATTTCAAAACATCTATCTGTTTCATACACTTTTATGATAGAATTACTTCATCCCAATAAGAGCTAAGCATCGTTAAATGTTAGCGGTGTTGTGTCATCGGCTATGAAGCGTGTCTGATTTCTGCCACTGTTTCAGATGGATCTGAGCTCCTTCTGAATCTGCTAAACCCACGACATAATTAGTGTTTCGCGGAGGGGATGGCATGATTTCATAGGAACATAGGAAGCTGCCATATACTGAGTCAGACCATTGGTCTATCTAGCTCAGTATTGTCTTCACAGACAGGCAGCAGCTTCTCCAAGGTTGCAGGCAGGAATCTCTCTCAGCCCTCTCTTGGAGATGCTGCCAGGGAGGGAACTTGGAACCTAGATGCTCTTTCCAGAGCGGCTCCATCCCCTGAGGAGAATCTCTTCCAGTACTCACACATGTGGTCTCCCATTCATATGCAACCGAGGCGGACCCTGCTTAGCTAAGGGGACAAGTCATGCTTGCTACCACAAGACCAGCTCTCCTCTCTCAGGACTTGCGTGGCGGATTGCCACACTCAAAACACTTCCTTTTCTCAAAAGCAAATACAGGGCTTCCTTTCAGCTTATCCACTACCATCAATATTACATCCCAAGCAAGACTCTATAGCTATTATGTACTACAGTCTTTTGCAATATTCCTCTGGTGGCATTTAATGGAACTAAACCCAAAATACAAGGATGAACTGGAGGGGCGTCATTGCCATGGCATTCCGAATGGCACGTTCCCTCCTTAGCAGAGGCATTATTTGTAAATGACTCAAATTCCAAGATGCTCCAACATCTGTGCTCATGGATTTTATTTGAGAAAGTTATATCCTGTCTTTCCATTAAAACGTGATGTTGAAGATTACTCACAGCAATTAAAACAATACAAAACCAACTAAAAACCAATACCGCAGACAAATACATAACCAGGGGAGAGTAATAACATCACGGATTAAAAACCGGTCAGAACAGGAACGTTTTGGCTACGCAACAAATATACCACAGGGATGGGGCCAAGGGGATCTCTTTAGGGAGGAGGGGCAGAGTCTGGGCAAGACTCGTGTGTCGTCGAGTTGATTTTCGACTTGTGGCGCCCACAGAGCCCTGTGGAACACAGGAGGGGTTGACCATGGCCTCCTCCCGCGCAGTCCGAGGAGATGATGCCTTTCCGCAGCTTCCTATATTGCTGCTGCCCGATATAGTACCAGCGGAGATTCAAACTGGCAACCTTCTGCTTGTTAGTCAAGCATTTCCCCGCTGCGCCACTTAAGGTGGTCCTTGGGCAAGACTGCAGGAGCGCAATTCAAGACCGATACGGGGTTCAGCAAGCACCAGTCGACCTTAAAGAAGTTCAGATCTTCCGGGTTGGATGAAGAACCGCAACCAAGGATTCTAAAAGAACTTGCCGATGACCTAAGAGCCGCCACAAGACCAGAAATGGGCTAATGTTGACCAATGTTCAAAAGGCGGGGAAAGGAGGAAAGGGGAAACTAATACAGTGGTCCCTCGACTTACGAACTACTCGACATCCGAAGTTTTCGACTTACGAACGACAAAAATGACCGGAAGTCGTTGCCGGTTTAGATGCGGCTTCCTCGACTTACGAATTTTTAGATGCGGTTTCCTCGACTTACAAATGTTTCCAGACCTCCGTGGGTGCGCTTTTCGACTTACGAAAATTTCGACCTACGAACGTGCGTTCGGAACGGATTAACTTCGTAAGTCGAGGGACCACTGTACTACAACTACTATTTATATACCGCTTTTCAACAGAAGTTTGCAGAGCGGTTTACATAGAAAAATAAATAAGATGATGATTCATAGGATGATGACTACAGTCTGGCTGATAGCAGGGAAGATATCAGAACGGATGTTAAAGGAGTTAGTCCTAAGTACCTTTAGAAGTAGTGGATCAGTAGAAGCCAGCATGGATTTGTCAAGAATAAAATTGGTGGATTAATTCTCTCTCTCTCTCTCTCTCTCTCTCGCTTAGTGGATCATGGGAATCCTGTAGAAGTACATTATTCTGATGCTGCCTCCCACTTACCTGGGACGGCCTGTCCTGCCTTCCCGTCCCGCTGCTGCCTCCCATGTTTTGTGGCCCTCCACCACCATCCACCACCATTTTTTTTGGCCCCGAACTCTCGCCCAATGCCAGGAACTCTCGTGAGAGTTCTGCCACCAAATCCTGGGCATGCATGCCGGCGAAGAGAATTAAATATAGAGATATAGATCGATGTCAACATTTTATGGCTGACCTTACGGACTCAGTCAATACATGTATGCTTGGGGAACATAATCTCTATTGTACTTTCTCCCAGGGAGAACATCTATGTACAAGGTTTATGTAAAGGTGCATAAAATATAAGTTACTACAGTAACTAGAAGTACAATATATTTCGTATCTCAGAGGGAGTTCCCCCATTTATCATGTCAATTCTAGTACCTGGAACAGTTGAACAGTTCCCGCCCCCCCTTAACAAAAAGTAAAATGAAAACAAAACAAGGCAGTCTGTTTATTAAGGCGGAGTGTTTTCCATCTCTCATGCACAGAGACAATTAAAAGAATAATTGAAAAATCAATAGGGCAGATTGGGATCAAAATGCAATCCACAACTACCACAACGAACTGCTTTAAAATCACTTGAGGATCCCACACTGCTTTGGAAAAAGGCTTCCATTATTTATGCGCTTACACTACGCAGGGCGAATCCAGCCTAATGAGATCCAATCACTGCGTGTAAACTGGAAGCACAGGTTGAGTGGACTGTCTGGAGGAAACGGCAGCCACACGGAGAGGCATCTCAGCAGCCACTCAGAACCAACATCCCTACCCTTCGGGATTGGCTTTGTTATGCTTGCTTAGTAGCTGGAGCTTCGGCTGAGCCTCTGGGCTTTCCCTCGGCAGGCACAGGCTCACACAAACACGGCTGGAGGTGAGCAACGGTTGAGCTGGTGTACTTCATGTTCAGCAGACAAGAACACAAGAACAGCCCTGCAGGATCAGACTCCTATATCAGGCAGCAGTGATATAGGAAGGTGCTGAAAGGCATGATCTCATACTGCGCAGGAGATGGCAATGGTAACCCCCTCCTGTATTTTACCAAAGACAAGCACATTTTACATTTATTTACATTTTCTATCCCGCTCTCCCTCCAAGGAGCCCAGAGCAGTGCACTACATGCTTACGTTTCTCCTCACAACAACCCTGTGAAGTAGGTTAGGCTACACATGGCTCTGTGGTTGCCAGGAGTCGACAGCGACTCGGCGGCACAACCAACTATTGGGATCTAGGCTGAGGGATATAAGTTTTATCAGTCTCTTCATCATCAGTTACACGTTCCAAAACAAACTGCCCCCACATCCCAACCAGGAAGCAGTAACAGGGCGATTTTTGCCCTTTTTCGCTTGCATACACCTAGCTCACGTTTGCAAGAGTTATTTTGCTGAAAACGTGACTGCAAAATTAAGAAATCAATGCTTGACCTACCAGCAGCATTGCAGAGGTCCCATTGGGCCGGGATAAGTGGATGGACATCTCAGGGAACATTCTATCGATGCGGCTGATGACGTCATCAACGTACCTGTAAAATGGAGACAGAAGAATGACCAACAGGAAGCCACATACTGCAGACCTCCTAGTAACCACAACGGCCAATAGAATTCATTCTGAATTGCAGAATAAAGGCTAAGGCTAAGCATTGATCCTGAGTGTGCATTTCTTCCACATGGCCTATGGAGAGATAGAATCTTACAAGGTTTCATGTAAAGAACCGCCCAGAGATGAGAGTCTGGGGCAGTATACTAATATACTAAAAATGTATAGAAATATACTCCCTAAAAATGCCAGTATAAAAATATACCACCTAAAAATGCCAAAGGGTATCCCCCTTTCTGAGTATTCACATTTCATGTTTGTTTTTTTGTTTGGCTTTGATTTCTTTAGATTGTGACTACCTCCTGCCTTTTCCTTTCATTTTAAATTACTAGGACTGTTTTTTATGAAGCACATATACAGCAGGTCAGATTGGGTTGGTAAAACAGCCCTAGGCACGTCATTGTTTCCACTGACGAGAGGTGCAGCTAGCCAGTAAAAATTGAGGGGGTTCAGTTCCACACAGGTACACCTAAGATACAAGCCAACAGATTCGATTCTTGAAATGTTCTAATGTACTAGAGAGGCTCCCCACTCCCCTGCCACCATACACACACACACACCACACACTTTTTACACAAACCTATGATAGTGCAGAGAAATTATCCATAACAACACTGAAACAGATACCAGCAAAGTTAGGTCCACAGAGCAAGAGTAGAGACTAGTGAGAGCTCAGAAGCACAGCAACAGGACTTGGAAGGGAGACCAGACTCTGGAGCTGAGGATTCGGAACAGCTGCCAGACATGATTCCTTAGGAGGAGGAGGCTCGGATTTCACCTGTCTTGAGAAGACGTCTCAAGAGGAAAGCTCAGTGGGAGTCACGTAGGCGCAGATCACAAGAGAGGAAGCAGAAGTGCTGACTCAGGGAAACCTGATTGGCTGCTGGTTCTCTTGAGCTATATATATTTAGCAGTCTGTCAACTGCTCAGATGCTGTTAGCAACTTTCGCTGACCGCAGATCATGTGCTATTTTGAATTCCCAACTTTTCCGAGTTCCAGTTTGCCCTTGTTTGTGCTTTCCTGCTTTGTTCCGTTAATTCCTTGTTCTGGTGTCCATTCTTTTTTCATTCCTTGCTCTGTGTTTTCTTTTCAGTTATTACTCAGTTATTGTTAGAGGGGGGTACCTAGTTCAATTCAGGGGACTTAATTCATTTACTATTTTCTTTGTAAGCCTTTTATTTTCCTTCGTGTAGCTTCGCTGCTACTTTCTGTTAACTCACAGGGGAAGTACTGAAGGGGGTTGTAAGTCCTGTTGGGTGAGCCGAGCTAACAGATTTACGACAAGGGGCTGGTAAGACCTGCCTTTCTCCTTTTAAAGCGCCCGCTCACCCCCGCTGAAATGATTCGGTGGGGGCAGCTCGAATCGTTTTGGTGCCTCAAAACGGAGGTGCCGAAATGATTCGTGCACATCCCTAACTCCTAGTAAAACAGGTACCACCAAATGAAGACTTGAAATGGGTACCTTGCCCAGAGTGTAATCCTCCGGGGACACTGCTGACTGCTGGTCCTAAGTTTAGTGTTCATTTTAAGAGCTGAGAAGTTTATCCTGCTATCATAACACTCTATTAATCATAAAAATCACAAGCTTGCAGGCAGGCAGCCAGTTACCTCCTTCAGAAATCTAAGGGAGCTCAAGATGAGTTCTTAGTGTTACAAGCAGCACTTGGATTTTTTAATTTTATTATTTAAAAAAAAACAACCAGTCATAGCAAGGTGAAGAAAGGTTTCACAACAACTTCCTACTGCTTTGCAAGATGCCTATTAAAAAAAAAATATCTCATAGCTTTTTATGAGAACAGCAATGCCTAAAAGACCGGGGGCGGGGGGGGGGGAGAGTTGCCTGGCTTTTGGCCAGCTGCAGAGTGCTGAACGCACCAATTCAGTTTGCAAAAGTTTGGACTTTGGACAGAAAGATCGGGACAGGGAGGTCGGGGAAATTTCAAGCAGCATCTTTGCATAAGCAACACACATACAGAGAAGCAACTCCATCTACACATGCTTTTCAGCTCTACAGTGGACAGATGGTTTCGTTCTCTAGTATGACCTTTTTTAAAAACTGGATTAGATCCAGTGATCCAATGTTAGTGTTATGTTTAGCAGCTCAGCCACCATTTAAATAGCATCTCTCCCACACAGTGTGTAAGATGCATGCTGTTCATTTTTCTACTCCGCTTACAAAACCTAAGAACTAAAAAACAGCAAACCTGTTTATATTTTTAATAGAAACGAGGGGGGAAAGAGAGAGGTGAGGATATAACTGGTGTGGACAGGGCCATGCAAATTTACCTGTTGCATTGGGTGAGAAGAGAGACAGAATTCTTTGCGTTTTAGGTCTTTATCGTTTCTTTAGCACCCAATCCAAAATGGTGCGATTCGGAATGCAACCCGACTCATTGACTGAGCAAGGCAAGCACTACAAACCAGTATCTAAAGTTAGGAACGTAGGAAGCTGAAATCTAATGAAACAGGCCATTGGTACTCTCTACCCGGACTGGCAGCGGCTTCTCCAAGGTTGCAGGCAGGCATCTCTCTCAGCCCTCTCTTGGAGATGCTGCCAGGGAGGGAACTTGAAACCTTCTGCTCTTCCCAGAGCGGCCCCATCCCTCATGGGGATTATCTTGAAGTGCTCACACATGTAGTCTCCCATTCAAATGCAAACCAAGGCAGATGTTGCTTAGCAAAAAGGGGAAATTCAATGTGTCCTCATTTGTCTATATGGAATTCTGCAACTTCTGTATTTAGAGCTGAAAGGAGGATTATACTTATTTTAAAACAAAAATTATCCATGAAACGTTCAGCACATATATAGGGGCAGAGAGAGGTCTCAAGCCATCAGCTGCGCTTTGAAAGGAAGGGACTCAAAGCCCACTGTCAGGAGTTCCTTCAGCTTTCCAAAGGGCAACTTTTTCATGGGGCTCTCATCCTCTGAAAGGACGCAGGGCTCTGACAGCAGAAGCTACAGGAAGGTTACTCATCTGTAGCTGCCATTCTTCAGGTGGCTTTTCTGTGAAGATAAACACATAGCAGCATTTTGGAGACCTGAGTTCGCGACTATGACTACGAGTTTACGACAAGTGAGAAAACCCTGTGCTATGGGATGTCTGAACAAGCAAGATGAATGGCAACTGTGGGGGGAAGTGACCATGTAATATCGAAATTCTTGCAAACAGCTTTTCCATCCAATTATATTTCCATATCCTTTGTTTGGAGTCCTCTTGGGCTAGTAAACACGCACTCTATCAAACCTTGAATTTGGGTTAATGACTCCCAGTTATTATTTTGGGTGGATCCCTCCCTCATTTTGAGTTTTAATACATACATTGTAGCGACCTTGTTGTGTAACGTCCAACAAAGAGAACTTTGTTGGTGAAGGACACACATATCCGATGCAAATAACTAACCTGCGGTGGCATGCTCAGAGGGAACTGGCTGGTTTCCCTCCATGACTGAAGACAAGTACACACCTCCAGGACAGTCTGATCCCCCTACCCCATTCCAAGCAGCCTGAGGACTTATTCCAAAATGAATACAAGCAGAGGCATCACAGGTAAGAACAGAAGAAGGCCCATCTAGTCCAGCATCCTGTTTCACACAGTGGCCCACCAGATGCCGCTGGAAGCCCATAGGCAAGAGGTGAGGGCATGCCCACTCTCCTGCTGTGACTCCCCTGCAACTGGTACTCAGAGGCATCCTGCCTTTGAGGCTGGAGGTGGCCTATAGCCCTCCAACGTAACTCAGCACCAGGAAGAGATCCCAGGATGACGGAGTACTACCTACCACATTTTGCAACCAAGTGAAAGAGGGGGAGAAATAGCCCCATGCTGAAGACATAAAAGCAGAGTTACCAAATTAAAAAAATTCAAAGTGAAGTTGCAACTAGCAATCATTTTTTTATATTCCTAAAGACGACGCATTCCCCTTCACGGCTAGTTCAAAAGACTTTAAGCTGTACCAACATCTGCGAGAGAAGCAGACATCAAGAGAGACCTAAACTTTGCCTCCGCCAACAAAACGATCTCTCTTTAAAACATTGATGTCTTGCCTTTATGCCCGTCAGCCTTCAAGGCAGCTTACAACCAATCAGACTGATTAAATCCAAATAATACCAGGGAAAAAGAGAAATTTAAGTTTAAAAGATAGAGCAACACAAGCAGCAGAAACATTTGTTCATACAATGCTCCGGGAATGAAAACTTGGTACTTAAAAGACAGAAGCGTATGTGCCCAATGAATGCTTCTGGGTGACATTCTCTGACGATGGCACATATTTACATACTAAATTTAAAGTTCTCAAAGTGGCTTGCTTAGAAAAACAATAAAGAGAGGTGGCTCGCTGCCCCCAAAGGGCTAACAAGACAGACAGATGTGTTTGTGTGCAGATATCTGGATCGTTGTTATAGAAGACAAGTATGGGCCCACAACAAAACGTTGTAGTACATCCCTGGTGTGCATTTGTTACCGGTGCCTAAGCATGGGGAAGGTTTTAGACAGCCTGGGCCCCCAGAAGGAGAAGGCTTGTTTGCTTTTTCTTTCTTTCTCTTTCTTTCTTTATATTAATTTAATTTAATTTAATTTAACATATTTTTATACCACCCAAAACTTACGTCTCTGGCTATCTGGAGGGAGTATTCTTCAAGCTAAGAAACTTGCCACTCTTTTTGTTCAAGCCCTCCTTCCCCCGACTCCGTGCCACTGAATTTCATTAGCTCCGCCCACCAGCTTGTTTGTTAGCTGCCCTATGACTCCAGGAACATTCCACTCCACCAGGTGACAGTGGGGCAGTTTGGGGTCATTTTCCTCCTTTAGATATCGGTGAACCCGACGTGTCTGCACAGCTTATCCCTCGTCTGCTAGCGATCCATTCTTCTCTGCAGGCGTTCTGGTTCTGCGTCCACAAGGATAACCTTTCCAGCTCTTTCGGAAATAGACAGAAGATTCTGCGACAGATTCCTGCGCTGAGCAAGGGGTTGGACTAGAGCACCTCGACAGCCGCTTCCAACTCACACATTCTAGGATCCTAAACTCTGGCATCCATAAACAAGCTAAATGATTTCTTGACGGTCCCCTTCTCTTCTTACCAATCTGTTATTCTATATATGCCTACACTTGATATTCAAACTCCCAATTAGAAGCAGAACTGCCGGTTGCAAAGAATCCTCCCGCCCCCCCTCTAAGAATATTTACTGATTATGGGTGTCAAGCCATATACCCTGGCACATAAATAAGCGGTGCGTCAAAATGATGGAAATACAGTGTGTAATAATTCACAGAGCACTCGTAATATTGCAATTCCTCGACGTCCCTTATTAACTTCTCTTCCAGGAACCCCTTCGCTAACCACCACCACCACCACCACCGATAAAATAAGATAATACAATTCAACAGCAATAAATGAGAGATGTGTGGATATGAGAACGGGGGTTAGCCAAGAAAACATGAATCTGTTTTACAATCATTACTGGAAACTTGTCGGAGCCTGCAACCATTCCCTCAATGTTTACTGAAAACTGTCATTAATTCCTTTACAGAAAGAACTTGAAAGCTGGGGGGGGGGGGCAGGGAGAGCACCCCTTCCTAGGCTGTCAGCGAGAAGTGGTAATGGGATTTTAGGAACACACACTTCCATATGAAAACTCATTGTTTAATGAACTGTCTGCTTTTCAAAGTAGACCTTGCTTCACAGCTCGCAATAAGTTTTGGCAGCTGTTATTTATGTGACCTCCAACAAAATGCAAAAAAAAAAAAAAAGCAAAAATAAAAATGCAATAAGCCAGCATTTCAGCTGTTTCTTTTGGAAATCATCACACAGAAGAAAGATGCGTGCTTAGCTCAAACGCCTTAAAGGGCACGTATCTGTCACTGGCAGTTTGAACAGATTCGACGGCACAAGAAATCTTTTTAAGACTTGTTCTACGGTTTCGCTACGTACTGCAGAAATCGACACATTTATTTTAAGGAGGTGTACCCCGCCTTTCTCTGGAAACAGGGATAAGGCGGCTTACAAGAGTTAGAACACAGTATTATGCTAACTAAAAGAACAATAAAAAGTTCAATTTCCTCTTAAGAGAGAATTGCATGAATTGTCCCCTGTGCTAAACAGGATCCACCCTGGTTTGCATTTGAATGGGAGACTACATGTGTGAGCACTGCAAGATAATCCTCATAAGGGATGGGGAATCTGCTCTGGGAGGAGCACCCGCCTGCTTGCATGCAGAAGGTTCCAAGTATCCTCCCTGGCATCATCTCCAAGATTGGGCTGAGAGAGACTCCTGCCTGCAACCTTGGAGAAGCCGCTGCCAGTCTGTGTTGACAATCCTGAACTAGATGGACTGAGGGTCTGACTCGGTATAAGGCAGCTTTATATATTCCTAATATACAGCTGTCTAGAATCACATAATCTAAATAAAAATCTAAAAGCAGTTAAATGTCGCACTGATCTAATAAAATTGCAGTTTAAAAGCCAGTAAAAGAAGTCTTCATCCACCATTTAAAAACTTAAAGCTGATGCACCCCCCCTTGGGCAGCAGTCCTAAAACCTGGGTCCCCAGATGTTGTTGGACTACAACTCCCATCATTCCCAGCCACAATGCTTTGGGGAGAAAGCTCCGATGTCCTGGGAAAGGCCCTCTTTCTGCTCTGCATACAGCCTCTTTCAGGGAGAGGCAGGCCTCCGAGCCTGATCCAAGAGCTTGGACAGATTTACACAGGAGTAGGTGGTCCTTAAGATAACCTGGCCTCCAATCGTGTAGGGCAGGGGTTCCCAACCTGTGGTCCTCCAGATGTTGCTGTACTACAAGCCCCATCATCCCCAGCTACAGTTTATTGTGGCTGGGGATGATGGGAGTTGTAGTTCAGCAACATCTGGAGGACCGCAGGTTGGGAACCTCTGGTATAGGGCTTTTAAGCCCATAGACAGTACTTTGAATTGAGCCCAGAAGCAAAATGAGGACAGCTGCTTTGCTTGCTCTCTTTACGGAACATAGGGAGCTGCCATATACTGAGTCAGACCCTTGGTTCATCTAGCTCAGTATTGTCTACCCAGACTGGCAGCGGCTTCTCCAAGGTTCCAGGCAGGAGTCTCTCTCAGCCCTCTCTTGGAGATGCTGCCAGGGAGGGAAACTGGGACCTTCTGCTCTTCCCAGAGCAGCCCCATCCCCTAAGGGGAATCTCTAGCAGTGTTCACATATGGCGTCTCCCATTCAAATGTTATCAAGACTAGCTGATTGCCAAGACGGCGGCAATCTTTTCTTTAGCAGAAAGTGAGAGCAGTAGGGCTACCCTTTCCTGGTTGTCTTCTCCACCTAGGACAGGTCTGATTATGTCCATTCTCCTGGTATGGATGTCCTTTAAATTCTGCCCTCTTCCAATTCTGTCCTCTTCCATCGGCCACAGCTGAGGCTCACTAATGTCAAAGTGTGTGCTCTGTGTGTGTGTGTGTCAGGTGAAAGGTGGAGGGCCCATGCTTTTTAGCCTGTCCCCTTGGAGAAGCCGGTGCCAGTCTGTGTAGACCAGGGATTCTCAAACTTAGCTCCCAAGATGTTGTTGGACTTCATCTCCCATAATCCCCAGCCACAATGGCCCAAGGCTGAGAATTATGGGAATTGAAGTCCAACGTCATCTGGGGACCCAAGTCTGAGAACCTCTGGTGTAGACAATACAGAGCAAGACAGACCAATGGTCTGACATATGGCCGCTTCCTATGTTCCATATAAAAACTCCAGGGTGCAATGATAAAGTTTGGGTGAAGGCTCTGCCTCCCTTAGGATAGCCAATGCTTTCCACCTTTTGAGATGGAACCTGGTCTTTCCACAGAGAACTGATTGGCCGGGGAGTCTAGAAACTCCTCCCCCAAAGATCGGCATGGAATCTTCAATGTTTAAAGCATTTGTCACCACCTTGGACCAGATCCCCCCCTCATAGGCCAATCATTTCATGGGGGCGCGGGGGGGCGGCACTCACAAATGGCAACACAACTTTAAAATTACCTCAAATAAAAAGGTAACATGGATACTCACGGACTGCAGCTGTCCTTAGGACGCTATCGCAAATGGTCTATCTTTGGAAGGTTGTACCTAGCAATGCTGTGGAAATGGATGCATAATATTCTGCAACACAACTATTTAGCATAGGCAAAGATAAAGATCGGAAGATCATGAAAGATTCATTAATCCTCCCATACAGTGAAGAATTCAGCAACTCTAAAGTCTGTCATGCAAGACATAACTGCTAGGGGGGGAAAGCTACCGCGGCTATTTACAGCGGCAAACCTTCAGATACCCTTGATGAACTTCAGTACAAGCATTTTTTGTAAGCAACTGGCACAAAACCCAAAACCAAACACCCCAGTATCTGTGCGGCTACAGTCACTTCTACCCAGTCACAGTCAAATATCACCACCTATGGTTTTGGTTTATTTAACCAGGATCAGGTCTGGCATGGTACCACGTCCCTGCTGCCTGTGAACTGGAGACAGAAATGAGCTGACACTCAACTCCTCCTGGAAACTCCAGACCCTTCACAAGACAGACTGTAGATTACTACTTTGGCCATGCCACAAACGTGCCCTGGAACGCCCGCCTGCAGGTCGCGAATGTCACGGTGTTCTGTGCACCAACTGACATAATTTTGAGGGTGATTTCACTGAAGAACAGTACACACAATCAGAAACACAATGGATGGTTGGTGCATCTTCTGATCGACACCTTAAGCAAAATCTGAGCTTGATGAGTTTTCTTGGAGATCCATTTCACTTGCAATAACTCTGCTTGAACTGCATGTGGAACTGGAGGTAGTGCAAGAAAGTAGAGTTTATATTCATGTGAGAACCAGTGTGGTGTAGTGGTTAGAGTGCAGGACTGGAGCCCAGCGTGGTGTGCTACATACTTAAGTTCCTCCTCACAACAACCCTGTGAAGTAGGTTAGGCTGAAAGAGAAGTGACTGGCCCAGAGTCACCCAGCTAGTATCATGGCTGATGGGGATTTGAACTCGGGTCTCCCCGGTCCTAGTCCAGCACTCTAACCACTACACCACGCTGGCTCTCTGTTATTAAAAGGCACAGTAAATGGTAAGTAGCACGCCTTGAAATGCATGTGTTCCTTCACATGATACAAGAGGGGAGGTTATGACGTTGTAGGAGTGAACCAGCTTACTGTACAGCTGGGGGGAAATGGCGTCTCTCGCTACCAGGATGGCAGCATTTCAAGCAGAGACAAATAGGGCTGGCTGGAAACGGACAACATCCCAGGAGAGGGGCAGGAGAAGCTGGTCCCCCAGGTCACTGCCGTGAAGCGTGGCCAAACTCAGGAGATCTGAGCCTGCTGAGAGTCGCTTGCGAAGGTACTCTTACCAGTTCCCCGGGTCACACCAAATTCGAGATTCCAGCAATTTCCAAGGACGGGCTGTAAATGTATTCCATGATATTGAATGCAAAAGGGTGTTACGATTTCTGATGAATGCTTGTTCCATCCATCTGCTCTAGCTATGTAAAAATAAATTGCCAGTTTCCAGCATTTTCTCTACCACCCAGAAGTATGATGTTAAGCTTCCCTGTACACGAACCTTACAGCAGACAAAGCATCCTGGGCAAGAGATGAAGCATTCCTTAACTCCACTCTCCAGTACGCTGGGGAGATTTTTAACTTTCAACTTTTGGCAAGTTTGGGCGGGTTCCTTCCCCCGAGGGCCGGTATAGAAGGATCCCATTTGCTGAACGACTATGCCCCTGTGGCTCAGGACAGATGGAAACTACAGAGCATGCTTCTCTCATTCTCCCATTGTTAAACAAGTTCCCGGGACTTACGAGTCAATTCTACAGCTTTGGGCTACCCTCTGACACAAAGCCTTCCATCACATATAGCGTTGCCAGATACTGTGCGGCTGCGATCGGCATTCGTCAGAGGGTAGTAGGCTGTGAGCCTTTTTAGCCTTCATCCGACTCCTGATGACGTTGCCCTGCCCACGCCTCCTCTCTTGTTGCTTTTATTGGTTTTTTTTTTTAATTGCTTTTAATTTTTAAACTGGATTTTACCATTTTATATTCTCTGTGCATATTCTCTGATTGATATAGTATTCTTTTATTTTTAGCAGGTTTTACTTTTTTTAGTATTAATATATGTAATTTTTATCTATTTTAGCTTGTCTCCTTTAAATTGCAATTATTTTTAATTTCAGCCTATTCATGATATTTTGCATTGTACGCACAATCACCTTTATTTTTAACATGTAACTAATAATTTGTACCTTTTATTAGCCCCCTCAGTATCACTTTCTTTTAACTTGTAATTTTATGCTGGTCTACGACCGTAATAAAGGTTGAGAGGCTTGCTTCCCCCGATCCACATCGGTCCTGAGCTCACCAGGACAGAGAAGATGTGGCAGTGAGTGAGAGAGAGGAGACAGAAATTAGAGTGGGGAGCTAAGGGTGAGATACTTTGGGTGCCAAGCTGGGGAGGAGAAGAGTTGGAGTGAAACTGAATCAAAGCCAAGGGGAAAGGGCTAGGGACCCCTCCCCTCCGAAAGGCTCATAGGAATGTAGGAAGCTTGCCTTATATGGAGTCAGACCCTTGGTCCATCTAGCTCAATATTGTCTACCCAGACTGGCAACAGCTTCTCCAAGGTTGCAGGCAGGAATCTCTCGGCCCTATCTTGGAGACGCTGCCAGTGGGGGGAACTGGGAACCTAGATGCTCTTCCCAGAGCGGCTCCATCCCCTGAGGGGAATCTCTTCCAGTGCTCACACATGGAGTCTCCCATTCAAATGCAAACCAGAGTGGACCCTGCTTAGCAAAGGGGACAATTCATGCTTGCTGCCACAAGACCGCCACAAATGGCACAGCGGGGAAATGGTTTAACTAGGAAGCTAGAGCTGCCGATTCAAATCCCCGCCGGTCTGTTTCCTAGACAAAAGACCTATAATGGGCAGCAGCGATATAGGAAGATGCTGAAAGGCATCATCTCATATTGCATGGGAGGATGCAATGGTCAACCCCTTCTGTATTCTACCAAAGTCAACCACAGGGCTCTGTGGGCGCCAGGGGTCGACACCGACTTGACGGCACATTTTACCTTTACCACAGGCCACCTCTCCTCCCATAAGACCAGCTCTCCTTTGATTGTGTGAATGACCCCAAAGAAAACTGTGCTGAAGAAGTTCGAAATGGGCACATGACCTATTAAGCAGCAATGGCCATGAGAAGCTTCTTTCTCCAAGGCTGCAGGCAGGAATCTCTCTCAGCCCTATCTTGGAGATGCTGCCAGGGAGGGAACTTAGAACCTAGAAGCTCTTCCCAGAGCGGCCCCATCCCCTGAGGGGAATCTCTTACGGTGCTCACATGTAGTCTCCCATTCAAATGCAAACCAGGGCAGACCCTGCTTAGCAAAGGGGGACAATCCATGCTTGCGATCACAAGACCTCCTTCCCAGCCTCCACCCACCCATGAAGTTTCATGGCCCTTTAAGAAGACTCAGTTTTGCAGGGCTGTCGTGTCGGTCAATGCGAAGATGGCTTTGCCCGCCATTCAACGCAGTGGGCCAGGCGATTACTTGCCATTTGGGCCTCAGGATCACTCATTCAGTTGCAAGCCTCTCCAAGGAAAGCCTCTGAGGTGGGAAGATGGGAGCTATCAAGAGTCCATGGAGATCTGCAACCCGTAGCACCAGCTTTTACATCCCTCTGCTAGATTCAACCCCAGATCAGTCCTTCCACATGATAGAAGGGAGGCGACTTTATAGACCGCAAGAGAGGAGAGCTGGTCTGGTGGCAGCAAGCATGCCTTGTCCCCTTAGCTAAGCAGGGTCTGCCCTGGTTGCATTTGAATGGGAGACTGGAAGTGTGAGCACTGCAAGATACTCCCCCTCAGGGGATGCAGCCGCTTTGGGAAGAGCATCTAGGTTCCAAAGGGTGCCCTGCCCTTTCGGCTCCCGGTGGTGCCTGGCACATGGCACATGCTATGCTCTTCAAGCACTGCATCGGAACTGGACCCCAGCTGCTGCTTTGCCAATTCATTCCAATAAACCGCTCCCCTCGCCCCTTCCTGAGACGCTTCTCTCTCATCCCTCTACCTCATTTCTCTCCCCATTGTTTGAAGGAAGGTCCCCAACTCCTCTCAGCGCATGGAAAACTGAATTCCGAGTCTAGATGTTTGTGCCAGCGATAAAGTGGTGCCAAAGTCAAAACTCATTCCAAGGCCTTGTATGAGGGACGACTGTTTGCCGTTCGCCCAGCTTTGAACGAGGGAGAGAGGGTATAAATAATTAACTCATGCAAAAAGAGAATTTGTAATATACTCATAACAAGCAAGGAAATCGGGAAGGGAGAGAGAGAGAGAGAGAGAGAGAGAGAGAGAGAGAACATCACCACCCTGTGATGTGCTTCCCTTAGTCGACATTAAAAATAACTTGGTGCCGCTTTTATTTGACTGCAGGGCGTTCTCTGGGCACTCTCGTGTTTACAACCGACCCGGTGGGTGGGTTAAATCAAAACGCTTGGCAAAGCAAATTCTGCTCAGTGACTTCATGCAGATTTGCCTTTAATTGCCCTCCTTTAGGAAAATCACTTCGAGTTGCTTAAAACATTTCTACTGCAGAAGATTCCCATCCGGCCCACCCACCCACAGGCACAACCTCCAGGAAAAAAAAGGGGGAAAAACAACAACCCAGAAGGCGGTCTCTTAACGCACTTCATAAGAGAGCTCCTCTAGAGCCGAAAGGGATTTTCCAAATGGGGCAGGCGATAATCCAGGCTGTTGGGACCATGGGAATTTGTGGGGGGGGGGGGGGCGATGACGAAAGCTGTTGGCCTAACCACCGCTCTCACCACTGGCAGGGTGGTGTTACTGCACGTGTGGATTGCATCAGGCAGACTCTTAAAGAGGTTCTTACAACCTCTTTTATGTTCTTATAAAGGAGACTGGAGAACTGGAGAAGGAGCAGAAGAGGGCAACCCAGATGATCAGGGGCCTGCAGCACCTTCCTTAGGAGGCAAGGTTACAGCATCTGGGGAGCTATGATCGAGGTGTATGAAGTTATGCATGGTTTGGAGATCGTGCAGAACATCTGCCCCCCCCCCCTTACAATAGGGGTGTGCACAAAACCGGATGGCCGGGTTCGAATCGAATCTGAACCAGACCCGAATCGGACCAGTTCGGTTTTGCCCCCACTTCGGTTCGGGGTGGCTGAGGTGTATGAGCCATTTTGAGTTTTTTAAAAAATATATTTGAGTACTTATCCCCTCCAGGGGGGTTCTCTGAGGCCATGGGGGGGGGGGAGTCCACAGAGGTTCCCGCTCCCCCCACCGGCCTTCCTTATCCCCAAAACTACCTAGTTTGGGCGTTCTTTGGCATAACAAATGCCAGCGGGGAGAGGGGAACCTCCATGGACACCCCGCTCCCACAGCCTTGAAGAAGCCCCCAGGAGGAAATAAGTACAATCAATCAATCAATCAATCAATTCTTTAGAACTCAAAATGGCTCGTGAACCACCCAAATGGCAAGGGGTGGGTGGGTTCAGTCCAGGGTTAAGCCAGACTGGGGGTGGTTCGGCTTGACCCCGAACTGAACCAGTTTGATGTTGAAGGGGTTTGCACATCTCTATATCACAACACTAGAACCAGGATGTCATCCCATGAAACCTGACTGCCAGAAAATTTAGGGCTGAGAAAAGGACCGACATTTTCATACAGCGCCTAATTACAGGAGAAGGATTACTACCGGAGGACCACAGGGTCCAGATAACCCACTTTCTTGATACAAAAATGTATCTATCTGAGCTTGTTTGTGTACTCACAATGGAATATTCTAACACAAAAAGGACAGTATTTGAAAACACCCTGAGTAGTCGTTATCAATACAGAACTGGTTTTATTAAAAAATTAAAAACCTTCCAAGGTTTTTAAATTGTTCATAAATGTTTGTTACTGGTTTTAGCTGTTTTTAAATTTGTTTTTATATGGTTTTTTAAGCTGGTGGTTTTAAATGGTGGTTTCTTTTCTGTTTTTGATTACTGTGCAACACCTGATTGCGCAGCGGGGAAGTAACTTGCCTAGCGAGCAAAGGGTTGCCGGTTCGAATCCCCACTGGTATGTTTCCCAGACTAAGGGTAACACCTATATTGGGTAGCAGCGATATAGGAAGATGCTAAAAGGCATCCTCTCCTACTGCGTGGGAGGAGGCAATGGTCAACCCTTCCTGTATTCTACCAAAGACAACCACAGGGCTCTGTGGTCACCAGGAGTCAACACCAGCTCCACCACAAGACCAGCTCTCCTCCCAGGTGAAACATGCACAATCCCTGAGGGTTCCTGAAGCTCAGCTTCCAAACACCTTTTTTTTGCAACAGGTGCTTTACTTAAGAAAGGAGACACAGAGCACGTCTTGCAGCCAGAATCTTGCCACAGCAATACAATTAAAAATGCAAATGAAGCCAGAGTTGCTAACTTTCAATCATTTCCTTCTGAAGCCTGTCTCTCTTTCCTGGGGAATGTGAAAGACCTTTTTAAACATGCCCTCCGACGGGAATGGGCTGGAAGCGGGAACTTCTCTGCCGTGTCTTTTCACACCCACCTAGCCGAGCTATGTGTGAACTGTGTGGAGTTCTTTGAAGAGTGTGTTTTGGGCTCTCTTCAAGGCAAGATTTATATATCACTCTGGGACACTTAAATGTTATCCTTCAGCTTTAACTATTCATACATTTTATATCAGAGCAGTGTAGATTTTAAAAGGCTGCTTGGCATCTCCGCTCTGGTCTGTGCGAGCTCCAGACGGAACTGCTAGAAGGCTCCTCTCCTCTCACAGGATACGTAAAATTTAACACCACGGATCTCTGTGCCAACAGTAACTTTTAAAAAGCATACATTTCAGAACAAGGTGGACGTTACGAGGGCTTTGAAGGGCCATCTAAGTCGAAGGGTCTAACAGCAGTTCAGGTTCTGGTAGTTTTGGGACCTTGGGAAGGGGCACGACCCCACAGGGACATAGAAAGCTGCCATATACTGAGTCAGACCCTTGGTCTATCTCGCTCAGTATTGTCTTCACAGACTGGCAGCGGCTTCTCCAAGGTTGCAGGCAGGAGTCTCTCTCAGCCCAGTCTTGGAGATGCTGCCAGGGAGGGAACTTGGAACCTAGATGCTCTTCCCAGAGTGGCTCCATCCCCTAAGGGGAATCTTTTCCAGTGCTCACACATCATCTCTCATCCATATGCAACCAGTTGCAGGGGAGTAACAGCAAAAGGGGGGGCATGCCCTCAACTCCTGCCTGTAGGCTTCCAGCAGCATCTGGTGGGCCACTGTGTGAAACAGGATGCTGGACTAGATGGGCCTCCTTGGGCCTGATCCAGCAGGGCTGTTCTTCTGTTCTTTTGCTCTTATGTTCAGGGCAGACCCTGCTTAGCTAAGGGGACAAGCCATGCTTGCAACCACCCGACCAGCTCTCTTCCCCTGGTATACACAATGCCCAAGGGCCTGATGAGAGCTGGGAAGTGCCCAGGATAAGTCTCAGTGAAGCCACCATTTCTTTGCGTGCCTTTAAGTAAGCCACTTACTGCTCGGCCTCAGCTGCCCCCCTCCTGATATGGGAATTATACTGGGGAGACTATCTGGTGGGCCATTGTGTGAAACAGGATGCTGGGCCAGAAACCAACCAACCAACCAACCAACCAACCAGATAGATAGATAGATAAATTCTTCGAGGCGCTTCAGGACGGTTCTGAGGGTTCTTCTAGCATATGAGGTGCGGTGGAGAGCTCCAGGCCCGTGCCTAGGCGGAGACATGAACCCAAGCCCTTCCCTCCTGCCCACTCCAAAGTGGCAACTGCGCCCCCCCGGTTCCAAAGAGTGCCCTGCCCTTTCGGCTCCCGGTGGTGGCTGCCACGACATCCCAGAATGGCATGCCGGACGAGCAAACGCCCCAGTCTGAGGATTCCTCGGGGGCTTGGCCTTCTCATTGCGAGGAACCATTCAAAATTCATAGCGCATTAGTCAGGAGTTATTGGCACTCTCCCCCCCCTTACGCTGAAGTCTTTATTGGGAAGGTTATCAACTCGCTGTCAGGGCCCTTCCTGATAAGTGAGCCGTGATGTATGATTGTATATCCTTTGCCCTTTTTTTTGGCCCGAGATACGATTTCAGGAACGGAAAGACAAAGTGCAGGCGAAACCCTGACGCTGCAGGCTTGGCTGGAGCCTGTCAGTCTGTGTCAAACCTCCCCTGGCGAGCTCCATCTCTTAATCACTGAGCTCTTCTGCTGAGTGTTACATCCAGTGTTTAGTGTTACAATCAAGTGAGGTATAAGAGGTGGGGTGGAAAGCTAGGCAAGGGGGTGGGCGTATCCTTGCACCTGAAATTTCTCAAGTCAAAATAGAATCTCACCGGAGGAATAGAGGAAGCTGCCGTATACGGAGTCAGACCACTGGTCTCTCTAGCTCAGTATTGTCTACCCAGAGTGGCAGCGGCTTGTTGCAGGCAGGAGTCTCTCTCAGCCCTATCTGGAGATGCTGCCAAGGAGAGAACTTGGAACCTACTGCATGCAAGCATAGAGCTATGGGCCCTATCCCCTAAGGGGAATATCGTTCAGTGCGCATACATGTAGTCTCCCATTCAAATGCAAACCAGGTCAGACTCTGCTTAGCATAGGAACATAGGCAGCTGCCATATACTGAGTCAGATCCTTGGTCCATCTAGCTCAGTATTGTCTACCCAGACTGGCAGTGGCTTCTCCAAGGTGGTAGGCAGGAGTCTCTCTCAGCCCCATCTTGGAGATGCTGCCAGGGAGGGGACTTGGAACCTTCTGCTCTTCCCAGAGCGGCTCCATCCCCTCAGGAGATGGAGATGATGATGATGATGATGATGATGATGATGATGATTTCACTTTCTTCCAAAAATGGCTCGGGGCGGTTTACAGTACACAGAGGAATAATAAACAAATAAGATGGCTCCCTGTCCCCAGAGGGCTCACAATCTAAAAAGAATCATAAGATAGACACCAGCAACAGTCACTGGAGGTCCTGTGCTGGGGGTGGAGAGGGCCAATATCTTACACCACTCACATGTAGTCTCCAAATGCAAACCAGGTTGGACCCTGCTTAGCAAAGGGGACAATTCATGCTTGCGACCACAAGGCCAGCTCTCCTCCTTGACACAGGAGTCCTGGAACACTACAGTCCATTCACGGTTCGGCTCTCTGCGCTTTTCATTCCCCTTTCAGATGCCTCCCTTCTTTGCGAAGGACGTCGACAGAGAGGACTCACAGTGACAATTCGGTACACGCCTTGTGGACTCTGGAGGCTTTAATGAAAGAACTATGACGGAGGGTTTGAAATATAGCTGTTGTGGGGGGATCAGGGGTTAACTGGTCTTAGAAAGGATGTGGGAGTGATCCACCTTCAACACGTCCCACTTGGGCAACGCCATTTGGCGTGCCGCGCTGGTTACAGGCAACTTCCCAGCAGCTGCAAAGCTACGTGTGAACTCATTAAGCCTCCCAAGGGATTTGCCGGGAAGGGGTTGGTGGAGAATTTGCAGCCAGACAGCAGCGGGGAGAAACACCTCATTAAATTTGTGAATTTGTGCAGCTCTATGTATGTGCTATTTAAATCTAATTAGAGCTACTTCACACCTTACCGCTTTCCTACACAGAGAGACTAGATCGGTGGTAAAACATGGAGCTGTGACATCGAATTCGGACTCAAGATGGAGGTGCTCATTGCGGGGGGGGATCGGAATCTGAGGGATGAGTTGGATCTTCCTGTGCTGGGTGGGGTTGCACTCCCCCAGAAGGAACTAGTAGGCAGCTTGGGAGTGCTCTGGGATCTGGGCCCCACCCTGGTATCTCCAGTGGAGGCTATGGCCAGGAGGGCTTTCCATCAACTTTGGCTGATTCAGCAGCTGCACCCATTCCTTGAAGAGAACGATCTCAAAACAGTGGTGCATCTGCTGGTAACCTCCAGGCTTGACTACTGCAGTGCGCTCTACGTGGGGCTGCCTTTGTACACAGTTCGGAAACTTTAATCAAAATGCGGCAAGCAGACTGGTCTCTGGGGAACCCGAAGAGACCATATCATGCCTGTTTTAAAACAGTGGCACTGGCTGCCGATATGTTTCCGGGCAAAACACAAAGTGCTGGTTATTACCTTTAAAGCCCTGAACAGCTTGGGTCCGGGCTACCTTAGAGACAGCCTTTTTCTGTACGATCCCCATCGCTCATTGAGGTCATCTGGTGAGATCCACCGGTTCGTCTGGTGGTGACTCGGAACCGGGCCTTCTCTGTAGCGGCTCCTGGTCTGTGGAATGCACTCCTGGCAGATATCTATAGTTTGGGGTCATTGTTGGCCTTCAAGAGAGCCCATAAGAACCTAAGAACGGCCCTGCTGGATCAGGCCCAAGGAGGCCCATCTAGTCCAGCATCCCGTTTCACACAGTGGTCCACCAGATGCCTCCGGGAAGCCCACAGGCAAGAGCTGAAGGCATGCCCTCCCTCCTGCTGTTACTCCCCTGCAACTGGTACTCAGAGGCATCCTGCCTTTGAGGCTGGAGGTGGCCTGTAGCCCTCCGACTAGTAGCCGATGATAGACCCATCCTCTGTGAATTTGTCCAAGCCCCTTTTAAAGCCACCCAGGTTGTTGGCCCTAAAGACTTACTTGCCTGGCCTGGCCTTGCAAGGTTTTTTAATTGTTTTAAAGTGGTTTTCACTGGTGTCATGCCCCCCATTTGAGGACACTGGAGAGAAGTGAGGGGCAGGATACTTACTAGAAAGTGGGGAGGCGCCTGAAGAGGAACAGGCCGGTAATTGAATGGGGAAGGAGTTGAGACAGGCCAGGGCAAGTGGTTGCCGCAGAAGGGAGCAGCAGGGCCGGGTGACCCTGCCAGAGAAGGGTCAGGATCCGAGCCAGAGATGGGACGGCTGCTATCTCCTCGACGCAGGCGGGAAGAACGTCAACAGCAGGTGAGGGAACTGCAAAGGAGTAGTCGGTCATCAAGAAGGCAGCAAGAGCTGGGTTGAATCTACGGCAGCTGGTGGAGTGTCGATTAAGTGCACATGGAATATACATCTGGCAGCCTGTGCCTTGAACAAACTGCTGGAAACAACACGTCGCATCTGCTCGGAGCTTGAGTCGGAGAGTTTGTGACTCTGGAGTGGGCGTCGGAGGTTTTACCGGAAAGCCGGGGTTATCAGTTATGTACTGGGTCTGCGGTGCTTTCACACCTCGTTTCTGTATTCATGGTGAGACTGCTCAGACTTATTTATCAGGAAAGCTGAGACTGGAGCTACCGTTCCAACTGGCTATTGCGTCGTAAATCTCTGGTCAGCTTCTTCAGGGGAGTGAGCTCCTGACAGCTGGTTTTAGATTGTGTTAAAATGGTTTTTATACCATTGTGAGTCGTGTGTTTTTAATGAGGTTTGTTTTTATGTTTTTTAAACTAGTTGTACACTGCCCAGAGCCTCTAGATGGGGAGGTTATAAATGAAACGAACGAACAACAAAAAACCCACGAATATTGCATTACAGCAGAGCCTGCATCCAAAAGGTCCCCCATTCAATCCCTGCTCTGGGGAGAATCTGCATGCAGAAGGATCCACGTTCCCTCCCTGGCATCTCCAAGATGAGAGAGATTCCTGCCTGCAACCTTGGAGGTGTTGCTGCCATTCAGTGAAGAGCAGGGATTCTCAACATTGGGTCCCCAGATACTATTGGACTTCAACTCCCATAATCCGCAGCCCCGGTGGTCTTTGGTGGTGTGTTGTTTTTTTATACTAATTTTTACTAAGTGGATGAGAGCCACCATAGCATAGTGGTTAAAGTGTTGGACTAGGACCAGGAAGACCCGAGTTCGAATCCCCATTCAACCACGAAACTCACTGGGTGACTTTGAGCCAGTTATGTATGTATCAGCCTAACCTACCTCACAGGGTTGTTGTGAGGGTAAAAATAACCATGAGCTCCTTGGAGGATAAGCGGGATATAAATGTATAAATAAATAAAAGTTTATCATGCATGATCTGTTGACATTGCCATAGAATAATCCCTCTTACACGTGGCTTTACTGTTGCTAGAATTCTAGCTGGGGGCCTTTAGGCCTTTCACTGGGATTTCTGAAAACTGCATAGTAAAATAAACTTTGTTCTGGCTAAGACTGGTTGCATGGGGATGGGGGGGTGTTTTTATATGTCTTTTGTACATTTTTTAAAAATTGAACAGATGATTAATAGAATCTTAGTAGAAGAACAGACGATTTCAAGCAAGCCTTAGTAAATTTTTGTACATGTGAAGCAATATTGTATATTTCTGAAAAAGCTGGAAATGTTATGGTTCTTATAGATCTATAACTGGAGGACCTGTGAGCATGGAGAAGGAACTGGCAGATATGTTGTCTTCACAAAAATCTGGAGAAAACAAACCTGGGGGGAGGCCAAAACCTGCCCAAACGGCCTCAATGTAACTCAATGGAGCGGAATGTACACGGACTCAGAGGGCACTTAACAGACAACCTGGTGGGCTAATGGAACTCAGGGGTAAGGCGTGGGGAAGGAGGGCTTGATCAAAAAGAGCAGGAAATTTCTCAACTTGAAAAATACTCCCTCAAGACAGTCATAACAGGATGAAGAGGAGCTGGGACTGAGCAACAGTGCCGCCGCCACCACCCCCAGATATCAGGGGGGGAAAGTGAGCATATGAGCAAGACTCAAGTTACATCAGGAACTCTTGTCTTTGTTGCTAACCTTTCCCCAGCTGCAGACTCGGTAACACATGCACACCAGGGATTTATTGCAACATCCTATCCATACTTGTTCAACTTAAAACAAAAAACCCCAGACATTTTGATAACAGGTTTTCTTAACCTTGGGTCCCCAGATGATGTTGGACTACAACTCCCATCCTTCTCAGCCATAATCTTTATGGGTGGGGATGATGGGAGTTGTAGTCCAACATCATCTGGGGACCCAAGATTTAGAAACTCTGTTCTATAGAGCTTTGGGGGGAAAGTGGTGGTTGCATTTTATCCTATGGTCCTCCTCTAATCCAAAACTGTCTCCTTTTTTCATTGGCTCAGAGCAGCATTTTCACGACTCTGATTTCCCATAATACCGGCAGGTAAACCAGGACTAAAAAACTTGCATCTGAAATTTAAGTGCAGAAAATTCTAAGTACATCTAACGCAGAATGATGCGATTAGAGATTCAGTAAGACAACACCCACATACTGTTTTTGGATGGAAGTCGGGTATACTTGAGGCCTCAGCTGCAAAGCTGAATATTCAAAGAAACTTTTTGCCTTCTCTCTCTTTAATTTTGGTTTGATAGAAAAAACAAGCTAACAATAAAATAGCTATTTCTCTGTAGAGGCAATAAGTGTGTGTGTGTGTGTATGTGTGTGTGTGTGTTGTTTCTAAGAATAAAAGTCACCACTCTTTAATTTTTAAAAATTAGACATTCTTGGGAAATTTTGCTTTATGGGTTAAAAATGTCTGTTAGCACTTGTGTGACTTCTGCTGCTTGCTGGCTTCTGTGGATGGTTAACAGATGGTTGGCATGGCCTTTGTGAAATCTTAATTCAGACCATGGTGGCGCCTCTAACTTGTAGCAAACTTTTTAATTGCTAACATAAACTAAATATGAATGATCAGCCCTAATTGGACCAAACAACCGGGGGGGGGGGGTGCCTGCCACCTCAGCAGTTACTTAAGAGCACTTAGCTAAGAGGAACACCAAACTGAATTCGGCTCCTGCATGTTTAAAGGAAGCTCGACTCTCCTCAGGGCAATTCCAAGGTAACGGAATCAGGCATCTCGCCACTTTTCCCAATGACAGTAGCCATAAGCAATTTTTCAAGTTAATATTATATATACCCCCTGGCAAGAAAACATCTACCAGAAGGTTGTGTTTTGCAGTCCTTTCGCAACTGCGATTCCCTTAATCCCGTTTGCCATTGATTTCAATGGCTCACCAGCCGTGAATTTGCCAATGGAATTTCAGGTTTTCCCAGGACGGAACACTCGTGGTTGGCGAGGAATGGCTGTATAACAATAAATAAAAGAAATGAAATGTTGACTTGAGTGGTGGCTTCCTCCTGAGTGAAGAAACTGGCAAAAGACTCTAACATCCTTCTCCGCTTTCCCACTTCAACCAGTTTGCTCTGGTGCAGATGAAATGCACTCTATATGGGGCTGCCTTTGAACGCAGTCCAGAAACTACAATTGGTACAGAATGTGGCAGCCACATTGGTCTCTGGGATAACACAAAGGGACCATCAAACACAGGTTTTGAAAGAACTACACTGGTTGCCGATATGTTTCCAGGTGAAATACAAAGTGCAGGTTATTACCTATAAAGCCCTTAATGGTTTGGGTCTACTTAAGAGCGCCTTCTTTACCATGAACCCTGTCGCCTACTGAGATTATCTATTCTAGAGTCATCCAGCCTACTGAGATCATCTAGAGCAGTGATTCTCAAACTTGGGTCCTCAGGTGTTATTGGACTTCAACTCCCATAATCCCCAACCAAAGGCCACTGAGGCTGGGGATTATGGGAGTTGAAGTTCAATAACACCTGAGGACCCAAGTTTGAGAATCCCTGATCTAGAGTCATACTGTTGCCACCAGCTCGTTTGGTGGCGACTCGGGACCGGGCCTTCTCTGTGGCTGCCCCCAGGGGCTCTGGAATATGCTCTCTGCTGAAATAAGAGCATCTCCTTCTCTGTTTGTTTTCAGGAAGACCCTCAAGACTTTCCTTTTAATTAGAAGTTTAATAGCTTTAATAATTTGTTTTAGATTGTTTGTACTGTGCTTTAACTTGTGATTTTCAATATTAAAATTGGTACACCGCCTAGAGATTTACATATCGGGCGGCATAAAAAGGTGATGAATAAATAAAATAAACGCTGCCCCTGACATCTTCTTCCCTTTATGCTTCCCTACTCTTCAGTGCCCTGGGCATGCCTTTTTGGTTTCCAGACCAGATCAAAAGCTATGGGGAGAGCTCATTCGCTCAGGATATGGAGGAGAAGGACCTATTTGCTTGAGTCTCACTTGCACAGAGGAAAGTTGGCATGGAAAGAGATGTGACTGGCACCAAGGACTTTGCCAAAGGGTGAGACCAGCCCTTCAGGACACTCGTTTCCCACCCTTATATCACACCATTTTGTATAGTTCCCAGTGCTTTGTCACAATACTCGGCTTTGACAGGTACATGCATGCACGGAATCCAATATCGTGGGGATAAAGCGCTCTGACGGCACCGCAAAATGAGAAGTAGAAGAGACCCTTTCAGCCTGTCTCGCTCTTCTAGAGTGACGCCAGTTTTTAGACTTGCTAATTTAGTACCTTGAAAGAGTAATACTAAAGCAACAGTGAGATAAACCATCAGGAGTGAGGATATTGGGCCAAGATCTCGTATTGAAAGTTATTGGAAAATGATCTCTTCCTTATTAATGCAATTCCCATAATGTACAAAAAGGTAGCTCCATGTTTGAGAATGCACACTGTATTTTAATCTTTAATTATACTAACTCTTCTAGGGAGCAGCACTACCTCAGGCCTCAGGATTATTTCTTTATTGCATACCATCTCTATGGTATTTAATGAATATTGTTCCTTAATTCAGCACTTGCCAGTAGGGGGAGAAAGGAAAACTTACGCAATACTACCGAAATTTGGAAGAGTGAAAGTTATTGCTGTATACTTAGCACCTCTCTCTCTAAAAGTTTCAATAGCAGACTTTGCTTTGCTAAACGTTAAACCACCACCACCTTGTAGGACAACCATTTGCTTCGACAATTAAGGTTTATTAAGACCTCCAATTTCACATTTTATAGATTTTTAAAAGGTATCACGAAATGCTGATAGCCAGTCAAATTCTAACACTGTCTGGAAAACAAGGCAAACAAAATTCTGCAGTATGGTCTCTACTAGAAGATGTTCAACAACATCTGTTAGAACTTAAAGCACATCCATCCAAATGTTCCCTCTGTCAACTTTAGATCATTGCTTAGGCTTTCTAGTGATGGAGGCTGTATTCCCTCTAAGGTGTGCGCACATCCATGAGCTCACAAGTTTTCTGTGAAATGACTTGCCTAGCGAGCAAGAGGTTGCTGGTTCAAATCCCCGCTGGTATGTTTCCTGTATTGAGCAGCAGCGATATGGGAAGGTGCTGAAAGGCATCATCTTAGACTGCGCAGGAGATGGCAATGGGAAACCCGCCCTGTATTCTACCAAAGAAAACCACAGGGCTTTGTGGCCAATGGGAGTTGACACCAACTCAAGGGCACAACTTTACCTTTACCAGTTAATTTTAGATCCCGCTTGAATCCGGAAGGCCCCACTCTGAATGCACATGTGTGGACACTGCCTTGATACTGCCGTTCAGAACAAAACTCATCCCACACACAGATGGGGGCGCGCGGGAGGAATCACTAGATGGATGACCTCGATATTCAGAGGTCACTGAAATTTAGGAAGCTATTCTCTCAACCCGAAAACAAAAGCTAAGAACAGGCATTTATAGTTTTGACGAGTGGTTTTGGCAGGGACAACTCAGGCAGGGAGGAGAGCTGGTCTTAACTTAACATCACTTTCTCCAACTTGCAGAAAGGTATGCACCAATTTGGGCCTCCCGCTTTGGAGGCAAGATGCCTCTCAATCCCAGTTGCAGGGGAGTAGCGGCAGGAGAGAGGGCATGCACAGACCTCTTGCCTGTGGGTTTCTCAGAGGCATCTGGTGGGCCACTGTGTGAGACAGGATGCTGGACTAGATGGGCTTCCTTGGGCCTGACCCAGCAGGGCTGTCCTTATGTTCTCATGACATGAGAGGACCAGGCCACAGTTTATGAAAAGGTTAACAGAAGTGATAACTAAAACGTGATGCTAGAACGTAAGCAGGAAGGTGAAAAGCCTTATAGGAAGAATTCTTGTTCTCCCTCCATTCCCCACCTCTTCCCTCCAAAAAAGACAGAGAATTTCAGTAATTCAAGCTGTTGATGGGAGAATGGGAAAAAATAGATATTTTCTCGGAAAGGACAGTCCAAAGGGATGAGCAGCTCATCCCCATTTTTAAGCAATTATTTCATTTTCGCAGTTGTTTCATTTTTCTTGTCACCCTGATAGAGAATAACGAGCAAGCTGGAGATACAGAGAAACCACTAACAGAGTTAAGTGACCCACTGTGCTTCTTCCTCAATCAACACGCCTGGACATTCTCACTCATGGTAATCTCTCATCTTCTTAGTGTCTGCAGCTACATGGAAATGAGAGGACACAAAAATTGCTTCCAGAACTTTCTCTCGCCGCCACCCCCCTCGCTCTTCTTATAGCCCCCACCCCATCTACAAATGGTAGCAGGTAAGAACTTCTGCAACCTCTCAGAAAGGGGAGTTTGTTTTATTTATTTGTACAGGTGGACCTCATTATCCGCTTGGGTTCCGTTTCCCCAGATTACCGCAGGTAACAAAACCACAGATGATGAGTAATTGAGTCTATGAGAACATGTGGGTTAGGATCCCAAACTTTAAAAAAAATAATTGAAAAACACCCGAACGAGGCAAATGACGTTCCCTACCATGCTCCATGGGTCTCCTGGAATCTACCAATGCCCCAAATGCTCCTCCAAAGTCCAAAGCAGTCCCCAAATTCATGGGTTTCCCCAATTTTTTGGCTCAAATGAGCCACAAAATGGCTCCCACGGACAAAATGGTGGCTTATCTCCGCAGTCACTTTTGGCCTTCTAGAAACCATGGATCCATGGGTTTTAACCCCTTTATATCTGCAGATATTGAAATCGGGTGTCAATTAGACACCTGTGAAAACACAAAACTGCGGATATAGAATCCATGTATAACGAGGTTCTCCTGTATTTACAAACAGCCTTTCACCACTTGACCTGACCTGTGCAGTTTTGAAGACTGCACAGCCCAAATGTTTGGAAGTATCCATGGAGCCCATCCGAGAAGAACAATCTGATACATGCCACCAGAAACTAAGCCATAAAGTAATGCCATTCTTTCATCTTGTGTGGGCTTTGTGTAAAAGGTTTTTCCCAAGGTACCGACAGTTCAGACTAGATTAAGACTTCAGGTTAGTTCTGCAATTGAGAGTCACTACCCCAGTTTGCAATGAAGGCCTTAGAAAGGATATTGAGATGCCGTGGCGTGTCTATACCTACAAAGATGAGAATCGTTCCAACAATGGTTTTTCCTGACACACTCTATGGATGCAAAAGCTGGACTTAGAAGCAGCAAGATAGAAACGGCATTGGCACTTTTGAACTTGGGTGCTGGAGAAGACTTTTCAGGAGACCATGGGCAGGCAGGAAAACAAACCAATGGATCATAGAACAAATCAATCCAGAATTTTCACTCGAGGCACCAATGACCAGGCTCAAACTATCAGACTTTGGACACATTATGCGAAAACCCTTGAGAAGTCCATAATGTTGAGGAAAGTTGAAGGAAAGTGAAGAAAAGGACAACCAGCAGTAAGCTGTTGATGACGACAGCAATGAATGCACCACTGAGAGACCTTCAAGGCCAAGTTGAAGACAGCTCATCCTGGAGAGAATCTATCTATGGGGTCGCTAAGAGTCAACACCAACTTGACGGCACTTAATCAATCAACCAACCAACCAACCCCAGTTTTGGGGGGGGAGTATAGTACATATAATTCTTCCCCCAATATACAAAAGGGACGGAACCATTACACTGCCAAGAAAATCAGTTTGAAATAGGCTAGGAACAAAAGGTTTTGCCAAAGATGATCTGGCATGGACAGCTGTACTGTGCTGGAAACTCCACACTCTTCTCCCAGATCAAGAGATCAGAACCATCCATTTAAATGAAAGGGGTAACACCCGCCAAGAAAACCATAAACAAATGGCTTCCCCTAAAATTCTGTTCTCGTTGACAGGGACTGTACTTCTGGTAGATGAGCCAAGTTCCAGTTCTAAATCGCCCCCACTGCCTCCAGGTAAATAGAACAGATTAAGACACTGCAATAAAGTCTGAACCACATTTACTTAATAATGTTAATAAGCCATACAGCCATTTTCCCCCTTCCTGGATCCAAGCAGCCCTGTGTGTGCAATGAACCCATCTCACACCTTTTAGAGGAGGCCTGCTCAACTTAGGCCCCCCAGCTGTTTTTGGACTACAACTCCCATAATTCTCAGCCACAGCAGCCAATAGCCAGGAATTATGGGAATTGTAGGCCAACATCTGCAGGAGGGCCGAAGTTGAGCAGGCCTGTTTTAGAGGCTGATCTAACCATCATAAAATGCTCTGAACTCCATTCTTTAGGTCTCACAAACTGCAGGCTGTTAGGGGCACCTCCCAACATGTCCCCCCCTTCTCCCCTATCCTTTTGTTTTTCATCTAGCCTGATGAAAAACGTATCCAGAGTATCACACCGAACCAGGGCTAAGGAAGCTTAACAAGGATCCGGCAGCCGAAGCTGAAAACCATGGTTTGAAGTGTGTTTGCAAACCATGGTTTGAAGTGTGTTTGCAAACCATGGTTCCGGGCTAATGGTGGTTTGGCATGAAGTCAGCATGAATGAACCATGAAGTCAGAATGAATGAAGTCAGCATGAATGAACCAGGGCTAAGGAAGCTTAACAATGATCTGGCAGCCGTAGCGGAAAACCATGGTTTGAAGTGTGTTTGCAAACCATGGTTCCGGGCTAATGGTGGTTTGGCATGAAGTCCGAATTGACAAGCCAGCGTTATGCCATCGCTCTGCCTAGGAAGGCTGCTGCATGACGGATGGGCAAGTGAATTTATAAAGTGGAGAAGACTGAACACAAAAGCAGACAACCAGCTTAATACCATGGTTGCTGTATTGACAATGTATAAACATGGTTGCTGTATAGACACTAAAAACTAGGGTCAAGGTCTCCTCTCGTAGGAAGTAGTTACTCTTCTTTCATCAGAGGGGGCAGGGAGCAGTGGTCCCTCTAATTATTTTCATCTCTGTGCGGAATGAGTTTTGTTCTGGGCGGCAGGATCAAGGCAGTGTGTGCGCACCTGAATTCAGAGTGGGGCCTTCCGGATTTAACCTGAACGGGATCTAAAATTAACTGAGCAGACATTTTAAAAAATGTGAGCGTGTGTGCATGTTTGCACCTTAGAGGGAACAGTGGCAGGGTGCTAGTAAAACTGACAGCAAAAAGGTTATGAAGAATCCTCCTCCAGAACATCCATCTTAAGCAGCATTTACGCATGCGTGCATGTGCGCGCACACACACACACTGCTTACCTTGAAGGGATTGTTTGTTTGTAAAGGTCTGAGTAATTAGGCAGCAGATTTCTGAATCGAAATAATGTGGCCAAATTTCTTCTGACTGCTAACAAGAGTAGGCAGGTTATGATATCTTCGACAGCCCTTTAACCTCTCTGTATTAAAGCTGTTGGGTATAGCTGCTATGCTTTGATGCTCTTGTATGATTCACAGCAACTTCTGCTAGGGATTAAAAACCAGTACGCAGTTCTCTTACACATGCTATAAAAGGGAATCTCCCTGTCCACCCGCCTGTCCCGAATTTCACTTTATTCCCCAGGAGCTCAGAATTCCTTTGGGTTCTCCACCAACACAGAGCTGCATACATTGGTAACAAAGAAGATGCTGATTATATTACAATTGGGTACTTAGGAGAACAGAGTTCGTACCTCAGTGAATCTTTTTTCCACTGAGAACTATGTTTTGGAGAGGAGGGCATTCAGAGCGCCACACTAATCTCTTCCGCTTCATTCCTTATTGTGATATATTGCGATACAGAGAACTAAATATTTTAAGACGTTTATTAATTCATAAGCTTGTTGTGTGGGCTTCTGTGTGTTGGCATCAGAAGCAAAGTGCCTAAACTGCTGATTGCGGGTGTCTTTACAGTTACTGAGTGTGCTCATAATTGCTTGTTACCTGTAAAAAAAAAAAAAAGCGGGGGGGGGATCTTCAGTCTAATGAAAAATTAATGCATGAAGAACAGGGGGATCTTCAAAAGGAGTTTTGTTTGTTTGTTTAGAACGTTCTGTCAAGAGACGGAGCCAGTAGTCCACCTAACATCGTCTTAATCTCTGATCAGGATAGGTTTCCCCAGCTGATCAGCCTCAATTAAGGAAACATACAGGTGAAACTCGGAAAATTAGAATATCGTGCAAAAGTCCATTAATTTCAGTAATGCAAATTAAAAGGTGAAACTGATATATGAGACAGACGCATTACATGCAAAGCGAGATAAGTCAAGCCTTAATTTGTTATAATTGTGATGATCATCGCGCACAGCTCATGAAAACCCCAAATCCACAATCTCAGAAAATTAGAATATTACATGGAACCAAGAAGACAAGGATTGTAGAATAGAACAATATCGGACCTCTGAAAAGTATACAGTGTACTGTGCTTGATTGGCCAGCAAACTCGCCTGACCTGACCCCATAGAGAATCTATGGGGCATTGCCAAGAGAAGGATGAGAGACATGAGACCAAACAATGCAGAAGAGCTGAAGGCCGCTAATGAAGCATCCTGGTCTTCCATAACACCTCATCAGTGCCACAGGCTGATAGCATCCATGCCACACCGCATTGAGGCAGTAATTGCTGCAAAAGGGGCCCAAACCAAGTACTGAATACATATGCATGCTTATACTTTTCAGAGGTCCGATATTGTTCTATTCTACAATCCTTGTCTTCTTGGTTCCATGTAATATTCTAATTTTCTGGGATTGTGGATTTGGGGTTTTCATGAGCTGTACGCCATGATCATCACAATTATAACAAATTAAGGCTTGACTTATCTTGCTTTGCATGTAATGCGTCTGTCTCATATATCAGTTTCACCTTTTAATTTGCATTACTGAAATTAATGGACTTTTGCACGATATTCTAATTTTCCGAGTTTCACCTGTACATATACCCCAAAGTAAATTATGAAATTTGGGTGCAGGGGACCCGGCATTTCTCAAAGGAACAGAAAGTCCTGTATTCAGGCGATATGTGTGTGTATATATATTCTCCTTTCAGTCAAATGCACAGGTACACGATGCAGAAGATCTGGCTTGGCAGCAATACAGGTGAAAGGGGCATAGGTATTTTAGAGACAGCTTCCTATGGTCCTATGAACCGCGAGTAATGAGTCGTTATTGCTATGGGGAAAGTGAGGTTAAGTTCCAGTGTGGAGGGAAAACGGGAGGAAACGTCTCAAAAAGACTTACTGTGGCGTGCTCTGTATGTTGCCAGGAATGCCGCGAAATGCCCCGCAGAACCGCGGAAAAAAGTTTTAAGGTCCGTTTTTGAAAGGAAAGGAGCCAACCCGGAGACAAAATGGCGGGCAGAAGCGACCTCCATGGTCACTTCTGGCCCTCTAGGATGCACGGATACGTGGGTTTTAACCCCCTCGTATCTCCTGATACTGGAAAAGGGTGTCAATGAGACACCCCACGGACACGCAGAACCATGAATAGTGGTTCCGCGAATTACAAGGTTCTCCTGTAGTTCGACAATTATTGACAATTATTTCCACATCACCCCCCGCCTCCCAGGCTTTAGTTCCGCAACAACAGCGGGCAAAAGCATGGCTGCACTGGAGCCAAACACACACAAAGTCCAACAGAGCTGTTTAGAAACGGCCCCCACCACATTTTGAATCCGGCGTCTTCCAACGAGAGGCGCCAAAGGCAAACACTGGGCTGCAATGCTCAGTTCTGCTTCACAAAAAGGGTTGCCACATTTTTGTTTGCAGACGGTATTACTTACTGAGGCGGCAGCACCAAGGTGGTCGGCTGGGCTTTCGGCCTCCGCTTGGCAGAGACTCCCATCTGGTTGGCAGAGCGCTTCAAGGACTGCTGGTTCAGAAGGCCAGACGCCAGCCCGGCATGGTACTGCAACTGGGGAAGAGAGGGGAAGGGTGGAGACAGGATCAGGAAACAGGCAACGCTCTTCTTGTGGTAGCAAGCATGACTTGTCCCTTTAGCTAAGCAGGGTCCGCCCTGGTTGCATTTGAATGGGAGACTAGAAGTGTGAACACTGGAAGATCTTCCCCCTCAGGGGATGGAGCTACCCTGGGAAAAGCAGAAGGTTCCCAGTTCCCTCCCTGGCAGCATCTCCCAGATAGAGCGGAGAGAAGCACCTTAAGTAACTTCTTTGGAACTTGCAAAATACAGAATTTGGGTTCCCTTAATAAGCTAAAGGTACAAGCTAATCAAGGAAAAATGTTCCACACTTCTGCTGCCATCTCTGCAAAAAATGCAGCCAGTTTCCGATCAGGGTTTTAGGTGCCAATGGCCACGAGAACCAGCTCCTCTTGTGCAGACCTATGCAAAATGCTTCGTGGAACTGGGCATCTGGAAATTTGTCTAGTGGCAATTTTGAGATGCCCGTGCCAACTACAAGTCCACTTTCTGCAGATCAAGGCACCTTTCCCACCCACAGCACTCAATCATATAAGGAAATTAGGGCTGGGCGTTTGATCAGTCCAAACTAAAAAAAAAAATCAATCAATTGGTCAAGCTTCAGAATATTTTGTCCCACACAGAAAGAATCAATTATGATAATGTGCAGGCCTCCACTTATGCAGTTATTTGGAAGGACGGAAGGAAACGATTCGGCCATCAAAGTAATTGATAAATGCAAGCATATGACTAAAAGCTCCCAGAAAAAGTGATTCAAGAGGATGAGTGGGGGAGAAGGAAGCTTGCAGCCGCTTTGAACGCCGTAGTGCCAGAGCAGGTACAAAAACGACTCTCTCAGCCCAACGAAGCCCAAAGAGCTGCAGGCAACTGAAAAGAGAGAACTGCAATGGGAGCCCTGCTGGAGAAAACGTGCAACCCATTTCGGTTCTGAACAGGTGAGCAGGTTCAAAAGCAGCAGCTCCACCCATCGTAAGAATGATAACAAGATAATACTGTGAGAGAGCATCTGCTCCATATGTAAACGCTTTCCGATTCAGTCCCTGGCAGCATCTCCAGGTAGGGCCGGGGAAGACTCCTGCCTGAAACCTTGGAGAGCTGCTGCCAGTCAGTGAAGTCAATACTGTGCTAGACCAACCACTGGCCGCTGCCAGTCTGTGTAGACCATACTGAGCGAGATGGACCTATGATCTGACTCAGCATAAGGCAGCTTCCGATGTTGCTTTGCTGTAAAAATGAATGGAGCCATCCGGCCAAGGGTTCCAGTATTTGTGGTTAGAGAATCCCATGCAGCTTAAGAGGTTTCCGATTCACCTGATCCATGTAGCGTGAGATCTGGGGGGGCACAACAAAGCCTTCGTCTATCTGTTATGAGCCTTCTTCATAACAGCAGGGAAAGGTGCGGGGGGGGGAGCGGGCGACGAGAACAGGGTATCGTTTCACGCTCAACTACGGCCAATGAATTTCGCTCAACTTTGTCTTTCTCTGGCAGAACTCCTCAAATGGGAAATCAATGAATGCAAGGGACAGTACAAGTTTGAAAGACAATGTTTCAAAATGTCAAGCGCTCTCGTTTTCGATCTTCGCCACCAGAATGTGCAATGAGAGCAATACGCGCCACCTTCGGCGGAATTAAAGGCACCGCCTGGCCCTCCCCGCACCCCCCCTCCCCTTCTCTTTGTGGTGTCTTATTAAGGCCCGTGCAAGCTCAGCCATTTAGACCCTGCTGACACCCGGCTGGAAGAGGCAGGCTTGTTATCGACACTAGAGCGACTTCACCCTATTTCGGCGGCCTGCACAATAATGGAAAGGACACCGACCCCTGTGCTCACCCGAGCAGCATGTCGAATCGGAGTGGGCGGGGTGGAGGGAGCCGGCATAGAAACATCCTGGGAGGATTTTTGCCTGGGAGGGCATCTCCAACAGCAGGGGAATTTATTATTATTTAAACCAACATGCGCTTTTTGTCCTTGAAGGCCAATCCCTTCTGATTAAGCGACTTTTGTTAATCGTCTCTCTCTCCCCACCTCTTCTACCTACCTTACTTCTGCTTCCAGGAACAGAAATCCAACTGTCAAGATCTAAGGGCCCATTAAATATTTAGCAAACCATCTTTATAATGGGAGAAAAGGTCAAAGTTAATAAAACTGACAGGCAGCTCCTGTCCAACCGGATTTATGCATTATTTAAGCACCATACAGTGTATTTCACAGAACGGGTTCCCATGCTTTTCCGCTGGAAACATTTTCTTAGCCTTTTGGTCTCAAGAAGGGTCGAAAAGGCTACAGGTGAGTCAAAAAACGGTCTATAGAATGAAAAATTTGAGATAGAGAGAGAGAGAGAAGATGGCACATATTGCTATAGCTTATTAGCCCTTTGGGGACAGGGAGCCATTTTATGTATTTATTTATATCTATGTAAACCGCTTTGGGAACTTTTATTGAAAAGCAGTATATAAATATTCGTCATATTCGTATTTATATACTGCTTCCATCACAAAGCCAGTCCAAGGTGGTGACACACACTTAGAATATTTTTATGCCTACAGATACTTTTCCATGACTGTCAAGTCAAGATATACGGCAATTTCCCCAAAATTTCATCTGTGACTGAATGCAGGCATCTCACCAAGTCATCCAGTGTACCGGCCAAAGGAAAAGGGGTGTCTTATTGCAACAAATGCATGAAACGTCACCTTCAGTCGGCAGATACCGTGTTTCCCCGAAAATAAGACAGTGTCTTATATTAATTTTAGCCCCCCAAAATGCACTAGGGCAATTAGCAGTACATCAGAAATTACTGCTAGGTCTTACTTTCGGGGTAGGTCTTACTTTCAGGGAAACATACACATCTGCCAACTGAGAACATTTCATGGGTAGGCAGAAAAAAATACGAACAATTGAGCAAGCCACCACAAAATCCAACAGGTACAGCCTCTCTCTGCTTCTGCGGGACACTGAATCTTCAAGAAACAATGCCAAGCAGATAAAAACCACACAAACCACTCCAAACTACAGTCACCTGTACATTTGGGAGTTCAAACCATGGCGTGTGGGTTCTTAACTACCATTAGTGCAAGCTATTCTTTGGCAGTCAGGCAGAACGTGTGGAGTGCATATGATTACAAATAATTTATATACCGCTTTTCAACAGTTCTCAAGGCGGTTTACATAGAAAAATAATAAAGATGGTTCTCCCCCCCGCCCCCGCCAAATGGCTCACAATCTAAAAAGAAACAAGGTAGACACCAGCAACAGCCATTGGAGGGATGCTTCCTTTGTTAAAGAGTTTCTAGCCCTTACGGACTATGTTCTTCCCATTACACTCCTCTACACTGTTCTCCCCTCCCCTTACGTTAAATATGAAACTGTAAGCTCTTTGGGGCAGGGAAAGGTCTACCTTTGCTGCTCTGTGAAGTGCCATGCACATTAATATTTACTGTATCATCAAACAGTAAGTCTCCAACTTACGAATCATTTGCTCAAGTTGTCTAGAAACCTGTGCTCAACAGAAATATGGCGACATCTGGACTACTTTGGAAATTGCTTCAGAAGTGGTTCACAGGACCGCCGTTTGTCTATCCTGGCAGTTTTAATAAAGCTTAAAAATAACAATGTCCCAAAAAGATCATGTGAGGTCAAACAGACATTCTTGCATGCATAATACATGCTGTGGAAAAGTTTAAACATGTTGATGAACGACAATACCTGGTCTGAAGAGAGCAGAAGGGTGGGCAGGAAATTCCCACAGAAATGCTAGTTTTATTACATGTGGCAGAAATGGCAATGTACAGAATTCATAGGCAAGGTCACAAACTTTAATCACTAGATTAATCAGCTAAAAACAAGTTGATTAATTGGTGGGGCTTCCAAATTCAGGGCACAAGTTCAGTACTCTGAGGCAATGTTGGCTCTGGTGAGTTAGTGCAAGAAAGAAAAGAAAATTGGAAAAAGGAAGAGACAGTCTTTTCTTTTACTATGTGTGTGTTTACAAAAAGCAACAGGCTACGGAATATGTGCAAGACCACACACGTTCCTCACAAGCACATCTGCACACAACGAGTAATAAGAACATAAGAACATCACCTTCCGCTTGTCGGTCCTAAGTTTCCCAACCTTCAGTTTCATGGGATGACCCCTGGTTCTAGTGTTATGAGACAGGAAGAAGAATTTCTCTCTATCCACTTTCTCCACACCATACATGATTTTATAGACCTTTATCATGTCTCCTCACAGTCGTCTTTTTTTCTAAACTAAATAGCCCCAGTTGTTGTAGCCTTGCCTCATAAGGAAGGTGCTCTGGGACCCTGATCATTTTGGTTGCCATCATCTGCATCTTTCCCAGTTCTACAATATCCTTCTTAAGATACAGTGACCAAAGCTGTACGTAGTACTCCAGATGTGGCCGCACCATAGATTTGTATAAGGGCATTATAATATTAGCATTTTTATTTTCAAGCCCCCTCCTAACGATTCCTAGCATGGAATTAGCTTAGCTGCCGCACACTGAGATGACACTTTCAACGAGCTGTCCACCACGACCCCAAGATCTCTCTCCTGGTCAGTCACCAACAGCTCAGATCTCATCAATGTATATGTGGAGTTGGTGTTTTTTTGCCCCAATGTGCATCACTTTACACTTGCTTACATTGAACTACATTTGCCATTTTGTCGCCCAGTCCCCTCAGTTTGGAGAGATCTTTCTGGCGTTCCTCACAATCTGTTGTGGATATCAGTACCTTAAATGGTTTAGTGTCATCTGCAAATCTGGTCACTTTGCTGGCCACCCCAACTTCTAGATCGTTTATGAACAAGTTAAAGAGCACTGGTTGCAGTACAGATCCCGGGGGGACCCCACTTCCTACCTACCTCCATTGTGAAAACTGTCCATTTATTCCTACTCTCGGTTTCCTGTCTTTCAATCAGTTACCGATCCACACATGAACCAGCTGGGAGTGTCACAGCCACAGAATCTGGGAAATCTTCAGTGCACGGAGACGACGACTTTAAACCGGCAATATGCATAAAGAGGTGCGACATCTCCAAGTCGGAAGGAGCACACCACAATCTATCAACTTTCATCCTCGTTAACTGGCAAACCATTACAAGGACATGAACCGACAGAGCCTAGTATGGACACATAATGTGCTCCTCCTAATCAATCCTATTTCATCATCATAAATCATATTATTATAAGACGCAGAAGTGATCCTCTTCTCTCACCTGTGAAGAGAGACTGCAGGTCAATGACGCTTCGTGTATGTGTGGACATATTGACCTGCCATCTCTCTTCACAGGCAGGAGAAGAGGACCATGACTGCATCTTAGCCAGGCAACAACAGCGTGGAAGCATCAATTCTGGACACAAACCTATCGGCACCCTGGCAAAATATCTTATCCATCCGTCCTGGCAACCTTGCCTAACCCTAGACAAGTTACTTCCTCGCTGCACTATCAGTACCGCATACCTGTTTACAGTGCAAGTCCTTAAAATCTGTGACAACGTATTAAAGTCAGAGTCATTTTTCAATTAAAGAGCATGAAATAGGATCGTTCACATTTGAACGCTCATAAGACATAAAATGGGGGGATTACTAGAATTACATTTAAAGGTGCCTAATTTAGTAACCAAGTATTTGAAGGGTCTCCAATCCAGGAGAGTTTCAGAAATCTCCTGTGTGTTCCTCAAAGAGTTAAACTGTGAAGGCGTAAAAAAAACAAAAACAAAAAAAAACCACCATTGGATTTGATTGATAAAAGTATAGTTTTTAACTAAGCCTGAAAAAGTGAAGATTGGCAACATTTCCCCCACTATAATTTGCTTTCTTTGCTTTTTTCACTGTAGTACACATAAATCAAAGAAATGTTAAAGAGGCCCATATATCACAAACTGGCATTTCAAAACTATTTACAGAGTCCATAATATTCTCGACATGGAACAAAAAGGTGGCCGCGAGAGATGAATAAATGGGAAAAGGCAGTTCCAACATCCAAATGGGGTTAATTATGTTTGGAAACACTCATCAACTGGGCGCATTAAGATGTTTAATAAGAATGATCCTGGCAGGTCTGGGGTTAGAAATGAAGATCACTTCTTTTCTGGAATAATAATCACCTGCCCGCTCAAAACAAAGATATATCTAATTTTAAAGAATACATAATCAGATGAAAATGGTACTTTAATGAAAGTGTGTGTGTGTGTGTGTGTACACACACATGTATTTAATTTAATTTTAATTTAATTATATAGTGGAGGATTCAGCAGGGGAAATTAGGAATAATGGCCAACACTCAGACTAACAATACTCCAGCAGAAGAAGCTCTTCCATCACACAAGGGAAGAAGGGTAGCTTTCAGCAACCACCCCTTCCTCTTGCAATCACCTGTGCTTCCTGAAAATACAGCCCTGAGGGTCAATGTTTGTCCCCGAGGGTCAGTGTTTCTGTGTTCCAGACTACTCATTGGCCTGCTCTCTGGAGGAGGAAGTATAAAGAGACTTCCTGGCTGGGGCAGACCGTGCCTGATTGGGCGCCCATTTCCTCGTTCAGAGGTGGGCAAACGGACCTCCAGATGTTGTTGAACTACAGCCCCCATCATTCCCAGCCACAATAAATTGTGGCTGGGAATGATGGGAGTTGTAGTTCAACAACAGAAGGGCCATGCTTGCCCGCCGCTGTCCTACTTACTTCTCTTGACCATTCAGCAAGATTTAGGGACATAAGGAGTTGTCATATATCGAGTCAGACCCTGGGTCCATCTCACTCAATATTGTCTACACAGACTGGCAGCGGCTTCTCCAAGGCTGCAGGCAGGAATCTCTCTCCGCCCTATCTCAGAGATGCTGCCAGGGAACTTGGAACCTAGATGCTCTTTCCAGAGTAGCTCTGTCTCCTAAGGGAATATCTTACAGTGCTCACATGTGGTCTCCCATTCAAATGCAAACCAGAGTAGACCCTACTTAGCTAAGGGGACAAGCCATGCTTGCGACCACAAGACCAGCGCTCCTCCTTCCTATGTTCTTAATCCCTGTTAATCTGCCTGAGCAGCACCCTGTTCAGTTCCGGCCTCTGGATCTTTACCCCCAGGCACTGCTGCCCACGATCCAGTCGATTTGACTCCACGCGGCATTTTCCCAGCAGCTGCTCATGCTTCTCTTTCGACTTCAAGCCCTTTGGGGGCAAGGGATCGTCTTATTGCTTCTTCTATGTAAACCACTTTGAGAGCTTTTGTTGTTGTCGTTGAAAAGCGGGATAGAAATGGTCTTGGTCGCGATCGGCAGGCATTTGAGAATTACAGCCCAGTGGCATTCAAGGCTCTAAAAAACTCTATTTCCTATTTCTCTGCGTAAACACAGAATAGTGGAATTACAAAATAGGTACCCGAGGAACTTCAAGCCTCTCTTCTTTTAGCACCAGGAAACTAGGATTTCGACAGAAGATGGCATGCAGGCTGCATTACCACTCTTGTGAATAGAGATCGGGATTTTTCTTTTTAAGCAGACAATATCATTCAATGCTGCAGGATTATTCACCACTCGTGGGGACAGGACAGGCGCATGAAAGGGAGCCCAATTGCTTTAATACACCACAAATCACTTGAACTACAGTTACACAAACTCAGCTCTGTTGAGTAAGCAACAGCCGTGAAAGCAAGTTTTCTATCTACCCACAGGTTTCGTTTTGGTCTCGCAATTGGCTTTAAAAGCCAACCTTTTAACATGGAAAGCAGGCAAAAAGCCTGCAGTAGGGAAAGGGGGAAGAAAAATGAGCACCCAGGTGAATCAGGGCACCTGGCAAAAGGGATTGAAAGAGGACATTAATCTGAAGGTCCTTCCCCACCTTTAATGGCTGTCAGTTTACCACTCTCTCCCAGTTTGCATTTCGGGTTTTACTGCAATAATTGAAACGTTTTTTACAATAGCAGATGCCTTGCCTCCCACACATCAATTAATCTGCAAATGCACTCAGGTTGCAAAAATAATGAAGTGCCGAAAGCTTTCCCATTGGCAAGCGTTTCTACCAGGAGGGGGAGGCCGGGGGCGAGGTGCTAAAATGCAGGCGGCTGCTTGGTCCACCGTGCAGGAAAGTTCTGTCCCACACAACCTGGTCAGCCGCTTGCAGCGCCCGCCAATGCGCTCAGCCACCCTCTGTCTTCACCAAGAGGCAGGCAAAGCCTATTCTGAGCGAGGGTATTCACCGCCACGGAGCGCCGTGCAAAGTGACAGGTGAGCGGTGTGGCCCAGTCGGTGGTGGGGTGTCTGCATATCCAGCAGGAAGGCCAGACTGCAGAAGGAGCCAGATGTGCTTCGGTTATATAATCCAAGTTCTTCACCAAAGGATTACAGGTACTTAAGGACAAGGTATTTTATCGGATCCCTGCCACACGTGAGAGTTTGGAACACTGCCATAGAGTTGGCCGGGCCAAGGACATCGAGGGCAGGAGGCAGGGATTAGGAAGAGTGTTCTCTCTAGTGTTTTTTTCATCTGTGTGCGGAATTAGATTTGTTCTGGGTGGCAGTATCAAGGCAGTGTGTGCGCACCATGTGCATTGAGAGTGGGGCTTTCCTGATTCAACCTGAGCGGGATCTAAAATTAACTGAGCAGACATCAAAACATGTGTGAGCGCACAAACATGCACACTCCTTAGAGGGAACACTGCTTAGGAACATAGGAGGCTGCCATATCCCGAGTCAGACCCTTGGTCCATCTAGCTCAATATTGTCAACACAGACTGGCAGCGGCTTCTCCAAGACTACAGGCAGGACTCTCCCTCAGCCCTGTCTTGGAGATGCTGCCAGGGAGGAAACTTGGTACATTCTGCTCTTCCCAGAATAGCTCCATCCTCTAAGGGGAATATCTTACGGTGCTCACATTTCTAGTCTCCCATCCATATGCAACCAGGGCGGACCCTGCTCAGCTAGGGGGACAAGTCATACTTGCTACCACAAGCCCAGCTCTCCTCTGTGCTTAAACAACAACAAAAACTTATTCACCAGGAGAAATCCCAAATCCTATACTTAATTTTTTAATTAAAAAGCTGCCTTGGGGGCCACTTACTGGGGGGGCTCTCCCTCACCAAAAGTTTCCAAGTAAAGGCAGCATAGTCATCTGCTTGGGGTGCTCAGGCTCTTGATTTCCTGCACCGCATAGGGGGTTGGACTAGATGATCCCCACGGCCCCTCTCTCTATTGTTCACATGCTTCTCAGCTGGGTGAGGAAGCCGAAATGTCAGGCATTAAGTTTGTTTGTTTGTTTTTTTTTTTTAAACTGCTTCAAAATAGTCCTGATCGTAATATAGGCAAAACTATTTTTGGAATGTTCTTGCTGCCCATGTGCTGTTAAACTTTTATAACCTGCTCCATTTCAATTTTTAGATTTCCATGCAGGGCAACTGAACTTTCTCATCTTCTGTGCTAAATTGCAAGACACTTTCCCGGCATGATCAGCTGGATTAATAATAAAACAGGACCAATCTCAGAAGCAGCAGCGTAACGTTGACACAAACCGGCATGAATGGAAATGAACCTGTGTCTTACCAAAGCCTTGAACATGAGGGGTGGAGGGAAGAAGTGATCACCAGCTGAAAATACTAATTTAAATCTAATGTCTCTGTGAGTGTCCTGCTTAGGAATATAGGACGTGCTACACTAACTGGCAGCAGTTCAAGGTTTCAGGCAGGAGCAAGGTTGGTTTGATTTAAGTCAAACCAATTCAAATCGCTTCATCAGAGGACTCAATTTTAATGATTTAAATCACAATTTGAATCACTAGCCAGGAAGATACTATTTAATCATCATTTTCTTGTAAAAGTGTGTTCTTCTCAAAATGCACCTTAATACATATTTAGAGATAGAGGAAGGTTTCATTTTTAGAAGGTAGGCCCACACGTCTCACAGCGCAGTTGCATTTGGGCAAGTGGGCCTTGCATTTCGTTACTGCACAGTTTGCATTTTGCACACATGCCTGACTTACTCACAGGCACGGGAACTTCATTCAAATATTCCCAAATGGGGTCTCTTTTATGGCCGGCTGCCACGACAGGTGCCTCCCTTCAACAATGGAGGATACACTCGGAAAAGGTTGGCCCAGGAGTGCAGGAATCTGTTCTGTTCACTTTTGGTTTCACTTTCTATGCCCCTCCCCATCCTGGGCATTGAGATCCAGACTCCTCCTCCTTGTTCAACTCTACTCCAACCCTGCAAATCCTCTATTCCTTCATTGACCTCCTTTGTGTATATACTTTAGGGGAGGGACGGAGGGGGAGAGAGAGAATGAATGTGTGTATTGCATGGACACCACCTGCAGAATAGGATTGATCAGGTCTGTTAGCTCTCATCCCCATATACTGCTGTCAACATGTTCACAGCATATAATTAGAAATTATGATTCATATTCATGATTATATCTTTGACCTAGGTTCTTTATGAATTTTTTTAAAAATTAAAATTTAAAAATTCCAATTAAAATAAAAAAATGATTTAAAATTTTAAAATATGACTTTTATTAGCTTTTTTTTTTAAGATCATCAATTTTGATCAACCCTGGGCAGGAGTCTTTCCCAGCCCTACCTGCAGATGCTGCCAGGGATTACACCTGGGACCTTCTGGATGCCAAGCAGATGATCCACCACTGAGCCTCGACCCCCATCCCCATACATACTTGGCATCCTTCACACACACAGACATAGGAAGCTGCCATATACTAAGTCAGACCATTGGTCTATCTAGCTCAGTATTATCTTCACAGGCTGGCAGCGGCTTCTCCGGGGCTGTAGGCAGGAGACTCTCTTAGCCCTATCTTGGAGAACTTGGAACCTTCTGCTCTTCCCAGAGCAGCTCCATCCCCTGAGGGGAATCTCTTTCAGTGCTCATACTTCTAGTCTCCCTTTCATATGCAACCAGGGTGGACCCTGCTTAGCTATGGGGACAAGTCATGCTTGCAGCCACAAGACCAGCTCTCACTCGCTCTCGCACACACACCTAACACCAGTTTTTCTGACAGAAGTGCTTGCCATTTGTGGAATTCAAGAGGAAGCTGGAGGGGACAGAAGCAAGGAAAAGGTTATGAAGAAGCAATTCAAGTTTATTGAAACGTACAAGTACCAGTGATGGCCATCCATCTCCAGATTCCCTTTACACTAAAGCGATTGGTACAACATAATTGGCTGCAGTCGTTTTCACAGCACCTTCAGAAAAAGAGAGGCAACGTGCAATACGAGAGAAGAGTTGATCATCAACAACCACGTCCTTCAAGTTGGAATCCGTGCAGTCACACAGGCGGGGAAGTGCGTGGACAGGCCGCAGGCAGACGATTGGGGGCATCTGCTTCTCCCCCTTTGGACAGAGATTTCTATCACAGGGAGCAAAGAGGCTGAGGTTGCGCCTTCCCACAGAAAGGGTGGACCATACTTCCAGGGGAATCACAAGCTTAGGAAAAGGAGGACAGGACATATAGGCAACTCAAATCAGGCACATCCTCACTTTTTCCAATGACTGTAGCCATAAGCAAATTTTCAAAGTGTTGATTGATTGATTGATTGATAGACACACATACACACACAGGCACGATTACTTCTCCAGCAATAAGGCCTTATTTTTACAACCTTAAATATCATGTCTGAAACATGCAAAATCAGTCAGTCACAGAATCAGAATTTTTGGACATTGTTTCTGATTCCATTACCAACACATTTTGCAGTTTCAGACACTATAATATTGAAAGAACTCCTCCAATCTATAATGGGGCGAAGTGTGCAGCGATAAGTTACTGAATCCAAACTGGCATCTCTGCGTGCAAACTTCGTGAATCAGGCCCCCGGCATATGTGGTTTCCCGTATCCACAGATGGGTAATTGTCACCTGACCCCGATATACGCTATGCGCAAAAAATTGACAACTGAAGGGTTACGATACAACCCGTATCCACAAGTCAGGATGGGCGGAAACGACCTCCAAGGTCTAGGGCAGATCGAAACTACTGCACATGTTCCCCGCTGCTGTTTGTTCTATAGAGGCATCCGCGCCTCCCTCATCCTTCCATTGCTAAGCAAGTCTCCAGGTCGTCCGAGGCAATCCTACAGCACACCTTGCTACTCCGACTCTAAGCCTGCCATCACACACAGTGTCGCCAAGTACTATGCGGCTGCAATCAGCACTCGTCGGCGGATGACAGGCAGTGAGTCCTATCAGCCTTAATCTGACCCTAGGTGACAATTGCTCACGCGCCTCCCTATTTTACTGTTCCTTATAACCTTTAATCTGGCTGTTTTCCAGTTTTATTCCTCAGGCTTTTATGTATTCCTGTCTTCTCATGTCTTTTAACCTTTTTACATCCATTTTCATGCCCCCCTTTTTTATGCCTTTCATGCATTTTCATGACTTTTATTACTACTCAGGCTTTTAGGCCCTCGTGCTTTTGGTGCATTATCTACTATTTTTAGTCCTTTGTATTAATATGTACTGTTTTTTATATGTAACCACTTTTTAACTACTCTCACTTTTAACTTGTAATCACCCTCATACTTTATGCTGGTCTATGGCCGTAATAAAGATCGATTATGGTTGATTGACTTTATCATTTGTTTTGGAGATATTAAGTTCCTTCTTGTTATACCGCTGGTACATATTATACTGTTATATATCTTCTATGGTTTATATTTTCTACTGTTATATTGTCCAGCATTACATTACTACGTTTACTGCTACAACACATACTTATATACAGCTCTTCGACCAAAGTTCTCAAAGCGATATACATAGAAAAAGAAATACATAATTAATTAATTAATTGAGATGGCCCCAAAGGGATCACAATCTAAAAAGAAATGGAGGGCAAATACCAGCAACAGCCACTGGAGGAATGCTGTGCTGGGGCTGGAGAGGACCAGTTGCTCTCCCCCTGCTAAATTTAAGAGAATCACCACTTTAAAAGGTGTCTCTCTGCTCAGTTAGCTGGGGTAACCATGTTATATGACATCTGGTCAAAGTCCATAATAAAGAGGATTGACTTACTTACCTGTGTCATTGAGAAAGTAGCAATCCACTTAAGGCTGTGATTCTGAGCATCCTTAAACAGAAGTAAGGCCCACTGGAATTGTGATAGGCTTTGACTGCAGACTAGAAAATAATTCTTGGCTAGTAAGCTCAGCTGCTACCTGTGGACACCCCCCCACACCCCACTCCCAAGGAGGTTCTTTCAAAGTCTAGGCACCATGACCAAGATGGCCCAACATCATATGCCCATCCTCAAGCCTCTGAGAAGGGCACAGACCATAGCTTTAAGAGCACAGAGCAGGGCCTCCAAAGTTCTGAATAGGGAGGCGCATGGACCGCGGAGGCGCGGTCCAACGCCGGGGGTGGTGGTCTCGCTTTAAGGGCGGGGGGGGTTGTACTTACCCTTCCCACTGCTTTCCCCCCTTCTGGCGCTCCGTTTTGAAGCGAAATTTTCGGGGGCAGCAGCATTCCTCCCTGCCGCCCCTGCCCCCTTGTTGGCCGGTAAAAGCGGAAGTAACTTCCGCGCATGTGTCTGCCCACCACACAGCATGCGCACACAATGTGTGATGTGTGCGGTGGGCACACGTCATCGGCGGGCACATGCGCGGAAGTTACTTCCGCTTTTACCGGTCAACAAGGGGCCAGGGGCAGCAGGGAGGAATGCTGCCGCCCCAAAAATTTCGCTTCGAAACGGAGTGCTGAAGGGGGGAAAGCGGCAGGAGGGGTAAGTACAACCTCCCTGCCCTTAAAGCGAGACACCTCCACCGCCGTCAAACCGCCAGACCGGGCCATTCCCCTAGCCTTAGTGCAAATAGCATATGAAGTGTTTGGGTCTGAACACAGACAGAGGTCAGGATCCACAATTCACCTCAACCCCAAGCCTGATTTGGTCTCACGGGCGTTGTGTAGAGGAGGGATTCTCAATGTTGGGTCTCCAGATGTTCTTGGACTTCAACTCCCATAAGCCCCAGCGGCCTTTGGTTGGGGATTATGGGAGTTGAAGTCCAATAACACCTGGGGACCCAACGTTGAGAATCCTTGTAGAGGGCTTTACGTTACTGGGGTAGCCACCGATAATTTGGACATGTGTTTAACTGAAGTTGTCAACGTTGCCAAGTTACCATGAATCTCTCTTCCAGCAGCTGACTGGTGGCATCCCGGCACTTTTCAGTAGCCAAATTGAAGAGTGTCTCGCATCCGGAGAACTTTGGCGTGAATATGGACCGCATGACCCTGCTCAGCCTTCCTCCCATTTACACACCTCATAAGTTCCGAGTCAGCTGCTCAGAAGGCAGAGAGCACAGATTCATCAGCGTGTCAGTCCAAGATACTGAATAAGCAAAGATGGTTTTCGTTCCATGCGATACTTCATTATTCATGAACTAAAGAGTAACGCCCATTCATCTCTGTTGCAGTTACTATTGCGAGATTGAACGTTCAATTACATTAACGTGGCTGGCCAGGACGGCTTATTTGGGCACACTGGCTAGAAGGGAAACGGCAAACATTAGCCCCGCACAATTAGGTCAGTAATGTGGAGGTGTATGAATACACAGCTCTGTAAGTAGCTGGGCTCCTATGTACATCCTAGCTGGGATCCAAGGAGCCCTGGGCCGAGAAAAGACTCCCGCGTGGGTTTCATGACAAGCAGATATGACTATAACTGCCACTTTTTTAAAAAGGAAAAACTGCAAAAAGCCTGAACGCACAAAAGGCTCGGTCCGTGATCCCATTCTATATAGGATGACCTCCTCAGGGTGTGGAAAAAGCTTTAGGCTGGCTCCTAGATCAAAGCTGGCAATCAATGTTCTAAGGATGGATGGATGGATGGATGGATGATCAACAGCCACTTTATCAACCTCCTCTTAACCATGGAAAAAATTTCAACCATCTCTGTAAGACTGAGAGCCAATGAAAAGTTGTACTTTTAAAAAAACTAAGTAGATTTGTTGTAACATTTCTATCCCATTCCTCCTCCAAGCAGCCCAGGGCAGAATACATGGTTAGGCTTGTCTTAACAACCCCCCTGTGAGGTAGGTTAGGGTGAGAGAGCAAAAGCTCTGAGCCCAGGGAAAGTGCTAGCTCATGACCGAAGACACCCAACACTAACTTTCACACAAAATGTCATCTGGATTTGCTGAAGCTATAGCAGGGGAACTGTGCGATGTGGATCCATCCTACAGACACAGTCATATTGCCCCAAAATGTACAGGATCCTAGATTTGCAGAAGAGTGGCCCCGAAGTCAACAGGGCTTTTGGGCTTCCATGAGAAGTCCACAAGAAAACATCAGGCCCCTTCCTGAATAAGTGGAGAAGAAGATAGAAAATAAATCAAGTTAATTATAAGGAAGGTGCTTGTAAAAATATTTCTCACTTTTGGGCTTCAGTTTTTATTGTACTCGGCATGAACAGAATTAAAATAGATTCTGTGAAGTAATTACCAGCCAGCATATTCACAGGGCTTGGCCCGGCTTGACAGCTGCCATACTGGTATCCTTCTTCTCAAGAATGCAAATGATTAAGGAAGATTAAATACCTACTTTGCTTAAATACTCTTGATAATGAGCTCCTTCCCTTCAGGAGAAAAAAAAAAACACACAAGAGTGTTTCATGTTTAAAGCTGATGGATCTTGCTTGAAATTCTTTTAATTTGAAACAGCACCATCTGTCGTTCGGATTCCCAAGTCTAACAACAGTCAGACTCCAGTCTTGAGGAATTGTGGTGGTGGTGGTGGTGGTGGTGGTGGTGTGTGTGTAGAAAAGATGGAAAACTGAACAAAACTCAAGTTTCATCCCTGTACTGTGGTAAGGTAAAGTAAAGTGTGCCGTCGGGTCGGTGCCGACTCGTGGCGACCAAAGAGCCCTGTGATTGTCTTTGGTAGAATACAGGAGGGGTTGACCATGGCCTCCTCCCACGCAGTATGAGATGATGCCTTTCAGCATCTTCCTATATCCCTGCAGCCCAATATAGGTGGTTCCCCATAGTCGGGGAAACATACCAGCAGGGACTCAAACCGGCAAGCCCTGGCTTGCTAATCAAGTCATCTCCCCGCTGTGCCATAGCAAGCATGAATTGTCCCCCTTGCTAAGCAGGGTACACTTTGGTTTGCATATGAATGGGAGACTACATGTGAGTGCTGTTGAGATCTTCCCCTCAGGGGATGGGGATGCTCTGAGAAGAGCACCTGCCTGCTTGCATGCAGAAAGGTCCAATTCCCCTCCCTGGCAGCGTCTCCAAAATGGGGCTGAGAGAGAGACTCCTGCCTGCCGCCTTCGAGAAGCCATTGCCACTCTGTGTAGACAATACTGAGCTAGCTGGACCTGACTCCATAAAAGGAAGTTTCCCCTCCACCGTGGTCTCTCACCTGCCTTTCAAAAATGTTATCATTAATTATTATTTAGTATGTGAAAAGTTACAGAAAGACGCATTTGCAAGCAAAACATATTCCAAAGAAGCCCGTTAAACAAAGACGCTAATGTATCCCAAGAAGGCTGGGAGCGTAAAGCAAGGACACAACACGGGGAAAAAACAGAAAAATCCTTTGCTGCACTATTTACCTTCCCAGTAATTACAAGCACCTGCGACCTTTGGGGCCGCATTAATCCTCGGTGGCATTCACATTTCTGATGTTCCTGCCTATTCCATTAAACAGCATCTCCCTCTCAAAGGAACAGCTTTTATGGGAGAAGAGGACAGTGTCACGGCTAAAAGCCAAAGTACTGGCAATACAGGACGGGGCAGGGAGGGGATCACAAGAAACCACGGAGGGGGGGGGACTTTGGTTTGTTTTATTAAGGTGCCAGCTGAATGGAGAGCATTCACAGAAGGGGTGATACAAACACACGGGTTCGTTTTTTTCAAGCCCTGCCATTTCTGCAAAAGTGGGGCAAAGAAAGGCACATGTTGTCCTGGCTTTTAGGCCATAGCGGATGCAGCAACGCATGTGCGCGCATGCGCAACATTTCAAGGCTCAACATCATGGCATGTTGGGCTGCGCAGGCTTTCTACAACGGGGCGCTGTTGCTTCTCAGGGGTGCTTCTATTTCCCACCAGCCAGCTAGAGAAGAAAGAAAGAAGCCTGGCATGGAAGTAAAAAAGGCTGGCGGGAGGGGGGGAGAGAGAACCTCCGCAGACCCCTCTGATGCCTCAGATAACTCCACCGGAGTGGGTAAGGTTTTTTTTTGGGGGGGGTAGTCTTTGTAGACAATCCTGAGCTAGATGGACCAATGGTCTGACTCGGTATATGGCAGCTTCCTATGTTAGCCGGGTCACCTTAAGTGGCGCAGTGGGGTAATGATTTGATTATCAAGCCAGAGGTTGCTGGTTCAAATCCCCACTGGTATGTTTCCCAGACTATGGGAAACGCCTATATCAGGCAGCAGCAATATAGGAAGATGAAAAAGGCATTATCTCACACTGTGCGGGAGGAAGCAATGGTCAATCCTTCCTGTATTCTACCAAAGACAACCACAGGGCTCTGTGGACACCAGGAGTCGAAATCGACTTGACGGCACACTTTACCTTTATGTTAGCTGGTCCCCTTTCATGCAAGAGGACACACATTTACTTGTGCCCTTTAAAGTGCAAACATGTTCATTTACATCTGGTATCATGTAGGAGAGGAGAGCTGGTCTGGTGGTAGCAAGCATGACTTGTCCCCTTAGCTAAGCAGGGTTCATCCTGGTTGCGTATGAAAGGGAGACTAGAAGTGTGAGCACTGGAAGAGATTCCCCTTTTGGGGATGGAGCTGCTCTGGGAAGAGCATCCAGGTTCCCAGTTCCTTCCCTGGCAGCATCTCCAAGATCGGGCTGGGAGAGACTCCTGCTTGCAACCTTGGAGAAGCCACTGCCAGTCTGTGAAGACAATACTGAGCTAGATGGACCAATGGTCTGTCTCAGTATACGGCAGCTTCCTCTGTTCCTATGAAAGCAACTGAAAGGAAGGTATGCAGCCAAGGATGGCAGAGATTTATATATCACCCTGAAATGCAAGTTTGCCCTTTAAGCTCGGATCAGGCCATCAATTCCACCAAAGAAAACAAAAAATTGTGCCTGCAACGTCGAGGTCTGCCCTGCACAAGGAGAAACATTACAGGGCTGCCAAGCCAAAACCACTTTCTTTCGCTGGAGAAGTTCCCCGGATTTGTCACCATCGATTTTACTTGCAAGAGAACCACCACTTCAAAAACTGCAGCATCAGCGGATGCTCAAAGGTCAGCTTCGTGCGGGATGAATGCCGTATCAATACTTATTAGGATGTTTTCATACAAGGGAGGCAAGAGGGACGGGGAGGGGATATTTGTAATCTCACTTAATCCTAGAGCAGTGCCAGATCAGGCTCCTTAGAACGTGGGAAAAGCAGAGCGCGGGGGGGGGGACCCCTTTAAGTCTTGCCATAACAAGGATAAACCGGCCCCTTTGCTAAGCAGGGGGTACTCTGGTTTACATGTGGATGGGCAACTACGTTCGAGTGCCGCCTGCTGTAAAGGGTTCCCTTTAGGGCAGGGGCACACAACACAAACGCCCCGTGGGCCAGAACCAACCACGGCATGCAGCAGCTGAGGTCAATTTTCAGTGCAATATGACATTAAATTATTTATTTATTTGATTTCTATACCGCTCTTCCAAAAATGGCTCAGGGCGGTTCACACAGAGAAACAAATAAATAAATAAGATGGATCCCAGTCCCCAGAGGGCTCATAATCTAAAAAGGAACATAGACACCAGCAACAGCCACTGGAGGTCCTGTGCTGGGGGTGGATAGGGCCAGTTGCTCTCCCCCTGCTAAATAAAGGGAATCACCACATTAAAAGGTGCCTCTTTGCCAAGTTAGCAGGGGTTAAAAACATTAATGGAAGCAAGTATCAGTTACTTATGGATCTTTCCCCCTGTCAAGGGACCCAGAGTGCCTATAAAACAGGCCCTGCCCCTGCTTTGTCAGTGGGGCACCTGGAGTGCATGCCAGCCCCAAATAAATCTCAAGTCATCTCCTCCTCTTCCTCCATCACAGTTGCTTTTAAGCTCCAATTCTAGGCATGCAGTCCTAGAGCCCTTCATGGATCCTGCTGTTCATGGTTCCTACTGCAGGATACTCCTACCTTGGGGCCAGCAAAAAGGTTCCTGCGGACCAGAACTGGCCCCCGGGCCTTATGTTGTGCAGACCTGGTCTACACAGACTGGCAGTGTCTTCTCCAAGGTTGCAGGCAGGCGTCTCTCTCAGCCCTATCTTGGAGATGCTGCCAGGGAGGGAACTTGGAAACTTCTGCTCTTCCCAGAGCAGCTCCATCCCCTGAGGGGAATATCTGACAGTGCTACTCAGCTCTGCAGATGTTGACCTACAACTCCCATAATCCCTGATAAATTTGGAACAGCTGTAGTGAATGACACACAGGGACACCTCAATGGTGCAATTTGTAATGATGACATCCACCCCAATCCAAGATGGCGGACACATGAACTTTTGAGGCACAAGAGATCTAACTTGTGGGCCTCGATTTGCACTGAAATTTAGTCCAGATGTAGAGACAGTGAAAGAGAAATAGGGTGATTAGTTCTTACTAGAACCACTTATTTTATGTCCAACTCAGTTAATTGTAGATCCTGCTCAGGTTGGATCAGGCAAACCCCATTCTGAATGCACGTGTGCTCACACTGCCTTGATACTCCCGTCCATACTCATTCCACACACAGGTCATTACGTCCCCTTCAGAATCTTCTCTAAACTGGGCAAGAAGATTCTGCTCTCTAGAGCCAAGGTTATCTATAGCTCAAGCTTGAGAACAGCCACTCACCTGGAGAGCGAAAATTGCTTCCAGGTGAGCAGACAGGCAAGCTCTAGGAACCGGAAGACAGCTGCCTTCCCCACACACACCTTTCAAGACATCCAAATGCAGGTAAGCAGGTGGCCTAGTAAGCGTGTGGATTCATCTAAATCACCAAGAGAAAAAGGCCCAGTTAAATAATTGATTTAAAACAAAGCCTCCCATTTAATATTTATATACTCCCTAAATAAAAGTGCATGCTAATTGGCTGATTGGCAGCATCCTAAATATTTATAACGAGAACGCTGAGCTTGTGCCCCTTGCAAAGATCAGGGGGTTGCTGGGCATGAAGCAGGAGTCAAAGGCCACCCAGATGGACCAGCTGAAGCCGCCTGTGGGGGTTGGCCAGCACCCTCGGGAGCAAGACATCATGTAAAGATGTAGGCTGCTGTGCTGTGTGGTGGTGAAGATGTCTCCCCTGCAGCTGCCTCTTTACAAATCAAAGCAGACTCTCATATCAGGCTCATCAGCTTTAAGTGGTTATATGGTTTGCATCAGCTTTCATTTAAAACCAGGTCATTTGTAAAAGAGAGATACTTATTCTAGCTGATTTTTTTTTTAAAGTCTGATTTAAATTTAAAAAAATTCAATTTTTAAAAATTCACCGATTTTTATCCAACCTGGCTAGTAAAAGTTTCTGTTGGCCAATAACTTGTGTACACTTAGTTTCTAAAGCTGATGTACCATTTAGGGACATCTATAGCCATTTTCTAGCACTTCCACAGTTTTGGCATCCTTCAAAGACTCCTGAAAAGTGTAGCTTACAATGATCAGAAATCCTCACACCTCCAAGCTAATTTCCAGTGTTCCAGGGTCTCCTGCTACTTGGAGTCCCGAAAGGGCCGATCTTGTGCTCTTCCCCCGCTTTACCTTACTTCCTTGGCTCAGCCACCAAGCTACAACCTCAGCATCCTTGTTTAAACCACAACACCTGTGACTTGTGTGAGCCCACATCTCTCCAGGGCTCATTTTTGTGCCTGCAAAGGATGAGTTACTATTGCATCTGGCATATGGTGATTATTATTTATTTATTTTTTCAAAAAGACAAAAAACTGTTGTAACAAATGCACATTGATATGCAAATATTTACTTGGTATGCAAATTAATTGTCGCTATTTTCAGGCAGCCGGATTCCTGACTCACTATTTGGGACTATTTGGATATAGGACGCCTTTCCAGTAGACCCTGTGGACTATTTTTGCCGTAATCTGTGTGCATGAGGGAAACTTCCTTAGCTAATGCAATTTTTCTGTATATGTAAACAGAACGTTAGTTAAAGTGACTGTGGAGTGATTGATTTGGAATGTGTTAGAGGTGAACTCTTCCACACCGCATTTATAGCACTCCGTAGAAACCACCCAATTGTGGATCTTCACAAGAAGGGTGAAGACATTTCAAAACTGACACTTGCAGATTTGAATGTGTCCTTGTGGAAGGTGCTTAGCAACGGTGTCCTTTTCATGCCTGCCTTGTTTGTGTTGTGGCTTATAATCAGATTTTTTTAATATGGTGGTGGGGGGGAGAAATACAGGAGTTTGTTTTTGGTGACAGTTGGCTAAACAATCTAAAATATTCCTTGCCTAATGGGGGAAAGTGAGATGATAAAAATGGGTGTGTGTGGGGGGGGACCTCTAAGCATAACGGGGGTTGAGATGCACGGTGGGGGGTTGTGGAAAATTGCCCAGGCCCCGAGCAGCAGGGTGGCGCATTAGAATAGAGATTTCCAGCAGGAGGCCGTCTTCAACAATGACAAAACTCCTTAATGGAGAGGCTTGTCTAGCAGAACAAAGCCAGCTAGGCATTGGCAGACAAACTCCTGGAGACATTCATTTAATTGGGAAGTGTAGAGGGGCTGTATAAACATCTGGGGGCTGGGCTTGTACCAAGGGCGGGGTGGATGTTCAGGCTGCTCATTTATTTATTTAAAAAATAAATTCCGGGCTCTGATGGAGCAACTACCCGCCTTGCACTGTTGAGGCACAGAGGAGGTGGGTTGATGCCGTAAGGTTGCCAGATTCTGGCTTTCCCAACCTGGGCGCCTAATTTGCAGATTATGTAAATTGGCTGGAAAATGATTTCTGAGCAGAAGAGTGACGGCACCTTTTGCTCCATCACTCCGCTTCTACAAGGGCTAGAACGTAGCTTTAAAAAAAAATATTTTTTTTTTAACGAAAGCTGAAATCTGGGTGAGTCTGGGTGGGCTAAGCAATCTGGGTGAGATGCTTAAAATCTGAAAATTTGGGGGGGGCATGGCAACTCTAGGCGATGGAAGTACGTGTACGTACACACTAGGGATGTGCACGGACTGTGGAAGTGCGGTCCGACGCCAGGGGGTGTCGCTTTAAGGGTGCGGGGGTTGTACTTACCCCTCCCACCGCTTGCCCCCCTCCGGCGCTCCATTTTTAGTGAAAACTTGGTCCAGCTCACTCAGTATTGTACCCAGAGTGTTGGGGGCAATATGCTAAATCATTGTAAACCGCTTAGAGAGCTTTGGCTATAGAGCGGTATATAAATGTAAGTGCTATTGCTATTGCTACACAGACTGGCAGCGGTTCTCCAAGGTTGCAGGCAGGAATCTCTCTCAGCCCTATCTTGGAGATGCTGCCAGGGAGGGAACTTGGAACCTTCTGCTCTTCCCAGAGCAGCTCCATCCCCTGAGGGGAAGATCTCTCAGTGATCACACATCAAGTCTCTCATTCAAATGCAACCAGGGGGGACCCTGCTTAGCTAAGGGGACAAGTCATGCTTGCTACCACAAGACCAGCAATCCTCTCTGAAGGTAGGCCAAATGTTAGGCTTTTAGTTGAATTTGTATTGACTTCAACTGCATTTTGTATACCATATGTTTTCGTGTTTGTTTTTAAACGTTGGGTTTTCTTATTTGTTTGTGGACCACCCTGAGACTTGTGTAACTGACAGTTTAGGAAGGAACATAGGAAAACCAAAAGCTGCCATATACTGAGTCACACCATTGGTCTGTCTAGCTCAGTATTGCCTTCACAGCCTGGCAGTGGCTTCTCCCAGGTTGCAGGCAGGAGTCTCTCTCAGCCCTATCTGGGAGATGCTACCAGGAAGGGAACTGGGAACCTTCTGCTCCTCCCAGAGCGGCTCCATCCCCGAAAGGGAATATCTTCCAGTCTTCCAACCTAGCTGCAACAAAACTGTGAACTTCCCATGTGTGCTCTTTTGATGCAGTTTACTGTCCAAATCAAGAAAACCACAGAGACCACAAGTATCCAAAGCAATGTGTGTGGGTGTTGAAAGTGTATTAGCACTACAGTGCAGTGCCACAACATAGTCATAAACTTGCTATGGTTTTCTCATGCCACGTCAAAAACCACCTTCCACAAGTAGAAAAGGCATCCACTAGTGGAAGGGCACTTTAGATTCAACATATATTCCATTGTTGCAGGAAACACGAGCTGAATGATGCTTCTCCGACCTCCTGAATCCACTCCAAAGAACATATCAAGATCCTGGACTGTCAGCCTAATGGCAATCCCGTTCTGAACCTGATCAGTAGCGAAAAGCAGAGGGGCGATGTCTCAAGAACAATACACTTCACTTGACATCTCATTTCCACAGCAGCTGAAGACTATGAAGTCTCGAAACTTCGCCCCTGCATCTAACATTGAAAGGAGAAACAGTTGTCCTCAACTGTATGAATAAAACCTCTCTAAAAACAACAGGATAGCTAAAGTAACACGATTATAAATGAGTTACACTAGAATTGTGTAGGATAAATCTTATAAATGACCTTGGCTATGTGGCAGTAACCAGAGAGCCTTTAAAGACAAACAGTGTTCCCTCTAACAGGGATTCCCAGGTGTTGTTCACTACAACACCCAGCATCCCCGGCTGCAATGGCCTTTGGCTGGGGATTCTGGGAGTTGTAGTCAACAACATCTGGGAATCCCTGTCACTGAATAAAAGTTCAATTTCAATGCAAAATACAATGCATAACAACTCTAATTAAAATTGAGGCATAATTATGAAGCATACATAAAATTCCACACAAACCTTACATATATTCAAAAAAGAAATGATTTTAATTCAATAAAAAATGTAAAATGTTTAAGCACATTTAGAAGTTCGCATGAAATATGCTTGGGATTAGGACTTCTCACAAAACCAAATGAAAAAAGTTGCCTCAGAACTGGGCTGTTACTGTTAACCCCCAATGACATTTTATTGCTGTTAAATGCAATATCTGCAGCTAATCAATACGAAGCTACCAAATCAGTCTAACAAGTCTGACGCCTCCCTAGAAGCATCTATCGATTTTTATTTTTTAGGCTTACAACAAAATGATCTCCACAAATAATTTCGAATGAAGCAGATAATTTAATAAACTGGGCAAGTTGCACACAATTTCCCTTGTTTTACTGACCGAAAAATCATTACAACTCATTACTAGTAATTAAGTCAATTTTAAAAAAATTTAAAGGAACAGACTCTACATTCAAAGTTACCTTATGATATAACCATAAGCATTGTACTTTTATTCCAAACTTACAGCAAAGACTGAATAAAATTTCCATAGCTAACAGTCCGAGAGTCAATGTGATATAGCAGGTTGGCCAGGACAAGTCCACAAAAGTTTGGACTTTTTGTGGGAATGGAACCCCTGCAGATGAGGTCCACCTGAATCCCATTCCAAGACGACAAAAGAATGTAAAGGAGTGAAACATTTGTGTTAGAAGATGGTAGAAAGATTCTCAAGAAGTATATCAAAAGGGGACCATTTGGGGTATCAAGAATGATCAAAGAATGATCTTAAAGACAGGTGTCTTTTTTACTTGCCACACTGCCTTGCTGACAAACTATCCTGCCAACGAACAGCCCCACCAGAAGCAACGGGAACATCTGAGCAGGTACAGCCTCAGGCATGCACTGGGGCGAGGACATACCAGTGACACGCCAAGGGCAAGGAGTGGATGAATAAACAAGTGACAACCAAGGAAAGCAGCAGGGAAGAACAGCATTTAATCTAACCCCAAGGAAGATGAAGTCGATGCGACTGCAAAATGGCATTCGCTAACTCTTCTCGACTCGGCTGATTTACTGTTTTGTCATCAAGCAGCACAACACATGGCTGTCTAGCAGATCTTTCACCAAGCTTTCAATGGTCGCCCTGCACCAAGCCATGCCAGGGCCACTGTGGTGGCGCCATGCCTATCCATCCACTCCACAGATTACAACGTGGCACCAGAGAAGACAGTGAAGTTCAACTTGCACAAGGAATACCTAATCTGAACTTCATCCAACTGCCATGGGTTCGCCATCCGCCAGTCTATTTCGGTGCACTGCGCTAGGATGAAGTGTCTCTAGCGTTGCCACCTTTGGAGAGAATCCCTGAACACAATCACGGGGCATGGGCACACATTTCTGCAGAGCTCCATCTTCCATGTTGTAACAATAAAGGACAGTTGTGTTTTAAGACCTCTTGCTCCTCGTATTTCTCCCTGCTGTTCTACACAGCAGATCCTTCCTGTTGGGTGGAGGGGCCTTCCCAAGACTGCAGCTGCTACATCGTGCAATGAGCATTCAAGAGAGAAGGGGGACTCACACAATTCCACTGAGAAAAGGGGGCTCTCTGTCCATAGGCTTCACAACTAAGCCCAGAGGCCCACTACCCCCCCTCACTAAATCTAGAGGTCAAAAGGAGCAGAAGGCATTTACTGAGCTCTATCGAGAGAGCACCAATCTAGCCCGTCACCAGCAGCTGGGTCCAGAGAAACAGTAGGAATGTGGGGCTTTCAAACATTGACACCAGGTAGCAACCACGCCTGGAGAGAAGCACCAGAAAAATCAGTGACATTCATTCAAGCAATCTTCCTGTTCAAAATTCCTGGACATCCAAGATAACACTTTTCCTACATCCGGGACATACATACATACATTCATTCATTCATTCATTCATGTAGAATTTTATATCCCGCTCTTTCTCCAAGGAGCCCAGATCAGTGTACTACATACTTAGGTTTCTCCTCACAACAACCCTGTTGTGACATCTAATTCCTGGACTGCCCGAGACAATCCAGAACATGAATCACTCAAAGTTGCCTCATCTACTTAAACCAGGGCTGCTCAACTTCAGCCCTCCTGCAGATGTTGGCCTACAACTCCCATAATACCTGGCTATTGGCCACTGTGGCTGGGGATTATGAGAGTTGTAGTCCAAAAACAGATGGAGGGGCAAGGCCTGACTGACTTAAATAATCAAAACAGCCACTTTTATTATGGCACTGTCAGTATTCAAGGAGGACATCAAAACCCTCCTGCAGCAGATTTATCCCAGACTTTGTCTCAAAGCAAGCCCACATAAGGATAAGAAAAATGCTGAATAATTCCCTCCATTGCTTCCCAACAAAGGCTGTTCTTTAACTTAAACTTTCCTGTTTCATCAGTAGCTGATTTGTTGCCACCACACCCTAATTTATTACAGAGTTTGCCCCCCACCCCCGGATTTGGGTGAATGTCCAGGGAGACTCTCCTCTTTACTATTGGGAAAGTACACAAACGCCATCCAGGTGCAGCCTACATGTGATGAGAAAACTTGGTAGATTTGCAGAGCAAACAAGCTTGAGACATGTTGCACCAGAGACAAAAGTCCCTTTCCAATCCCCCTTTCCTGAGTGCAAAATCCATTCAGAGGCTGGTTAAAATTGCAAATGACAAAAAGAAAAATAAACTTTATTTAAAATACTACAGACTGCTTCCGTCTGAGGCTTTCTCAGCTTTTAATTACAGGTAAAAGGAACACACAGTAGTTGCAATAATACTTCAGAAAGCACCCCAGTTTCAGGGAACAGGGATATAGGAACCTTTAAAAGCACATTTAAAGGTTACAGAGACTTTTGCAGTGCCCTGGACAGATAGTTCGGCACAGGTTCAGCATTTCTTAGCTTGTTACGTTACAAATAAAACACAATAGAACAGTTGTAAGGATTTACAAAGCACACAAAAGGAAAATAAATTCCTGATGTGAACTAACTAGCAAACTGTTCCCTAGGCTAAACTTCCTGAAGCCAAAAACCCTGGCTTCCTCTCCCCTCGAACTCACCCCAAACTCCAGGAGAGAATTCAAGCTTCCTACAATCCTGTCTCTCAAGGATCTGCAGATGTCCTTCCATGAGAAAACTCTCCAGGCTAGCCATTGACCATGAGGCAGCAAAACTCCATTGCTCCTCACTAAGCTTTCCACCCGTCCTCTCTCACCTCCCACCTAGCTGCTTCTCCTAACAACACGCTTCTCTTCCTACCTCATGCCCCTCTAGGTCCCACCCACCGTGTGCTGAATGGCTGATCCTCAGAGGTCACTGGCTGTCAGTCAAGACAGCGTTCACTTCTGGTTAACTCTTGAGGGGAGGGGAGGACTGATCGTTACACCTCCTCTCTGGCGATGCCTTTAATAATATTTACAATTATTTTGACTCCTCTCAATGTATGGCTCAATTGTAACATTATTTCTAATTATGCTTTTAGCTGTATTTTATTGTGACAATTTATTGTGACTGTGTTTGTGTGTAAAAGGCAGGACATCAAAGTCCCTTAAAAATAAATCAGTTTCAGTCTAGCCTAATCAAATGATGAAACCATACCATATTCCACTGCAGAACCCCACCCCTTCCAGAACTGCAGGAGATGAGCTCTAGATACCAAAGTGTTTTCCTGTAGAGAAAACCCACATGACTTAATTCACATTAACTCTCATGTCCGCCTAACACAAGTGCTTCCTTTGATGCAAGCTAGAATTGCCTAACTTTTAATTAAACAGAAACAGTTGTTTAATGAACAACCAATCTTTTATGAAAACACAAGCCAAACCCACAATTAAAAAGGCCCCTGTTGATTCCAAAAGCAAGGACGGCACATTGTGCAGAAGGATGCTCTCCGCATCAATTATCTCCGATATTGGTATAAAACGCACCTTTCTTGAATTAGAATGCAACACAAAGTATGTGTGTGGCAAGGTAGATAACACTTCTGCTGAAATTAAGGGTACTTCTGTTGCTTTTTTTAAAAAAGCGACTTGAAAAATTAAAACATATTTCATGTTCCCATATGTTCCGTGACAAGCAATTAGCCCACTTTCCTTATATCATAGAACGCAGCTTATTTCAACACTTTAAGTGTGCTTTAAACACACTTTTAACTTAATTTTAAACACAAAGCAAACACCGTATGGTTGCACACTTTCCCCTTCCCTTTTCACTCAAACTATTGACACAAATGGACACACAACGTGAAGCCCCCATTTTCTGCCGCTCATCGACTTACAAGCAGTGGAAAGTAAGCACTCTTGGGCCCACGGTCAAGGCAGACCACTTCTCCAGCCAGCCCAGGTGGAGGCAGCCATTGGCACTCCAGCTCTTGCTGAACGGCCATCATCCCCAGCAGCCACTATTACTGGGCCTTTTCTGTAGTGACCCCTCAAGCTTTGGAACACCAGGCCCGAAGAGTTTCGTCATGCTCCCGCACCCTTTTTAAAATTTTAAATCTTTTTAAAGAGGCTTTTTAATCTATCATCTGCTGCTTATATCTGGTAGGTTCTTCCATTTTTATAGCTCACCGTTTTTTGCTTTTTAAATAACTCTTAATTTGAAACTTTAAAAAAATATATATAATTTTAATTGTGGCTTTAGCCGGCTCATTTAACTTGGTTAATTTAACTTGGTTAACTTTATTAGTCTTATTTTACATTGTATCTATTTTATTAATGTTATGATCCGCCCCAAGCAGTAGTGTACTGGCGGGTGGGGTATAAATATTTTAAATAAAATAAATAAACAAGCCCCCAACTGCATGTGACCAACCTCCTCCTCATCCTCCTAAGGGTAAAAAGTTGTTGGGAAGGGTTTTTCCAGCTCAATACATCCAACATGCCCAAGAACATTTGTTCTTGATAGTACGGACAAAATGACCAGTACAGAAATAAAACACAGAAATAATACAGGGATACAAAATGCTGTTCAAAACTAAGAGTAACAGGACTATAAAACAACCTGCAGATGTAACTGCTTCACTAATAAAGTAATAAACAAACAGCGGTCACAATCTTCTCTTGATCTCACTCCATTACCGCGTCAGCCAACATTTGTTGGCGGATTCGCATTGCAGCAACCCAAAACTTGGCTACAAATTTTGCAGTCGAGGCCACAAATTATGCAGTCAGGTTTCCCACATTTGGGGAAATCGCAGGGGTCAGCACACCCAGATGAGCTCACCTCAAATCCTGGATCAGAGAGAAGATACGTAATGTACAACTCATCCTCACCACCTGGCATGTTATTTAATAAAGGGAAAGATTTTAAAAACACTCTTAAAATCCGATAAAAATCACAATGTGGTACACATGGCCAATATTCTCTACGGCAGGGATTCTCAACGTTGGGTCCCCAGATGTTATTGGACTTCAACTCCCATAATACCCAACCAAAGGCCATTGGGGCTGGGATTATGGGAGTTGAAGTCCAATAACATCTGGGGACCCAACGCTGAGCATCCCTGCTCTATGGCACTTGGTAGTGAAAAAACAAAATCAAGCAGCAATGCATTACATTACATATTCGCTGGTCCGGTAAAGTGAACTTGCTCACTAGGCCTGTGCCTCAGACAGCCTCCAAGACAAGCCATTCGCACCTGGCCTCATGCAAAGGTGATTGCCAGCGTCCCTTCGATCAGAGATGCCCCGATGTTGTGGACTACAACTCCCAGAACCCCCAAGCAAAAGCCACTGCAGCTGGGGATTCTGGGAGTTGTAGTCAACAACATCTGGGAATCCCTATTGGAGGGGACACTGGTGGCTGGTCGCCATGCTTGCCTCCATGCACAGCACTGGGTAGGGCCCTTAAAGGGAAACAAAGCCACAGTGATGCCTCCGCATAGGAAGGTGCACAAGGGATGCTGGGAAATATAGTCCTTCCCAGTGCTTTCCCTACAGGTCTCCATGGGCGAAGTGTTGGGAAGGACTGCATTTCCCAGCAATCCTCATGCGGCTTCCAATACATCCCATGGGCTTTCTGCCGCTTCGCTTCCCTTTCAGGGTCCTACCAGTGCTGGGCATGGACGTCTCTGCGTGGAAGGAAGCCATCTTTGCAAGGTGCACATGGTTTGGCTTGGAGGCCAAATCTTTGCACAGCCCAAATGCTACTTTCTCTCATAGAATTGAAAAGCATTTCCTATCTCATCTCTCTCACTCACACACCACTGCTGCATAAAAGCAAAGTGCACGCCATTACAAGTCAAGAAAGTTATACGCGCTCCCTCCCAAATAAGAGCCTCCCCATCTCTGGCAGATTTTACAAAGACTCTCAAGACACATCTTTTCATCCAAGACTTTTAACTTGAATTGTGGCTTTAAACTCCTACATTTCACTTTTAATTTGCCTGATAAATTGTCTTAAGCCACCCAGAGACATGAACTTGAAGTGGTTCTGGGAATACAGGCAGCTGTATTTGTACAATTACACAATATGCATTGCTTTGCTATATTATTTAGCCTTGAGAGTCTTGTGATGGCGTCCGTCCCATTTTCCCTTTGGCTTACAGAAAGCCATCCGAGTAAGAACCGTTTGGGGTATGCAGCAGCCAAGGTCAAGCCGTGGTGCAATGCAACCCGCTCTAGGATTCTTTGGAAATAAATCCCTCAGAGGTCAATTGGTCTTACTCCCAAGTAAGTGTGCCAGTAAGATTGCAGCTTTCAGCAAAACACCACCAACAAAAAACCATTGCTCCAGAAGCATTGTTTTAGGGATGTGCAAATTGATTCGGCTAGAATCTGGGTGCTTCGAGTGATTCAAACTCGAATTGTATCATCCCTTAAAAGGGCAATTTGATTCGGATTTGAACTGAAATCTTGAAAATCAGTTCAAATTCGATTCAAGGGCCTTTTGACACCTTCTGATTGGTTTAAAAGGTGCTAAAACAGGGTCGAAGTGATTCGAATTCAAAATGAATTTCCGAATTCAAATTGAAAAATTAGATTCATGCACAGCCTTACATTTTTTAAGCATTCTCCCTCAAGCTCAGAGTACTCACACAACACAGCCAGGCCTAGATAAGCAAAATCCACCAAACAATCTGGGTATGAAGGTAGTGGATACCTGTCCAAGCAGTTTCTTCCTCTTTATGTATCTCCTTTTCGAAGCCTGTCCTGGGCCCACATTTTATCCTGTCCCAGGGATGTGTTTACTTGGGCAATCGCTAACGCATGAGCAACCCAGGCAGAAGAGGAAAGGGAGAGCCCTGCCTCAGCTCATCAAAAATACAACGTGCCAGCCACAAGAGGGTCAACAATTAAAAATTAAATGCAGAAAGCACTTCCACACATCACAGCAACTGAATTCTCCCCTGCCAAACGCCGATCACTGACAGCAGAGGGTCATCGAAGAAAACGGCTCCATAAGCGCTTCTTTAAAAACAGCAGCGGCAAACAGGCAAAGGCAAGCAGGCATCCTTCATCAGCACACGTGCAAAGCCAGCAAAGCGAGAGGAAAATGCTGCATCATGCTATTGCATCGTACGGCCAGGCAAACGCAGCAGGCCGCGAGAAACAGCAGGCAGAATTCAAGCGAGGCGGCCCTTTGTCGGCAGACTCAAGCCACGGATCAGGCCCAACCACAACTGAGTGGGGCGAGAGCAGATCAGAATTCAAAAAACAGCGCTTGCAAACGACTGACCAGTTAGTGAGCAGTGAAGTGCTTCTGGAATTCTACCATGGTCAACCCCTCCTGTATTCTACCAGCGAAAACCACAAGGCTCTGTGGGTGCCAGGAGTCAAAATCGACTTAATGTTTTTGTTACCTTGTTTGACCATTTATAGGCCTGAAGCAGCTGACTATAGAGAGGCGTCTTGTCTTGCACAGGATCCAAACTCAACAATCCACTATTGTGGAGAGGGTGGTTCTCCGAGGGCTTGCCGACTAGGTTACTTAGACGTTCCAATTCACTGTAATGAAAGGGAAAGGGGAAAGATCACATTTTAATGACGACTTAAAGCAGCATCTGAAAAGTTATTAAGCAAAATGCTCAAGGTTTGGAAACAATGAAAGCAGCTGAATTGCAGATATTGTCAGCTCATATTTGGCTAGTGTATGGGTGCGTTTTTCAATTACTTCTACATTTTGAATCTCACACCTTTCCCAGGGAGTTCAAGATGGTTTATATGGGATTATCCCATTTCCTCCCCACCTTATAATAATACTGTGACTAGATCTGGCAGTGAGAAATGATTCTTCCTCAAGGCCACCCCATGTCCTTTATGATCCAGTCCAAGCCCATCACTCTAACCAACTATTAAAATCACACTGGCTCATAAACCTCTCTCAATTTGCAGCTCATTTTTGTCAAAGGTTACAGGGTTACTAGCACTATAGGAAACAAAGATGACTCTAGCTTATCCACATAAGAATTCCCGGAGCACAATTTTCCTGGGAAGTAATGACCACCTACTTATTGAAATCATTTATACCACTTCAACACTGTTTAGTGTTTCCACTTCCAGGGTGGTTTTCATTAATACAAGATTAACAATTTAAAAATATAGTTAGAAATGCAACACAGTAAACATAGTATAAAAGTAAAGATAAGTTTATATGGCTTTAGCCTGGATGGTCTATTAGAAATGGGTTTTTGTCACACAAGACTGATATTAAAGCAGCGGATCTATGATATGGAAATGCAGACTGATCGATCTTTAATCTCTAAAGAAGTTTTCCTAGGTTTACAAATGTATAATACTAAACCTGCGAATTACCTGGGTAAGATTACTATCACTAAATATCGCAGGATGTTTACACTGGCCAGGTTTAATGTGCTACCTTCAGCTGAATTAGAAGGTAAATTTAGAGGGATCCCAAAAGAACAGAGACTATGTCCTTGTGGCTCTGGAGAACAGGAGTCTATCTTCCATATCTTACTCCGCTGTCTTTTTTATAGGGACTTACGAACTTGTTATATTTCCTCCTTACTGACTGATTTCCCAGGGCATACAGATGCATTTTACGTCAACTATCTGCTCTCAGATCAGAAGGAGGAAGTAACATTTAAAGTTGCTAAGTTCTGTGAGGCAGCTAAGAAGGCTAGACAACAGATGGTAAATCAGATTATGCTAACGGGAAATTGTTGATTAGGATGAGTCCATGTTCCTGATTATATTATGTATATATTATTACTTTATTACGTGTATTATTATGTATGTAAATTTTGGTCTATGACCGTAAATAAACATGACTGACTGACTGTATAAAAGTAAAGTGTGCCGTCGGGTCAGTGTCGACTCCTAGAGACCACAGAGCCCTGTGGTTGTCGTCTTTGGTAGAATACAGGAGGGGTTGACCATTGCCATCTCCCACGCAGTATGAGATGATGCCTTTCAGCATCTTTCTATATCGCTGCTGCCCAATATAGGTGTACCAGTGGGGATTCGAACTGGCACCTCTGGCTTGCTAGTCAAGTCATTTCCCTGCTGTGCCATTAGGTGGCTAAACATAGTATAGTAATATAGTAAAAGTGAATTTGGAGCCTAGATGCTCTTCCCAGAGCGGCTCCCTCCCCTGAGGGGAAGATCTTGCAGTGCTCACACTTCTATCTAGTCTCCCTTTCATATGCAACCAGGGCAGACCCTGCTTAGCTAAGGGGGCAAGTCATGCTTGCAACCACAAGACCAACTCTCTGGGAAGGGGAACAGCCTACGTACGCCACCCTAAGCTCCTCTAAGGAAGAGCAGGATAAAAATGGAACAAAACCCCAATAATGAGACAGATTTTGTCCTCTTTATTCAAAGGCAGAACTGCATTTGAATTCCAAGTTAAGACCAGGAGCAGATGTCTGACACACGACTGCCACTAAAAATGACCGCCACTCATCCAGCTTTCCTGTCCTCAATGTCCCAACATCACAACATTGTGTGTTTTCCCTGTTCCCCAAATGCAAAGATGTGGAGGCAGGAAGATATAGAACATTACAATGTCAGGACCCAAATACACAGATTAACAGATGCTAAGATAGCAGGTGGGGAGAGAAGGCAAGACACAGCTGTCAGTTTCCGTGGTAATTGACATGACATAATGGCTGTGGGTCACACTTTTGCAAGTCCTGCATTCAGTTTCAAAAAATGTGGGGAGGGGGGGTTTAAAAGAAGAGTGCCTGGAAGCAGGAGAGACCAACGCAAGGATGCTTCGAAAGAGAACATTTTTAGCAAAAACAACAGGTGATATTTTATCTGGCTGTACAATATCCTGCATTCTAAAATCTGAAATTGCTACATAGGGAAACAAGGAGATATAATGGACATTCATTAGCTCTTTGTGACGAATTGTTAACCACCCAGAGACTAAGTTTGGGGTGGTGTACTAATTTGAGAATTCATTCATTCATTCATTCATTCATTCAATTTCTATACCGCCCTTCCAAAAATGGCTCAGTGCGGTTTACACAGAGAAACAACAAACAAATAAGTTAACTCCCTGCCCTCGAAGGGCACACAATCTAAAAAGAAACATAAAATAGACCCCAGCAACAGTCACTGGAGGTCCTGTGCTGGGGGTGGAGAGAGCCAGTTACTCTCCCCCTGCTAAATAAAGAGAATCGCCACGTTGAAAGGTGCCTCTATGCCAAATTAGCAGGGGTATAAATATATAATAAATAATACTCATCACTATATGTTGCAGTTACCTGTTGAATATCTCAGACCACGTTTCCCCAAAGCAGCGAAGAATTTTTAAAGTGCCCACAACTTAGGCAGATTAGAAGTCAGGGGGTCATTGGGGGGTCTCCTTCACTCTTCTTACTCACTCCTGGAGATTTGGGGGGATTCTTTTCTTTTCTTACTGTTTTTAGCAGTCCTTTCGCAACCATGATTCCCCTAACCCCTTGTTGGCCATTGATTTCACTGGCTCGTCTAACGTAAATTTGCCAACCGTGCGGTTTTCCCGGAACGGACCCCTCACGGTTGGCAAGGGATGACCTAGAAAGACCAAGGGTCTGACTCCATATAGGGCAATTCCCTATGTCCGTAGATCCTCTTGTACAATGAACGTGAGTAGGGCCCTGCTGGATCAGGCTCAAGGCCCGTCAAGCGCAGCATCCTGCTTCACACACTGGCCCACCAGATGCCTCTGAGAAGCCCACAGGCAGGGGGTGAGGGCCTGCCCCCTCTCCTGCCACTGCTCCCCTGCAACTGGTATTTAGTGGCATCATGCCTCTGAGGGTGGAGGTGGCCTATAGCCACCAGACCAGTAGCCATTGGTAGGCCTGTCCTCCAAGACTTTGTCTAAGCCATCCAGGCTAGTGGCCATCACCACATCCTGTGGCAGAGAATTCCACAAGCTAATTATGCACTGTGTGAAGAAGTAGTACTTCTTGTCGGTCCTAAATTTCCCAACCTTCAATTTCATGGGATGGCCCCTGGTTCTAGTGTTGTGAGAGAGGGAGAACATTTTCTCTCTGTCTCCTTCCTCTCTCTCTCTCTCTCTCTCTCTCTCTCTCTGATTGATTAAGTGCCGTCAAGTGGGTGTCTACTCTTAGAGACCACATAGAGAGATTCTCTCCAGGATGATTTGACTTCAGCTTGGCCTTTGAGGTCTCTCAGCGGTGCATTCATTGCTGTCGTCATCAATTTCATCCACCTTGCTGCTGGTCATCCTCTTCTTTCCTTCAACTTTCTCCAGCATTATGGACTTCCCAAGGGAGCTGGGTCTTCGCAGAATGTGTCCAAAGTATGATAGTTTGAGCCTGGTCATTTGTGCCTCAAGTGAGGATTCTAGATTGATTTGTTGCTCTTTACTGCATATATAATTTCATAGACCTCGATCACGTCCCCCCATAACCACTTCCTTTCCAAACTTCCTTTCCAAAGCCCCTGATGCTGTAGCCTTGCCTCATAAGGAAAGTGCTCCAGTCCCCTGATCATCTGGGTTGCCTTCTTCTGCACCTTCTCCAGTTCTACAATGTCCTCCTTTAGATGTGGTGACCAGAATTGTACGCAGTACTCCAAAATGTGGCTTATTTATTTATTTATTTATTTTGATTTGTCGCCGTACTCGCATAAGACTCGGGGCAGCTTACAAACAATAACATATACAGCAACACAATTCTATAAACTACATCTTACATAATGCCATAACCCCAACCCCATACAGTACTCATTCCACATGACATAGTAACCATGGATTACAAGATCACTCTACGGCCAGCTATCTCAGCGACCGAACACTCGACGGAACATTTCAGTCTTACGTGCCTTACAGAAAGCCAACAGATCATGGAGAGCTCCGATATTATCCGGGAGACCGTCCCACAGAGCCGGGGCCACCACTGAGAAGGCCCTGGCTCTCGTTGATTGCAGTTTAATATCCCTAGGGCCCGGGATCACCAAGGTATTACTTGTGGCCGACCCGGTGAGAAAAAGGTTTGTATATGGATGGGCATTATAACACTAGCAGTTTTATTTTCAACCCCCTTCCTAATGGTTCCTAGCAAGGAATTTGCCTTTTTCACAGCATCGAGTCCACACTTTCAACGAGCTGTCCACCACCACCCCAAGATCTCTCTCCTGGTCAGTCACTGACAGCTCAGATCTCATCAGCATATAGGTGAAGTTGGGGTTTTGTGCCCCTAAGTCAGGCATCCCCAAACTGCGGCCCTCCAGCTGTTGCTGAACTACAACTTCCAGCATACCCAGCCACAAAAAATTGTGTCTAGGGATGCTGGGAGTTGTAGTTCAGCAACATCTGGAGGGCCGCAGTTTGGGGATGCCTACCCTAAGTGCATCACTTTACACTTGCTAACATTGAGCCGCATTTGCCACTTTGTCACCCACTCTCCCAATTTGGAGAGATCTTTTTGCAGCTCCTCACAATCCGTTGTGGATTCCACTACCCTAAATAGTTTAGTGTCATCTGCAAATTTGGCACTTTGGGAATCCCTGGTCTAAGGGCACACCAGGTTGGGAATCCCTGGTCTAAGGGCACACCAGGTTGGGAATCCCTGGTCTAAGGGCACACAATACAGCCACCCTGCTGAAGCTAAGGAGGTCTTGGTGTGGCCAGTGGCTGGATGGGAGACCCATCCAGGTAAGCACCTTTGGGGATGGGGCCAGAGCTGAGTGGTCGAGCATTTGCTTTGCATGCAGAAGGTCCCAGGTTTAATCCAGCCCGAATCCTTGGAGAGCCCGCTGCCATAACTGAACTAGATGGACCAAAGACCATCTGAGAAGTCATTTTAGCTCATGCCCATCACCCCAACAACAGGCAGTGCTGCAGGTTGACTGCCTCTGGATGCGGAGGCTCTATTATTCAGCTCTCATGGCCAGCAAGTCTTGGCGTGACCCATAGGTGCTCAAACCTACTTGGTATTACAGTAAAGCTGTCTCAGCTCATGTTCCGTGTCGCCCTGAAGTCCTGAGCAAGCAAAAACCCTCCATTATTCCCACTCAAGTGGCAGTCACAGGTAGACTGCCCATCATCATCATCATCATCAGCCCAACCACATACGCTGCTGCTGCTGCGAGTAGACTGCCTCTGGCTGTGGAGGCTCTTCTGCTCAGCTCTCACGCCCAGCAAGCCTTGACTCAACCCATAGGAGGCTCAGCCCTTCACAAATGGGCAAGAGAGCACATAAACCCATCTCAAAGCCCATTAATGCTCAAGCCCATCATCATCACCATCCCAACCACAGATGTTGCTGCTGCTGCGAGTAGAGTAGACTGCCTCTGGCTGTGGAGGCTCACCTGCTCAGCTCTCACGCCCAGAAAGCCTTGGCTGAGCAGCCAACCCCCCCCCCCGCAATTGCCCACCCCAGGGGCGGCCGCCGGTAGACTGCCCCTGGGCGTGGAGGCTCCCCCTTCCCCACCGGCTCCTCACCCCAGGTCGCGGCTGACGGCGTGGAGGCTCTCCTGGAAGGCGGAGACGAAGCCCTTCTCGCGGCCCTCCGAGGCCTCCTTGCTGCGCTTGCCGTCCTTCAGGCAGTCGAAGACGCGGGTGACGCTGGAGCGCAGCGCCTGGATGGCCGCGATGGCCTGGGCGAAGGCCTCCAGGTTGACGCCGGCGCTCAGCAGCCCCTCCGCCATCTCGGCCGGGGAGTCTCTGCGGGTGTGGAGGGGGCGGGGCAGGAGGGGCCGCGAAGCAGCCTGGGGGATGCAGTGCGCGCGGGACACCCACCGTGTTCCCTCCAGCGGGGATCGCCGCCGTGATGGACTACAACTCCCAGGAACCCCGGCTCTTGCTAGGGGATTCGGGGAGTTGCAGTCAAGCTCCTCTGGGAAGAATGCCTCCCTAACGGAGGATGGGGCTCCGGCTGCAAAGGCTCCTGGGAGATGTAGGAGGCGAGGCGAAGCTTCGGCTTTGGAAGGTGGGCGGGGGGATCTTTCGAGCGCAAAGCCTCCTGGGAGATGTAGTGCGCCACAACGCCAGGCGTTCTTCGGAGAGGCAGGGACCCAGAGAGAGCGGCGAGCGTGTAGGGATGTTCCCTGCAAGGACTTTTCCCCAAATGTAGGGGAGCCTGGCTTCAACCATCGGGGGGAAGGGGATCCTACCTAGTTTTAAAAGTGCTGAAAAGCAGGGGAAAGGCAAACTGCGGCGATGTCCTGGAATGTGCAGTCTTCTTGGGTTTTCCTAAAGTGCACGCGGACACCACTTCTTAAATAAACACATCTTATTATTTCGAAATCGAGTGTGTATAATTTCTGGTAATGCGTTTTGATGGGAAATGTGTGGCCTTTTGCCAAGTAAAAATCGTGTGTGTGTGTGTGTTGTACACACACACACAGATTGTTGAAGCTAGACACTGAAGTGGTGGATAGCTTCTGCCTTTTACACCATCAACAGTCAAGGATCCAGCAGTCAATAAATATGCCGCAAGCTAGCGCTTTGAGCCAGCGTGGTGTAGTGGCTAGAGTGCTGCACTAGGACCAGGGAGAACCGAGTTCAAATCCCCATTCAGACATGACACTAGCTGGGTGCCTCTCTGGGCAACTCACTTCTCTCTCAGCCTAGCCTACATCACAGGGTTGTTGTGAAGAGAAACTCAAGTGTGTAATACACCACTCTGGGCTCCTTGAAGGTAGAGTGGGATATAGAATGTAAAATAATTTTTTTTTAAATGACAGCAGGAAAAGTTAAAACATTACCACAATTTAAAATTTAAAAACAATGTTGATTTTAAAACTATTTAAAATTTTACAACAATAGATGCAAAACTTCCGGTCCTTAGGGTGTGCCAATTTCTTTTTGTAGAAAAAGAAAATCCTTTTTTTAAAAAAAAAAAATTATTCTGTTTTTCCACCACACAAAAAAGGAAAGCACAAAACAAACAAACAAGCAAACAGAAAAATGAAAAAGAGCACATAAGGACTTCCATCTCCTCACTGAAACAAGTGTCAGTAACAATACCCAGGTCTTGCCTGTAGTTTCATCATTCTCCCCCCGATAAGTCATACAGAAATCTACTCTGGGACATTTTTTAAGCATTTGTTGTTACCCCTCGAAGGCCTTAGAAAAAGAAAATCTTATTACTAAAATGTACCCGTATGCACGGCTTTTCAACAACAACATTTCTCAAAGCAGGTGGCATAGCAAACAGGATGCAAAGACAAGGGAGGCGCCTAGCAACAGCCATTTATTTATTATTTTTATTTATTTATTTATTTGATTTCTATACCGCCCTTCCGAAATGGCTCCGGGCGGTTTACAATCAAAACAAGCCTCTAAACAATAAAAAGCTCAAACAAATTCAAAACAATAGAGCAACAATTAACAATTCAAAAAAACATTTTAAAACAACAATTAAACAGTTCACAGTCATCAAAAGCCCCAAAATTGGGTTAAAATTTTAAAAACCCTGGAAAGCCAGGCCAAAGAAATACGTTTTTAAGGCCTTTGGGCTTTTCTGAATCAAGTCATCTTCTTATGGGCGGAATATGCCTTGGCTCCGGCTCAGAAGTCCAAGGTACCTGCTTAGCACAGGTGCAATTCCCGCTTCCTCCTGATCAGTCTCCTCAGCCTTCATCTCTGCCAGCTGTTCAGATTCCCGGGCCTGCTGCCGCCTCACCTCAGCTCTAGAGTCTGTTCTTGGAGGCAAGTCCTCCTGCTGACTCTTTGGACTCAGAGGTCTGGGCCACGACAGCATTCCTGTCTCGACTGAGAAGGTTAGTTTTGGCAGCCCCAGACCTTCTGAAGGGCCGGCTTGGGTCTACCTGACTGCTGCCCTCTTCCACCTGTGACTTCTCCCTGAGTGCTTGACTTGCTCCACCTGTCCCCAAGGACCAGAGACCTCTCATGAGAGGAGAGATTTCGGGAGTCCTTGGCAGCATATATTGGAGAGAGGCGGACCAGAGGTGCATCTGGTGGACTACCTGTAGGCAGCTGCCAAAGCCGGCCACCATCGGGGACCAGCTTTTGGTGCCAGGCCCTTGGCATGCGACTGGGGGGGAGCTATAAGGTGGGGTTGGAGGTCTGGGTTGTATGTTCTTCCGCCTTGGGGTTTTCTTTTAATGAAAGGCGGTATAAAAATGTTTTAAAAATAAATAAAATAAAATAAAATGTTATTATTATTAACATTTTAGCTCCCGCTCTTCCTCCAAGGAGCCCAGAGCGGTGTACTACATACTTCAGTTTCTCCTCACAACAACCCTGTGAAGTAGGTTAGGCTGAGAGAGAAGTGACTGGCCCAGAGCCAGCCAGCTAGTTTCATGGCTGAATAGGGATTTGAACTCAGGTCTCCTAGTAGTAGAAGGTTCCAAGTCCCCTTCCTGGCAGCATCTCCAAGACAGGGCTAAGAGAGACTCCTGCCTGCAACCTTGGAGAAGCCGCTGCCAGTCTGGGTAGACAATGCTGAGCTAGATGGACCAAGGGTCTGACTCAGTATATGGTAGCTTCTTATGTTCCTAAGCTCTGGGACTTAGCAGTGTTTAATAAATTAATTATGAGTGGAACAAGGTTAAATGCTACTAACAAACCTGAAGAAAAAAACCCTTTCCGCTCTCCCGGGAACATTTTTTGGGCTGCAAATGTGATAATTTGCAATCCATTTCCAATCTTGAAAGAAAGAAACAAGTTTGTAATAATATATATTTTAAAAAATCAAAAAGGGATTTGCTAATTTTGTTCACATATCTTCCCTGTGCTATGTATATTTTTAGACTATTTTCCTGGAGAATTGCTTTGCTCCTCCTCAGAAAACCTACAACATTGTGTGGTTATAAAGTGCTGACACTCATCATCTGTTTTACATAATACCCCTGAGAACCAGGCTGTCTTTATTCCATCTGTTGTCTTTTGGTGTAAGGCTTCCCACATTTAGAAATGAAAAATAATCAAGATTTGTCTATATTGTGAGCTTATTAAGGACTAGTGTTAAAAGCATTGGGTAGGACTACACCATTGGAACATGTGCCTGCCTCCTCCATGATCACTTCCCCCTCCTGCTGCCTCGTTTCACACAACCTAAAATTGGGAGCATGGCACAGCGGGGAAGTAACTTGCCTAGAGAGCAGGAGGCTGTGGGTTCGAATCCCCACTGGTGTGTTCCCCAGACTATGGCAAACATTGATATCAGGCATCAGTGATATAGGAAGATGCTGAAAGGCATAATCTCATACTGCGTGGGAGGAGGCAATGGTCAACCCCTCCTGTATTCTACCAAAGAAAACCACGGGGCTCTGTGGTCGCCAGCAGTCGACACCGACTCAACGGCACAACTTTACTTACAGCTTCTGAAGGTGGCTAGGATGCTTGTCCTACCTAGTGCCTTGATCCATAGGATGTATACTGATATCATTGGCAAGGGCATCACTGTAAATGTTTATTGCAGGATTTGTTGAATCCAAGCGAAAGAGTGTTGTTATGCAAGGACAAGGCAGTGGAGTGGAATCAGGAATATTAATAGCTTAATGAAATAGATATTGTGTACAGAGAAGCATGTGCAGACTGCTTTTTTCCTTGTTCTTTCTGCTGGCCCTTTGTTAGCCCCACCTCTACTCCGGGACTGGAATACCAGTAACCCAAGCCCCCTTCAAAAGCTACAAAGAGTGATTTTAAAGCTGTGCAAACTGACAAAGGTTTGAGCTGTGGTGGGTGCAACATAGACAAATACTCTTGATTTTGCGGGTTTTCTTTTTAAAAATACATTTACATACTTGTTCTGTTTATATCCTACCTTTCTCCAATTTGGGTAGATCCGAAGCAAGTTACAAGATACAATCAAAATAATAAATGACAGTAAAGTCAATACAAGCCCTTAAAAACACCACAAAACCAATACATAAACATCTGTTTTAATCCTTTTTTTTTTTTTTTAGGAAGGGTCAATATTGGAAGTTGCTCTTGAAAACCAAAAATAAAGGTGTAGAATATAGATAGATAGATAGATAGATAGATAGATAGATAGATAGATAGATTGGAAATCTGAGAGAAAGAAAGGTTATTTCTTGCTTATGTTTGTATTGCTAAACACTTAACATTTAGGCAGTAAGAAATTTAAATGATGGCTATTATCCCACTTTGGTGAACTAGAGTAGAAGGCTCCCCACTGCTTAGAACTCCCAGTCTGAATTCTTAACAGCCGGAGAGCATAAAAATAGAGACCAGAATGCAGATGCCTCTGTTTTTAATTAAAAACACTTTATTTCTTTTTTGCATTACACAGAGTCCAAAATGCATACAGTTAACAATGGAGCAGACATTTCTCTACAGAAGGCAAATGCAGTTATTCTCAGGTTGTACATCTTGGAAGCCTTATTAAGTAAGTAGTATTTAATCATTTGCTTACAGTTCACGAGTAAAATATAAACAATTGTACCAAAATAAAGGTTTGTGTGGCAGCTTATTGGCCCTATCAGTTAAAAAAAAAAACACACACATACGAATTCCATATACATCTCTTCCAAAATACACATAGCCACGCATGCACGTATGGATCTGTGTCTTAGGGCTGAACAGTTATACTGGTCTGATCGCCATGGTCTGTCAGGCATGCTCAAAGGGCATTGCACCACAACAGCATCGAGTCTTCAACAGCCGGCATATTTTGGATGCCCATGTCCCCCTGTTGTTGGGACAATCTGCCCACCCAGGAAAGGGTGAGTGATTGTCTGCGGGGAGGGTCGGGCAAACCCACCCTCCCCGCAGACCTCGAAGGAGTTCGTCTCCATGATCTTGAGAAGAGCTCCAACCCTGACCAGAGATTGGTAACCCCTCCACCAGGAATCCCAGATTCTTGGCTAGCCAACATTCCATTGGACCATGTGAACAAGCCCACAGAATATGCCAACTTTTAGCAAGCAATCTTTAACTGCATCTCCATCCTAGAAAAAAGTTGTTCTTGTTGGTTCCTGCTCTTAAAAACACAAGATCTTCCTAGGAAAAAGGCTGGCACCTTAATTCCTACACAGTAGCAGGTACTGTGTATTCCCAGCGGGGCTCCAGACTGGGGCATCTGTTTGAGTCAGGATTGGGCTCATTAAGTGGAGCATTACTGAACCTTTCGGTGTCTGCTGCCTACGTCCCTACAGCTTGCATCTGGCAAGACCTATCTCCATGTAAACAGTCTAGCTCATATATATTTTCAGGACTCAGCTTAAAATCTGTAACTGCTTAACTTAACCTTTTTGTATTCAAAGCACAGGGAAATCCTGCAGCAAACGGAACCTGTATTTCACTGCAAGGCCCATAATTTCCTCACACACTAGCACTGATTTGTCGTATAGTGTGGCAGACAGAGCATTCTGGAGCAGCCTTCAGGTAAATTAAATAAATAAGGGTATTTTCTTAATTAAGTGCAAAACTGAACAACACAGTCGGGGATAGCTTTGTCTCCCTTTTGGAAACTGTTGTTAATCCAATTGATTTGTGTTATGCTCTTCCACAATGTTAGCATTTAAGCCCAATGGCTCATACTATCAATATCTCCCCGAATGATGAACCCTCAAAAGAGCCTCTAGACTTTCTAACACCTATTTAAGGAAGATGGCTAAAACTTTTCAGCATTTGTGAAATTGCTAGACAGAAGTGGATTTAAAAAAACAACAACAGATTTAAGGACTATTTGATGCTTTGGGCACGAGGGAAGGAATGAAAAAAACCCATTCCTTTTTTCGAGCAGTTCGAGATCTTGCGTGACCTTAGTTTCAAGCTATCTGTTTATTTGTTCCTTTCCTGCTTGACTCGAGTACCTCTGCTGTGTCCAACAACAATGACCAAGATTATTTATACAGCACCTTCACTGTACAGGACCCACCCCTGTGCCCCCACCACTGTACAGGACCCATTCACATGGGGGTGAGTGGGGCAGGGAAGCATAACATGATGGCACTTTAAAGGGTATCATGAATCCAAAGAGCTGTGATAACAGTGGAGAACAAATGGAGAACTGGGCGGAGGGGGTGGGGAGGAAGGGGGGAGGCAAAGGGACCAGGGTTCTCTCCAATTTTTTCCATCTCTGTGTGGAATGGGTTTTGTTCTGGGCAGCAGGATCAAGGCAGTGTTTGCACATGTGCATTCAGAGTGGGGCCTTCTTGCTTCGACCTGAGCGGGATCTAAAATGACCTGAGCAGACATCCAAAAACTTGTGAGTGCGCGCACGTGCGCAACGCCTTCGAGAGAACTCGGTAAGGGACCAAGCAGGCATGTAAACAAATGCAGTTATGTATCCTGAGGCTTTGTGTCCGTTAGGAGTTAAGCTTTATAGAAAGGGAGGTTTGGAGGAGAGATGTCAGAGAGAGAGGTGGCAACATGCAGGCATTCCGGGGGAGGAGAAGAATGGATGGACTCATTGAAGGACAACCTAAGGAAATCAGAACAGCCCTGCCGGATCAGGCCCAAGGCCCATGCAGTCCAGCATCCTGTTTCCCACCGTGGACCACAAGGTGCCTCCGAGAAGCCCACAGGCAGGAGCGGAGAGGGGCAGCTCTCTTGCTGTTGCTCCCCTGCAACTGGGATTCAGAGGCATCCTGCCTCTGAGGCTGGAGGTGGCCTTATAGCCCTCTGACTCAGGGGCGTAGCAAGACCCCCGGGGGCCAGGGGACAAAACCTGGGTTGGGGCCCCCCATGGTGCCCCGTGCCCCAAGCCACACCCCCTGCACCTGATGTCGGACACAAGGGGCGGGGCAGCCAATATCTCCCTGCCACTGCTACTTATCTTGGCCTCTGGCTCCAGAGGTTGGGGGGTGATCCGAGCAGGACCGGAGGGCACAGCGGGCCTCTCCATTCTGGCCGAACTTCACACCTATGCAGTTCGGTTATGGGTGTTGCATGCCCGTGACGTCACCTCTTGAGGAACATAACATTACAGGTAAACAACCTGTCTCTCTTATAGTGTGAGATGCGGAATTCTCTCAGCGTCTATGGCACTTATTTGCTTACTTAGTAGTACCAACGTTTTAGCAATGTAGAGAATGGTTAGATTTAGGTCATAACCCCTGCAAAAAGGCACGTTTTAAAAGGGGCAGTTCTCCCTTATTTAGCAGGGGGAGAGCAACTGGCCCTATCCTGTCCCAGCACACCATCCCTCCAGCGGCTGTTGCAGGTATCTATTTTATGTTTCTTTTTTAGATTGTGAGGGACAGGGAGTCGTTCAGTTTAGTTTAGTTTAGTTTAGTTTGTTTATTTGTTTCTATGTAAACCGCTTTGGGAACTTTTTGTTGAAAAGCAGTATATCAATATTGGTTTGTATTCGTAGATAAATACTCATCATATAGAACGTGCTCTGGGTCAAACAACCCTCTAAAACAGGCTTTTTACTAGGGATGTGCGTGAACCTGTTTGGTGGTCTATACACAGACCACCAAATAGGTTCGGAACCCCTGTGTTCGAACTAGTTCGAATGCGGGGTAGGGGTCTCTTTAAGGCATGGGGGAGAGTGCTCTTACCTCCCCCCTCCAGTGCTGCGTAAAAAATCTCTGGTGTGGGGCAACTGTATTCCTTCTTACCACCCTGGTCAGCGTAATACCGGTAGTGGCGCATGTGTGTGCACATGCCACACACGTGCAGACGTGCAGTGGGAGAGATTAGTACACCCTCCCTGTGCCTTAAAGAGACCCCCCCTCCCACCTCCTGGGTGTGCACTGAACCAGTTTCGTGCACACCCCTACTTTTTACCACTTTTACTTGTCTACCACTTTCCCTACTGACACCACCTCTTGGGTTACTCTCCAAGAAAAGTATGTTTTAAGCCATATCTTAAAACAGATATGGCTTAAAACACTCTATTTTTAAGACATGTCTTAATTCTGTAACTCTATGGAGCTGCCCTATACTGAATCACACCATTGGTCCATTGAGCTTAGTATTGTATACACTTATTTTAGTTTGTTTGTTTTTTCATTCATTCAAAGTTTATTACGGTCTATGACCAGCACAACAAGGGGGGAAAATACAATTAAAATATAAATAATTTGTTTAAAAAGTCAACAGTCTAAAAGTTTGTTTGTTTGTTTGACATATTTTTATACGGCCCAAAACACAAGTCTCTGGGTGGCTTACAACAAAACAATAACAACAACAAATAAAAAGGTAAAAACATGACAACCATTTAAAATTCATTCATTCATTCATTCAATTTCTATTCCGCCCTTCCAAAAATGGCTCAGGGTGGTTTACACAGAGAAATAACAAATAAACAAGATGGATCTCTGTCCCCAAAGGGCTCGCAATCCAAAAAGAAACACAAGATAGACACCAGCAACAGTCACTGGAGATACTGTGCTGGGCGCGGAAAGGGCCAGTTACTCTCCCCCTGATAAATAAAGAGCTCACCATGTTAAAAAGGTGCCTCTTTGCCCAGTTAGCAGGGGTTAAAAGGTTAAAACTATTAAAAATCCAACAATTAAAACAGCTGCTGCCTGGAGACCAAACCTGGGGTCTTGCATATATTCTGCCACTGACCCAAAGTTACAGCTTTTAGTAAGAACTGGTTTGACTACAATTATTAAAATTAAACCGGTATGTTACACTGAAACAAAAAAAGCACGGGAGAAAGATTCTAATGAATAATACCATAACGCCTCTGTCAGTTCTGCTAACCTCTATCTAAGTTTGCATTTCCAGAAAGATGCTTCTAAAGCTCCTCAGTTTTTCTCCTCCAGGCCGCTAACTTTATATTCACCTTTCTGTATTTTTTTTTAAAAAAATAATTAATGTATCCCAGCTTTCTGCAATAGAATCCAACCCCGGGCAGCTAACAGTAATAATGGAAGTTATGGGTGTAATTTAAAAACAGTAGAACATTGGCTGCCATCCAAATGAATGCTGTGTTAGCATAACGAACAACGTTGGGCACTTACAAGAAGGTTGTGTAGCTCTGCAGATGCCCAAAGTTACGCAACCCCTTGCACTCGAGAGCTCACAACTCCACTGTTGAACTGTCCTTATACTTAGGAAATTCTTCCTAATGTCTAGCCTTAATCGGCTGCTTTATAATTTCAACCTATAATTCTAGTCCTGCTTTCGGGAGCAAGAGAGGACAAGCTCATTCCTCCTCCTAACTCTTCATATATCTAAAGATGGTTGTTCTATCTCCCCCTAGACTTCTTTTCTTCAGGCTTCTCTACAGCTCCTTCAGCTGTTCCTCAGACCCGTCACCAGCTCTGTTGCTCTCAGAACTAGGGGTGTGCATGGAACCGGCTGGTCCGGTCCGGTTCAAGTCTGAACCAGACACAAACTGGACTGGGCTGGTTCGGTTCAGCACCCCCTTGAAACCCACCCCAGTTCAGTCTGTGGGGAGAGGGGTCGTGAGCTTTTTTCATTTTTAAAAAACTTACCTCTCTCCTAATTCATCTGACCCTAGAGCCTTAAATTAATTTAAAACAGATTCTTTTACCATCTCCCTACCAATCTTGAGCCACAGTTCCCTCCTTTTTTGTCAGTGAAACCATCACCCTGTTGAAGCAGGTCACACAGGGTGCCTTATACACAGAAAGCATTACAGTAATCCAGTAATAAGGCATATATTATCGATATCTTCACATTTTCCATCCAATATATGATAGTCATATTCATTTCTCACATTTATAACCTCTCTCTCACCTTGGATTCAATAGTTTCTCTTATATTGTAACTTTATTTATTCAAATTATTTTCAAATTACCCTATGCTGCCTAATTGCTAATATACGTTGGCAAATTTCCTCTGTCTTTTCTTCATTCTGTTTGCCCTTAAAAAAAAAAAATCCCACCAGTTTTTTTTCTTTTGGGGGGGTATATCTTCTGACATACCTCAAAGGCCTTAAATTCCTTTGAAAAAGCGTAATTGTCCACATCCATACCTTTATTTTTCTCTCTTTTGGTTTTCTTATTTTTATAACTTTTTATTTATTTATTTATTTATTCAATTTATCTGACAAATCCAATTCATTTTCTGTGCTGCCTCACAGGCTCAAAGGATAGGTTTGCAATATACCTTGTTACTAAGAACCTCTCACAACCCCTGGTCTGAGTAGTGACTTCGAGTCTCACCCTGAGGAGAGGGATCAGCACTAGACCCCATCCTGGAACATAAGAAGCTGCCTCCTACTGAGTCCGACCCTTGGTCCATCCAGCTCAGTATTGCCTACACTGACCGGCAGCAGCTCTCCAAGGTTTCGGGCTGGAATATTTCCTAGAGATACTGCCAGGGATTAAATCTGGGACCTTCTGTATGTAAGAACCACTGAACTAGAGTCCCTGATATTGGGCTAAAGTCATAAAGAAAGTCAGAACTGAAGCCGTGTTGAAAATTGCTGAAAATAGAGCTGTGAAGACATTTGGGGGTGGGTGAGGGTGGACCCAGCAGAAAGTGCTGAAACAACACGCTCAGAGATATGGTTACCCCAAACGGTACCCTCCACAGAATCCAGGAAGGGTAGCCTGACCTTAGAGGTATTTGCCCAGTCTATATACCTCTGACTGTTGTCGAAGCCACTCGTCCCTTGGAACTGTCCATGGTGCTGCAACTGATCAGCCTCGCCTGCGAAGAACCAATTTCAACTGTGTGCTCACACATACTCAGGCATATGTGATTCTTGGATTATCTAGGGATAAATTTAAAGTAAATTAACTCCTTGACATGCCACTGGCTCAAATGGTGTCAATGTCAGATTTGATTTTGGACTCTGCTTTTGGTTGGTTGGTTTGAAAAATGGAAAACCCAGCTTGCACTGAGATATAATACATGCAGACATCTCCGTGCGAGCTTTCGTAATGCATTCGCTTGTACACATTAGCACTCTGTGATTAGAAATGTGAATGCTATTTGGGAGCAGGACCAGATTGAATAAATATTTGCAAATAATTACATGTGCAAGATATGCAGATTAAATGACCCATATTTTGGGACTCTGGATCTAGCAACTTATTTTCTAGGTCATATTTAAGTTAATGTAGGGAGTGCAGCAACTGCAGGTGTGTTTGCTCAGTATCCAAATAAAGGACTGCATTGCTGTCATCTTAGCACCTTAACACCAGCAGAATACTGAATTTGCATGAAAAATGTGTAAGTTAAAAATACAGGCCAAAAATTATTGCCCAGGAAGATTTGTTCTGTTATTTATGTATATAACGCTCTGTTCTCAAATATGTGTCCATTTTTATCTGCAAAAAATAATTGGGTACTGCTGCATTTCATGTGCAGTCTTCATATGACCAGCAAGTCTCTAGGATCAAGAAGAGAATCTGGTGTAGCTCTGAATGAGAGGAATATATTGTTGTTTTAGAGTCTGAGCAATTGCTTGAAAATAGAGCTGTGAAGACATGGCGGGGGACGGGACCCAGCAGAATTCACAGATGGTTTGGAAATAAATCCAAACTGCAGTCAGTCCACTTAACATCTTTTTAAAAAATTAATGCTTCTGCTTTTTTCTCTCCCTCTTCAATCTGAATGCTGTTGCCTGCTCCAAAACATATGGGCTTCTTTCTTTAAACTGAGCTGTGCCTCTGAGTCATGCTCTGCCTCTCTCTGCATTCAGACAACATTCACTGTGAAAATCTGCACCAATACATTTATTTTTAAAATATATTAAAAAATATGTACATCTTCTGAAGAAAATTGAGGGTTCCACATTTTAAAAGGGGAGCTGTAAATGGAAAGATTAAGAATAAGACATTCAAAACTGCAACATGCATGGAGGAGAAGTTTGTCAGTGACAATGAGCCATGATAGCTCAGTCGAACCTCCAAATTCAGCAGCAGTGTACCACTGAATACCACATGCTGGCTGGAAAACATCCCCTGCTTGCAAACTTCCCAGCATCTGGGTGGAAACAGGATGCTGGACTTCTTATATTTTATTTATTTTTACTTACATTTATATGCCAGTTTTCTACCATGAAAACTACATATATTTCCAGAAGATGTGATGGGTTGGGTGCTCAGCAGATACAGGATTTCATAATTCAAGGAACATGAGTTTTGAAGGAAATGTGGACGTGAGGTTATTCATGTCTTTTGTTGAGCCGTTTGTCACAAGCCGTGAGAAACAGCAAAAGGGCTTGTGGGGAGGAAGCCCTGAAGAACTTACCACCCCACAGATGATGCGTTTACTTCCCTTGGGTGGGCGGATTGCCCGCCCAGACGAGCACCAACTGCGGCCAGAGCTCCAAGAGCTGGGGTTCCAGGGTGCCCTACGGGCGACAAAACGAGGTTAGAAGAGCACTCGCTCTCCTAACCCTGATTTGAGGGGATGCTTCGTAGACGGGGTTGCAGCTGTGGTGCTGCTGGCATTGGGCCCGATCCCGGTGTGCAAAACCCAGCTGGGCTCCCGTAGCCTGGTTTTGCATGCGTGTGTGAATATCCGCGCTGGTTCGCTGTAGTATTCGGTTGATTGTCTGGGTTAAAGAGAGAGCATGTGATTGGAGGTATTTAAATGTTTGTCTTGACTCCTACCAGAGCCAGAGGAGGAGAAGGGAGTTCACTGGGGCTGAATCCTTCCTTGTCTGTAAGGGATTGCCAAATGGCTGCCACCATCCACTTAATGTGGGATAAGCCACTCTCTCCACATAAGATTCCTGGGGGAGGAAAAATGGCAAAACCCTCCCTGGAAGGGCTGAGCAATCCAAGGCCTCCAAAGGCGTGTGATGAAGGCAGACCCAAAATGAAGAGTAGCACCCTTCACCAGCAAGGGCTTATTATTAGATTAAAAGAAAAAAAATAAGAGTATGCAACAACAATAATGGTCTCTTCATAAAGAGACGAGAGCTGGTCTCATGGTAGCAAGCATGACTTGTCCCCTTAGCTAAGCAGGGTCTGCCCTGGTTGCATTTGAATGGGAGAATGGAAGTGTGAGCACTGCGAGATATTCCCCTTAGGAGATAATGGGACCGCTCTGAGAAGAGCAGAAGGTTCCAAGTTCCCTCCCTGGCAGCATTTCCAAGAGAGGGCTGAGAGAGATTCCTGCCTGCAACCTTGGAGAAGCCACTGCCAGTCTGTGTAGACAATACTGAGCTGGATGGACCAAGGGTCTGACTCAGTATATGGCAGCTCCAAGGGGTTCCCACGACTGCAGGAGAGCAGACTGGACTCCCTTAGCCCGCTTTCCTGTGGCCGTGAGAATAGCCACAGACAGTTTCCATTAACCAAGCAACTCGGATTTCAAGCACTGAGGAACATGTGGGCCGTTGTTGTTAAGAACCTTTTTGGAAACACTGGTTAACACTGCGGAATGTGTGGGTCAAAACATCTGAAACTAGCAACAGCAAAGAATAGAATCAATTAGTTTATCAATTGCAGAAAAGCCTGATGGAAAACAGGTTTCCTGCATTTGCCTAAACCTTCCAATGGAACAGTCCTGGTTATCTTTTTCAAGAGGAAGAGCTATCATGTGGGAAGTATCACTGCTGAAGTTCTATTTCTGGTCAAATACAACACTGCGAAGGAAAATGATGATAGCTGACTTTTTACTCTGATAATAGTAAAAGCTGACAGTTACTCTGACTGATCCTAATTCACCAGAGAACATACGAGCAAAGGTGTTCTCTAAGTTATCCTGGTTGTACTTCATTGCACCCCTCCAGGACAATACTAACTGAGCAAAAAGGCACCTCTTAAAAGTGGCGATTCTCTTGTCTTGAGCAGGGGGAGAGCAACTGGCCCTATCCATCCCCAACACAGCATTCCTCCAGTGGCTGTTGCTGGTGTCTATCTTATGTTTCTTTGGAGATTGTGGGCCCTTTGGGGACAGGGAGCCAACTTTTCTTTATTTGTTTTTATTTCTCAATGTAAACTGCTTTGGGAACTTTTGTTGAAATTTGTTATATAAATAATGCTGCTGTTGTTGTTGTCATCACTCAATTTCGGGCTTTATGGGTCAACCCCAGCATTTTGAATTTGGCTCAGAAGCACCTGGTAAGCATCAGTGTGCTATGTCTGTACCTGGAGTCAGAGAAATGGACATTGACTTGAAGTTGGAGAGGTGATGGTATTATTTTGAAATAAGCAGCCACATCTTTGGCCATGGGTGTAGACTCCAGAAGAAAGAGTTGTGGTAGGCAAGGACAGGGCAGTGGAGTGGAATCAGGAATATTAGTGGCTTAATGAAATACAGATGATGTACACAGAAACGAGTGCAGACTGCTTTTCTGTGCTCTTGCTGCTCGTGGTTTGTTAGCCCTGCCTCTATTCCGTGATTGAAACACTAATCACTAAAACCCCATTCAAAAGCTGGCCTGGATCAAGGTTAACAAAAAAACACCACATCAGGTTTCTAATAACACCTATATCGGGCAGCAGTAATAGAGGAAGGTGCTGAAAGGCATCCTCTCATACTGTGCGGGAGCAGGCAATGGTCAACCCCTCCTGTATTCTACCAAAGACAACCACGGGGCTCTGTGGTTGCCAGGAGTCAAGACCAACTCGATGGCACAACTTTGCTTTTATTTTGGGTCTATTGGAACACTGGCTAGGCTCAAGGTATGGATCTATCATAAACTCTACAACAGGGATTCTCAGCGTTGGGACCCCAGATGTTATTGGATTTTCCCATATTCCCCAACCAAAGGCCACTGGGGCTGGGGATTATGGGAGTTGAAATCCAATAACATCTGGGGACCCAACGCTGAGAATCTCTGCTCTACAAGACCACTTAATGGTTGCTTCTTTGACATTTGTTGGCCTTGATCCTAGATGTATCCTGGAAGAACAATGGCAAGAATTTTGACTCTGTAAAGATTCCTGTACTGATTAATTAAGTGCCGTCAAGTGGGTGTCTACTATTAGTGACCATATAGATAGATTCTCTCCAGGATGGTCTGTCTTCCACTTGGCCTTGAAGGTCTCTCCGTGGTGCATTCATTGCTGTCGTGATCGAGTCCATCCACCTTGCTGCTGACCATCCTCTTCTTCTCTTTCCTTCAACTTTTCCCAGCATTATGGACTTCTCAAGGAAGCTGGGTTTTTGCAGAATGTGTCTGAGTTTGTTGTCAAAAGCCTCAATACTTTTTCTCTCTTGCTTCTTCAAAGTCCAGCTTCTGCATCTATACTTATGGGTTTTTCAGGGAGTGCCAGTGCATTCTTGTCAACTCCTCTTGTGACTGGACTTTTAGTGGATCTTGGGCAGCATAAGTAAGTATTTAGAGCCAGCATGGTGTGGTGGTTAGAGTGCTGGACTAGGACCGGGGAGACCCGAGTTCAAATCCCCATTCAGCCCTGAGACTTGCTGGGTGACTCTGGGCCAGTCACTTCTCTCTCAGCCTAACCTACTTCACAGGGTTGTTGTGAGGAGAAACTGAAGTATGTAGTACACCGCTCTGGGCTCCTTGGAGGAAGAGCGGGATAGAAAATGTAAAAATGCAAAATAAATAAAAAGTAAACAAAATGGTATGGAATCTAGACCTGATATGGTGGGTATGAGTGACATGGTCCCCATCATCACTTCTGATCACACTGGGAAGCCCTCTGTACATGCTTACGATGCTTAGGCGGGGCGTGCAGTTTGAGACCTCCGTGCTCTGTGTTCCGCCCAGTGTGTGTCATGGCCACATGTGATTAGGAGTTCTTCCCTGTTACATTCTCTGCCTGCAGCATCAGCACAAGAGACAGCTCCGTCCCCGCCCTCCCCGGGCAGGGGGAGATATCCCCCACCCCTGCAAGTGGTGTTCCCAAATGCAAGTCTGTTCTCTGAGAGCACATTGTGCCTATGGAATAGGACACAGCTCAACAGGGCATTGAGGTTAGACATTCCTCTAAAGGTCAAATTTATTTCTGTCTCTGGCATTTCTGTCCAATGCAGAAAGACAAGTAGCTCCAGAGGAAAAGGAGGGGGGGACCAAGTTTTTGTTTACTTCACTCTTGTGGCCTCACGGCCGCTTCTCAGTTTCCCTGATGCAGCCCAGTTTACTGAAATGGTTCAGGTGGTGCACATGACAAGCAGAATTTGGACTCTACCGGGTACCTCCCAGAACGGATGGGATTTAAAATATATGCATTGTCTATTATTCCACATAAGAAATGTCCTGGCATCTGACCACTTTGGAGGATTTGCAGAGGTAATTCTTTTCTTCAACATGTAAAGATTTTTGTAAAAATCAAAAAGTGACATCCATCTTCTGTGCCCAGCGGTCTGGTGTGTGTGGGGGGGTGGGAGTTCTTTCTGCTACCGAGAGATTATTTAGCATTTTGGTATTGATGTCTCATCTGTCGAAACATTTAAAGATCGCCGTGTAGTGTATTCAAGTTGTGAACATTTTTCATTGTGTTAGTGACAGTAGAATTTCTAGTTTGCTGTAGCAGATTTATCTTTCCTCATATTGATTGTGTGTCTGACTGCGCTGTTAAGACATACTCAGCTACATCAAAACTGAGCTGTAACTAGTGGGCCCTGTATAAAAACAGGGATGGGGAAGGCACTAAACAACCTTGTTTTCTCGTGCATTAAGGTTCCCAGGCTCTGGGGTTTTTCAGGAGCTTATCAACGTCTCCTCCAGGTGCAAACATGGGCAAATCCCTGAGTGCCTGGGGCTAGGGTCAGGATCCAGCAGCACGCTGGTATGGCCTGACACGCAACAGCAGGGGTGACACAATTCAGACTCGGATATGTCACAAGCAGAAAGTGGGTAATCAAAGGGCACAAAAAAACAGATGACTCCAGATGACGCAAGTCGAGTCAAGCCACAAAATATTGTAATACCCACATAAGCACTTGTCATTAGCTGGGAGGATGTTGCATTAGCAGGAGAGGAGAGCTGGTCCTGTGGTAGCAAGCATGACTTGTCCCCTTAGCTATGCAGGGTCCACCCTGGTTTCCATTTGAATGGGAGACTAGAAGTGTGAGCACTGGAAGATGTTCCCCTCAGGGGATGGAGCCGCTCTGGGAAGAGCAGAAGGTTCCACGTTCTCCAAGAGAGGGCTGAGAGAGACTCCTGCCTGCAACCTTGGAGAAGCCGCTGCCAGTCTGTGTAGACAATACTGAGCGAGATGGACCGATGGTCTGACTCAGTATATGGCAGCTTCCTATGTTCCCCTGCTCACTTGGCAAAGATGCACCTTTTAAACGTGGTGATTCTTTTTATTGAGCAGGGGGAGAGTCAATGGCCCTCTCCACCCCCAGCACAGTATCCCTCCAGTGACTGTTGCTGGTTATCTTATGTTTCTTTTTTGATTGTGAGCCCTTTGCAGCAGGGAGCCATCTTATTTGTTTATTATTTCTCTGTGTAAACCACTTTGGAAACTTTGTTGAAAAGTGTTATATAAATATTTGCTGCTGTTGTTGTTACTGTGCTATGATTGTTTCATAGAGACCTCAGATGTTTGCTGAGCAATAGTAAAATGGGATTGCAAGAACCACTGTGAGCTTCTTTCAATATTACAGCCCCTACAGCCCTACATTCAATCTGTTCCCTTCCCTTTTTTAAAAAGAGAAAGAGCAAAGGGAAGAGAGGAGAGTTGGTCTTGTGGTAGCAAGCATGACTTGTCCCCTTAGCTGAGCAGGGTCCGCCCTGGTTGCATTTGAATGGGAGACTTGATGTGTGAGCCCTGGAAGAGATTCCCCTCAGGGGATGGAGCCGCTCTGGAAAGAGCAGAAGGTTCCCAGTTCCCTCCCTGGCAGCATCTCCAAGACTGGGCTGAGAGAGATTCCTGCCATAAGAGGATGGACAGAGGTGGTGGTAGCAAAGTGCACCATTGTGCAGGAGAGGTACTGTGGGAAGACTGACCACCAGAGGCCAGCGGATGTGGCGGGTCAAGGTTGTGGGGGCAGGTTGCCCACTGCCCTTACTGGAGTAGGTGTAGTGCAGCATCTTCCTGTTCCCCATAGAGCCTTGCTATCAACATAGGAAGCTGCCATATACTGAGTCAGACCTTGGTCCATCTCACTCAGTATTGTCTACCCAGACTGGCAGCGGCTTCTCCCAGGTTGTAGGCAGGAGTCTCTCTCTCAGCCCTATCTTGGAGAAGCCAAGGAGGGAACCTGAACCTTCTGCTCTTCCCAGAGCGGCCCCATCATCCCCTCAGGGGAATATCTTACGGTGCTCACACTTCTAGTCTCCCTTTCATATGCAACCAGGGCGGACCCTGCTTAGCTAAGGGGACAAGTCATGCTTGCTCCCACCAGGCCAGCTCCTTTAATGCTTCTCCCCAGCACCACACCTGGCCTGGAGTATTAAATGCTGTTTGTCATAACACATTGAATCCTGGGCTTGATTACAGCCTGTCGCTGGATAGGATCTTCTTGGAGTTCCCCCAGAAAACAGCCCACTCCCTCCTCCTCTCTAGTGAAGCACCAAGTGGCAAAGCATCCTTGTGTAAGTTAGGAACATGAGCTCATAGGAACACGTTCTCACTGGTTACTCCAGAGCAAACCGAAGGATTCAGTATTATTTCTGCCTGTTCCCTAACCCTAACCCTAACCCTTTAATGAGCCAGACGCAGTTACCAACTGTAAATACAATTTTAGATTCGAATACTAATTATAGCACATCCAAAATTTGCATCTCCTCTCAGTTTATATTCTCACTGGAACGTTAACATTTGTAAAAAATCATTTTTGCGTTACAAAGAAGGGACCATAAAAATTGTATGTATCATTCTCAAGTATAAAGGGAACCTCCTTCAAGAGGCTTTTGTTTGTTTGTTTGTTTGTTTGTTTGTTTGTTTGTTTGTTTGTTTGATTTCTACACCACCCTTCCAAAAATGGCTCAGGGTGGTTTACACAGAGAAATAATAAATAAGATGGATCCCTGTCCCCAAAGGGCTCACAATCTAAGATAGACACCAGCAACAGTCACTGGAGGTCCTGTGCTGGGGGTGGAGAGGGCCATTTACTCTCTCCCTGCTAAATAAAGAGAATCACCATGTTAAAAGGTGCCTCTTTGCCAAGTTAGCAGGGGTTAGCAGGGTTTAAAGGGCCTAACTACCCATTACCGGGGATATCTGGATGCAATTGTAAAAGAGAAGCCCTTTTAAAAGCTACAGTTTTGGAAGAGGGGGTGGAGCTACAGACTGGGACCAGTAGCCAGGCTATATAAGAGCTCAGTAAGCCGTTGTGGAAGCAGCATCCTTGCTAAAGTGCCTGTCTGTTATTCCTTCTTACTCTTGACTCCTGGTTCCTGATCCTCGATTGCTCTTGACCACACTCTTGTCTACTCCTGTTTGCTGCTCCATACAGTCCCCTGGCTTCTGACCCAGTGGTAGTCAGTGGAGCTGGTAGAGCTGTATACATACTGCTGCATTTTGTACTCGTTTTGACACCCAAAGGGAAAGGGTCTCCAAGGGCAGCCCCATGTAGAGTGTGTTACAGTAGTCTAACCAAGAGGTAACAAGGATGTGGGTCACTATGGGCAAGTCTGCCTGAGTCAGAAATTGGCACAGGTGGGGCAACCATAGAGAGACACTCCCTGAAATTAGAGAGAGTGTGCTACCCAAATGTCTTTTGTCTTTGGAATCCAGTTGTTGCTGTCACAGGTGTGAGAGAAGCTCCGCTGGGAATGAGCTATTTCCTCTTGATCACAACTGCAGTTTTTCAGAACAGTTGGGCTCTGAGTGCGGACAGCAGATAAGGTCAGGCTGAGCATGTGAACCCTCCCCATCCAGCCGCGGCGAAGTACAACCTTTAGAGCCTGTGAAAGCCGAGGAAAAGTTAGACTGAGCTGAGCAAGTTCCGAGGCTAGTGCCATTTTATAAAGTTGTGAGACTGTGCCCTTATAATAACTGTTTAAGAACCCCGGAAGTATAGCTTTTTAGGCAAGGCAATATATTTCAGGAAATCATCTCTGCAGAGCAAATGAGCTTTAAATACTTTATACTTTGGGTAAACTTGAATCAAGAACTATGTGTGTGAGGGACATCCCTAGAATATGAAGTTCCATTCTCTAAGGAGTCTCAACATCCTCTACAACACACTGGCACAAGTATGCATATTAATTCATATTAAGCCAGTGTTTTTTCTTCTTCTTCCAAGCTTTCTACTTTTAGAGGGTCCTTTTACATCAGCTCTTCCTGCTGAGAACCCCAGCGGCCCCTTGATTAAATGAAAACCTTGTGTCTGGCAATTGACTTGGGGGACAGTTTCTAGGCCATGCATTCTGTTCGTGAGAGGTGCAATCTGTTGAGATGGCTTTTATGAACCAAGTGTGCGTCTGACAGACATCCAGCACACAGTAGCTGCTGAGCAAGATTGGTTGTGCACTCAAGCTGTCTTCATGGCAAACTTGTCTCTTTCCAGTGATGATCTCCATTGAGGAACGGCTGATAAACTTCCAATATCAGCGTTCTCTGGAACAGAGCTTGGAAACCCCTGATCTACACTACTACAGGAATTTATTCTTTACCTCTGTCCGCTTCACCCCTACACTTCTTCCTTTGCATTTGCTATGCTAATATATTTTGCAAACTCCTTTGTCTTTCCCCCCACAATTTTTACTGGTCAAATATTTGTTCTGTTCCCAAATGTTTTCCCCTAAAACCTTATGAAATGCTGCAACTTTGCTTTCCCAACATACAGAGGAGGAAGACATTTCTACTCTGTGCCCAGAGCTCAGCATTTTCCTCCAATCCTTTACGGAATGGGCATTGCCTCTTAAAATAAGTACAAAATTAAAAGTATACGTTTATATAACCTGCACTGATCCGTTCCCGTTTATTTTTCTTGGAAGAGTGCCTAAACAGATGATGAGATCCAAATTTAATAAACTTGCAACTGCTCCCCTCGCCAGATCCAGATTTTATCTCTCTGTTGGAAACCAAGCTTCATTTTAATTTGGATGAAAATAAAACTCATAATAATGGTGCATGCATCTTGCTACACCTCACGTTTCAATATTCCATTTTATAATAATGCCTAGAACTCTTGGTCTCCATTCATTCTCATTCTCTCTCTCTCTCTCTCTCTCTCTCTCTCTCTCTCACACACACACACACACACACACACACACACACACACACACACACACACTTCTGGGTTTATGGAAGAGTACCAACTGGACATGAAGCTGAAAATGGCAACAGCCGAGCTGCTGAAAGCACAAGAAAAGAACAACGGAGCCTCCCACAGATGGCACTTAAGGAGAGAGAATGATCAGATGGTGTGAAGAAACACAAAGGGGAAGATACTACAAGGGGATTAACAAATTTCCATCCCTTGCTTAAAAATAAAGCACGCTTTGACTATGGTAAAGAGGTAGTTAGCTGGAGAAGAGGCTAAGAATTTCACAGAATCATCTGGTCACATCCAGACTAATCTTGTGCTGGTGTGCCTGCAGATGTGCTGGAGCACACGGTTGTTGCATGAAGAAATTCAGCCCTGTTCCAGACTAGTTCTGACACAAGTGCAGTATGTTGTGCAGCCTCTAGCACAAGCTCACAGACAATGTGGAGCTATGAACACAGGACACTGCCTGGTACTGAGTCAGACCCTTGGGCCATCTAGCTCAGAATTGTCTACACAGGCTGGCAGCTGCTTCTCCAAGGCTGGAGGCAAGATAGGAGTCCCAGCCCTATCTCGGAGATGCCAGGCAGGGAACTTGAAACCTAGATGCTCTTCCCAGAGCGGCCCCATCCCCTCGGGGGAATACATGTAGTCTCCCATTCAAATGCAAACCGGAACAGACCTTGCTTAGCAAAATGTTTGCTAGCTATGCACATAGCATGTATCCAGGTGGTTCCTCTTCCACTTGCAGTCGCACAACTTTGTGGAGCATCACCACTGCAAAAAGCCCTGCCATGCGGTGCCATTATGAAAGTTGCCTGTAGAGCAAGTCCAACTCTGACCCTGCTTCAGAGAGCTCACTTCAGACAAACTCACCAGGAGGCTTTACACATGTGGCTTTTACTTCGAATCCCCTCCAGACTGGAGTGTGCCAGCCCACATATTAGCTGCATTTATCCCAAACTCCCTGTGGGTTATCAGGGACCAGTAAAGACATGACTCTGTTTTCTCCTGTTTCAAGTCTGCTCATTCTGGCTTAGCCCAAAATATGTCCGGCTTAAAAAAAAATCTAGTTTCAGTGGCATATTGGGGTGGGGTGGGGAGAAACCTGGGGCTTCTGTTATGCCCCGTTGCTTCTCCCTTGATGTGTGGAGTGGCCATGGTGTATTCCAAAACTCAATGAAGTGGGGGTTGACAGCTGTGTTTGGTATGGTCTGCTCTGAGTATTTGCAATTGCAAATTGGTGAAATTCTGTGGAGGGAGTCCAGAAGGGGAGGAGGAAGGAGAAATTCCTGAATGAAACGCAAGCACAAACTGCAAAATGTGGGTCTTCACATAGGCTTTAGATTTGCAGAATGGAGGCAACCGTTTGATGTAACCTGAGACCTTTTATCCAAGCTGATTCGCCTGAAACATCCCTGCCTCTTAGATGGCTTGGTGTGGGTGGGGTGCGGTGGGGGATGTGAGGTGATGAAAGCATTCACTCACACAGGCAAGTTCATTATAAAAATCAGCAAAGATTCAGGCTCGGGTTAAGCATTCTGCTGTTTGATCTGCCTGCTTGGCAATTCGCTATGCCATTCTTCTGTTCTTAGCTGTCAAACTAACAACAGTAACAAAACTCTCTTGTTCTCCTCCTCTCTGTTGTGATTTGTGATTGGTTGGAGGGGGGAAATGTAGTAAGCCAGTGGGAACGCACAGGAAAAAGATCTGCCAGGGATTGCGGAGAGGAGCCAATGGCTATGTGAACTGTCCATTGAATCCCCCGAATTAAACATCTTAAGAACCTAAGAACAGCCCTGCTGGATCAAGCCCAAAGAAGCCCATCTAGTCCAGCATCCTATTTCGCACAGTGGCCCACCAGATGTCACTGGGAGCCTACAGGCTGGAGTTGGGGAAATGCCCTCAACTCTTCCGAATCTTGCGACTCTGCTGCGAAGCAGATTCGCTCTTCAGATACCCCATGGCTTGAAGGCATGTGTGAATAACTCCCTAGGAACGAAGAGCCATTTTTTGCTCGGCTTCAGCTCCCCTTTTGGTATCTGCAAATAGTACAGGATACTACCTAGGCCTGGCCCATCCACTAGGCAGACGTAGGGCACCAATTGGGTGCCCGCCCAAGTAAATCAATCATGTTTCCCCTCCATGATATACTGGGAGCTCTCCCCCACTCTGTCTCCAAACCAGTGCAGGCAAATGATTCACTGGTCATCCACACAGGCTGGTCATTTGACCTCATGAATGGGCTGCTTCCACAGCTCAAGTTATAGCCAGGGATTTGCACTCCTCTGCTGAGATAACACTAAAGTCAGACTTCGCCTAGGCGCTTTCCAGATTACACCCTGCAACGGGGTCAGGGTGTATCTCTGAAGTGTGCTTCCACACTTCCTGCGTTGTGACACTGCAGTCCCGACACTGACAGCAGGGTGCTGTTCACATTTCCGATGCCTTGTTTCGAATTTGATTGCTGCAATATAGTGTTATGACATCACGTATCCGGCGTAAAAAGCTTGCTGTTTTTTCAGGTGGTTCGTTTTCGGGAGACTGCTCCCCTTGCTGTTTATGTTTCAAAAGCGATTTGCCTGAACAGATGCATTTTGCTGCTGTTGAGCAGTTAGTCTGGAAAGCGCTCTGGGGCACTAAAAAACCCTAGAGTGTTGGCCCTGAAACTACTAGAGTATCCTTAAAGGGCTGATGTGGAGAGAGCTGAAATAATGTCTATGAAGTGGTTTGAACATTTTGGTATATAAATGTGAATTATTTCATTGTTAGGCATTGATAAGCCACCTTTTGGCCCTAAAATGGACTGCCAAAGTGGATCATAGTTATTAAAATGACATTAGAATTTCACAGTGCAGTATCAAAACAACAATAAAATAAAACAACTCTCCCCCCTGCCAAATATAACAGATCACCTAAACAAGGGAAGTAAAAGCCAAAAAGCAGCAGGGAGAATAAAACTCCACAATACCTGTGTTAGTCTATTTTAGGAAACAACTGTTGCAGCACCTTAAAGACCAGCAGCCAGTTTATTGAAGGTAAATAACTTCAATAAATTGGTTAGTCTTGCTTTTTTTATTGGTCACTGTACATCTCTCTATATAATTCTCTAAGACGTACTCGTCGCTAATCACATGCGTGGCAGATCTCGTGAGAGTTTGGGAGTGAGCTGCTGGGAGGGGGAGAGAGAAGCAGCAGCAGCAGCGGTCAGAGAAAATGGCAGCAGCGGAAAGAAAATGGCAGCGGGGTGGCGGGGATAAAACGGCGGTGTGGCAGGGGAATGGCAGCAGGGGGTATGGTGGCACGGGGAGAAAATGGCGGTGGGGGAAAGAAAGTGGTGGCAGCTGGGGGGGCTGAGAACAGGGGGAGAGCCAAGAGGAAGGGGGGTAGGAGGGAGATCTAGAGACACAGATGGTCTGTGCCCGGTCCAGCTAGTTGTTGTTATTACTCCACAAACCAGCTCCTAAGGGTCGCTTAATAGGTGACATTCCCCCATAATCTGATTTTAAAATGCACCTCCACTCTGTAACATATTGAAGTCATTCACACAATAAAAAATTATGTTCTGCCTGGGTTTGGGTGCTGTGTGTGCTCAGAGGTGCTCTTACTTCTGGACTTCAGGGCCAAAGTCCAGGGCCTCCACACCCCCTGGGGGCTTACAAATCCTTTTTAGTCTGTCCCGGGTGTTGTGGTCATGTTAAAAATGTGTTAAAAATACTGGGTGGGTGGGTGGTGGCTCCAAAAGCCTTTAGGTCCAGGCTCCAAAATTACCTAGGTGCACCTCTGTGTATGCTCCCAGCTGTGTGGAAGCAAGCTAAGTCGAAAACCCTGGCAGATGTGATTGTGTGGAAGCAAGGTAGGAGGGAAACCTGGGTAGCTTTTCCTCCTACCTTGCTTCCACACCACCAGAAATTGGGAGCACGCACAGCTCCCAAACCTGGATAGAACAGAGTTGTGGATTACGTGAATGACCTCATGAGAAAGAGAGAGTTGCTGTACTCCTCCTGCATCCCAATGAGTGACATAAATGGCCTTCTTCATGTGCAAACAGTACCCATAAAAGTGTGGCAGATCCAGAGCAGTCTCAGCTCAGAAAACATGTATTTAACCCAGCAGCATTCCGATCTTATGCTGCCATCATGGACTGATACGATGCAGATGTTTATGACTGGGATACAGAACACTACAATACTCCTCTTGTCCACTTACTTGGCAATTGCTTTGCAAAATTGTAGGATTTTGCTTAAAATACATGCTTGGAACCCAGATTTTGCTAATTAGTTCCCTTGAGACACATTGATGCTACCATTCTTGAACTGTTAACCTAAAAGAAAAGGGGGCAAATCTCCACCACCGAGCAAAGCAACATGTGTAAACAAAGGCTGTGCATAAGAAAATGTTCATCATTGGTTATATAAATCCATGATATAAAATTATTTTACAAAGCGTTTCATAGAGGCTTCTCCCCCGGTTTCTCCATCCCAGAGTCACTAGAAAATTGCAACACTCTTCCTTCTACAATGTATGAAACTACAAAGACTTTGGAAGCCCATTAGCAATCCATTATTTACTGCGAACCACCAAAGAGAACATTTTCTAATTAAACTATGACATTTTCCCTTTGGGGGAGGAAAGGGCTCCCAAGCTCCATGGCCAGAAAGGATGTCACAGGAGTGATTGTCTAGTTGTAGGTGAACTAAGATCTTTACTTAACACAGTCATTCCAAACAAAACAAAGAACCCCGTAAGAAGCACAGGTAAATCTCTGAACTTGCTAGTTTACAAGGCTAAAACTATCAAAGTTCTGGCAGCAGAATAAAGAAAGGAAGAAAGGGGAAACTTGTAGAGTCCTTCAAAGAGTGGTGCTTAAGATGTGCTCTTTTAATGCTATCGATTGTTCACAATCAATACCTTTCCCAATAAGAAAGACCCATATCGCCTCCCTCCCTGCATATTCCCCACAATGAATTTAATTAGCCATTAAGTGTGTGGGAGGGAGGGAGGGAGGGAGGAGGTTATTACCATCTTCGCTCTTTATGCTTGCAGTGTAGTCTTTATTTTGCAATCACCTCTTCTCCCTTCCCTTCCACACACCAGCAATCTGAACCAAAATGACTATAGGTAACAATGTTCCAAACCTAATACTGCTGAAACGGCTTCTCTGGAGGCATACCAGATTTGAATTTGATCTCTCCTTTCTTTCCAGTCAACACAAGATTGTTTGTCAGGCTGTAAACCAGACATTCTCTCGTCTCTTTCTATCTGCAAAATAATTGGGAAATTCTGTATGATTACATATTTTCTCTCTGTTTGTAACTGGTCGTTGGTCCTTTTAAAGGCAGGGAGAGTCACTCTGGCACTGGCCGATCTAACTCCCCAAAGGGGATGGGAGTTTGGGAGCAAAATCACGCACCCCGCATCAGATGTAGGGGGGTGTCTGGGGCGGCAGGCGTACCCCCCTGTGTGCAGCGGCCCGGTTTCTTTGAACCCATCTGCTCAATGGTGGCTACGCCCCTGCAGTGGCGTCTCCAAGATTGCAGGCAGGAGTCTCTCTCTACTGTATCTTGGAGATGCCACCACGGAGGGAGCTTGGAACCTTCTGTGTGCAAGCAGGCAGGTGCTCTTCCCAGAGTGGCTCCATCCCAGCAGGGAAATCTCTTCCAGTGCTCACACATTCAGTCTCCCATCCAAATGCAAACCAGGGTAGACCCTGCTTAGCAAAGGGGACAGTTCATGCTTGCTACTGTAAGACCAGCTCTTCCTCCTGAATTGAGAATTAGGCTTTTGCGCCCTCTGGCACAACACAGGAAACCTCTAGTAGGACATAGAGGAGAGCTGGTCTTGTGGTAGCCAGCATGACTTGTCCCCTTAGCTAAGCAGGGTCCACCCTGGTTGCTTATGAATGGGAGACTGGAAGTGTGAACACTGTCAGATATTCCCCTCAGGGGATGGAGCCGTTCTGGGAAGAGCAGAAGGTTCCCAGTTCCCTCCCTGGCAGCATCTCCAAGAGAGGGCTGAGAGAGACTCCTGCCTGCAACTTTGGAGAAGCCGCTGCCAGTCTGTGAAGACAATACTGAGCTACATAGACCAATGGTCTGACTCCGTATATGGCAGCTTTCTATGTCCCTATGACCTGTGGCCTGTGTGTAGCCCTTGCTTCTGCAATCCACCCCTCAAGAAAAATAAGTAGGTTGATCTTAGAGCCTGCATATGTATTGGCATCCCTCTGCATGTGCCGCTTCCTTGCTAGAGTGTAATACCCAAACTAGGCCTTCTTATCCCTCTATCAAGCAAGTTTGAAACTTAGTTGGTGGCTCCCCCTCTCCCTGACCTGCAATCTGTCTTCTGCTAGTATATGACCTTGGTGGACTGCAGTGCCACATTCCAGATCAAAATGAGGGCAGATCTTTCACAGAACACGGCCCCATGTGCAAATTGCTGCACTCTTCACGTTGCTTCCTCTTTAGAAATTCTGACTGCAAAACACAGGGGTACACTTTCTGCTCCTTTTAAAGTGTTAAATGGACTTTCTTGTAGCAGTTGAGAGTGGCGCAGTGTGCAACCACTGCCCGATTTTATTTTATTTTTAAATAATCAGACAGCACTGGGAAGAACCAGAGCTTAGTCTCTGTCAGGCTGTCCTTTGGCATCACCCTGAGATGGAATTAAAGTAAAGTTGTGCCTTCAGATTGGTGTCGACTCGTGGCGCCCACAGAGCCCTGTGGCTGTCTTTGGTAGAATACAGGAGGGGTCGACCATTGCCTCCTCCTGCACAGAATGAGATGATGCCTTTCAGCATCTTCCTATATCGCTGCTGCTGCCTGATATAGGTGTTTCCCATAGCCTGGGAAACATGCCAGTGGGAATTCGAACTGGCAACCTCTTGCTCCTTAGGCAAGCTATTTCCCAGCTGCGTCATTAGGTGGCTCAAGATGGAATTAGAGCAAGAGAATATGCTCAAGGCGCCTTCCATGAATGATCCCCTCTTAATCTTCACAACAACCCTTTGAGGTAGGTTAGGCTGAGAGATAATTACTAATGCCAAATCACCCATGGCTGACTGGGAATTTAAACCCGCATCTTCCTTGTTTAAATTAAATTCTGTGCTACACCATACTGGCTTTTTAAAACAATGGATTTGATGGAGGGTAAATTCAGATGACCCACCAAAAGCCAGAAAGCTGGGAACCAGAGGTTCCCAATGAGCACACACTCCTGGTGGGCTTGTGGACTCCTGCAGGCCTGGGGGGCCTCCAAATGCTGGCCTAGGGGGCCTCCAAATGCTGAGCAGTCCACTGATTTAAGTGGCAGGATTGTCCATGCAAAATGTGGCATCTCTCTGCAAGTCAATGGGAAGTACCTTATTCAGAATATCTTCCTTAAAAAAAAAAAGGAGTTTCCAGTTTTCCCTGAGCATGTTCTGGTGTAAAATAATAATGCATTGCAGCTTATCTATTGGCAGTGGCAGAAGCAATAGGGCCCCCCTAAAAGGCTTTTAGGACCAGGCTCCAAAATTACCTAGGTACACCTCTGTGGACTCCAGCCTGACTTTCTCCACCCAACTTCAGCACTAGGTTACAAATCTCAGTTAGACTCAAGTTGGGAAGAGTCCACCATTTGGACGGTATGCTCACCAGCAGCCTCCAGTTCTTGACTTACTGACTTTCAATGGGTCATCTGTGTTGCAGAGAAATTCCTTATCCTTTATAAGTAATTAAACAGGAAGCAAAAACTTCCTGTTTACTGAGAAACAAGAGTCTTTATTACTTACTAATCATAGGTTAAGAAAACAATAAACAGGCTCACGGTCTCTTATGCAAGGAGAGGGAGAACCTCTCAGTTTGAATTTAAGTCAGCAAAAGAGGAGCAGACAAACTGACTCCCATTAAAACATATACAAGCGTGTGACACACAAAGAACTGAGACAATGTCCAAAATCCCAACAATCAGAACCTGCCCAAAGGAATAGTCTTGTTGACGTTCTTAGTATAAAACTGTGGTTATTAGTACAGCAGTTTATATTCTTTTCTTATGAATGCACTTTGTATTGTTTTCAATGTGCTATTTACTGAAGATTCTTTGGTAATTATGTCTTGAATCCACAATGAATCCGTGGTCTAGCTTTCCCCACAAAGATCTCTCTGCAGGGCTCTTTCTGTGTGTGCGTAACAGCACCTCCAACATTTTTTAAAAGACAAACCTGTTTTGAGTGGAGGGAATTTCAAGCAGTGAAGCTATCTGGGAGGGAAGGGGCACCTGATATTTTTCACTCCAAATCTCCCCGCAAACAACATCTTCTCTACAGGATGATTTTGAGTGGGGAAGCAGCGGGCTGGGAAAGGGTACTTTCTTGCTTCGCCACTGTAAACTCCCTCCTCCCATTGACTTTTTATAAAAGTGTTTTGAGGCAGTGTTGTGCATTAGTACATCATCAAGAGCAGTTTGGCAGGAGGGAGGAGAGCTGGTCTTGTGGTAGCAAACACGATTTGTCTCCTTAGCTAAGCAGGGTCTGCTCTAGTTGCGTATGAATGGGAGAGTAGATGTGTGAGCACTGGAAGATATCCCCTTAGGGATGGAGCCGCTTTGGGAAGAGCTTCTCGGTTCCAAGTTCCCTCCCTGGCAACCAGGGGCGGAGCCACCATTGAGCGAAAGTGTTCAAAGAACCCAGGCCGCCAATGGGAAAAGGCCGCCGAGAGAGCCCCACCCTGTGACTCGGGCTCCATAGGATTCCAGAGCAAACTCCCCCTTCCCACGCCTGGGCCACCGAGAGCCCTGGCGAACACTTTGCCAATTATTTCAGGCAGCTCCGACTGCCCCATAGAATGTTTTCCGACCCTGCCTGAAATGACGAGCCATGGCAAGGGGGCGTGGCCTGGGCTGCCAAGAGCCTGAACGAGCTCTCGGTTCGTCATTTCAGGCAGGATCGGCTGCCTAATAGGACGTTTCCCCCTTTCTCTCCCTCCAGAAAGGGAGGGGAAGGGGAAAACGTTCTATGGGGCAGTCAGAGCTGCCTGAAATAATTGGCAGAGAGTTTCCCCGGGCTCTCGGCGGCCTGGGCATGGGAGGGGGGAGTTTGCTCTGGGCTCCTATGGAGCCCGAGCCACGCCCCCTGCATGTGACGTCACGCGCACGGGCATATTGGAAGGGGCCGCCGAGTGGGGTTGGACGCAGGCCGCCGCCTGGCTGGCTCCGCGCCTGCTGGCAGCATCTCCAAGATAGGGCTGAGAGAGACTCCTGCCTGCAACCTTGGAGAAGCTGCTGCCAGTCTGGGTAGACAATACTGAGCTAGCTGGACCAAGGGTCTGACTCAGTGTATGGCAGCTACCTTGATTCCTATGTTCCTATGCACAGTGTGTAAAAAATACTTCTTTTTGTCTGTTCTAAATTGCCCTTGCCCTGCCCCACTGGGTGTGGGGATTGAAGAAGGGAACAGCAAGCAGTTTAAGCTTGGATTTCGATCACCACAGACTAGACCTTTTCTGGCATTCAGGAAGCCAGTCCCATGGCACTGTCAGCCATATAGCTCCAAACCCTCCCAAATTCTCTCAGTCTGAGGAACTAGGTTTTCTGCTTCTACCCAGTGGCTGGACCTGGGTGATTGGTTGATTGATGGATTGATTAAGTGCCGTCAAGTCAGTGTCAACTCTTAGCGACCCCATAGAGAGATTCTCTCCACGATGATCTGTCTTCCACTTGGCCTTTCAGGTCTCTCAGGGGTGCATTCCTTGCTGTCATCATCAATTTCATCCACCTGGCTGCTGGTCGTCCTCTTCTTCTCTTCCCTTCCACTTTCCCCAGCATGATGGACTTCTCAAGGGAGCAGGATCTTCGCATAATGTGTCCGAAGTAGGATAGTTTGAGCCTAGTCATTTGTGCCTCAAGTGAAAATTCTGGATTGATTTGTCCTGTGATCCATTTGTTTGTTCTCCTGGCTGTCCATGGTATCTTAAGTGGTATTGGGCATCAACCTTTTGGCATATACATCCCATGACACTCTAGACATGGAGCGAAGTGGACACTGGTCATGCGACCGAAAACGTCCTCTTTCAAATGGGACACACAGCAGCTGAAGAATTCATATCACTGATCAGAATGCTGTGTCTGTATGTATATTAAAAATGGCCACATTAAGTCCAGAACATCAAGACTGTTCCTTTGCCCATGTAGAACAAAAAACATCACCACAATTAACAGTGGAGTCTCCAGAATTACTGATTTGTGGTGCTTTATATCAAGCCCCCTGGCCTGATGTTTTAGTAATATGTCTGCTGAATATTAAAAACCCTGCAAAGATCCCAGTGCTACTGCCTAAAACTCCTTCTTTCTTCCCAGTTACGTGCAATGCCTTATCTTGTCAGAAAGTAGCAGGTACTCCTTTCTCTGGCAGTTTCAGCAGAAGGGAGAACATAAGAATAGCCCTGCTGGATCAGGCCCAAGGAGGCCCATCTAGTCTAGCATCCTGTTTCACACAGTGGCCCACCAGATGCCGCTGGAAACCTACAGGCAGGAGTTGAGGGCATGCCCTCCCTCCTCCAAGTTAGCATCTCCAAGTTAGGGCTGTGAGAGACTCCTGCCTGCAACCTTGGAAAAGCTGCTGCCACCAGTCTAGGTAGAGCAACCGTCTCAATCTCATTGGCATTGCAGGGACATAGTCATGCCTCTATCTGCCACTGATGGAATCTGCACAGGATGATCTACGCCAGGCCTGCTCAACTCCCCCCCCCCAGCTGTTTTGGGACTACAACTCCCATCATCTCCAGCCACAGTGACCAATAGCCAGGGATTATGGGAGTTGTAGGCCAACATCTGCAGGAGGGCTGAAGTTGAGCAGGCCTGGCGTAGACCATCCTGAGCAGATTCCATCAGTGGCAGATAGAGGCATGACTATGTCCCTGCAATGCCAATGAGATTGAGATGGTTGCTCACGTTTTACTTTATTGTGAATTCTGTAAAGATGTTAGGAAGCGCTCAATTGCGCCTTTGCTGTCTCGGCACGTTGGTAGTCTTGGTTGTTCTTGTATTTCTAATGATGTCTTCGTGAATTTCTTACTTGGAGATAAAGACTCTAGTATCTCATATTCAGTGGCACAGTTTTGTTACATTGCTAGTAGAATTCGGAGCTCTTTAGTCCGTGGTGGGATCTGTGGGGTTGTTTGAATGTATCTCGTGATGTGCTGTTTTATTCATTTGTTTTGCTGGTCAATTGACTGAATAAAGATGACTCACTGATGATCACCCTGAGCTAAGCGGACCAGGGACCTGCCTCGGTATATGGCAGCTTCCTATGATCCTAGGCAGAAGGGCAGCCATGGAAGAGGCATTCCTGCTGCTACTACAACCCAGTGAACACTACCAACTTCTCACGGGGCAGTTGTGAGGCAGATGCTGGAGGCCTCCCCCTGCTCAGCTGAACGAATGTCTTTTTGGGACAGTGTACCAGTAGTTCACTCCTTTTTCTTTGTTTAGCTTCTGATCATTTATTTATTTATCATTGGCATTTTACAGACTAATGACTAAAACAATGAAAAATATCCGTATACAATATTTTCATACATGCAAATTCAACAAAAACAATTACTCCTGCCAAGTAAGAAATGATAGCCTGAGGGAAATTCACACATTTTAAAAGAGTTATTTTTCAGTATGATATTAACCATTTCCCAGCTAGCAATTCATTTCCTAAGGGGTTGGGATGTGCACGGAACCGGTTCGGAGGCCCTTTATGGGCCTCCGAACTGGTTCGAACGGCAGGTGGTTCCGCCAGTTCGAAGGCAGGGGGGTTACATCTTTAAGGGCTGGGGAGGGTGCACTTACCCCTCCCTCCACTTTGCCCCCACTGGTGCTCCATTTTTTTAAAGTCCATCACGGCAGCAGCGTACTTCCCTGCTGCCCTGTTGCTCCCTTTACTGGAAGTAACCGGAAAAGCAACCGGAAAAGTGTGCGTTGGGCAAGTGGGAGCGCCTGTCACACCCGCCATGTGTGTGTCCGACCGCGATGGGCACATGCCCATGCCCAGCGCGCAGGCACGTCGGATACTTCCAGTTACTTCCAGTAAAGGGGGCACCGGGGCAGCAGGGAGGTATGCTGCTGCCCCGATGTATTTTTAAAAAATGAAGCACCAGCAGGGGGAAAGTGGAGGGAGGGGTCAGTGCACCCTCTCCTGCCCTTAAAGATGCAAAAAACACCCCTCACACACACCTTCAGGCCACCCCCGCCCTGTTCTGTGCACATCCCTAATATGTGCCTGACTATCCCGGCTGACTTGCACAGCTGCGTGCAGGTGATTTAACCAAGAAGCCGGCTCACAGTGAAACACATCCGATGGCGTTGAGTGGCTTGGAGTGCATCCCCCAGCTACAGTCACACCAAACCATCTGGCCGTGACACTTGTGTGGCAGCGTAGCCATTTCTCATGAGTGAACAGCGGGCTGGAAAGGGCACCACTAGTAGCGCTCTTTGGACTGGACTTCCGGGGGTGGGGTGGGGCCCAGTCCCCTGCAGGCCTGGTGGGCCTCCAAATGCTGTCCTGAGGGGGCCTCCAGGTGCTGAGCAGCCCGCTAATTTAAGTGGCGGATTGTCCATGCAAAGTGTGGTATCTCTATGCAAGTCAGTGGGAAACAAAATAGTGCATTGCAGCTTATCTGAGTGGGGGGAGGCAGGGTCCAAAGGCCTTTAGGTCCCAATTTCTGGTTATGTGTTTGCAAAAACCTAGGTAAAAGAAGGGGGAAATGGTTGTGTGGGAGGTGGGAGCTGGGTTGGACAGCAATGTCCAACCCAGCAGTTGTACCCAGCATATTATCAAGGGCCGAGGAAAGGCTGACTGACCCAGTTCCCGCTTCCCCCAATATCACTTCCTCCACCTCCTCCCATTCTCTCATCACCTATTCCTCCTCCTCCTCCCATCTCCCATCTAACCCTTTCTCCTCCCCTCTCCCATTCCTCCTCCTCCCTCCTTCTCCAATCTCCCATCTAACCATTTCTCCTCCCCTCTCCTCCCATCTCCAATCTCCCCCTTTCTCCTCCAATCTCCCATTCCTCCTCCACCCATCTCCTCCCGTCTCCCATTCCTCCTCCCCTCTCTTCCTCCTCCTCCCATCTCCCCCTTTCTCCTCCCATCTCTTCCCATCTCCTCCTCCTCCCATTTAGGTTTTTGCAGGCACACAACTGAACCTTAAGAGCACACACAGCTCCCAAAGCCCGGTAGAATGCTTCCCTGACCCACTTTTTGCTCATGAGAACTGGCCCTTGGAAAAGTCAGAAGAACAAGGCAAACGGAACAAAAGAACTGAAACTGGTAAATCTATTTAGAGCAGAGAGCGGTAGAGTACTGGGCCTGCTGCAAATTGGGGCCAAAAAACTGAGCCTCCAGAAGTGCCGTGAGATGAAACAAAGGCGAAACACAGCTCACAATGTCACCATTGCACAGCATTGTAGAACTGAGGGTTGGGAGGGGCTTTGGAGGTCTCCTAGTCCCGGGGGGGGGGGGCAGGGGGCTCAGTGCAGGAATCTGCTAAAGCAGGCATTCCTGGTTATTGTTGGACTACAACACCCATTATGCACAGCCACCAAGGTGGGGAACCCTGTGTGCGACAGCATCCTGGATCAATAGCAATCCAGCCCCTTGAAGGATGGCCTCCTTCATAGCTTACTTCTCCAGCACAGACACGGATGCTTGGGTTGGGGAAAGGGTTTGAAGCAGGGGGAGTGAACTAGCAGTTTGCTGGCCAAATGTCCCCAGAGCAACTCTGATCTGGCGCCTAGTGACTCTGTCAAATCTGAATCAAATTTAGGATTCTAAAATATTTTTAATGCTTATGGGCTTCAGATGGTGCAAGTCGAGCCTCCGTAATGGTCTCTACACCTAGCAGTAATTGCAGCTACTTTTCGCAGTTGTTCTAACACTCCTGCAACTGTGAAAAACACTTTATACAGTTGAGAATGCAGAAAGAAGTTGTAGCAGCAGCAACACGGCCAAATGCATTCAGAAATCCACTGGATTGTATCTCCATGAAGCGGAGAACAGTGAGAACTTGGATCAGAGGGTGTGCAGTTAAGTAGGACGGGCTATGCTCACTAACTAGTTCCTAAGTTGATGAAATATCTGCATCTCTAAAACAACAACAACGTTTAGTCAGTCAGTCTTTATTACAATCTTTGACCAATATCAAAACATCTAAAACCAATGTAAAATTTATCCAATCCAATCTTTATTACGGTTGTAGACCAGAGTACAAAAACACAAAAAAGAGCAGACACACAAAAACAGAAAACAGAAAAACAAATCTATCAAGATCAAACATTTAAAAACCTGAACGGATTTTACAAATTATATCATAGTACCTGGCCCCCCTATTAATAACATTCTCATCAGGATCGGCTAATAGAAACTTCAGATAAAAATCATCGGGATGCCCTATAAAATCAATCGGCATAAAATCAGCCCGGTGGCGACTCAGAGGCGTACCTTCTCTTTAGTTGTACTGAGGCTGTGGGACATACTTGCTGTTGAAATTAGAGCTGTTCCATCCCTGATAGCGATTTTCTTTTTATTTATGTATTTATTTATTTATTTTATTATCATATTTTTATACCACCTGATATGTATATCTCTAGGTGGTGTACAAAATTTAAAATATTTAAAAGTCACAAATTAAAATACATGACAATAAAAACCAAAATAAAATTATTAAAACAAGTTTTTAAAATTAGAAAACAACGGAAGCTGAACCTCTTTAGCCAGGCTTTTCGTTAAACGCGACTGTCTCTTTGTTTTAAATGGTTTTTAATGGATTTTGTAAATGTTTTTGTAGTAGTTTTGATATTTTTTGCCGTTTTTACTTGTTTGTTTACTGCCTTGAGACTTGTATAGTAGGTGGTGTATGAATGTATTAAATAAATAATAATAATAATAATTGGGGAGGGGAATTTCCAAGGTCTTTCTTCAGCTTTTGGCCAAGTACTAGAATCACTCCGTACCATGTATGGTACATATGGATATGCATTTGCATCCTTGCTGCATTAGCACATTGCTCATTACTGTGACTGCAGCATCTTATGCCTGTGGAAATGGAATGTACAGATTCACTCTCTCAATCTGTAGGATGACATGCCTTCATTATCTCCATACAGACAAAGAAATCTGCACTAGGCTTCTGCCCATAGAAGGGAGAGCAGCAAATTCAATCTTGTTTTTCATTCCGAGTGGGATTCCACGGATAAAGGGTTTCCATGCATGATGACAGCCATGGCCACATGCAGCATCCTTAGCGTGCATGGAAAGAAATAGGTGGGCATTTCATACAGAGGTAGACAAATTTTCACATTGGGATTGCAATCCTACGTATGTCGTTTGCGAGGGGTGAAGGAACATAGGAACAAATGAAGCTGCCATATACTGAGTCAAACCATTGGTCTATCTAGCGCAATATTGTCTACACAGACTGGCAGTGGCTTCTCCCAGGTTGCAGGCAGGAATCTCTCTCAGCCCTAACTTGGAAAAGCCAGGGAGGAGACTTGGAACCTTCTTCTCTTCCCAGAGCGGCTCTATCCCTTGAAGGGAATATCTTCCAGTGCTCACACATCAAGTCTCCCATTCATATGCAACCAGGGTGGTCCCTGCTTAGCTAAGTGGACAAGTCATGCTTGCTACCACAAGACCAGCTCTCCTCTCTTCAAGGTCACAGTTCACACACACACACACACACACACACACTCAGCACATATGGCCCTGGAAACCTAGGCCATCTTTTTCAGAGGTCACAATTCCCACCAGCCAGCCAGAGGTCAGTGTGGTCTCCTTGGGAGTAAGGGTACTGGTATACTTGCCTCTCCCTTTTGGCAGCTGCTTCTCTGCCCACGTCACACACCCCATTCTCACCTAATACATTTTTAAGAGAGCACCTAAGAATGTGGAGTTTGGCTGCCCATGAAATCCGATGAGAGGCAATTGTCAAAACCATGACAACACCGAAAAAGAAAAACATATGCAATCTGTTCAGAATGACTACTCAACATTTTAGAAAAATGATTGAAACATCAGTACATTTAATAGTATTTGCAATCCTGATCATGATAACAAGCCATCTTATTACCATCTAAAATGTCTGACGCATGAGCAGTTTGAATATTATATCTGTATTCATGCCAGCAAGTAAATGTCCTATATTCAGTTGTGATGTGCAGGAGTGGACTGTTGTGAGAATGCAATAAAAACATGTTTCCAAACACACATCATACAGGGGAACTAGGTTACTCCAGTTGCCTGCCGTGCAGAGTCCATGTGGAACCTCAGTTTGTTTCTTTATCTCTCTATCTCAGTTTGTATAATCTGCTTTTCAACTCACAAACTTGGTTTGTCTCTGTGCAATGTATAAAATGGCTCAAAGCTTATTGAACTCAGTGGAATTTGTTTCCCAGAAAACATCCTTAGGTTCAGGCTGTAAGCCAAGATACTTCTGTTATTTTATTTTATTAAAATATCCCACTTGTAATGGCTGACAGCTTAACTAAATTTACTCAATCAGATTTTTTTATAGCCATCTCAGACGAGCCAACAAAAGCAACATATATTATATAGCATCCATAACATCTAACACAGAGAAGATACAGTTAGCATTAGCAGAAGTAAAGAAGAGGAGGAGAATTGTGGTGGAGGATGGTACTGATACGAATACGACAAATATTTATATATTGCTTTTCAACCAAAGTTCCCAAAGCAGTTTATTACATAGATATAAATAAATAATATTTGTCGATGTGATATGCATCAGTGTGACTAAATTTACTCAAGGAAGTCCCACTGAAAGTGGGACTTTATTTTCAGCCACTGAAAATAAAAGGACATATTAGGCATGCCTAACATCTTTAATAGCCTTCAAAAGAGCACTAAAACTACTTTTATTAAAAAAGAAGTCTACCCTTTAGCAGACTTTAAAATTTTTTAAAAAATGTTTTAATTGGTTATTTGTTTTAATTGTTTTGTTTTTGCTTATTTTCCATTCATGTGAACTGCCTAGAGCCCTCTGGGTTGGGCAGTATAGAAGAAATGTAGAAAATAAGAAAATAAAGATAATCCTAAAATAACTCATTCTTTTAATTTCTTTGAGACTGCCTTGAGTACATTTAGTTAGGATGTCAGCCAGTATATCCAAGAATATCCAGAACAGAAACTGAAAGCAGTTTTCAAGGATAAAAGAAGCAGATCCTACTCGGCACACAGTTGCAATAATGTCTGGGTTATTTTTGAGATGGTTGTTGAAGATAGAATTCTGCCCACAATTTTCACCCAGCTAGCAGATATTCCATTGGTCTCAGCAACTTTCTACCCACCCCACAGCAGACTTGTATCCAAAGTCATCAGCTGAACTGAATGTTCTTCAGATGCTAGGCATGCTAAATAATTTGATGCTGTTACCAGCAGATTATCTTGTGTATCATCAGCTGTGGCTGTGGGAAATGCCCAAATTAACAAAAGGCCACAGAGGCATAAAATAAGCACAAAATAATGGAAGATCACATGATAATTTGCGTGTGTGTCATCAGTGTGCATCTTTATAATTTTTCATAATTAATGTCAAGTAATAATCCCACCTCAGCAACATCTGGTAGGAATAACCATGCTTAGTTCTGAAAGTGCAAGGGAAGCAAATATCCCGTTATGTGTTAAATAGCTCAACCACAATAATACAGTTAGTGAATTATCTGAGCATTTTTCAGCTTCTCTTGTACCACACTAGACATATTTTGTTTAAATAGGAATCGCCAACTGAGAGCCCAGGTCCTCAACTGGGCCCCACCCAAGAGGCTTCTTGTCTGCTCCAAGTCCTGTAGTTACCATGTTTCCTGGGTTGAGCAGACTACTCAACCAGTGGTAGACCATGTGGTAGACCATTGAGCAGACTACACAACCAGGGGTAGACCATGTGGTAGACCATTGAGCAGACTACTCAACCAGGGGTAGACCATGTAGTAGACCATTGAGCAGACTACTCAACCAGGGGTAGACCATGTGGTAGACCATCGAGCAGACTACTCAACCAGTGGTAGACCATGTGGTAGACCATTGAGCAGACTACTCAACCAGGGGTAGACCATGTGGTAGACCATTGAGCAGACTACTCAACCAGGGGTAGACCATGTGGTAGACCATTGAGCAGACTACTCAACCAGGGGTAGACCATGTGGTAGACCATCGAGCAGACTACTCAACCAGGGGTAGACCATGTGGTAGACCATTGAGCAGACTACTCAACCAGTGGTAGACCATGTGGTAAACCATTGAGCAGACTACACAACCAGGGGTAGAACGTGTGGTAGACCATCGAGCAGACTACTCAACCAGGGGTAGACCGTGTGGTAGTTTTCCAAGAAGGGTATTTGCCTAGGCACGCTTGAATGCAGTGCCCTCAGCTCTCTTAGAGGGTCGCTCACAGCAGACTACTCAACCAGTGGTAGACCATGTGGTAGACCATTGAGGAGACTACTCAACCAGGGGTAGACCGTGTGGTAGTTTTCCAAGAAGGGTATTTGCCTAGGAATGCTTGAATGCGGTGCCCTCAGCTCTCTTAGAGGGTCGCTCACAGTCTAAAAGGGCTCACAGTCTAAAAAGGAAACCCAAGGATGACACCAGTGACAGCCACTGGAGGGATGCTGTGCTGGGGATAGATAGGGCCAGTCGCTCTCCCCGTGCTCAAGAAAGAGGATCACCACTTTAAAAAGGTGCCTCTTTGCTCAGTTAGCAGGGGACTGGCTGGTAGTAGGCTGTTTTGGTTTGGTGGGTCACCACTACAATTAGTCGTGAGCAGCAATAAACAAACAAGACACAGGCATGTGGGGGGCTGTTCCCACAACTCTGTCCCCTCTTGTGGGGACATAGCAAGATTGGAGTGGGCCCTGGGACAAAACATGAAGATAGCCCCCCCCATCTCTTCTTTGGAACACTCCCCCCCCCATTCATTCAGCCCCCTCCCTATTTGCTTTTAAGGCCCTTCTTAAGACACACCAGTTTTGCCAGGCGTTTGCCCCTTAATAATTTTTTAAAAATTGATTGTTGTTGGTATTTCTGTAGATCACCGCCTAGAATCATAGGCGGACACGGTAAATAAGAGGTTTCAATAAATAAATACATAAAATCTCCCACCTTCTTCAGAGAGGCATGAGGGGGAGAAAAAAAAGCAAACTGTCTCCTAGCCAGCAAGAAACTCCACCCCCCCACCCGCCGCCCTGGGGTCCAGGGACATTTGTCCCATCTTGCTCAGCTGTAGCTCTGCCCCTGCACCCTTGCTAAAATGCTGGGAACAGAATGTGAGTTGGCCACATCCATCCCACCCAGTTCCTGGGAGAGGAGAACTGGTCTGGTGGTAGCAAGCATGACTTGTCCCCTTAGCTAAGCAGGGTCTACTCTGGTTATATATGAATGGGAGACTAGAAGTGTGAGCAGCACTGGAAGATATTCCCCTGAGGGGATGGAGCCGCTTTGGGAAGAGCATCTGAGGTTCCAAGTTCCCTCCCTGGCAGCATCTCCAAGAAAGGGCTGAGAGAGATTCCTGCCTGCAACCTTGGAGAAGCCACTGCCAGTCCGTGAAGACAATACTGAGCTAGATGGACCAAGGGTCTGACTCAGTATATGGCAGCTTCCTATGTTCCTGGCTCCCACACTATCACTCTCCACTCCTTCTGCCTTGATCTTTGCAAACACATGGACACTGATCCGACCACTGATCCAGAGCATACACGGCTCTCCTATCCTGACTGGAAGCACCTCCTACTTTGCTTTTGATCATGAGAATGAGCCCAGTGAGTAGCCAAGATGCATAAAGGCAGAACCCTGCCCAAGCCTCTTATAACTTACCCTGGGGAGTTTGAGGTTAAGACTGTCTATTCAGTGGCAAGTGTAATGTGAGATGGATTGATGGATTGATTAAGTGCCATCAAGTCGGTGGTGTCAACTCTTAGCGACCACATAGATAGATTCACTCCAGGATGGTCTGTCTTCAGCTTGGCCTTTAAGGTCTCGCAGTAGCGCATTCATTGCTGTCGTAATCAAGTCCATCCATTTTGCTGCTGGTCATCCTCTTCTTCTCTTTCCTTCCACTTTCCCCAGCATGATGGACTTCTCAAGGGATCAGGGTCTTTGCATAATGTGTCCAAAGTATGATCGTTTGAGCCTGGTCATTTGTGCCTCGAGTGAGAATTCTGGATTGATTTGTTCTAGGATCCATTTGTTTGTTCTCCTGGCTGTCCATGGTCTCCTCAAAAGTCTTCTCCAGCATCCAAGTTCAAAAGCATCAATACTCTTTCTATTTTGCTTCTTAGTACAGCTTTCTCATCCATAGAGTGTCAAGGGAAAAACCATTGTCAGAACAATTCTAATCTTTGTAGGTGTAGGCACGTCACTGCATCTAAATATCCTTTCCAAGGCCTTCATTGCAACCCTACCAGGTGCTAGTCTGAGGTTATATGACATAGATGACTTATTTGTGTGTGCTTGTCTTATCCTGACCACAATCATGTTTAAACAAGCCACAGAGAGTCTTTTCTGCCTCAAAAATGGTAAAAAGGCACGGCACTATTTATTATGAGAAGGCGGCCAGTGTCATTAATCTGTTTGCTATAAAAGAATACATTTGATTGCAAGTTGAAACTAGTGAAATGCTGAGCAGGGTGCCAGGGAAAGCGCAAATTACACAACTTTAAGATACCCTTTCTGCTGGAGATGCGAGCAAGGCGTAAAAGGAAAGGAGATGTTTTATTTTCCAACATCGCATATACTTGACATTGCGTTAGTTCAATTTTTGCTGATCTAAATGTGTTTATTCGAACACTTTCTGGTCTTCGGTCTTCCCGTGCTTGCAAACCAACAGGAGACTGCAGAGCTGGTTCTCCCTGGAAGCGGTTTTGCAGAAATACCAGTGGAGAATTGCCTGCTAGTATCGAAAGTCCATAGGGAATAATCCCAGAAACACTTCAATGAAGTAAAATATTAGAGTAATTCCTGAAGCTGTACAAGAAATTCGGAACATAGGAAGCTGCCTTCTACCAAGTCAGACCCTTGGTCCATCTAGCTCAGTATTGTCTACACAGACCGGCAGTGGCTTCTCCAAGGTTGCAGGCAGGAATCTCTCTCAGCTCTATCTTGGAGATGCTGCCAGGGAAGGAACTTGGAACCTTCTGCTCTTCCCAGAGCAGCCCCATCCCCTGAGGGGACTATCTTACAGTACTCACACATGTAGTCTCCCATCCAAATGCAAACCAGAATCTATCTATATGGTCGCTAAGAGTTGACACTGATGGCATGTAACAATCACTCAATCAATCAATGCGACAAAACAAACAAATCCCTATGTGGTCTGGGCCCTGGTTATTAGAAGGACCACCCAGTCCCATGTAAATCTCCCTGCCTTGCAAGTCCAACTGAAGGGGGCCTACCCAACATGGCGACACTTGAAGAAGCCTAGATGTCATGTTGGTGGGACAGGGCCTTCTTGGTCATTGCCCCTAGACCAGGGCTGCTCAACTTTGGCCCTCCTGCAGATGTTGGCCTACTACTCCCATAAATCCCTGACTATTGGCCACTGTGGCTGGGGATTATGGGAGTCCAAAAACAGCTGGGGGGCCAAAGTTGAGCAAGCCTGCCTTAGACTACGGAATGCCCTTCCAGAGGATTTGCATCCTGTTCCTTCTCATCCAGCCTTCTGTAAATGCCTGAAAACACTCTGCTTCAGACACCCCTTTGAGTAACAGGGAGAACTTGGGTCATTCTGCTCATATCTAACTCATCACTCTGTTTGTCCAGCTACTAATTTTGCAGCTACTTTTGTTGTTTCCAGACTAGAGGCAGATCCATAACTGAATGGACATATGCAGAGCACACGGGCCACCAAATGAGGTTGTGGGGGGAGGATCCGATATGCACCTCCACTGCTTGCTTCCACAGCCCCCCGTTGAGGGGTGTGAGGAGAAACATTAAAGGCCTCACACACCGCAGGGTATTCTCTGGTGGTAAAGAGTTTAGCCCAAGAGTTTATCTGGAGACATTAGGTTGAGTTCAAAAAACACAAATAAAAATTAAACTAAATTTCACTAAAATGTCACACACTGAGAGAGAGACAGAACAGCATACCCAAACAGGCACTAGCCTTCAACAACAACAACTGAATCTAACTGACCAAGAGATGGGGGTGTGCATGGAACCGACACAGGTGGTTCAGTTCAAGTTTGAACCGAACTTGAACCGAGCGGCCCAGTCTGTGAGCCGCTTAGTTAGGTGGTGGTTCGGTTCGAGCTGCCGAACCGGGTTGACCCGGTTTGAACTGTTTTGACCCAGTTTGATTGCCTTGCTTTTAAAGGTTTTTAAAAGTATTTTTTAAAAGGGTTTTTTTAAGGGGGGGATGGTTTTGGCAGGGGGGGGTGGCGAGAGGGCACCTTACTGGCACTTGGGAGTGGTGGCCCCTCTTGGCCGCACCAGTACTCCTGCTCCCGCACCATGGGAGTTTGGTTCCGGACTCCGAGCTAATTGAACCAGGTTGGCCCGGTTCAAACTGGTTTGACCCAGTTTGATTCCCCTTTACAAGCAAAGAGGGATGGTCTGTCTAAAAACGGGTCTGGAGAGGCAAACTGCCACCAACATCACTACACCACAGGTTGTTTCTAAATGTTCCCCACAACCTCTGAGATTCGGACTTGCCTCAGCTTGCCTCTCCAGCCTATGATTTTGCTTCACTCCTTGGTCAGATGACCATCTCAATGGAGAAGGATCCCTCATCTGCCCCCCTGCAATTCCCTAACCCCAGAAAGTGGTACAGAACCCCTCTGGAATGGGACAGGGAGTTAAATTGGTCCCTTATTGCTGATTTAAACAGCTGTTAATCTAATAGTTTGGGAATGTGAGGTTAACACCCCTGTGCCTCTTCATTAATCCCAACTATTGTGTTTGCATCAGCTCTGTTGCTATCGGGCGTCCTTAGTGCCATCTTGGCATGAATAATAAATATGCAAATATAGGGACAGACTTTAATAGTGAGCCCATCTGCTGGGATCTTTTATTATAGAGAAGTGTGAATGCAGTTGCCACGCAATACAGTTTCATACACAGAGCGACCATGAGTTAAAAGACAACAGGGGAAAAATATATTTATTTGTGTTTCACGTTCATCCTTCCCCACCCTTTAGGCTGATCTGAAAAGGAATGCTTCAGTCATCACCAAAGATCAGAATTTGAGTGAGGAAATGCCCCCCACACTAAATACAGACAAATCGGTCTCCTGTTTTTCAGCAAGACCTGGATTTCAGCAAGAATGCTTGGTTAAGGCTGGAGTTCAGAATGCCCCAAAAGTATAGATTTGTTAGGGGAGGGCTGGAACCAATCCACAGTCTCCTGGGTGACCCTATTTGATCCTTGATCTGCAAATCCACAGGTATGTTAGGAGAGGGACATATTGTCTATAATTATTCATACCCAGTCCTTGGAGACTTTTCTTAAGAGATGTGTCTGTGTCTCAGCACACCCACAGGAATAGCAGACATTTTCCAGCAGAGATTTGTCTGAACATGGCAGGACCTCTTTAAATAACAACAACAACAACAAAAAACCTGCCATACTTTCACAACCGCCCGGAAAGTAACCATATCCATGGATTAATAGGGTATTTCTGCCATACAGCTATGTCCTTTAGGACACTCTGTGGAGCAATTGACTAGCATTTGAACCAGCCCCCAGTGTGTAATGAACACAAGTGTTTCCCAAACTTTTGATATTGGTGACACTTTTTCTCGATTAAAATTAGAAGCATACTTCCTAGACCATATGTGTAAGTTTTCTCTATATGGTGGATGCATATGACATCTTTCAAGGCACATATCAGACCTTAAGAAAATGAATAAAGCATCCTGGGATCTATGAAATCAAACCAACAAGACACAAAGAGAGCCCCCACCAAAATGTCCACTAACCATATGATGGGGGGGGGGAAGCACAACTTTGACCAATAGATCTGACATCAGACGCAGGGGTTAGCCACGCCCCCATATCTGACATCAGACCCGGGGGGCATGGTCTGGCTCGGCAGTGGGGCTGTGCAGCCCCATTTGGGCGTTAGATCCAGGCCAGCGCTGCATACGCAGCATGGCCAGAAGCGGCTGTCCCTGCCTTAAAGACAGGGAGAACCTCTCCTGGCTGCGTTGCAAATGCAGTGCTGGCCATATAACTCTTGAACGAGGCTGCATGGCCCCCAGCTAGATCGGGACCAGCACTGTGCGGCCCCCCTCAGGAGCTAAACCAGCCCCCCTCCCATGTCTGACGTCAGATGCGGGGGGGGGCGTGTCGGGGCTGCAAAGTGCAGCCCCTGAGGGGTGGCGGCCCAGGTTCTTTGAACCTGGTCGCCCAACAGTAGCTACGCCCCTGGTGCAGAGATCTGGTGCAGCTTCCCTGATAGATGGTTGTCTGGCCTCGGTCTGAAAACCTCTAGAGCAGAAGAGCCCACCACTGTGCAAAGGAGATTGCCCCCCCTGTTGAACAGTTCACATCTTACAGTTAGGGAATCCCTTCTCCTGTCTAGGCTGAGCCTGCTTCTGTGTGATTCCGTAGCAGAGGACAAATCTGTCTCTTCCCTCTTCTATGGAGCTCCTTTCCCAGCTTGTTAGAGATTGCCTACATGTTTGTTTACTGTTCTGAAACTCTGAAGTATGGCTGGAGCACATTCTGGATGGCCCGCCTCACCCCCACTTTCCCCCATTGGTGTGATCCCCTTTTCTCTGCTATCCTTGATTCCTACAAGATGTCAAAAACCTGCCAACAGAGAGCATTCCACGGCTTTACCCAGAAAGCAAGCAAGATGTAAAGACAGGTGGGCTGGGCTGGGGGTTCCTTTGTATTTGTTTATTTTGTTCCCATGACATGTCTATTCATAACTGGGTCAATTATTTGAGAACGGGCGTGTGCATGCCTGAAAGGAAAGCATGTGTGCCTGTCAAAATATCCGTGTCTATCTGCACCCCCCCTGCCCTTATTGCTGAACAGATCACCTGATCAGCAGAGAACCTTTATCTCGGTGTAAAAAGGGAGGGAGACAGGAGGGAAAGGAATGGCTCAATCTTCTAGAGCAAGCTGATTATGCTTTTCCCACATCAAATGATCAGCGTTTATTCAGTTGCTCCACTCATTACAAGTATGCTCTTCGGCTCCCAGTGCTCCCTCTAAGGCATGCGCGTGAGTGCGTGCTCACACGTACTTTGATGCGCGCTCACGCGTTAATTTGAGATCCCACTCGGGTTGAATCAGGAAGGTCCCACCCTGAATGCACGTCTGCACACACTGCGTTGGTACTGCCGCCCAGAACAAAATTCAATCTGCACACAGATGAAAAAATGAGAGAGAGCTTTAAGGGGGGCTTGGATAACTTCATGGAGGAGAGGTCTAACAATGGCTACTAATCAGAGGGCCACAACCAGTCTCAAAAGGCAGGATGCCTCTGAGTACCAATTGCAGGGGAGTAATGGCAGGAGAGAGGGCATGCCCCTTTCAACTCCTGCCTGTAGGCTTCCAGTGGTATCTGGTGGGCCACTGTGCGAAACAGGATGCTGGACTAGATGGGCATTTTGGGGCTTGATCCAGCAGGGCTGTTCTTATGTTCTTTTGTAACCCTGCTACTAACCTAAAATTCTTTCCCTTTCCTGTCGTCTCCGTGAAGTTTTTCACACCCAGCTTTTCGTTCGCATTTCCTCCAGAATGGAGGGTGTGTTGTATTCACATATTGGCCAGATTTACCCCAAAGTATCTGAGAGCTATCGGGGAGCACTTCACACACAATTCGGGTTTTTCATTGCATGTTAGATTGTAGCCCAATTTATATCCAGGGTAAAAAAAATCCACTTTTTGCTTGGGCTATTTTGGCCTTGCAGTAAACCCGCGGTGATGCCTACTGTCTGGGAAAGCTCCATTAGAACTGATTTGCGCCTGGCTACAAAACACCACATAATAGCGCAGCGGGGAAATGACTTTTATATTGGGCAGCCAAGATATAGGAAGATGCCTTTCAGCCCCTTCCTAGATCGCTGCTGCCCAATACAGGTGGTTCCCCATAGTTTGGGGAAATATACCAGCAGGGTTTCGAACCAGCAACCTGTTAGCTAGTCATATCCCCTCTGTGGCATTAGGCAGATCTCCTCTCAAAAACAAATTGGGGAGACATGATGGAGGTCTATAAGATCATGCCTGGTGTGGAGAAATTGGACAGAGAGAAATTCTTCTCCCTCTCACATAACACTAGCACCAGGGGTCATCCCATAAAACTGATTGCCAGGAAATCTAGGACCAGCAAACGGAGGTACTTTTTCACACAATGCATATCAACTTGTGGAATTCTCTGCCACAAGATGCGGTGACAGCCAACAACTTGGATGGCTTTAAGAAGGGGTTGGATAACTTCATGGAGGAGAGGTCTATCAATGGCCACTAGTCGGAGGGCTATAGGCCACCTCCAGTCTCAAAGGCAGGATGCCTCTGAGTACCAGTTGCAGGGGAGTCACAGCAGAAGAGAGGGCATGCCCTCCCCTCTTGCCTGTAGGCTTCCAGTGGCATTTGGTGTTTCGTTGTGTGAAACAGGATGCTGGACTAGATGGGTGTGATCCAGCAGGGCTGTTCTTATGTTCTTAAATCTCTCCATTTTAATAAGCAGAAAGGCAAATTCCGGCCTCTCCGGATTCTGCCTCTCCGAGGTACCCCTGGTTTGGGCTTACTTCCTAATCCTTTCCCCAAGCTAATGGAGATCAAGAAAACCTTCTTCCCTTAAACATCAAATCATTCTTTTGTTGTTGTTTGTTTGAACTGAGCTGGCTTGGCACGGCTATCCTGCAATATGATAGATGAAACACAAGAGGATGGAGACAAGAGCAACATATTTTCCCCATGTCGAGGTGAAGCCCTTCTGGTCATCCTGGCTAGCCTTTCCCATCCTTAATGTGCCTGATAACACTGAATTAGTGAGAGTTTCCCCGGAAAAGGACAGTGAGCTCTGGATTGCAAAGCAAACCTGCCTTGCAGCCTGACTGAGAAACCTGATTCCTCCAGCAAGAAATTGGCTCCCCATTTCCTTGTGCAAGAGGCCAGAATAATTTCTTCCCTGCCTCGGCCAATGTGCTTCCGTGCTGGAAATGCCCACTCTCTTTCCCCTAAGTTCAGAACACCAGTTTAGCCTCATCACAAACCTAGGAAAGGAAAGGCTGTTTCTGAGGAGTTAATGGTCAATTTGAAGCACAAAAGGAACCCCAAAGGATACTGGACCATCATGGGTTCCATTCTGCCTTAGATTAAAGCTTTCAATAAATAGCATTTCGCAGGCATGGGGATCTGATGCTTGCAGCCATATTGGAACTCAAATTGCCCCTTCCTGTGCAATTTGCATCTGCCCACCTGGCTGCTTATCATCCAGGCGGAATGTCAAGGAAGGTTATCCTTTATTATTCTGAGTTGGCACCTGAGACTAAGCCTCCATCTATGCATAAGCCATTCTACCCACACCTCCATGGCTGCTCCCTAAGCATAGGAACATAGGAAACTGCCATATACTGAGTCAGACCATTGGTCTATCTAGCTCAGTATTGTCTTCAAAGACTGGCAGCGGCTTCTCCAAGGTTGCAGGCAGGAATCAATGGCTACTAGCTGGAGGGCTACAGGCCACCTCCAGCCTCAAAGGCAGGATGCCTCTGAGTAGCAGTTGCAGGGGAGTAACAGCAGGAGGAAACTCCTGCCTGTAGGCTCCCTGTGGCATCTGGTGTGGCCAGCGTGGTGTAGTGGTTAGAGGACCGGGGAGACCCGAGTTCAAATCCCCATTCAGCCATAGTACTTGCTGGGTGGCTCTGGGCCAGTCACTTCTCTCTCAGCCTAACCTACGTCACAGGGTTGTTGTGAGGAGAAACCTGAGTATGTAGTACATGGCTCTGGGCTCCTTGGAGGAAGAGCGGGATGTAAAATGTAAAAAGAAAAAGAAAAAAAGTGCTGTTGAGTCAGTGTCGACTCCTGGCGGCCAGAGAGCCCTGTGGTTGCCTTTGGTAGAATACAGGAGGGGTTGACCATTGCCTCCTCGCGCACAGTATCAGATGATGTCTTTCAGCACCTTCCCGTATTGCTGCTGCCCGACAGAGGTGTTTCCCATAGTCTGGGAAACGTACCAGCAGGGAGTCGAACCGGCAGCTTCTGGCTTGCTCGGCAAGTTACTTCCCTGCGGCGCCATTAGGTGGCTGGTCTAGTGGTAGCAAGCATGAATTGTCCCCTTTGCTAAGCAGGGTCCACCCTGGTATGCATTTGGATGGGAGACCACATGTGTGGATACTGCAAGATATTCCCCTCAGGGGATGGGGCCCGCTCTGGAAGGAATAGCTGCAGGCTTGCATGCAGAAGGTTCCAAGTCCCCTCCCTGGCAGCATCTCCAAGACTGAGCTGAGAGAGACTCCTGCCCTCCGCCTCGGAGAAGCTGCTGCCTGTCTGGGTAGACAACATTGAGCGAGATGGAGCTATGGTCTGACTCAGCATCCTAATGTTCCTAAATATTTTAGGGAAGGGTGCAGGCCTTGAGGTAGTGAGCATGCATTGTCCGCTTTGCTAAGCAGTGTCTGCCCTGGTCTGCATTTGAATGGGAGACTACATGCGAGCACTGGAGGATATTCCCCTCAGGGGATGGAGCCGCTCTGGGAAGAGCAGAAGGTTCCCAGTTCCCTCCCTGGCAGCATCTCCAAGACAGGGCTGGGAGAGAGAGAAACTCCTGCACCTGCAACCTTGGAGAGGCGGCTGCCAGTTTGGGCAGACACAATCCTGAGCCCGATGGACCCAGGCTCTGACTCGGTAGGAGGCAGCTTCCTCGGTGCCTCAGAAAGTCCCCGGGTCGGCCTTGCCAGGGAAACCCCCCCCACACCTCCCCGGCTGGGAGGAGGGTCCCGTCCCGGGGAGTCCCTCTCTGGGGCAGGCGGAGCAGCAGCAGCAGCAGCAGCAGCTCTGCCCAGCAGCTGGAAGGCGGCCTGGCTCCGCTCCTGGCACCGCGGCGGCAGCCCGCCCCGCCGGCGTGGATTGGCTGGGCGCTGCGCCGCGCTGCCCACACCGAGGAGCGCCGCCGGGGGGAGGGCGGAGGAGGGGGGATCGGGCCCCCCCGCTGGGGCCGGGCACGGGCCGCTGGCCGAGGAGCGCCCGGCCCCTGCCCTGCCGGCCCCGCATTGCCGGGCGCCGCCGCTTCCCCGGGCGGGCAGGCGGGACGGGGTGGGGTGGTGGAAGCCGCCCAGAGGAAGTTACGCAGCCCGCCCAGCTGCTCCCCGGGCAGCACCGAGCAGGAGGAGGAGGAGAGACAGCAGCAGCGAGCCCGGGCAGCGCCAGCCAGCCATGGCCGCCCGGCTCGCAGGCGCAGCCCCCCCTGGCCGGCCAACCCGGTAGGCAGCGGCAGCGCCGCGGCTCGGGGCCAAGAGGCGGAGGAGGCGCCGCCACCGCTGCGTGCCGGACCCAGGCGGCGAAAAGTTGCACTTGCGCCCCTGAGCCCCGCCGGAGGGGGCGCTGGGTGGGCGGCGCCCGCCTCCCTCCCTCCCTCCCTGGAGGGGGCGGCCGCCTGGCTGCTGCCCCCTTGGATGCGGCGGCGGGCGGCGGCCAGGGGCTCCTCCTTCGCACCCAACACCAACTTCGCCGAGGGTGGCTGCTGCGGCTGCTGCTGCTGCTTCTGCCGCCCTCGGGGCGCCTGGCTGGAGGTCGCCCGCCCTGCGGCGGCGGCTGCTGCTGCTGCGCCGGAGTCCCGGTAAGAAGGGGAGCCGGGCTGGGGAGCCCTCCGGAGGCGCCCCGAGCCAGGAGCTGGGTGGCTCGGGCGGGCCAGCCCTGGCTGCAGAGCGGGACCCGGCAGCGGAGGGCGGCTCGTCGGCCGAGAGGCAAAGTTGCCGAAGCCGCTGCTGTGGGGCTTGGGCTGGGGAGGCGCGTGGCCGGTCCCCTCGGCTTTGGAGGGCGGGCGGCGGGGAGCCGCCCGCGGTTGCTGCTGCCGCCGCCGCGGGTTTGCCCGCGGAGGGCGCCTTCGGGGGCAGGTGTGTCGAGCCCTTTGGACGGCGCTCCGTGGCTGCCTGCGCCGCCGCCGCCGCCGCCTCCTCTCCTGCTGCTGCTTGGAGAGCGGGCCTGTCGGGAGCGGGCCGGCTGTCCGCGCAGCAAGCCCCTGCCTGGAGAGGGGGCGACTGCCAGCCTCCCCCACCCCGAGGTCCCCGCGACGCCAGCAAGCCCAGAGAAGGCAGGCGGCCCGCTGGGGCTGCTGCTGGTTCACCCGCTTCCTCGAGGGTGCTGCTGCTGCTGCTGCTGGATCCGTCTCTTTCCCAGCCTAGGCGGGCAGCGCCCTCCAGCCCTGACCCAAGAGGTGAGGACCGGCTGCCCACAGTCGAGTCTGCCTAGCTGGCCTTCAGCTGCCGCCGCCGCCGCCGCCTCTCAACTTTAAGGCGAGTTCAAAAAACCTGGCGGGGCACCCCCTCGGCAGCTTGCGCAAAGCTCCCAGCCAGCCAAGGGGTGCTGCTGCCGCCAGTGGGGTTTGCCTGCCCTCCCGCCCCAAGCAAGTTGGTGAGCAGCGGCAGGCAGGCAGCAGCCCATCAGATTGCACGGCTGCCTCATTTCCTGTTTTCGAAGCTGAGTCCTTGAAATCTCTCTGTGTAAAAAGATCCCTGAGAGAGAGAGAGAGAGAGAGAGAAATGGCAAATGGCTTGGAGAAGGGAAGCCGGCACTGAGCAGGCTGAGGCTGCTGGAAAGATATTGTGGGGAGCTTCTATTCTCTTGGGAACAGGATTCCTCTTTCTCTCTGGTCCTTCCATGCCGAGTCCTTGGGAACTGCTTTCTAGCTTTAGAAATGAATTTAAAATCCTGTGACCAGGCTGGAGTGGGCAGGAATGGAACCCAGCCGAGGTATCCAAAATGTTTCCTGGGCAGTCTGTCTTCCGCTCCTGGCTTCCCCCCCACTTTCCTGTTAAAAGCACCACTTCTGGGAAAGACTGCATTTAATTGCGGAGTGAGCCGTCAAGTTTACTTTCTGCACTTAATTCCCCAGCAGGGTGTAGTAACGGTGTGTTGCTTCTTTATTTCAAAAAGCATGCTAATCCAATAAAAGAGAGTCGAACGAAGTCCAGATACCCAGATAAAATCTAATTTTGTGGGGCTGGCTATCAGTCCCTTGTGACCGTAATGTACTCTTAAAAGAAAATAATGCCATTGCTTTGACTTGTTCTTGTGAAATGCTGTTGTTTTTTTTAATAATGTCAGGTGAAGATTTGTTATTTGCAATAGGAAATCAAACCTCAGCCAAGCCTTTATACCAACTCCCCTTAAAAAAAAAATCATGCCTTGTGCCATATTTTAGTTTCTGTTTTTTGGTGTGTTTTTTGGAGAGCGGTGCTGGGCAACTATTCCCACGAAATGTCTGATGTTGGAACAGCAAATTTAATGAAGTGGCAGCCGGCTCCTCTGGCTCTCTGAAAATGCATTCTAGAGCTGATTTTGTGTCCTGCGATTCTGTGCCATTTAACCAACACAGCAACTGATTTTATTGATGCTTTCCTCAACTTTCTTTCTCTCTGTCAAACTGCTTCAATGCAAATCTTCTTCTTCTTTCCATGTTTCTGAAAATAGACTTCCCCATTAGCCAAACCAAACCCACCCTAAGCCAAATGTAGGTCTTGTATGACAAAGCTTTTTATGGTGTGTGTTTTTTTAGCACATTATTAACATCACAAGAGCTGGTGGCAAATTTGATGTGATATTTTATATTGAAAAGGCAGACCTGATGTCAGCAGGGCTTAGGGAGAGATTTCTGAATCACTCTGTTTCTTGGGTTGCTTACCCACCCCCAATTCACTGATGACTTCAAAAATAGCACCTTCGCTTTCTTGGGGAGTTTATTCTGGGCCAAGGCAGATAGATGAGGCTCGTCTTTAATGGCTAGCGGAGGCTGGAAAGATGGGTCCTGCTTTCAGAAGGGGCATATCTGAATAGGTTACCTTTTTAAAAAGCGGGGTGGGATACATGCTTGCTGAATTGGTGTTCAGTCATTTCTCTCTGTGTGTGAGTGTGTGTGTGTGTGTGTGTGTGTGAGAGAGAGAGAGAGAGAGAGAGAGAGAGAGAGAGAGAGAGTAAGTAAGTAAGTATGCAGATGTCACTGAGGATTTTGCATAGGAGACTCGGAAGGAAAACCTGAGCGTCCTCTTCAAGCAATCTCTTAATGGGGTGAAAGTTGTGGCGGAGAGAGAAGACACTTGCTCTGTGATCCAGATTTTGTTAGAACAAAACCTTACCTAGTAGGGTCTGCAGCAGCGAGGCTGTGTGGGGGGAGAGGCAGCAGTTTCAGCATGGGTTTTGCCATGTACGTTTTGCTCTTAGTCATTTTGATTTGTGATTGAGGGTGGTGTTCGTGGGGGGTTTTGTGTGTGTGTTGTTTTAATAATAGCCCTGGTGGAAAGGGAGTGCGTAAGATTGCAGAGATGCTGGATTAAACTCCGGTGAGTGCTGGGAGAGGTCACTGCTCTTTGTGTATTAGGAGAGCCTTAAATGTGATTAGTCTTTCAAATTGTTTTTTTATTAAATTTCATTGTTCGAATAAATCCTCAGCGTGGAGGCTGGACTGTGTCTCTGGTTGTCTGGCTGCGTTATTTATTTGGCTTGGTTTTTAAAAAAGATTTCTCAAGCTCTGTCCAGCCTCCTTGCTTAGTTCTATTTATTCATGTTCCCTTCTCCTTCTTAACATTTTTAACGAATTGTCTTTTGCTCGTGTTCTCCGGCTGTTAACATGGGTGCAGCTATTCAAAGGAAAGGATTCTCATAGTCTCCTTAGTGTGGCAGACACTTTCTGGAAAGTTATACTCTGCTTTAAAGCATTCTGCAGGGATCTCTCTCTTGCTGCTAGAAACTCTGTTTTTCCATGATGTTTTTGCAGCTAATTTTCCTTTTAAATTTTTCTTTCAGGTGGTGCTTGTGAAGGAACAGCTCCTTTCTCCTCCTTATCCAGGAGAAATGGGATCTCGGGAAGATGCATGGTTTGCAGCCGAAAGCTTTGGATACTTGGCATTAAGTTGGTGAAAGAAAGCCTCAGCCTGCAATTGTTATTGAGAACAAGTGCCTCGCTTCTCTTGAAAGAAGACAAACAGGATGGAAAAAATCCATGCATATATATTTTTTGAATGAAATGACCACAGCATAATTTCCATAGACAAGAACTACCAACTCGTGTTTTTTTAGAACAGAAATTTATTTTCCAAGCAACTATATTCCCAAAGATCTGATTCCTTCATGCACTTCCAGAGTATATCATGCTAGTACACTAATTTTTTTTTAAACATAAAATATTTTTTCCTTAAAAAACAAAAAAAAGTGCACACTGCAGTTCCAAAGCACTTTAGAAAGGTTAACGTCGTAGCCAAGGGGGGGGAAAGGTTGAAGAAAACTTGATCTCGCCCCAACTGCAATTTCCTCCTCCTCAGCCCTGCATGGGTCAAATTTCATCACGGAATCAGAACTTGATAGCTTGATTGCTTGCGAAGAGTCACCTCTAGATCTTTCCACCCTGATTTGGAAGATCCATCTGTGCGCCAAAACAAAAAATGAAGTTACGGAAGGCTTGATGACCTTGGAAACTTGGAAGGCTGGCCCCGTCCTCCAGACGGGATAGCCTACAGATCTGGCATCTGGGACAGACGTCCTCCTTGGCTAAACGTTGGGAGCATTGTTGTCATCTCCTGGACCTCCTTAGTGTGTTGTTGTTGGTGTTTTTTTAATTAAATGTGGAGTTTCCATGCTGATCCCCAGAGCCGCCCCTAAGCCCGTCTCTGCCTTGCTCCAGACTCCAGGTCCCTCCTTTGCCCAGGCAACTTCCTGCGCTTGGTTTCAGCTGCCATGCTGCACCACGCCGTTTTCTTATTGCACTGCCTCTCACTGGTCATGGGACAGTATGACATCTGCAAATCCTTGGTGACCATGGACGATGGGCCCTTGTGGGAGTTTTATGCCTGCCAGCCCAAAGCTGTGCCCATGAACGACTATGCCACGGTGAGAGTGGATCCATCAGGAATCACCTGCGGGAACCCCCCGGAGAGATTTTGCACCCATGTAAGTCGAAGTGTGTGGGTTTCTTTCTTTCTTCGTTTTAGTCGTTCGGCAGTAAGCAACCCTGTCTCTCACGAGGGACCGAGAGCTGTCAGGATGAGACGGGTCTGTGATGAGGACACTCCGGTTTAGCCTGGCACAATGGTGGGATGTGTGGAAGTAGAAGTCAAGATGTTCCTAAGGCTTCCTGGGCTTCCACAGTCACGGCTGTACTCCATTCCCAACTCCAACCCTGGGCGACCTTGAGAAGAGTAGTTTGGGGTCTTGTAGGTAGCAAGTGGGCTACGGGCATTGCTTGCAGTGACTGGGAAGTGAGTGGGGGGCGGGGCGTGTTTCTCTTGGCTCTTTTTAATGATCTTATTCGATTGTGGGTTTCATCCCACAAGTCACGAATGTGGTGTCAGTGCTAACTTAAAACACTGGGCCTATGCGCCAGGCCCAGAGCTTTATAAAATGTATACAGCAGTGGAAGTATCTGAAATAGATTTGTTTATAAATATTTTTTGTTTTATAAATAAACTGCATATTTCCACCCATTGAAGCCAATAAAGGTGGCTCCTTCACGCACTTAGCAGTCTTATAAGTGCTTCGGTACAGATGCAGAGTCAAACTTACTCAACATCTCCTGGGAATCATTTCTCAAGTCTGTTCAACTAGGATGTGTTGGGTCGTGGTCTGTTTATCACAAGATCAGCACACCCAAGGCCTTGAAAGCGTCCATTTACGTTGGCATTGCAATACAGAAAGTAGTTGTGTGAATTGGGCAGAATCCTGTTCTCCAGTGTGGTTTCGCGGTTAGGGGGTCTGTTAGGGCTTGCTCTTGGGGGTCCATTGCATTCTCGGAACTTAATTTCATTGGGTGGGAGCGGAGATAAACGGTGTATGGTTTCCCCATACACCGTTTATCTCTGCAAAAGGAGCTCAGAAGGCCATGTGTAGGAGCCAGCGTGGTGTAGTGGCTAGAGGACCGGGGAGACCCGAGTTCAAATCCCCATCCAAGTCATGATACTAGCTGGGTGACTCTGGGCCAGTCACTTCTCTCTCAGCCTAGCCTACTTCACAGGGTTGTTGTGAGGAGAAACCTAAGTAAGTAGTACACTGCTCTGGGCTCCTTGGAGGAAGAGCGGGATATAAAATGTAAAAATCAATAAATAAAAATAAATGTGTGGTTTCCCCACAATGCCACTCTAAGCTCCTTTTGTGGGATCAAAATGTAATAACATTTCATACTTCACAATTTCATAATAACCTTTCTTAATAAGTTCCATACTTCCCCCTTTTTGTGGGCATTCCTCCTCCGTGTTTTGATGCAGAATCTGCCGGACAATATTCCTTGCGCTTCTTCCGTTCCGCCATATTGCGAGCGGCAGGGGAGCATCTGCCAATGTTCAGCATCAGTATGTGAACAGACAAGACACGGGCTGCTTCACTTTTTCAGTCTGCGAAACAAGGAGAGGAAGAACTGTCGCAGACTCAGCATGTAGCTGCATATTTACTAAAAGGTGTTTTAAATCCGTTTGAGAAGCAGTGTTAGTAGTACATTCAAGAATGCTGTCTTGCAGATGTATTCACAAAAAGTTACCCTGAAGGTTTTTTACTAGCCTGTCCACACATGTTCACACAGCCATTTAAATCTAGGTTTAATGTGGGTTACCAACATTAGAGTGATTGTGTGAACCCAGGCCAAGGTGGTTTATGGCCCAAGATTCTCACCTTGGCCTGGGTTCACACAGTCACACAAATGTGGGTAACCCACATTAAACCAAGATTCAAACGACCATGTGAACAGGTCTACACATTTGTACTAGTTTGTGGCAAACTGAATAGTCTGAAGGAAAAAGAACCACTAGCCATCTTCGAGTTGACGCAACCTTCTCTGTCTGGTCACCTGGAGGAAAACCATGTTCATCACCGGCAAACAGGCAGTGACTTGTCTGGAAATGCAGATTTCATGTATGCAGTTTATCCTCTACTAGCTGTGCTGCTGCTCCATAACTGTGAGGTAGAGCTGTGTGAGCCCCACTGAAATGGGTGGGTGCTGCATAGAAACATAGGAAACTGCCATATACTGAGTCAGACCATTGGTCCTTCTAGCTCAGTATTGTCTACCCAGACTGGCAGCGACTTCTCCAAGGTTGCAGGCAGGAATCTCTCCCAGCCCTATCTTGGAGATGCTGCCAGGGAGGGAACTTGGAACCTTCTGCTCTTCCCAGAGCGGCTCCATCCCCTGAAGGGAATATCTTCCAGTGCTCACACTTCTAGTCTCCCATTCATATGCAACCAGGGCGGACCCTGCTTAGCTACGGGACAAGTCATGCTCGCTACCACAAGAACTGCCCCGTGAGGTATCCACTCATAGGTAGCCTCCATCCATTTCAGTGGAGCTTCTGCAGGGTAATGTCCTGTGGATTGTGTACCAGGTGGAGTTGTGTGCATGGAGGTATGCCATTTAGATGTCCTGTCTCCTGCACCAGAATAATTTGGGTCACCTTGCCTTGGTTCGTTCTCTCTCTCTCTCTCTCTCTCTCTCTCTCTCTCTCTCTCTCTCTCCTTACTCCAAGTAAATGGTACAGCCTCAGCAAAATGGTACAGAGCAGAGGGCCAGGGTGCTGCCTTGCATAACTTAAGGGACAAAGATAATGATGGCCCGAGATCAAAGGTAAAGCTCTCAAAAACCTAAAGGTCAGGTTTAGATCTCATTATCAGCTGGGGTTGATGAATAATGGATGCCGAGGAGCCTTAATGGCAGATATTTGGTCTTTAAAGTGAGAGTTCCTCTTGAAACCCTGCTCTCTCTGTCTTTGTTCCCAGGCATTAAGGACCCGTGTTCGAGGTGCTTGACATTTATTGGGCATAATGATGTGAGGAAGGGGAAGGGCAGCAGGGGTTTAATCCGTCCAGGGCGCTCAACAGCTTTCAGCCGCAAAGCCGATTTGTCAGTGCCACAGCTGGGCTCTGGAGAAGGTGGAGTAGGAACCGCAGAGGTAGCCTCTGGGCACATGCAGAATGCCTTCGCTTCTCTAGCGAAGAATCCTAGCTGGGCCCAGCCAGCACATTGCTGGAGTGTGTTGGGCAGAGCTTGAACCCGGATGGCTCTTTGCTTGTGTTGGAAATCACAATTTGAGGGGGCCGATCAAGTGGACTGGAGCTCCACCTATATATTGGCAGACATCAAGGCCAGGCCTGTCTGGCAGAGGATCGGGCGGCATCTCCTGTGGTGACGTGCCACATCCAGAATTTTGCAAAAGGGGTGGGTGGGAGGGGCAAAGCAGGGGTGTATTCTGAAGCACCAGAGTTGCCTTGCTGAGGGAAGAAGCTTGACCTGGCAGCTTTTAGAGGGGTCAGGAAGGACCCCCTGCCCTGCCCTAGATGGTTGCTGTCAAAGGGCTTCCTCGCAGAGCTGGTGGATTTCTTTGCCGTCCTCTTCTTTTGGCAAGACTGAATCTGCAGTGGCATCTTTTGGATCAGGGGTTATCAAGCTTGGATTTCCCCAATGTTGGACCACAATTCCCATCATGGTTTAAAGGCCATTGTGGCTGGGGACGTTGTAGCCATCTACTACTACTACTACTACTACTAGGAGTATAGGAAGCAGCTTTCTACTGAGTCAGACCCTTGGTCCATCTAGTTCAGAATTGTCTACCCAGGCTGGCAGCGGCTTCTCCAAGGTGGCAGGCAGGAGTCTCTCTCGGCCCTATCTTGGAGATGCTGCCAGGGAGGGAACTTGGGACCTTTTCCCTGCAAGCATGCAGTTGCTCTTCCCAGAGCCGTCCAATCCCCTCAGGGGAATCTCTTATTTATTTTTATTTCTTTATGTAAACCGCTTCGCAAAGGGGACAGTTAACATCAGAACAGCCCTGCTGGATCAGGCCCAAGGAAGCCCACCTAGTCCAGCATCCTGTTTCCCACAGTGGCCCACCAGATGCCTCTGAGAAGCCCACAGGCCAGAGGTATATGTGCATGCCCTCTCTCCTGCTGTTGCTCCCCTGCAACTGGGATAGAGAGGCATCCTGTCTCTGAGGCTGGAGGTGGCCCACAGCCACCAGACTAGTAGCCATTGACAGTTGTGTCCTCCATGAATTTAGCTAAACCCTTCTTAAAGCAATCCTGGCTGTTGGATGTCACCACATCTGGTGGCAGATATAATTTCATAGGTTAATTATGTATTCTGTGAAAAAGTATTTCCTTGCCTCGGTCCAAAATTTCTTGGCAGTCAGTTTTCATGGGATGACCCCTGGTTCTAGTGTTGTGCGAGAGGGAGGAAAATTTCTATCAACTTTCTCCACACCATGCATGCTTTTATAGAGCTCTATCATGTCTCCTCTCAGTCGTCTTTTTTCTAAACTAAAAAGCTCCAGATGTTGTAGCCCAGCCTCAAAAGGAAGGTGTTCCAGGCCCTGATCATCTTGGTTGCCTTCTTCTGCACCTTCTCCAGTTCTTTAATTTCCTTCTTAAGATATGATGACCAGAATTGTACACAGTACTCCAAATGTGGCCACAACATAGATTTGTATAAGGGCCTTATCTTATTAGCAGTTTTATTTTCAGTCCCCTTCCTAATGATTCCTGTCATGGAATTGGACTTTTTCACAGCTGCTGCACAGAGAGTCGATACTTTCAACAAGCTTTCAACAAGTTCTCTCTCCTGGTCAGTTACCAACCCCATCAGGATATAGTTGAAGTTGGGGTTTTCTCCCCTAATATGCATCACTTTACACTTGCTTACACTGAACCACATTTGCCATTGTGTCACTCACTCCCCCAGTTGGGGGAGATCCTTTTGCAGCTCCTTATAATTGGTTGTGGATTTCACTACCACAAATAGTTTCGTGTCATCTGCAAATCTGGCCACTTTGCTGCTTACCCCAATTTCTAGATCACTTATGAATAAATTAAAAACCATTGTTCCCAGTACCAATCCCTGGGGGACCCCCCTGCCTACTTCCCTCCATTGTGAAAACGGTCCATTTATTCCCACCCACTGTTTCCTGTCCTCCAACCAGTTACCAGTTCACACATGAACCTGTCCCTTTATCCTATGGCTGCTAGGTTTACTCAAGAGCTTTTGCTGGGGAACTCTGTCAAAAGCTTTCTGAAAGTCCAAGTATACTATGTCAACGGGACCACCTTTATCCGCATGCCTGCTGACCCTCAAAAACTCCAAAAGCTTAGTGAGGCAAGGCTTGCCCTTGCAGAAGCCTTGCTGGTTCTCCTTCTGCAAGTCCTGTTCTACTATATGTTTAACAATTTTGTCCTTAAGGATGCTTTCCATCAATTTGCCCGGCACAGACGTTAAGGTAATCGGCCTGTAATTTCCCAGAATCCCCCTGGACGCTTCTTGAAAAGGGATCCATGCTTGACCAGTTCTCCTCCTCCTATACCACTTTTCAACAAAAGTCCAGAGATTTATACATGGGGTGGTATTAAAATGCATTAAATAAATGAAAGTTCTCAAAGCAATTCATACAGAAGAATAAAACGCCAACTGTTTCCCTGTCCCCAAAGGGCTCACGATCTAAAAGGAAACATAAGGCAAACACCAGCAACAGCCACTGGCTTTGAGCGCTTCCCTTGGTGAAGCCGCTGCCAGTCTGTGTAGGCAGTCTTGAGCTAGATGGATCAAGGGTCTGACTCGGCACGCAGCTTCCTGTGTCAATGGCTTGTGTGGAGTACCGTGGATTCATCAGCCCCTTCCACTCTCATGAGGATATAACTGTGGGGGTGAAGCTCAAGGATGTCACTTCAAGATTCTTCGAGGGTTAGGAACATAGGAAGCTGCCATATACTGAGTCCGACCCTTGGTCCGTCTAGCTCAGTATTGACTACACAGACTGGCAGTGGCTTCTCCAAGGTGGCAGGCAGGAGTCTCTCTCAGCCTTATCTTGCAGATGCTGCCAGCGAGGGGACTTGGAACCTTCTGCTCTTCCCAGCACAGCTCCATCCCTTAAGGCGAATCTCTTCCAGTGCTCACACTTCTAGTCTCCCATTCAGATGCAACCAGGGTGGACCCTGCTTAGCAAAGGGGACAATTCATGCTTGCTACCACAAGCCCAGCTCTCCTCATGCACCCTCCCCCCCGTCAGGTTAAAGGCCTGTTCTTGGACTGATTAAAGATTAAATTGCAAAATCAAATCTAACCATGTATTATTATTATTTTTGAGCGCTTGTGGATTTAAAAAATATTTCATAATGGCAGAAATCTGATCAACACCAGTCTCTCTTTGAAGCCAATGGATCGGTCCCTTTGGCATTCATTCCTGGAGCACGGGCTACCTGTCTGTTCATGCCTTGAGTCTCTTAGTGTGCAAGAGCCAGTGAGCTGGCCAGAAACGTCGGGGCGCCTGTGGAATAATCACATCATGGGGCCTGAAATATGAAGTGCTGTCCTCCCTAAACAGCACCCCTTGCTCTTCTAAAAATCTGCCCCCCAAAGCAATGTCAAGGCCGGAGTGGGCGGTAGAAATGGGTTGGGAGGAAACATGCCTTGGTATACCTTGCTGTTAGGTGCTTTGGCAGCATTCACTAGACCAGGGCTGCTCAACTTCAGCCCTCCAGCAGATGTTGGCCTACAACTCCCATAATCCCTGTCTATTGGCCACGGTGACTGTGGATTATGGGAGTTGTAGTCCAAAAACAGCTGGAGGGCCTAAGTTGAACAGGCCTGCACTAGACAGAGAGCCAGGTAAATATGTTATAGATTATATGGGTGGGTGCGTGCGTACATGCACGCATTTCTTGATGGAGGACAATGTGGATCATCACCTTAGGCCACGTCTGCACAACTTCTGACCTTCCTGCAGATGTTGGACTACAACTCCCATCATCCCTGATTGTTGGCCACTGAGGCTGGGGATGATGGGGACAGTAGTTCAGCCTGAAAGTTGTCCAGCCCTAACTTGGGATGAGGGTGTTGCCAGCCATGCGAAGTGGAAAGCATAGCTTTGATAGCACGGGGAACATTTCCCCTTTCTCCTCCATCTTCATTAAAGGCACAAAGGGCAGGAATTTACCCTGGTGTTATAGAGGTCTTTATCCTATTTCCCCCCCCCCTTCAGTATCCTCGGTTTCCTTTTTATTCCATCTGGCCCAAAGCCCAGCTGGAGCATTTGATACAGAATTCACGAGCCTTGCTTTGTTCAAAGGGCTTAAAAAAAAAAAAAAGGAACGGCAAAAATAATATCGCAAGAGTGCTCTTTTCGCTGTACACACACACAAAAAGGCAGATTGGCCAACTCTTGACTAGGCTGGAGAAGACCTCCCTTCCAGTAATTGCTTTTGAAGAAGAGCCCTTTCTACCGATTTAAAAATATCCAGCTCACCTCTCTTTTATCTTGTGGAAAGGCTTGATTCACTCCCCTCTGGTTTTATTCTATTACTAGTCTGCCTGGTAATCTTACTGGAGGAAGCAACATCCTGACAAATAATAAATGTTCTATATATTATTATTATTATTATTACATTTATATCCTGCTCTTCCTCCAAGGAGCCCAGAGCGGTGTACTACATACTTGAGTTTCTCTTTCACAACCACCCTGTGAAGTAGGCTAGGCTGAGAGAGAAGTGACTGGCCCAGAGTCACCCAGCAAGTCTCAGGGCTGAAGAGGGATTTGAACTCGGGTCTCCCCGGTCCTAGTCCAGCACTCTATCTATCTATCTTATCTATCTATGATCTATCAATATTATATCCCATAATCTGGGAAACACACCAGCGGGGATTCGAACCGGCAGCCTCTGGCTTGCTAGTCAAGTTGTTTCCCCGCTGCACCATTAGGTGGCTTAACCCGGCTCATAGTGAGTGTGCATTAAAGGTTTGTATTGCTGCTGTTTCTGTGTGGGATTTGTGATTGGTTTGTTGCCTGTTTAATGATGCTGTGCCTATGGTAGCCACCTTGAGCATTGCACTGCAAATGGAAAGGTGGGATATAAACATTTAAGCTGAATAATAGCAGGAGGCATTCTCGTGGTCAGGGGGGCTTGATGGACCACCCTCTACCATCTCTTAACTTTTTTTTCCTATGCAAAGCACTTTGAGAAGAGTGAGAAGAGAAGAGCACAAATATGCATATTTGTAGACTATGCCCTCCCAGGTTGCCAATGTCAATGGGGGTCCTGACTCCCTTTCACAGTGGGGCAGGGAGCAAGCCTTCCTTGGAAGCACCCCTCGCCTCCCCAAAATGGAACACATAACAGTGTCCGTGGTCAGGAGGATAGTGCTTCTCTCGCCACGTGGGTCTTTCAACAAACGACTCCCACAGAGTGGCTGGAGGAGTAGCTTTTCCTGTGTCACAAACTAGTTTCTTTGCCTTGTCTGAGAGATCTCAGTGGGGTCCAACGAGAGATGAGCCAGCCACTATCTAGATAGCTGCATGCCTTCACTAGCATCGCTCCAACCTGGGAACCGTTCTCTTGGTCACACTAGAGTGTGACCGAATCCCGGGATGGATGTTGGTGGTTTCTTTGCTTTGTCTGATAGATCTCAGTGGGGTCCAACGAAAGATGAGCCAACCACCATCTGCTTAGCTGCATGCCTTCACTAGCATCACTCCAACCTGGGAACCGTTCTCTTGGTCACACTAGAGTGTGACCGAATCCCGGGATGGATGTTGGTGGTTTCTTTGCTTTGTCTGAGAGATCTCAGTGGGGTCCAACGAGAGATGAGCCAACCACCATCTGCTTAGCTTCATGCCTTCACTAGCATCCTTCCAACCTGGGAACCATTCTCTTGGTCACACTCTAGAGTGTGACCAAATCCCGGGATGGATGTTGGGAATCTCTTGTATGTGCCATCTTCACAGTGGCTCTTGTGAGCTAGTGAGCACTGCACACTTCCAGAGAGCCTTCAAGGCCTTGCGGAGTCAGACCCCACAAATAGTAATGCTTCTGGGATTTAAGGATCGAGGTGGAAAATGCCAGAGAGGTTGCGGTGAGGACGGGGGGAATGGCTCAGAGTACCAGATCTCCTAAGTTCCGAAGCCAGTTCTGTTCCCTTCTGGCTGCTCTTTCCACTCCACGGCGCAATTCCTGCTGCTTATTAATGTAGAGGGTTTTGCCTTCACAGTTCTTGAACTTCTGCTTGTTCCTGTCAATGCCCTTCAGGCAGGGACACCTTAAAAATGAATTGTAAATTTCACAGAAGAGGAGGGGAAGAGAGGCGTGCGGGGGGGGGGGGGGCGGGGAGAGACAGACGGATGACAAGCCCAAGAAATGATAGGCAGCCGTTCTGGAGCAGATCTCCTGACCCAAAAAACGCAAGCGTATTGCTGCCGGTGTGCTGGAGAGATTATGCGAATGTGCCCAGTTTGCGTAATTGAGACACCTTGCCGAATCCAGCGTTTCTGGCCTGGAATTCTAACCTGTGTAGTCGGGTGGTTTCGATGTGAGCTTGCTTGCAACAGCCAGGGCTGCCGGGGTTGGGGTGTGTGTGTGTGTGTGAAGGGATGCCCCCCTCTGGCAGAGGGAGCTCGCATGAAAGGACAGAGCTCTTAGTTGTGTCGATGGGTTGGGTGGGTGGGGGTGTCTTTTGGTGGTGTCGGCAAATACTCAGTCACTGCTTTATTCTCAATAAATACTCGATAGCTGCTTCCCCAGTAAAGGAAGCTTGAACGTTCCTAGCTAACTTTGTGTAACACTTCCACAGTGTGAATTGTGCTTGTACCAGACTGCGGGAAAAACCTCTATCGGGCAGCAGCGATAGAGGAAGACGCTGAAAGGCATCATCTCATACTGCGCGGGAGGAGGCAATGGTCAACCCCGCCTGTATTCTACCCAAGACAACCACAGGGCTCTGTGGGCGTCAGGAGTCAACACCGACTTGACGGCACACTTTACCTTTTGCCATGCACAGCTGTTTTCGAAGGGTTGCATGTAGCATGGAGTGAGCAACTGTAACAGGGCTGTGTGTACACAGTACTCTATACTCTTTAAGAAAAAGAAGAAGAGTATTCTGTGACCGGCCCATCCAAAGCTGTATAGGAACATAGGAAGCTGCCTTATACTGAGTCAGACCCTTGGTCCATTTAGCTCAGTATTGTCTACACAGACTGGCAGCATCTTATAGGAACATAGGTAGCTGCCATATACTGAGTCAGACCATTGGTCTATCTAGCTCAGTATTGTCTACACAGACTGGCAGCATCTTATAGGAACATAGGAAGCTGCCATATACTGAGTCAGACCATTGGTCTATCTAGCTCAGTATTGTCTACACAGACTGGCAGCATCTTATAGGAACATAGGAAGCTGCCTTATACTGAGTCAGACCCTTGGTCCATTTAGCTCAGTATTGTCTACACAGACTGGCAGCATCTTATAGGAACATAGGTAGCTGCCATATACTGAGTCAGACCATTGGTCTATCTAGCTCAGTATTGTCTACACAGACTGGCAGCATCTTATAGGAACATAGGAAGCTGCCATATACTGAGTCAGACCATTGGTCTATCTAGCTCAGTATTGTCTACACAGACTGGCAGCGGCTTCTCCCAGGTTGCAGGCAGGAATCTGTCCCAGCCTTATCTTGGAGATGCTGCCAGGGAGGGAACTTGGAACCTAGATGCTCTTCCCAGAATATCTTATAGTGCTTACACATTTAATCTCCCATTTCTATGCAGACCCTGCTTAGTTAGGGGGACAAGTCCTGCTTGCTACCACCAGGCCAGCTCTTCTCTCCTAACATAGGAAGCTGCCATATACTGAGTCAGACCATTGGTCTATCTAGCTCAGTATTGTCTTCACAGACTGGCAGCGGCTTCTCTAAAGTTGGAGGCAGGAGACTTTTTCTCAGCCCTCTCTTGGAGATGCTGCCAGGGAGGGGACTTGGAACCTTCTGCTCTTCCTCCATCCCCTGAGGGGCGTATCTTCCAGTGCTCACAAATCAAGTCTCCCATTCATCTGCAACCAGGGTGGACCCTGCTTAGCTAAGGGGACAAGTCATGCTTGCTACCACCAGGCCAGCTGCTCCCGTATATCTTAGTGTGCATAATTTATTCTTCAGTTTTTATTATTCCGCAGAATTGATTCAGGGAGGGACAGAGAGCTCTTAACAGCTAGAAATCTTATTCGCGCGCACACACACACACACACACACACACACAAACACACACAGAGCTCCTCAAAATTTCTGCCCTGTTTCAGGGATCTCTTCATACCCAGAAGGGCTAGACGCTTCCTTGGACATCAGAATAAAAGCCGGGCTTTCCAGGAAACAGAACTGCACAGCATCCAGCTCGACTCTGCTTGCAGCCGTTTCCGAAACCTTCCGAGTCCTATTACTGCATCTTTAGCTGTCCCACAGGTGCCCTGCTCTGCCTCCTAAATAAATAAGACGTGCAGCCAGGATTCTGCCCAATTGCTCACAAAGGCGTCTGCACGCTCTGACTTCTGTCCAAAGAGTGGGGTTAGCTGACAAGCACTGCACTTTATATTTACATCCTGAATGGTTTTTTTAAATAAATTAATATTTAATAGCATTTATATAACTTTCAGCATAATTGGGCTACCTATATTTATGTTCAGGCTGTTCCTCTCTCCTCCCCAGGTTCCTCTGCCACTAAGCTTCTGGCGGTGGGTCTGCTCTTGACTGTCCCTGCACTCCTGGGGCTGTAACTCAGTGGCAGAGCATCCGCTTTGGGGCCAGAAGGTCCCAGCAAGATCTCCAGGTAGGGCTGAGAGAGACTCCTGCCTGCAACCTCGGAGAGCTGCTGCCAGTCAGAGTAGCCAAGACTGAGCTAGCTGGACCAAGGGTCTGACTCAGTATTTGGCAGCTTCCTGTGTTCCTTTTTTTTTTGTAATGGGAGGAGAGCTGTCTTGTGGTAGCAAGTGTTTGCTAAGCAGGGTCCACCCTGGTTTGCATTTGAATAGGAGACATGTGAGCACTGCAAGATATTCCCCTTAGAGGATGAGGCCGCTCTGGGAAGAGCACCTGCCTGCTTGCCTGCAGAAGGGTCCAAATTCCCTCCCTGGCAGCATCTCCAAATAGGGCCGAGAGATATTCCTGCTTGCAACTTTGGAGAAGCTGCTGCTAGTCTGTGTAGACAACAGTGAGCTAGATAGACCAAGGGTCTGACTCAGTATATGGCAGCTACCTATGTTCCTATGAGAGGAGAGCAGGTCTTGTGGTAGCAAGCCTGACTTGTCCCCTTAGCTAAGCAGGGTCTGCCCTGGTTGCATATGAAAGGGAGACTTGATGTGTGAGCATTGGAAGAGATTCCCTTTAGGGGATGGAGCCGCTCTGAGAAGAGCAGAAGGTTCCAAGTTCCCTCCCTGGCGGCATCTCCAAGATAGGGCTGAGAGAGACTCCTGCCTGCAACCTCAGAGAAGCCGCTGCCAGTCTGGGTAGACAATGCTGAGCTAGATGGACCAAGGGTGTGACTCAGTATATGGCAGCTTCTAAGTTCCCTATCCCTCTACCTCATCCAACATCTTCAGTCTGTAGATGCCTCTTCATTCAGAAACCTGCTGTCTCTCTTCCTTGTGTTTCTCTGTAAAGCATGACACACAAGGAAGGCATTATATTAAGACACAAAACACAGAAACCGCCCTCTTTTGAAGTCGTCCTACTGGTTTTTAAAGTCCCAAACAATTATGTTTGTTTCTGAGTATTGAAGTAAAGACTGCGTCTTTTCTCATGGCAAGGATTGCGGTGAATCCAGCCCCCAGAGGGAGAGGAATGTGTTGCCATGCTGAAGACCCCCTCCTAACTTGGCAGAGAGGCACCCTTTTAACGGGTCATTCTCTTTATTTAGCAGTGGGAGAGCAACTGGCCCTATCTGACCCCAGCACAGTACCTCCAGTGACTGTGGCTGGCGTCTGTCTTGTGTTTCTTTTTAGATTGTGAGCCCTTTGGGGACAGGGCTATCCATCCATGCATCCATCCATCCCACTTTGGGGACTTCTGTTGAAATGTGGTATATAAATATTTGTTGTTGTTGCGTGAGCTCAGGACCAAAGTGAGATTCGAACCGGGGAAGTCTCGGCTACGACACGAGGGGTCCCCAATCGTGGCTCCTTGGATGTTGCTGGACTACAATTCACATCACCCCCTTTGGCCATTGTGGCTGGGGATGATGGGAGTTGTAGTCCAGTGAGATCTGGGGACCCAAGATTTGCACTCTACTCCGCCAGAAGGTGATGTTCCAAAGGACTCTTCCCAAGCAGGTCACAATTCAACGTGTGTCGGCACCGACTCAATGGCACACTTTACCTTTATACCTTTATTTACCCCCAAGGGTAGAAGACACTGAATTTAAGATGACCCCTTATTTTGTTTCTATAAGATCATCCTTACAGGGTGGCTGTAAGGACTGCAATAAGATTCTGTATGTGAAGAGTGCTTTAAGAGTGACAGAAAAACAATGTTTTATTATTATTCCATATGTCAGCAGCGTTCTTGTGGAGTTGGGGGGGGGCGAGAATAAGTCAGCTTTTGGGAAATGTTGTTTTTTAGAAATCAAGATAGTTGAAGAACATGGATTTGGGCTGCTTTTTCTTCCTTCCTTGATCGGAATTACTTTTGTATTTGTGTGCACACACTATTATTCTTGTATTCTGTCCTTAGAGTCCCAGGGGCTAGAACCTTGAATTTTTAAAAATCTGAGTTTCAAGCCACTTCACTTGACCTTCTTCTTGGTGTGCATGTGTGAAGGGAAGCATTTCAGCATATAAAAGGACTCTGAGCTAGGTGGTGTTTTTGTATGTTTGAATTGGCTCTTAGTTCTCTCGTATGGATGCAGTTTTAAAATAGTGTATTCTGCTTTTCTATTAAAAAGAAACATCTAAAGCACCCTAAAATATAAAAATCCATATAAAAACAATCAAATTTACAATCTATTTTGTGCCTCAAACTGCCCTTCAAAACAGAAGAGTTTTAACAGACTACCAGAAGACCAGGAATGAGGGGACTTGGGTGGGTGGGGAGAGAAAGTTCCCAGTCTGGGTGTCATGGCTGAGAAGATTCTGTCCTGGACCCTACCTGTCTATCTTCTAAAGGCTGGAGACATGCAGATTAAGTGTGGGCAGGCTTCTGGAGGAAACATGTTCTATTGGACAGAGACATGGGTTTTCTGGAAATTTCCCCATGCAAACCTTATGCAAATGCAGGGAATCTAAATATGCAACTTTTCCTAATGCTCTAAGTAGACTCTGATCTGATTTGGCAGGTTTGACTTGTTTATGCTAATAATAACCCTCCATCATATTAATTTCTCTCACTGTATCGCAAACGTTTTTCCATTAGCTGGACTGAATCGTTTGGGCAGTGGGGGAAATCGATAACGACACATGTTCTTTACGTGCTATGCTGAAATCCAAACCTTTATGTGGAAAGATTTTTTTAAATTGGAATACTTAATCAATAAAACACATGTATCCCCTCATACGCTTCCTAGTATAATCACCTGAAAAGTGTTAATCACAAATGGATGAACTTGCCTAACTTGGGGGCACTGACATCAGTTCATTGTTACTAGTGAATTTTATGAATTGGTGTTGGACATCCAGACTAGTGTTGCACATGTACAGCAGGGTGTGTTCCAAACTAGTGCTCCTGCGCAGTTTGAACATGGGAAGGGTAAGATATTCCCCTTAGGGGATGGGCCTAAGGGGACCTGTATGATCTGGACCTGTATGCTTGCATTTAGAAGGTTTCAAGTTCCTTGGAGAATCTGCTGCCAGTTTGTGAAGGCAATACTGAGCTAGATAGACCAATGGTCTGACTCAGTATATGGCAGCTTCCTCTGTTCCTTTCTCCCTCTGAGTGCCTTTCCCCTCCATCTGTTTGAGCAGCTAGTTTCTTCCACAGTGATAATTCGACGTGACTTGGCCATGAATTGAGGTTTTGACTTGTTTCTATGGGAAGTAAGTGTGACACTGATCACGAAGTATGAATTACTCAGTTAAGGTGCAAGATGGTGATGATGTTTGTCTTTCGAACCATTTTAAGTTTCAAAGGTTTGGGTCTTAAGGGAAGCGGGATGGAATTCTGCAGGTATCTGGATTTCAGGTGCGAAATGTTATTGGAGATGCAGAAAAGAGCTTTATGAATATTGCAAATCAAGAAGTGGAGGTAGTGTGGAAGAAATCCGGTTCAGATGGTGATCAGGGGATAGAATTAGCCCCCTGTTTAAAAGCAGAAGCGAAGGTGGTGTGTGGGGTACCTAGTCCCCTTCTTGGTCCACACTATTATGATGATGTCATTCACTGCACTGTTTTGAAATCCAGGTCAATGACTCCTTGCTTTCTGCCGGATCCTTATATTTATAAATTTTTTCCATCACTGGCAGGAAAGGTTTTTTTCTTCCACTCCAAAGGTTGTTCTTGGCTTCAGATTCTGGGATTTGAATCTGAGAATGCACAAAAGAATCTAAAAAGAAGTTCGGCTCGAGGTCTTAAATTAGAACTTGCTGTGTATATTGAGTTTCCCACACAAGCTTTAGTTAAAACAGTTCAATGATCTATTTTATACTGCCTGAAGCCGGTCTTGGTCTAACGGGAGAACAGTGTTCCTCTGAACAGCAAAACCTTCTTGAAAAGTAGACTGCAAATGCATTTCATTCCTCTTTTGAAGACAATGAGGCAACAAAGGCATTTAAAACCCCCATTAAATGTCACGTATTTTAATATAGAAGTGTTTTTGAGAGAGAATGAGGTTGCAGAAGGGAGGACTGGAGGGAGGAAATCTGGGAGGAGAGCTGGTCTTGTGGTAGCAGGCATGAATTGTAGGGGGTGAACATAGACTGTTTGCAGCGCTTCTTGGCTGTTTGAACTGATGTATCAGTGCGAACCGGTTTAACGTGGTTTGCGATTAAACCGCTAGAACTGGCCTGGTTCAGGGCGGACCAGTTTAACCATGAACTGGTCCATGCACACCCCTAATGAATGGTCTCCTTTGCTAAGTAGGGTCTGCCCTGGTTTGCATTTGAATGGGAGACTCCATGTGTGAGCGCTATACGGTATTCTCCTCAGGGGATGGGGCTGCTCTGGGAAGAACACCTGCCTGCTTGCATGCAGAAGGTTCCAAGTCCCCTCCCTGGCATCTCCAGAAAGGGCTGAGAAAGTTGCATGCACAGACGGTTGATGTCCTTTGCCTCTAACCTTGTCAAGTTTTGCCCAGGCAACTGTTCATACAGTTCTGAGCAGAAACCATAAGGGCTAGGATCTTAACTGGAGTGGAGGCAGGGAGAATGCTAGGTTCTATACCAAATAGTAGATTCAGCCCTTAAACACTGCATTTCTGGACATATTTAGCTCATAGTGAGTCAATACTACATTACAAACACACACACGCACACACAGACACACAGACACAGACACACACACACACACACACACACAGACACACACACAGAGAGACACTTATATCCTGCTCTTCCTCTGCTCTTTCTCCAAGGAGCCCAGAGCGGTGTGCATGGTTATGTTTTTCCTCACAACAACCCTGTGAAGTAGGTTAGGCTGAGAGTTGAGTGACTGGCCCAGAGTCGCCCAGCAAGTCTCATGAAGCTGAATGGGGATTTGAACTCGGGTCTCCCCAGTCCTAGCCCAACCCTACACCACACTGGCTCTCTTTTGTTTTTCCTTCCTTTCCTGGCTCAGTTTTAAGCATTTAGCTGCAAAACTATGCAAGAGAATTTTATTTCCCTTGATGGTTATGTTTTCCTGGAGGTCTGAAGGCCCAAAGAGTAAACTTTCAGTTAATCCTACACACGCCATTTCATTAACTCCATTCTTTCTCCAAGTTCTTCCCAGATGAGCACTAGTCAGCCTAAACATCAACTGCTGTCCTTGGTCCTGATCTCAGATAAGCTGAGAATAATTGCTGTTTTTTGATATTGAATGGCTATTGTTTAAGGCCCCTCTGCACATGTTTAGAGGCACTTTCCTCGCCATTACTGATCTTGAACCTGTGCTCCAATTTCGCCCGGAATGCTTTTTTTATCTTCAGGGCTAGGAGATCTATGCTCCTGCTGCTTTCTCTTACCAATCACAGTGACAATGCTGAGAGAGATTCATCATGAACAAATTCCCCATGAAAGATTCCCCATTGCCTGACATCTAGAAGTCTAGGAGAGGAGAGCTGGTCTGGTGGCAGCAAGCATGACTTGTCCCCTTAGCTAAGCAGGGTCCGCCCTGGTTGCATATGAATGGGAGACTAGAAGTGTGAGCACTGCAAGATATTCCCCTCAGCAGGGGATGGAGCCACTCTGGGAAGAGCAGAAGGTTCCAAGTTCCCTCCCTGGCAGCATCTCCAAGATAGGCCTGAGAGAGACTCCTGCCTGCAACCTTGGAGAAGCCGCTGCCAGTCTGTGAAGACAATACTGAGCTAGATAGACCAAGGGTCTGACTCAGGATATGGCAGCTTCCTGTGTTCCTAGAAGTGGGCCAGTGTCTGAGAACAGCTTAATCTGAGGTGGTGTAAATGGTTGAGGTCTTCCAGTCACATGACCTGGACTATGGGCCAAGCCAGACTTTTGTGGGCAAATATTTTTTCTTGCAAAATAGACGGCTAGTGGACACAGTCGTTGGGAGGGCTCCCTTCGAGATGGGGTTCGAGGCAGAGTAGAGGGTCGCCCTCCGATGCTCTGCACATACGATCGCATTCCTGGGCCAGGCCATGCTCCGTGTAGTTGGTCCCGCCCCAGCCTGGTCCTCAAAGGGCCTGGATGCCTTCCCCGTGGCCCCCACCCTGCCCTCATAGGGATATAGGAACCTGCCATACACTGAGTTGGTCTGTCTTGCTCAGTATTGCCTACACTGACCGGCAGTGGCTTCTCCAAGGTTGCAGACAGGAGTCTCTCTCTCTCAGCTCTATCTTGGAGATGCTGCCAGGGAGGGAACTTGGACCCTTGTGCATGCAAGCAGGCAGATGCTGTTCCCAGAGCAGCCCCATCCCCTAAGGGGAAGATTTTCCAGTGCTCACACATGTAGTCTCCCATTCAAATGCAAGCCAGGGTGGATCCTGCTTAGCAAAGGGGGAAATTCATGCTCTTTACCACAAGACCAACCACCTAATAGCGCAGTGGGGAAATGACTTGATTTAGCAAGCCAGAGATTGCTGGTTCGAATCCCTGCTGGTATGTCTTGCAGACTCTGGGAAACTCCTATATTGGGCAGCAGCGATATAGGAAGGTGCTGAAAGGCATCATCTCACACTGCGTGGGAAGAAGCAATGGTCAACCCCTCATGGAGTCTACCAAAGACAACCACAGGGTCCTGTGGGTGCCAGGAGTTGGAACCGACTCGACAGCATACTTTACCTTTACCACAAGGCCAATGCTCTGCTGGTCAGGCACAGGTGCCTGACATTACCAGCTTCTATCTCATTGGCCCCAAAGGTACAGTGGATGGCAGCAGCAGCTCTGAGCTCTCTCGGATGCCCACTGGACCTTTTGGAGCCCATGGGAACTGCTTGGCCCACTCTGGTAGAATGTAGCAGCCATTGATCTTGGCTCCTCTGTGGATTTTGGCCTGGCCAGTCATAGAGACTCTTGTGTGGGCAAGGTGTGAGTGGATTGGGTTTCTTAACCTTGGGCTCCCAGATGTTGTTGGACTACAACTCCCAGAATCCCCAGACATGGCCTTTCCCTCCCTGGCAGAATCTCCAGATAGGGCTGGGAGAGACTCCTGCCTGCAAGCTTGGAGAAGCCGCTGCCAGTCTGGGTAGACAAGGCTGAGCTAGATGGACCAAGGGTCTGACTCAGGATATGGCAGCTTCCTATGTAAACTTCAAGCTACTTTACGAACCGTCTCCTCCCACAATGCTCCAAGATCATCCGACAAGGCCGCGCTTGGTGCTGCCACGTTTCTGAAATGAGGCGCGTGGTTAAAGTTTAGGTCGGTGTGCATCCCACTTATGGAACCACCCCCCTGGAAGACCGTGCCTTGCCACGTTCCAGTGAGGGCTTGATAGAAGATCAAGCTCCCTGCCTCCGACCTGGTTTTTATCTCTCACAAGGTCGCAAAAGGTCCTTTTCTTGCACCGGAAAACATGGCCTGACATGATTGCGCTTTTGGAGGCACGCCCTGTGCCCTGCCCCCAAACTGAGTAGGATTTCTCAAGAGTGCCTGGATGCCACATTTTCAAGCCTTGCCGCTAATCCCAGGTCCATGGGAGTTGGAGGGAGAGAGAGAAATGTATTCTGTATATGTTCAGAGGCAGATCTTTAATATCATTTCACATGTTCCCAGGCTGAGTCGCAGTGGATTCTGGGGCTGAACATTTCCTCCAGTTACCCCTTGCCTACAGGAGCTTGTTCTTGTGGGAACAACTCTACAATTCTCTGGGTTGTGCGGATTTTCTGAAGGCAGGAGTGGAAGCTGCCCCTCTCTGCAGTGAGCTGAGTGCCTTTTCGTGCACCAGAAAACATCGCCTGACATGATTGCCCTTTTGGAAGCAGGCCCTGTGCCTGCGAGGGACCTCTTGAGGTTGATGGCGTTTCTATCAAGGGGAGAATGTCCAAAGTGCAGCATTTCACATTGGAAGACTTAAAAGAATTTGAAGGATCCCAGAGTCTCTTGGCATCTCATTCTATGCTGGTGATGCAGCATTTACCGTAGGACAGAACAAAGACTCTAGAGACAGACTCTTACAAAACCCTGTTACAAAACTCTGTAAGCAACCCATGTTTTCACTGGGAATCTTGGGTTTTGTGTGTGGTTAAGAAACAAAGAGTAAACCCCTATTCTGCAGCAATGATAATTATAATCATATAATTAAATGTGGCATTTCCCTCTGTGGACTGGAGTTCTGTTTCCAGGCTGTCTCTGGCTGCCTCTCTGGGAAAGATTCTGAGGGCCCATTCACATGATCATTTTTTTGCCAGCTTACTGGTAAATCCCAGATCCCTGAGCTGAGCGCACTCTGACAAAGTGTGTTGTGTGAACTTGGGTTTGGGGTGTGTGTGTGTGTGTGTGTGTGTGTGTTTGTTTGCTGACCCCAGACTCCTGCCCCAGCCGTCTGACATTTAATCAGGATTGTTAATCTTAGATCCTGGCTAAACGTTGGACTTTTTCAGCGTTGAACTGGGATCGGCCAAAATGTCCACGTTCAAATGGATCAGGGATCTGGGATTTGCTGGTAAGCTGACAATTAAAAGGATCGTGTGAATGCCAAACTTTTCAAACTTTTGTTGAAAAGTGGTATATAAAAAAATATATTTTTGTTGTTGTTGCTTGTAGACACTTTGTAAATAAACATCTACTCAGTTCAGATGTCGTGTTAAGATCCAGGGTGTGTTTTGGTCTTCCTTCTCCCCTCTCACACACTGATTCCTTCTTCTCTTTCCTGCTCTGCTTAGCCATGGTTTGTCATGGCATCCACATTGAGCAAGCTATGGTTGGTGCTATCCAGGATTGCCTCCAAACCAGGGGCTGGGCAAACCTGGCCCTCCAGATGTTGTTGAACTACGCGAAACCACTTCAACCAGGGTTAGCATGAATCATAGAGGTCATTCACACAATGAAAAACTGTGTTCTACCCTGGTTTGGGATCTCTGTGTGCTCCCAATTTTTGGTTGTGTGGAAGCAAACCTGGGTAGTTTTTCCTCCTGCCTTGCTTCTTCCACACAATCACTGCCACCCAGGTTTTCACTCCTCCCTTGCTTCCACGCAACTGAAAATTGGGAGCACACACAGAGCTTTTGGTGGTGTAAATGACCTCACGGTTTGCCTGATTTGGACTAGGAACTGACATATGGGAAGAAGAAATGAGCATTTGTGGACATCTGTGGCACATTCCTGACCCTTTCTTCTATGGAGGGTTGCTAACGTAACATTTGAACCAAATTGTTATGTTCTCTTTAAAGGTAAAGTGTGCCGTCGAGTTGGTGTCGACTCCTGGCTCCCACAGAGCCCTGTGGTTTTCTTCGGTAGAATACAGGAGGGGTTGACCATTGCCTCCTCCCGCTCAGTGTGAGATGATGCCTTTCAGCACTTTCCTATATCGCTGCTGCCTGATATCGATGTTTCCCATAGTCTGGGAAACAGACCAGCGGGGATTCGAACCAGCAACCTCTGGCTTGCTAGTCAAGTCATTTCTCTGCTGCGCCAACCCCCCTATTCGTTAGGTTAGTATTATAATCTCCCTATTGTGACTGAGAGTGTGGCTTGCCTAAGGCTGTCTAGTGAGGGGAAATTTGAGCCAGGTCTTCCTTCCTTCCTTCCTTTCATATTTTTTTATACCACCCAAAACTAACGTCTCTGGGCGGTTTACAACAGAATCTTGTCTCTTGATCCGTCGTTCAGTCTCCTGGCTACTGAGGGATCCTTTCTGGCTGGCAGGGATCCTTTCTCTCTAAGTTATGAGTGATCTGGGATGTGCGTTCAAGGAATGGTGCTTTGCCTTCTGTTGCTTTGCCTCTGCAGTTGGAATCTGGGATTCTCAGGTTTGAACAGGTGCCTGTGGGCTCTTGAAAATGTCCTTGGCAACCACCTGGCCGTCCATATGTTCCCCGTTCCTGCTCTTGCCTTCTTGGCCCAAACTGTTTCCAGCCCCAAAGATACCTGGCAGGCATCCTTAAATCTTCCTGGGGTGACTACCTTTTTCCTTCTGCAAACCGCGTAAGAACTCAACAACAGCTCCGTTTCCATTCCTGAAGCATAGGAGAGTGCCAACTAGGAAGTATTGTGTGATGCTTAGAAACAATTACTAGCTGTTGAAGAACATATAAACCCATACAGCAGGACGTGACAATTTCTAGGATATTCAGATATTCAGAAGTAGAGTCACTGAGTAAAATCTGTATTTGTCCCAGGCATCCCTGTTTCTCTTCTGTGAAAGAAGAAGCCCATTTAACCTCCTCTTCCTCCACACTGTCTATCACTAAGTCTGGTAACTGTCACGTCTCCATTGTCTGGCTCTTAAATTTTTGGACTTCTGACTCAAAAGGGAAATTGTCAAACTCTTTCATGCAGCAAGGGCTGTACCACTCCCAACTGCAGGTGGAGAACTAGCAGAGCATGGAGAGAAGTTGGTTGGTACCCCTCTTCCTGCCGAGTTCATTTCCTACTTGCTGGGAGACTCACGTTGAGGGCATTCAAAAATACGACCCCACCAGCTGCACTCTAAAGTGGTACAGTCCTTTCCAGCAGCACCGGAATCCACCACCCCATTTTCTGGCCTGTGTAGACCTAGCATCAGAGTGAACATTGTGCAGGGGTATACGAATACAATGAATATTTATATACCGCTTTTCAACACAAGTTCCGAATGCGGTTTACGGAGTCATAAATATAAAATAAAACGGGAAGATTCTTGGCAAAGATTCTGCGGCCTCTGCCTGCTTCTACAATGCAAGGCATACTGACCAAAGTTCACCTTGGCATTGGGGAGGGGGAGGGAATTAGGAGTTTTCTGGGTTTCACAGAGTGTGTTGTGTCAAAGGTTTGGCTGCAAGCAATGGATTTGGCCAGTTTACGAAAATAGTGGGAGGAAGGTACCAAGAGAAATACTTGGCTTGAAAAGGGGTGCCATGCACCAGTTTTATGAAGTTACTCTTATCCCTCCCCCCGCCCCCCGGACAATGTGCAATGTGTTTGGTCAGTCTGAGAAACTTGAGCTCGGCCAGTAAAGCGCTGCTGAAGTTGCTGTTGTGTATGCATGAACAGATTCGGAATCCAGGTCAGAACCATGAATGCAATTAGCTGGAGAGGCCCTCTGGCCTCACCTGTGCCGACCGAAATCTCCCCTTCTCTCTCTCTCTCTCTCTCTCTCTCTCTCTCTCTCTCTCTCCTTTGGTGGTGGCTTGCAGCCTTCAAGGAAAAGGTGCTGAAAGCGGAGATTCGGAACACCTGGCTGATTATTCCTCCTCCTCCTCCTCTTCCTCTTCCTCTCCCTCCCTCCCTCCCCTCTCCCCTCAGATATTGACAGGGTCCTGTGGATGGACCTCCGAGCTCTGGGTTCAAGCCTATGGATTGCGGGTGGATGGCTGTCTTTAAACAAATCTCTCGCCTTTGACTTCCTATCGGTAAAATGGAAGTAATAACCTGTACCGCAGAGGGACAGACACAACTACAGCTCGTGTTAGGGAACTGCTTTCCCTCACCCAAGAGACAGTTTGTGAGAAGGTGCCATTCAGCAGTGGTTGGTCTGTCTAATGGGGGGGAAGAGGCATACTGCCTTTCTACTAAAAAGCACTCATAGGAACATAGGAAGCTGCTTTGGTCCATCCGCCCTACCTGGAGATGCTGCCAGGGGCTGAAACTGGAGTCTTCTGCATGCAAAGCAGATGCCACTGAGCTACGGTCTCATCCCTGCTCACGGCACAAAACAATAAATAAAATAAAATGCAAACAATCAATAGGTCTAGAATCCAATTCAGACCAAACAAGCCCACCGGAAAAGGAACAGAACCACACCACCAGCTTTTGCAGCAGCCCTTCAGAAGGAGACTGCTCTCCTATCTCCCCTTCATCTTCCTCTTCCCCAGGTTAAATATTTCCAGCTCCTTTAACAGCGTCTTTAACAAGTCCCACCTTATCGGACTTGGTTTCCAGACCCTTCACCCTCTTCATTCTATCTCCTTACCTCTCCACGCGTAGCAACTTATTGGGATGGTTTGCACGACGGTTAAAATGAGAACAGTAAAAGGCAGGCTGCCCAAATTAGCTTGATCATCAGAACTGACACATTTCCTTCAAGCAAGGCTACCCAGCTTAGGTAGAGGAGAGGAGAGCTGGTCTGGTGGTAGCCAGCATGACTTGTCCCTTTAGCTAAGCAGGGTCTGCCCTGGTTGCATCTGAATGGGAGACTTGATGTGTGAGCACTGGAAGAGATTCCCCTCAGGGGATGGAGCCGCTCTGGGAAGAGCATCTGGGTGCCAAGTTCCCTCCCTGGCAGCCTCTCCAAGATAGGGCTGAGAGAGATTCCTGCCTGCGACCTTGGAGAAGCCGCTGCCAGTCTGTGAAGTCAGTACTGAGCTAGATAGACCAATGGTTTGTCTCAGTCTGCGGCAGCTTCCTATGTTAGGAGAGGAGAGCTGGTCTTGTGGTAGCAAGCCTGACTTGTCCCCTTAGCTAAGCAGGGTCCGCCCTGGTTGCATATGAATGGGAGACTAGAAGTGTGAGAACTGTAAGATATTCCCCTCGGGGGATGGAGCCGCTCAGTATATGGCAGCTTCTTATGTACCCAACTTTTAACCAAGGCTGCCTCCCCTGATCCTGTCACCTTGAGAACCCTTGCTCCTTTTCTAGCCAGCTGCTGGCACCCAACATACCCTCCTGCACACAGGAACCATAGAGAGCTGTGCATACAGTGGCTGCTATCAATGGATGCTCTAGCCTGCAAACCACACTCTATGGTCCCGTAGCTGGAGCCACTTTGGCAGGGCTGCATCCCTCTCCTCCTCCTTCGTGGCCAATGGGAGGGCAGCCATTGATGGCAGGGTGCCTTTTCTGGCTTGCAGGCAGTGCAAAGCATGCTGGGAAGGTACACAGGCCCTTGGAGGACTGTCCATGGAGAAGCAGGACTGGCAGCTGCCGAGTTCTGCAAGGGAGCTCTTGGAAGCCCTGCTTGTGGTTTTGCAAGCGGAGGTAATGCCCTGTGTGTGGCATGATACAGGGCAACTTCCCACCTCAAAACAGTCATGTGGACAAGTTTATTGTGAAGTCTGGCACTGGGACTACCCACCCTACCGAACTTCAACCTCTCTTGCTCACGAGTAGGTGTGCATTTTCCCAGTTCCCAGAAACATAAATATCAGTCTAAAGCTCCCTGTTAACCTGTGCACTATGATCTTCTTGTCTACGCCCTCTGGACAGGGGCGAATTAACACATAGGCAACCTAGGCACTTGCCTATGGCAGCAAATTTTGAGGGGTGGCAAATTTTGAGGGTGGTGTGCAAGTAAAGGGCTTGGATCAACGGGGGGGGGCAGGGGAAAGCTAGATCTTCTTTTTCTACCTTTTAAATAGCACCGCTGTGTGGCGGGGACGGCGGCGAAAGCTCCTTCCATGGGCCCGCCTGCCTCCCAAATGGCAGGTTGGCCCATTTTTGACCCATTTCGTGGCATTCGGGAGGCAGGCGGGCCCACGGGAAGAGCTGTCTCTGCTGGCATTTTTAGAAGGTAGAAAAATGAGATTTAACCATGTGTGCAGGCGCCCAGCCCCCAACATGGCCGCCGGGTGAAGGCCGAAAACCGGCCGACGAGCGCCCGAATGGGGCGAGGGGGTGATTTAGAAGGCCAGCGGGGGGAGGGGGAACCTTCGCGGACCCTGCCGCTGCCTCCAGGAACTCCCCTGAGAGGAGTAGAAGTTTTTAAATTTTTTTAAAAAACAATTTTCAGTCTGCGAACCACCCAAACCAAATGGGGGGGGGTGTCTGGTTTTGAGGTGGTGTTGGACCAGACTGGGCCAGCCGGTTTTGTGCACACCCCTCAAGCTTAATCTGCCCCTCCCTGTGGGCTCTGTGATCTTGGATCTTCAGTCTGTGGATCCTGGGATCTTCTTGTCTGTGCCCCGAGGAGCCTGTCTTTGCAAAACGCGGGCTCTCTGTCATCCAGACCCAGCCCATATCAGCACTTCTGATCAGAACCAGGAATTCATTCCCCGGTGAGGGTCCCCCCCCCCCCGCCAGCTCTCCTTGGACAGGATCCTCGTCTCCCTTTTCAGGAACTCTCCGCCCGCTCCCCTCCCCCCCTTCTCTGCCCTGCCCTCCCCATGCTCAAATTATCCAGGCCCTTTTTTTACATAATAAAATATTTATGTTGGCATAGTGAGTCTCCACGGCAAGGCCTGCAGTTATCGAGCTTGCAAGGCGCACAGGCTTTTAAAGAGCAGGACACTTTTCTAGCGTCCTAAGCATTTTCTGATTTCGGAATCAATAAGGCACTTTACTCTATACGGCGTAGGGCGTGCTGTTGGCGTGCTCCTTTCTCGTATGATCGGTCAGCTTATGTGTAAGTATGCACGGGAATGTGGGTTATTCCTCTCTCTGTGGGAAGAGCCCCTCAGAGGCCAGCAGGGAATGGACCACGCATAGGTGCCAAGAAGCTTAACTCTTAGATGCGCTCATTTTCAGCAAGTGGAGGCAGAATCCTTCCTGCTTGGGACCCTCTGTCTCCCAAAGCCCTTGGCGTGGTTCCTTTGCTCCTCAGAGGGCAACTTTGGACCGAGGCAACCAGAGTTTCCCGATGCAATTTTGAGACTATCTGTCGGCTCTGATGCCGCTTCCGAATGGCGTGGCTGAGCCATCACGAAAGCGGAGGAAGTTAGGACCCAGGAGAGCCTGAGCTGTCTACTGCCCGCTTTAAAGGGGTGGGGCTCTGGTATAATATTTGAATTAATTAATTCATTGACATATTTGTGTGCCATCCACTACCGAAGTCTCCAGGGGGTTTACAGCGAGGAGAATAAACCAAGAAATTTTAACCATTGAAACAAACTTGGAGAAAGAGGGCATGGCAGGAGTAGTTCAAGACCTGGGCATGCTTGAGTCCGGACCGGAGGCCAAATGCTGTCCCCAATACACACACCCTCCTTTGTCTGCAGTGGTGGCAACAGCCTTCATTTCACTAGCAGTCTGCGCGTACTTGCGTGTGAACACCCCCTGACGCACACCCTCCGATCTCCCGTGCACCAACCTGGTAATGAAAAGGGGAAAGAAGCGGAAATGGAAATCCTGGAAGGGCAAACTGAGCCCAGCTCGACCGAGCATCTCTTGTATTCTGCGTCGCTTTCTGGACTGGATGCATGTTATGGAGAATAAGAACATAGGGCTGAGAGAGACTCCTGCCTGCAACCTTGGAGAAGCCGCTGCCAGTCTGTGTCGGACAATCCTGAGCTATAGTATAGGGCAGCTTCCTATGCTCCTATGTGCACAGAGCTGCACGGAGCAGGGCTTGGCCATGTGGGTGTGCGGGAGGCAGGCTGAGAAAGGAAAGTTCGGTCACCTGCGGGGACGGTAGGTTAAGAGCAGCCCCCCCTGCCCAGGACGGTCGTGTGATTTGCTCCATTATCTTTCTTGGGCTAGATGGGAACCACATTTTAACCAGCTTTTCATTTCCCGCATAGGTGTGTTCTGGTGTTGCTTTCCCCTAAGGGGGATCTCTTCCAGTGCTCACACATGTAGTTTCCCATTCAAATGAGAACCAGGGTGGGCCCTGCTTAGCAGAGTTCAGGCTGGTGGTCACAAGGCTGGCTCTTCGCCCATTTGGACCTTCTGCTGGCAAGTATGCCCTTCCCAGGGCGGCTTCATCCCCTGAGACCCTGCTTAGCAAAGGGGCCAGTTCATGCTTGCTACCACAAGGCTAGCTCTCCTCCATGCATCCACTGGGGAGCACTAAGAGCCTCTAGTGCAGAAGCGTCTGTGGAAGAGCAGAGCTGGTCTTGTTGTAGCAAGCATGACTTGTCCCCTTAGCTAAGCAGAGTCCGCCCTGGTTGCATATGTATGGGAGACGAGAAATGCGAGCACTGAAAGAGATTCCCCTCAGGGGATGAAGCCGCTCTGGGAAGAGCAGAAGGTTCCAAGTTCCCTGCTTGGCTTCTCCAAGGTAGGGCTGAGAGAGACTCCTGCCTGCAACCTTGGAGAAGCCGCTGCCAGTCTGTGAAGACAATACTGAGCGAGATGGACCAAGGGTCTGACTCAGTATATGGCAGCTTCCTATGTTCCCATGAAGGAAGTCCTCCTGAACTCAGTGCAACTTGCTTCTGAAGAAAGCAAGGATCGGGCCCCACAGCCCTCTCCCGTCTGCGCCAGAGTCGGATTCACAAACAAGTGTTTGCTGCCGCTCCGGTCCTCTGATCTGAATCCTAACTCCCCCTAAGAGGATCAGAAATCTCTAAGGTGGGCAAAGAGGTGAAATGAGGACGTGGGGTGGGCGGGTGGTGGTGCGCAGCTGAAGCCGCATCAGATGGTGATGCGATTACTACTTTGGGAGGAAGGCGCTTCTTAAAAATTACTACATGGAAGCTGGGACGAAGTGCACTGTTTATCCACGCCCAGCTCAGTGCTGAGAGGAGGGAGGATAATCCTCTTAGGAGCACAATTTTCAGCCCTGAGCGCCATTAACCCCCACCCCTCCCCTCCCTCCTCTGCAGGGATGCTGGCTGAGATGCTTGCTATTTTTTTCCCCATCACGGAGATAAAATTTAAAATGTAAATTGCCCCGTAAGGTGGAGCATTTATCACCGTGACATTTCCCCCTGTTGTAAATCACGGCTTCTTTATGTCCAAGCGGCAGCCGGCACCCGGTCCGTGCGCTGGCACCGTTTCATTTCTCGGAGCACTTTTGTGGGAGAAAAGGGTACAGTTAGAAAACACAGGCCCTAATAAGTTATTTGAGAGCCGCGGACATCTGTGCATATTAAAGCCTCTTGTTTCCGTGTGCAACGTGGCGTGTTTAAAAGCCCGGGAGGAGAGTGATACGAGGCAGTGCATCAGGTGACACTTAGCTGATTGACTTTATTTTAGTTTTCAAATTTGTAAAGGTAAAAGTGTGCCATCGAATCAGTGTCGACTCCTGGCACCCAGAGAGCCCTGTGGTTGTCTTTGGTGGACTATAGGAGGGCTGTACCATTGTCATCTCCTGCGCAGAAGGAGATGATGCCTTCTTCTTATATCGCTGCTGCCTGATACATACCGGCGAGGATTTGAACCGGCAGCCTCTGGTTTGCTAGTCAAGTCATTTCCCCGCTGCGGGGAAATTTGGCCACCATTAGGTGGCCAAATTTGTAGACCGCCCCAAATTTCCATCTGTTTTATCCACATAAAACAGCTTAAACATAAAAACTGGTTTAAAGCAGTTTAAAACTGTTTATTGTCATTGCATTTTCTATGTTAAACATAAATAAATCAGCACGTCAACAAACTACTGTTTACACACACGTATCACATTTCCATAAAGACCAAATACCAGGCAAACTTCTTTGTGTTAGTAAATCCCAAGGCCCTGGTCAGCAATTGGTTCTGACAAAAGCTCCCTTCTAGGTGGGACTGGGGCGGGGTGGGGGGGGTCTGCCTCCGACCAGAAGTCTGTGCCTCCCCCATCTCCAAATGGCCTCGCCAGGCCCCCAGTGACAGATGCTTCTCAGCTATGTCCCTCTTTCTCCCCTGGGATTGGCAGTTGAAGGTGAGGGGCCAGATGGTACATCTAGGCTGCACCAGCTGCTATGCTAACTCAACCTGTGCAATATCGGCCACATTTTCCCTGCCCCTGCCTCTTGTTTTTGCTTCATACCCTAATCTCCTCTTAAAGGCAATCCTGGGCATTGTTTGTGTGTTGAGAACAAAGGAAATAAAGCAGAAAGGAGGCAGCCTTTCCCTTCGGCCGTGGAAGCTTGCAAAATGCCGAATTCTTCCCCGTTAGCTAGAAGGGTAGAAGACGCTGAATTACCAGATAAGTTTGGCAGTTGAGCCGAAGGACTTGGGAGGAGAGAACCCCCGAGATCCTGTAAAGTTGTTGTTGTTTTGGGGGTGGGTGGGGGGAACAGAACCAAGAGGTCCCATTTTCCAGATGTGTCGCCGTCTTTGTCACACACTCCCGGCCTGCTGCTCCGTGGGCCTCACTGAGGGGCAGGGCTTCTCAGCATTGGGTCCCCAGGTGTGATTGGACTTCAGCTCCCACAATCCCCAGCCCCAGTGGCCTTTGGTTGGGGATTGTGGGAGTTGAAGTCCAATCACATCAGGGGACCCAACGTTGAGAACTCCTGGTGTGGACTGCCTGCTCTAGATTCCAGATGTGGGTCAACCCAATCTAGGCTTGCCTTATTTTGGCTTTCCAAATCCGGGGGCCTTATTTGCATTTGCATATGATGTAAATTGGCTTGAAAAGAAAGCTTGAGCAGAAGAGCAACATTCTGTTTTGCGCCATAACTCCTCTTCTACAAGGCATGCGGTGCCCTCCTTACTCAAACTGCGCAGCCGTGAAAGAAGCCAGTGTGCTGCCCGGGGAATGGGGAGGTCCGTGCTCCTGCCGTGGGGTGGGGGAAGAAGCCTGCCCACCACCACCACCACCACAGGTAAATAGATGGGAAATAATGGTGGGCAGAGCAGCGGGCATGGCGGTGGGGGGCAGCAGGTGGGGCAGTGGGGCCCTCATCCTATGGTGCTCTCTCAGGTAACCCGGTCATAGGAACGTAGGAAGCTGCCATATATGGAGTCAGACCCTTGGTCTATCTAGCTCAGGAGTGTCTACCCAGACTGGCAGCGGCTTCTCCAAGGTTGCAGGCAGGAGTATCTGTGGGAGACTCCTGTCTGCATGATGTTCATGTTGGCTGGGGGTGATGGGAGTTCAGCAACAGCTGGAGAGCCAAGGTTGCCCACTTCTGTGCTTCTCAGAGGTGGAAGCAGTCTGGAAGTAACAGAGAAGCCCCAGGATAATTAGGGGCTACCGAAAGCTACAGCCCCAGGATATCCATCCCCTTGACTTATGTGCAGTTTTTAAAAGATAGGCCATTCACACAACCGTATTCTACCCGGCTTTGGGAGCTGTGTGTGCTCCCAGTTTTCGGTTGTGGGGAAGCAAGGGAGGAGGAAAAGCTACCCAGGTTTTCCTCCCACCTTGCTTCCACACAATCACTTCTGCCCAGGTCCCCCCCCCATATTTTGCTTCCACACGGTCGCATCTACCCAGGTTTTCCTCCCACCTCCCACTCTGTGGGGGCAGAGGACTGGAGAATTCATTTTTTCATCCCATGCTCCCTTCAATTATACCCCCACCCTCTGCACATTTCCGACTTAAAATATGCGAATTAGATTTCCTGCTGCTCAGGTCCTTTTATTAAAAAAAAATGCAGCTTAATTCATTACAACATTTGTAACATGGTTAAGGGTCCTATATTCTCCGTAAATTTGCGCGGCACAATCATTACTTATATCGCTAATACAAATGGCCTAGAACAGAGTGCTATAAAAATCCTCTCGGAATTAAAAAAAAGGAAAGAAAGGAAAGGAAAGGAGAGAAGGGGAGGGAGGAACTCGGAAACGTCGGTTGTATCTCTGTTTCTGTGCACACCAAGGCAGGCCCAGGGGAGCCCGTAAGTCTTAGATGAGCAGCATGCTGTTCATAAAAGAAAATCTGTTTTAGGCCGAAGGAGGAAAATAAAATAGGAGAACAACACTGAGTGGTTTTTTTTGTTGGGGTTTTTTTTTTTTAAGTCTTACCCAACACAGCCTCGCAATGATTACTAAGGCCTATTCCGTTCACATAGCGGTGTCTCTTTCTGCTGACTCATAGAAAGAAGCCTCCTGACAAAATCCTTCCCTTGCCACCACGGGGCTGCCAAGCGACCTTGAGCGACCTTTGGTTTGGGATCAAGAGCGGGGGGGAAAAACAGGGGAGGGAAGTGGTGATCGATAGCCCCAAACCACAAGATGCGGGGATGGGGAGAGGAGCGGAAAGATGGGGAGGTGAGCCGGGATGTTAGCACCTCCCCGATGCAGGGACCCCCGTTTCCTCCATGCGGCATCTTCCTCCATGCTGCATCTTCCTGACCAGTACCCGGGAAATGGCTCTTTGGAACGAATCCCATGTCTCTCTCCTTGGCACGCTCTGCGATTAGTGCAAACAGCCAGGAAGGGGCCGGGGCTCAATAGTGGAGCCCATGCATTGCGTCGGGAAGGGCCCCGGACCCCTTCTTGGCATCTCCAGGTGAGGGCCCTCCAGGCCTGAAACCCTGCTGCCAATCAGTCCGGGCTAGGGGTTGCAAACTTTGGGTCCCTGGTGTGGTTGGGCCACAATGGCCAAAGGTGGTGGGGCAGTGGTGGCTAGTACTGGCGGATGAGGGGGGCAGTAAACGTGCCTCGCCTAAGCGGTAAATCATATCTCCTTTATTTTGGTCTCAGAGCAGCATACAAGCAATAAGAACATAAAACACGATAAGACGCCTAAGTGGTAAATGAGCCTCGCTATTGATGTGCAAACAGGTTCGACGTAGAACCAGTTCGGTTCGATTGTTCGGGGTCGAACCGTAGCACCCTGTTCAGTCCAACCCCGGACCGAACCCCCCCCCTCGGCCGTTTGGGGGGTTCTCGGCTTGTTTGTTTTTTGTTTTTTGTTTTAACTTACTCCCTCCAGGAGAGTTGCTTGAGGCAGCGGCGGGGGGCAGGTCCGTAAAGGTTCCCCCTCCTCCACTGGCCTCACTTACTGCCCAAACCGGCCGATTCGGCTGGCTCTTCGTCTCGTTTGGGCCTTCCATTTTGGAGGCCGCCGTGCTTGTGCCATGGGCCTCTGCATGGCCTGGGAATGATGCAGGCCATGCAGAGGCTCCTTGCGCAGGCATGGAGGCCTCCAAAATGGCCGCTGCGCCAGAGAGGGAAGGCCTGAACGGGCCGGTTGGGGCAGTAAGGGAGCCTGGCGGGGAGGAGGGGGGAACCTCCGTGGAGGCCTCGGCTGCCCACCACCCCCTGCCTCGAGCAACTTCTCTGGAGGGGGTAAGTTTAAAAAGATTTTTTTTTTTTAATCATGAACCCCCCCCCCCTGGACTGAACCGCACCAGCCCTGTGCAAGGGTTTAACGCCAAGGCCAGGTGTGGCAAGGGAGAGCGAGGAAGCCAGGATGGGGCGAGAGAAGTGTGATAACAAGACTCAGGTGAGGCCCACTCACTGCTCCCGTATCGTTCACTGCTCCCGTATCGTTCACTGCTCCCGTATCGTTCACTGCTCCCGTATCGTTCACTGCTGCCCGCAGCAGCCACCACAACACCTAAGGACCGAAGGCTGGGAACTCCTTGTGTAGAAAATACTGAGCCAGGTAGGCCAGTGGTCTTCTTACTCAGTAGAAGACGGAGGTCCGTATAACTGTTTGATGCTCCTCTCAGCTTTTGAAGCAGGATATGTTTATAAAAGTTAAGCCACAAGGTGCACCATTAACCCCGTCCCAGACAGACTTTACTGAACATATTTGGGGATAATTTGGGAGATGTTTTAGACAAAGACCTCAACTTCTCCCTCTTAACTGCTGCGTGGATGGAGCTAGCTAGGCAGTCTCCAACCACAATTTCATCCTGGTAACTGAGAGTGTGGGATCAGGTGACAGTGGGTGGGTTGGCGTTCTAAATATGCTTTCCTAAGGGGTTAATGACTCTCAACAGCTTTTATGCCAAACGGTGTGTATTTTTTTTTATTTTTTGTGGCAAGCTACACAGTTCACTGTTCTTTTGGTGGTTCAACATTTTGAAATCTATGGTCATGCAAGGCAATTTGCAACTAGATTAAAATATTTGTAACTACTGTGTGAGCCAGCGTGGTGTAGTGGCTAGAGTGCTGGACTAGGACCGGGGAGACCCAAGTTCAAATCCCCATCCAGCCATGAGACTTGCTGGGTGACTCTGGGCCAGTCCCTTCTCTCTCAGCCTAACCTTGTGGACCCAAATGGAGATTTTGACTATGGGCTGCTAATGGGGTAGGAACTCTCTGGGTAGTTTGAACCCATTGGTTGTGTGAACGCATTGGTTGTGTGGATAATCTTAGTGTAGAAGAATGGATATGCCATTCCAGATATGCTCACTGATCTGGTTCTCTGCCTCAGGGAGAAAAAAATCCCCACCAATATCCATATCGTCTACTTATGCTGATAATGAATTTGGCACTTTATTTGTAGAATGGAGGAGGAATGAGTTGCACAGAACCCGTTTTTAGCAACAGAAAAGCTTAGTATATATTTGTACAAGACTTTTCCCCCTGCTGCTTGATAGTCTCTTTGCACATGTTTAACCACTTAACGGCTATTAGCAGTAATCACTCTAAATTAATTATGGTTGCTCCCTTTCCCTAAATCTGTGAATGGAGCGAAAATTAATTGTCAGCAACTATCTTCAGTTCAATGGGAATTCCGTCCTGATCTCTGTCAGGTTATCAATTTATGCCCTGGAGCATGAAATTTAATTACATACAGATGTTATTTTTGGTTCCCGAAACCAGCCTGCCCTTTCTGAAAGTGTACAACGTAGTTTGACTCTGAAAGCAAAAATATGATTAACCAAAATTGACAAGAGTCCTCCTATTTTATTATTGGGGAAAGCTTTTTTGAATTTTTCTTTCCAAAAATCTATCAAATGCTTTTGAGGGAATTATACAAGTCTGTATCCTCTAACTAGGGTTTAAAATCTTCTCCTTATTGTAGCATTTATCTAGCACTTAAAATTTGCAAAGTCTCTATCAAGTTCACAATGACCTCATGATGCTCTTCCCAGAGCGGCTCTATCCCTTAAGGGGGAATCTCTTCCGGTGCTCACACTTCTAGTCTCTCATTCAAATGTAACCAGGGTGGACCCTGCTTAGCTAAGGGGACAAGTCATGCTTGCTACCACCAGACCAGCAATCCTCTCCGAAGGTAGGCCAAATGTTAGGCTTTAAGTTGAATTTGTTTTGACTTCAACTGCATTTTGTATACCATATGTTTTCATGTTTGTTTTTAAACGTTGGGTTTTCTTATTTGTTTGTGGACCACCCTGAGACTTGTGTAACTGACAGTTTAGGAAGGAACATAGGAAAAGCAAAAGCTGCCATATACTGAGTCACACCATTGGTCTGTCTAGCTCAGTATTATCTACACAGACTGGCACACCCCTGCGACTACTAGGATTAATCTGGGGAAGCTGGCTAAATGAAAAGGGGAGAAAGAGGCAAGCTAGATGCCATCGGACACGGGAAGCATAGCTTTTAGTGTGCGCGTGCTTAAAAATAAGACCACTGCAAAGTGTTTGCTGAAAAGGAAAAACGGACATTTCCTCCCGCAAGCGGCAGCATCGACAAAGGCCGGTTCGGGATCATGCTGGGCCCATGAGTTGCTGCGTGCGAGGGAGTCGGAGGGCAGAACAGGACGCTTGGCTTGGCCGCAGATTGCATTTATTCTGGCTGCTGTTTATTAAAACCTTTCCGCAGCAGGAGCAGGCGCGGTAAATACACAGGCCGATTCATTAGTGCTGCCGACCATCTGCTCCTCGGAGCTGGAGCTTACGGCACCACAGGTCGGGTCACGCCAGGGGTGGGGGCTTTGCTGATGGCAGCAAGGTTAGAGATTTGCGCATCTCCCGCACGGCTGCTGGGTGTCACTCCCAGCCATGATGGACGGATTTATTTGAAGACTGGGATTGGGGGCAGGTGCGGGGCGGGGGGAGCGATAAAGAAGCCAGAGAGTAGCAGCCTTCACCGCTCATGGGAGTGTTTCGAACTGGCGGCCTTCTGCCTGCCCTGGCACCTTGCAGGGGTGAGGGGAGAATCCTTGAGGTTGTCCTTTGGGAGGTTTGGGGTCTGTTTGGGTTGTTTGGGGAATGGCACCTTGCAGGATCCGGAGGAAATTCTCTCCTCACTTCCGCGCGCTGCTGCTGCTGCTGTCCTCGGCAAAACAGGACTTGTGTGAAAACTAATCGGGTAATCTTTAAGCCAGAGGCCGACACTGGGGTCTTAAGAACACCCAAGCTGGTGCATAAGGCGCTCTCAAGGGTGCTGCAAGGTCTTTCAGGTGGTGTCGGGGGAGTGGGGCCGAGGACTACCCGGGGCCGAGTCAAGGTTTCGTATTGGCATCTCGTCAGAACCTAGGAAGCTGGCTTCTACGGAGTCAGACCCTTGGTCCATCTTGCTCAGTATTGTCTTCACAGACTGGCAGCAGCTTCTCCAAGGTTGTAGGCAGGAATCTCTCTCAGCCCTCTCTTTCAGATGCTGCCAGGGAGGGAAATTGGAGCCTAGATGCTCTTCCCAGAGTGTCTCCATCCCCTCAGGGGAATATCTTTCAGTGCTTGCACTTCTAGTCACCCATTCATATGCAATCAGGGCAGACCCTGCTTAGCTAAGGGGACAAGTCATGCTTGCGACCCCCAAGACCAGCTCTCCTCTACTACTAGGCCAGCTCTCCTCTCTTCTACCCAACATTTGCAGCAGTTTCTCCAAGGCTGCAGGCAGGAATCTCTCTCAGCCTTGTCTTGGAGATGCTGCCAGGGAGGGAACAAGGAATCTTCTGCATGCAAGCCGGCAGGTGCTTTTCCCAGAGCGGCCCCATCTCCGGAGATGAATATCTTAACAGTGCTCACAGATGTAGTCTCCCATTCAAATGCAAACCAGGGTGGACCCTGCTTAGCAAAGAGGGCACTTCATGCTTGCTACCCCAAGACCAGCCACCCAATGGCGCAGCGGGGAGGTAACTTGTCTAGGGGACAAGAAGTTGTTGGTTCTAATCCGTGCTGGTATATTTCCCAGACCATGATTGATTGATTGATTGATTGATTCAGTGCCGTCAAGTTGGTGTCTACTCTTAGCAACCACAAAGATAGATTATCTCCAGGTTGATCTGTCTTCCACTTGGCCTTTCAGGTCTCTCAGTGGTGCGTTCATGGCTGCCATAATCGAGTCCATCCACCTTGCTGCTGGCCGTCCTCTTCTTCTCTTTCCTTCAACCTTTCCCAGCATTATGGACTTCTCAAGGGAGCTGGGTCTTTGCAGAATGTGTCTGAAGTAGGATAGCATGTTCCCAGAAATATGACCCCGACATATGATCTCAGACATCTGGGTATCCCTGTTACAGCAGGCCTGCTCAACTTTGGCCTCCCCAGCTGCTTTTGGACTACAACTCCCACAGTGGCCCCCTGCCAGGGATTAGGGGAGTTGTTGGCCAACATCTGCAGGAGGGCCGGAGTTGAGCACGGCTGCTCTGAAACCATCACTACATGCTAGAAATGCAGCTGTGAAATGCTTGACTAACCAGCAGAAGGTTGCCAGTTCGAATCTACGCTGGTACTATATCGGGCAGCAGCGATGTAGGAAGATGCTGAAAGGCATCATCTCAGACTGCGCGGGAGATGGCCATGGTCAACCCTGCCTGTATTCTACCAAAGACAACCACAGGGCTCTGTGGTCGCCCCGAGTCGACACCAACTCGACGGCACACTTTACCTTTACCGTTACCCCAAGACCAGCTCTCCTCACTATGGGTCTCCAGAGCTCATGGTGTGGGTAGCTACCCCTCTATAGGAACGCCAGTCACCCCGCAAATAGTTCGCTCAAGTGGGGGAAGATGGAGTATTCTCCATCCTTATTGTTGCTCATCCGCTTGGATTATGTAAGATCAGGACTGGTGAAAAGGCTGTTGTCATAACCAGAGAACAACCCACCAATTCAACCCCAAGCACCTGTAAGTCTTGGCCTGGTCCGATCAATTCCTTGAACCTCAGATCAGGGGAGGATCATGTGTCTTGGCTGAGCAAACAGAAGTCTGCAGGCATTCAAATGCAGGCATTCGAGTTCTTCCCTTAATATTTAGGTTGCTCTCCGCAGGCGTCCAAGGATGCTTTCCTGCTTCTGGCACATCTCCTGTTGGAGTTGGGCCACCCTACCAGTTGGAAAGTTTCTGTGGGGGGAGAGAGAGCATGGGGTGAAGAGGGTTAATTTGATTCAAATCAATTTAATTCACAGTTTCAGTTGCTCCACAGAAAGACTCAATTTTAAGATATTCCCATGAGGGGAGAGGGCTATTCTGGGAAGAGCATCTGCAGGCTTTCATGCAGAAGGTTCCAAGTTCCCTCCCTGGCAGCATCTCCAAGATCGGGCTGAGAGAGACTCCTGCCTGCAACCTTGGAGAAGCCGCTGCTGGTCTAGGTAGACCAGGGCTGCTCAACTTCGGCCCTGTAGCTGCCTTTGGACTACAACTCCCATAATCCCCAGTAGCCAGGGATTATGGGAGTTGTAGGCCAACAACTGCAGGAGGGCTGAAGTTGAGCAGGCCTATCCTAAAGCAAACAACATCCTCCCTATACTATATTGCAATAGGATAATATTAAATCTGATAAATAAATTTGAGAAATAAATGAATAATATGTTCGCTGGTGGGGGGGGGATGTAGTGAACTGGTTGGTCCAGGGCAGGCCTGCTCAGCTTTGGGGCCCCCCAGCTGGTTTTTTGGACTACAACTCCCATAGTCCCCAGACAAAGGCCATTGCAGCTTTGGGTGCTGGGAGTTGTAGTTAACAACATCTGGGAATCCCCGTTAGAGGGAACGCTGGTCCCTATGTGTAAGGAAACTCAGAATAGAAGTCCATTGTTAATAGTGAGTTCAGGGTTTCAGACCCGGGAAGCAGGCTGGGCCTGGGGTGGGGGTCCTCCGCAGATTAACCTCCATAGGTCCTGCTTGGGCCCCACTATGGTTTGTGATGGGCCTTAACATGGGGATGGGAGAGAAGAAGTAATGATGTGGCAGCTCTTCTGGCTGAGATCTCGGACACCACTGCCCGGAGGGTGTGAGCACCGAGGTGGTCTTGGAGGCATAGAGCTGGAGGCCTAGAGGTGGTCTCGGAGGCATAGAGCTGGAGGCCTAGAGGTGGTCTTGGAGGCTAAGAGTGGGAGCCCTCTGGCCCTCAGTGATGCTTTGCTGCTTCCTTTGTTGTCAGGAAGCCTCCATTTTGCTGGAAGCCAGGTTTCCTGATTCTTTCAGTGGGAATATAGGAAGCTGCCATATACGCAGTTCCCTCCAGGGCTGGTTTAGCCGCAGAGCACGAAACCAAAAGACAAGATAACGTAGAGACAAGCTGGTGTGGAGCTGTGGCCACTGCTCTGGACGGCCCTTGGCGCTGGTCCTACTGGCTTCAGTTATGGGGCTGCAGGTCTGAGGGGCCTTGGCCAGCCGCTGCCGCCGTGAGGTTGATGGGGCAACCAGGAGGCTAAGCCACCCAAAGGTGGGGCCTGGAAGGAAGCCGTGCTGCGGAAGGGGCTTCCCGCTGTGGATTGCAAGTGGCAGGCCTGCCGATTCAGCCAGCCGGGCCACCTGGACGCCATCTGCCACCCATGTCCTTTGCTGTCAATCCAAGCGGCTCGCCAGCGTCTGGCAGGATCCGCCCAGATGGCCTCCGCAGCAGCTGCAGTTCAGCCGCCCTGCTGTGATCGGGGCCCTTCTGAGTTCACTGTGCCGTCCTCTTCGGATTGAGCCGTGGAGGAGACTGTCTGGGCACCGCCTTCAGGGCACACTTAAGATGGGTTGACTGTGACACGGCTTCTCCCCTAGTCGCCAGGGGATCTCCTTCTGAAGATGAGGAATCCCTGGCTTTGCCAGCAGGGGATCTGGCCGGGAGGGAGAAGCAGCCCAGAAGGATTATATTGTTGTTGTTGTTTACACATCAGAACAGGTGTTATTGACTGGTTGGTTTTATCCAGACATCAAGTCCTTCCCAAGGACCTGGGGTGGCTGAATTTTATTGTCAATGTTGTTGTTGTTGTTATAGAATATAGAATATAGGCTGTTCCCAGTAAAGCTGCTTTTTGTAATTGGCTGAGGGTGATTTCTGTGGCCCCGATGATTCTGTGGCCCTTCTTCTTCTTCTTATTATTGTTGTTGTTGTTGTTGTTATATTTCTATACCGCCCTTCCAAAAATGGCTTAGGGCGGTTTATACAGAGAAATAACAAACAAATAAAGATGGCTCCCTGTCCCCAAAGGGCTCACAATCTAAAAAGAAACATAAGACAGACACCAGCAACGGCCACTGGAGGGATGCTGTGCTGGGGGTGGAGAGGGCCAGTTACTCTCACCCTGCTCAATAAAGAGAATCGTGCCTCTTTGCCCAGTTGGCAGGGGATGTCTGTCTGTGGGTGTTTGTGGATATGCACACCTGCTGGAGTCGAGATCAGGGTGGCTACATTCATCGGCGAGGATTGCTGGACACAATGGTCAAAATGGGGAGGCGGGGTGCACATTTGGAAACCCTCCTCTTGTGACTGGCGGGGGCTCGGCCGTGGGGCTTGGTGGCTGGTCCGTGCATTTCCCTGGCCGCATTCTTTGCACCAGAGATGGTCAGGGGCTCATGTAGTTTGGGGAGCAGGAACTGGGGGAGGAGCTTCTGCTGAACATCTGCAGAGCGGAGACGGGACAGGTCAATGGCGACTCAGAGGCAAGAGGCCTCTCAATCCCAGTTGCCGGGGAGCAACAGCAAGAGAGAGGGCATGCCCTCACCTCTTGTCTGTGGCTTCCCAGCGGTATCTGGTGGGCCATTGTGTGAAACACGATGGTGGTGTACTAGGTGGGCCTTGGGCCTGATCCAGCAGGGCTGTTCAGATGTTCTTCCTATGCAACTGAAAGTGCAGGTTTGCTTTTATCTGCTGTGGTATGGTATGCTTTATTACGGTCGTTGACCCAACAATACAGAACACAGTAAAAATAATAGAAGTACTGGAAAGAAAGAAAGAAAGAACATGGTGTCAAGGTCTTCATAAATACTGATAACTCAAACCACTAAGACCTGATTTTACATGTGGCCGCACCAGGCGCGGAGCCAGCTGAGTAGGCCTGCTCAGTGGCCCCCTCCAAATTTGCCCATGCGTGTTATGTCATGCACATGGGGGCATGGCTCAGGCTCCAGAGGAGCCCAGAGCGAACTCCCCCCTCCCACACCCGGCTGCCGAGAGCCTGGGCGAACTATCTGCTAGTTATTTCAGGCAGCGCAGACTGCCTGATGGAATGTTTTCCCCTTCCTCTCCCTCTCTGGAGGGAAAGGGGGAAACGTCCAGTCAGGCAGCCGACACTGCCTGAAATGGCGAGGGGAGAGCTTGTTCGGCTCTTGGCGTCCCAGGCCACGCCCCCTTTGTGTGTGACCTCCTTGTGCGTGACGTTGGGCATTGCCTGGGCTGCCAAGAGCCTGAGCGAGCTCTCCGCTCGTCATTTCAGGCAGTGTCGGCTGCCTGATAGGACGTTTTCGCCTTTCCCTCCAGAGAGGGAGAAGAAGGGGAAAACATTCTATCTGGCAGTTGGTGCTGCCTGAAATAACTGGCCTGGGCTCTCGGCGGCCCGGGTGTGGGAGAGGGGAGTTCGCTCTGGGCTCCTCTGGAGCCTGAGCCATGAGGCTTCGGCGGCCTTTTCCATTGGCGGCCTGGGTTCTTTGAACCCGTTCGCACAATGTTGGCTATGCCCCTGGGCCGCACAAAATTTGGCCACACATTATCTGAATCCGTCAGGGCAGGAGGAAAGAGGCTGGATGGCGGTGGGGTGTGACCCCCAAGAATACACACCCAGGCCTCCTCTATGGCTCCAAACCAAACCTAAATATTGAGCCTTTTAGTAACCTTTGCCTATCAAGGCAGTGCATGCGCACGTGCATTTGGAATGGGGCCTTCCGGTTTCAACCGGAGCGGGATCTCAAATTAACTGAGCGGACCTCAGAAATTGTGAGTGTGTGCCCACGCCCCACGCACATGCCTTAGAGGGAACACTGCTTGTGTCTTGCTGCTGTTCTACACAGGAGGTGCTTCCCGTGGGCTGAGAGACCCTCCCGAGGCTGTGTCAGGCAATGAGCGTTCGAGACAGAAGGGGGACCCCCACTAGGGTTGTCAGCTGCCCCACACTGTGTGGGATTGTCCCTCTAGGGACTCAATTTCTCCTGCTTTTTAACTGTTCCTCTGTAACTTTTAAAAATTGACTTTGGGAAAAAAACACTTAAAGCTGCCACTGCTTGGCGGTGCGGGGCGGTGGCCAGAGCTCTCCCGCCTCCCAAATGATTGTGAAGTTGGTTGGGGGCTCGGGGTACGCAGGCTGGCGAAACTAGGAGCGGCAAAAGACTCCCCTTACCTGACCTGCCTTTCTCCCAAATGCGCATGCGCCGAGACCTGAAATTGTCTGAATCGGCTTCATTTGGGAGGGAAATTCTTCTCTGTCCACTTTCTCCACCCCATGCATGATTTTATAGACCTCGATCATGTCTCCCTGCAGTTGTCTTTTTTCTAAACGAAAAAGCCCCAGGTGTTGTAGCCTTGCCTCACAAGAAAGGTGCTCTGGGGCTCCAATTAAGGTATTGGAGCATATGAACATCTTTTTGGATTTTTGTTTGTCTTTTTTTCTTTTCTTGGCAAGAGTAATAAGTAAGCGGGTTCGGGTCAGACTCTCTCCACAGGGTTTACTGTTTGGAACAGATGTCTGCTTTATTTAAAATACTCCAACAGCTTAGCCATTAATAACATAATATTTCCTTAAAATACATTGGGGGAGGTTGAGCTACAAAAATGCTTTGATCAGCTCCAAAAGGAGAATTTGTCCTTGCCATGAATAGCCCAGTCCTGGTGGTCCCATATGCTCCAGCTGCCCTTATTGATGGTATTTGAGGTGGGGGAGGTGGTGGTGGGGCAGGGGAGAAGGGGGGAATCCCATTGACTTTTGAGGGGTGTAGGGACTCCTAGGAGTGAACTGGGCTCCACATTCATTTTGCTCTTTATTTTGCTAATTTGTTCACACATCCCACCTGCAATTAGAGTAAAGTAAAGTGTGTCATCGAGTCGGTTTCGACTCCTGGTGCCCACAGAGCCCTGTGGTTGTCTTTGGTAGAATACAGGAGGGGCTGACCATTGCCTCCTCCCGCACAGAATAAGATGATGCCTTTCAGCATCTTCCTCTATCGCTGCTGCCCGATACAGGTGTTTCCCATCCATGGGGGCTCAAACCGGCAGCCTCTGGCTTTCTAGTCATTTCCCCGCTGCGCCATTAGGTGCAATTAGAATCGATCACATTCATTTAAATGTTTAAATGAATTGTGGTTGCCTTTGGATGCTTAGGTTTGTCAGCTTTCGGCCCATGAGAGCTAAATGCTCTCCAGGGCATTTGCATCCGACTTCTGCAAACGGAGTCTAAGGCATAAGCGTTGAATTGACCCTTGTGACTTTTGTTGCTGTTGAAGACATAGTCAAGGTGCTTTCCAGATTACCTGCTACAACTGTGGTAAAATGCTTTGGCTGGGTAGGATCAGATTGAGAACGATCCCTAGCATCTGCAACGGGAAAATTTCCCTACACCGGAAAAATACAGCTACTTTTTTGCAACGGACATACGATGTTGTAGCACTAAACCACAGCGATAAAACCCGAAAGAAGGCATCTGAAATGTGAATGGCACCCTGCTGACAGACTAGGGCCTGTGGTGTCACAACACAGGAAGTACAGAAGCACACTTAGATCTGTTGTGACATTGTTGTAGGGGCTAATCTGGAAAGCGCCCAGTTTGGAAGATAAGTTCCCAGTGACATGGCTTTCTTAGCTGTTCATGATCCTTGATCCAGTCAGCTGGGCACATGTTATCTAGTAGTTTTGTTTTTAGCTGCTGCCTTCCTCTGTGTAATTTTGTATAACTGTATAACTCTGTAGGAGTTCCCAACCCGGGGTCTTCCAGATGTTTGCTGAACTACAACTCCCATCATCCTCAGCTACAATTTATTATGGCTGGGGATTCTGGGAGTAGTAGTTCAGCAAGATCTAGAGGAAACCCGGTTGGGAACCGCTGCTCCAGAGGAATAGATTAAGGCAGTCCACACAATGATAAAGAAGGCAGGAGAAGCCCCCTACCCAAGGTCGGGAGCTGGGCGCACTCCCGTTTCCTGCTCATATGCAAGTCAAAATGCAAGGTAGGACGTGCAGGCAGAGACGGGGGCAGTTCATATTAGGGATGTGGACGGAACCGGTTCGGAGGCCCTTTATAGGCCTCCGAACCGGTTTGAATGGCTGGCGGTTCGGCCAGTTCAAAGGTGGGGGGGTTGACTTTAAGGATGGGGGAGGGTGCACTTACCCTTCCCTCCACTTCCCCCTTCGCCCCCCGCCAGCACTCCATTAGCAAAGGGTCCTTCAGGGTAGCAGCGTACCTCCTTGCCACCCCATTGCCTCGTCGGACCCTACGTCACCAGAAGTACCCGATGCGCCTGTGCGTACCTGATGCGCCTTCAAACTTTCCCCGCCCGCTTTCGTGCACATCCCTAGTTCATATGGCCGACATGAGAGCAGGAGGAGCTTTCTACCTGAGTTCAGGATCCGGGCGCAAGGCCGATTTCTGATTGTTCTGCTAGATGACAACAAGGTCGGGGGCAGGGATCGTGAGCATCAGTTGCGCTCTAACTGGGTAGGTCAGTTTCCCCACCTACCTTGTTCAGAAGCCAGGGACCGAGTCTGGGAAGGACTTGACTCGTTGATGGTCAAGCACCCCACCTCCCACCGTGCTTTGATCTAACGCACGATAGAAAACCGGAAGGGGACCCAGCTCTCGGGTCAGGGTCGGAGTCTTCTAGGACCCTCGTGTCGATCGTGAGGACTCGACACAAGGCCCAGGGGGCTTTTCCTCCTGGGTTCAGCCGCTGGAGGCCTCCTTGTTGGGGGTTGTAATTTGCCCCCCGATAATTCGCAGAGCACTAAAGAAGCTACCCCTTCCAGTTACGGAGTCATCTGCAGAGTTTATTTGTTGTAGCTGTTTAGAGAAGACCCGCAGAGATTCTTGGAGAACCAAATGCTAAGCATTTATTGGGGAAGTCCACTTGGGAAAGACATAATCCTAATCTAAAGGCTACATAATGAATGGGGGGAGAGAGAGAGAGAGAGAGAGAGAGAGAGGTTTCCATCTGCTCTCTAGAGGAAAGGAAGGATTCTGTGACTCTACAGGAAATCCCTGAAGAGTCATATCAGGGGTCAACGAGTAGAGACAGGTAGACCAGTTAGGGAGACCCTCACTCACTATCTCTACTCCCAACGCCCCTAGTGGTCATTTGGATTGTTGGCGCAAAAGTTCGATGCACTGGAAGTCCATTTCCAACACTCCTACCCATTGGGAGGTGAGCACATGATCACTGCCTGTGCCTCCTCCCTTTTGTATTTTTACTGACACGCGAGCAGAAAACGGGAGTGCACCCAGCTCCCGAATGTAGCCGGGACACTTTCCCTACCCTATCCATCGTGGGGTGAGCGAGGCTGTTTTCTCCGGGGGGGCCGGGCTCTCCGGGGTCCCTTTCTTCTCTCTTCACTGTTGCTCTTCTTTCAGGAGAACCCCTACATGTGCAGCGACGAGTGTGATGCATCCAACCCTGACCTGGCCCACCCTCCCAAGCTGATGTTTGACAAAGAAGAAGAGGGCTTGGCAACCTACTGGCAGAGTGTGACGTGGAGCCGTTACCCGGCCCCTCTGCTGGCCAACATCACGCTCTCGTGGAACAAAAGCATTGAGCTGACGGGCGACATCGTGGTGACGTTTGAGTACGGCCGGCCCACCGTCATGATGCTGGAGAAGTCCTTGGACAACGGGAGGACTTGGCACCCATACCAGTACTATGCGGACGATTGCATGGACGCCTTCAGTATGCAAGCCCGGCGGGTCAGGGACCTCTCCATCACCAGCGCCAACCGGGTCATCTGCACGGAGGAGTATTCCCGCTGGGCGGGCTCCAAGAAGGAGAAGACCGTCCGCTTTGAGGTCAGGGACCGCTTTGCCATTTTCGCCGGGCCGGAGCTCAGGAACATGGACAACCTGTACACGCGGCTGGAGAGCGCCAAAGGCCTGAAGGACTTTTTCACCGTGACGGACTTGCGGATGAGGCTCCTGAGGCCAGCGCTTGGGGGAACCTACGTGCAGAGGGAGAACCTGTACAAGTACTTCTATGCGGTCTCCAACATTGAAGTCACGGGAAGGTAACTCAACCCGTTCTCTTGTTGTCCGTACCTTTTCCTGCAAGGGGGGGTGGGGTGGGGGGCGGCCTGGGCAGACTGCTGAGGTGGTGAGCTGAACTGTGTGAATTGGATGACCAGTTACTCCAGTTACTGAGGTTACTCCAGTTACTCTGTGCATATTTCCTTCTCGATGATGTCTAGGGCAGGCGTTCTCAAGCTCGGGCCCTCAGCTATTTGTGGACTACAGCTCCCATCATCCCCAGCTACAGGGGCCCAAGTGGCTGAGGATGATGGGAGTTGTAGTCTGACAATCCTTGCAGACCCACGTTTGGTCTCGTGTGTTTCCCCATCCTCCGCCAGCCACAGCGGGTGAAAGTGAGTAGGAGTGGGTGGATGTCGCTGTGATATTAAGCTGGAGGTAAGTTGCTCGTGATGTTACAGAGGCGCATTAGATGCGCCATTGCACTTCTCGGCGGCCACTGAATGCCTGATGGGATGTGCTCCACACCTTGAGATAATATATGCGATGGGCTTTGGTCATGAAACGCGCTGTGGCCGTGTCCTTGTAATTAAAGGGTTAACTAGGATCAGTGAACCAGGAGCTATTTTCTGTGGTGTGAGAACCCCCACTTTAATGCCATGGTGAACTAGGATTGACCGGCCATTGATAACTATTCCAGCACCAAAATTCAAACATTTTTCTCTTTCTCTGGGCGCTTTCCAGACTAGCCGCTCATCAGCAGCAAAATGCCTCCGTTCAGGCAAGTCGCATTTGAAATGCAAACAGCGAGGAGAGCAGTCTCGCGGAAACGAACAACCCGAAAAAATAGCAACTTTTCCACACTGGATATATGACATCCTAGCTCTATATCGCAGCAATTAAATTTGAAGCAAAGTATTGGAAATGTGAACGGCCCCCTGCTGTCCGTGTCGGGACTGCTGTGTCACAACACAGGAAGTGTGGAAGCACACTTCTGAGATCTGCCGTGACCCCATTGCAGGGTCTAGTCTGGAAAGCACCCTGCTCCAAATTCAGATTCCAGAACTATTGCTTTCATTCTGGAATTCCCTAGCCTTCAGGTTGCTCTGGCTTTCGGCACCCAAAGGGTTCCAGCCAGAGGCTTAGTTCATTTAGGTGCTCTGTTAGTGGCTGGAAAGGAAACCCCTGTTTGCTCTCCACCAATTAGCCAGTGGCGGCCGGTGTGGGCACTGCCGGTGGCAGGGGGGCGGTGGCGGGAGGCGCCCTTAAGTGTGAATTAGTATGTGCAGTGGCGAAGTGGGGAACCAGCTTGCCTCGACTGCAAGAGGCTGTGAGTTCAGATCTCCGCCGGTGTGAATTCTCAGAGTGTGCCTAGTAAATACATTTGTAGTCACCTATATTGGGCAGCAGCGATATAGGAAGGTGCTGAAAGGCATCATCTCACACTGCCCGGGAGGAGGCAGTGGTCAACCCCTCCTGTATTCTGCCAAGAAAATCACAGAGCTCTATGGTCACCACGAGTCTGCACCGACTCGGCAACCCTTTTCCCTTTACCCCCTGCACCACCACATCTGAAAGCTTTCCCCAGAGTGCCGTGCCGCCTGGCACAAGCCACGGCGGAGGATCGGTCCAACCACTCAGCCGGCCGAGGCCGTTTGCATGGCCAGCAAATGCCCTCCATGCATGTGCAGAGGCCAGCTGAGCGGCGGGGTCGATCCTCCGCCGGCAGCATGCCGCTGATCGGAAGAGTTTTTAGGTGCGGCTGTATGGGAGGAAAACACCTACTAGTTTACACTTAAGGGTGCCTTAAGCCACCCTTCAGCAGCACCCAGTGCAATTAGCCAAATAAGAATCTAGAGGAAAGAGCTCTCTGAATACTCCACGGATGGGTGTGCCCCATAGCCATAGGAACTGGAGTGAACATGCATGGATGAAGCCCTCCTTTGCTGTAGCCAGAGGAAGCAACATTTCTGCCGGGAGTCTCCCGTTTGTGACCCTTGAGGCAGGAGATCTCTGCCTATTATGCTCAGCCCCTTTCCTGGACGGCTGCTTCTCTTCCCTGTGCTAGCGTGGTTGCCAACTCCGTGTGCACGTGCGCGCGCGCACACACACACGCACACCCCCCATCATGCCCCGTGTGGCTGTTTTCCTGGCGTGCAGCTGGAGGCTGTGCTGACAGGAGATGATTCCGGAATCAAATTACTGTCTCCGGGGAGACTGTTCCATTTTAACTCTGCATTTTTCATCCTGGAAATTGGGATGCAAAGTCTGAATTTCCCATGAAAGTCAAATTATGACATTTTTCATTTGGTTGATGCCTCTGAAACGCTAATTTGTAGGGGCCAGCCAAACGGTGCCTTCCTTCTTTCCCTGGCTGCATCTCCCTCCTTGGGTGGAGAACTGAACAGAAGGCAAGGAAATCTTGCGCACACCACTGTTTAAAAGTCTGTTTAAATCTTGCACACACAACTGTTTAAATGCATCTCCCAAGTTCTCTTTGGCTAGCAGGTGAGGAGAGGAGAAGGACCATCCCTGTTCTGTAGGGGTCTCTTGCCTACCTGCCCTCCGCCAAGTTCTCTCCCGTTAAGCATTTGAAACGGGTTCGTTTGGCAGTGAGAAAGAAACTTGCAACTTCATCCTCTCCACAGTGTGATGACTTGTCAAACTTCGCAGTGACCTTTCCTCGCGTCTTCTGAATAGCTAATCGCTGAGATGTTTCTTTAATGGTCACTGCTGTCTGGAAAACGCTTGCCGAAAACAGGCATTGATGGCTTTTGATTTACTGGTGGCTCCTAGCTACCCTCTCTCGCGGGCACTCCATCTGCTCGGGTGAGGGCGGGAGAGAAGCCGTTTTGACAGTCGGGCGGTCGCCAGCCCAGAAGATTAGTCAGCATTCTGCAGCTAGAACCCGAGAGGGGTCCCAGGGCATCTCTCTGATGCCTCTTCCTGATGCCTCTTCCTGATGCCTCTTCCGACTCTCAGTGATGGCTTGCCTCCTTCTACTTAACTTGCATATCTATAAAGTATAGCCCTATACAGCCCTATAAAGCTGAGATGTTTCCCCGATAAATACAAAGGGTTGGTTCCCATCTATAAAGCCCTTAATGGAAACAGGAACATAGGAAACTGCCATATACTGAGTCAGACCACTGGTCTATCTAGCTCAGTATTGTCTTCACAGACTGGCAGCGGCTTCTCCAAGGTTGTAGGCAGGAATCTCTCCCAGCCCTCTCTTGGAGATACTGCCAGGGAGGGAACTTTGGACCTAGATGCTCTTCCCAGAGTGGCTTCATCCGCTGAGGGGAATATCTTGCAGTGCTCACACATCAAGTCTCCCATTCAGATGCAACCAGGGCAGACCCTGCTTAGCTATGGGGACAAGTCATGCTGGCTACCACAAGACCAGCTCTCCTCCCCTTGGACCCAAGGTATTTAACAGAGTGCGTCCTTCGTCATAAACCCTGCTGCCTGTTACAAACTTCTGGAGAGGTCCGGTTACGGTTGCCACCAGCTTGTTTGGTGGCTACTTGGGACCGTGCTCTCTGTGTGGATGCTTTGGAATATGCTCCCTGCTGAAATAAGAGCATCTCCTTCTCAGTTTGTTTTCAGGAGGACGCTCAAGACTCCCCTGTTCTCGCAGGCTTTTCATTAGAATTAATTTTAATAATTTTTAAAAACTTGTTTTAATAACTATTTTTAAAATTGTGTTGTGTATTTTAATTTGTGTCTTTTTAAATATTTTAAATTTTTTAGACCGCCTAAAGGTGTACGTATCAGGCAATATAAAAAGATAGATAGATAGATAGATAGATAGATAGATAGATAGATAGATAGATAGATATTCCAAGACCAATGCAGGACTCCATATCCACTAAAGAAATGGACCCTGATGTGGTCGCCTGTGGAGCGCACTACTTTTCTAGGAAGTGAAGAGCTATCAAGCAGTAACAGAAAAGGACCCTCCCATACCTTAGGGACATAGGAACATTGGAAGCGGTCATAGTCTGAGTCAGACCATTAGTCCATCTAGTTCATTATTGTCTACCCAGACTGGCGACGGCTTCTCCAAGGTTGCAGGCAGGAGTCTCTCTCAGCCCTATCTTGGAGATGCTGCCAGGCAGGGGACTTGGAGCCTTCTACATCCATCAGATGCTCTTCTCAGAGTGGTCCCATCCCCTAAGGGAAAGATCTTATAGTGCTCACACATGTAGCCTCCCATTCAAATGCAAACCAGGGCAGATCCTGTATAGCAAAGGGGACAAGTCATGCTTGCTGCCACAAGACCAGCATTCCTCTCTATTTCCTTCACTTCCTTGAGCCTTGATGCTCAATAGCAACTCATAGACTACAGCTCCCATGATCCCCTGCCACAGTGGCCAATAGCCAGGGCTTGTTGGGATTTTAGGCCAATAAAGGAGGGCTGAAGTTGAGCAGCCCTGGGATGGGCCTTTTGGGGAAGAGAATCTGCCTGCTTGCATGAAGAAGGCTCTGGGTTCCCTCCCTGGGTGCTTTCCAGATGACACACTGTTCAGCAGTCAAATGCTTCGACTTGGCGGGATCGTTTTGAAAACGCAAATAGCTACCGCAATCCTCCTACAGCGGGAAAAGACAGCCATTTATTTGTGAGGCACGTGCAACGTCGTACGACTAAAATGCAAAGGATAAAATCCAAAAGAAGGCACCGGAAATGTGAACGGCACCTTGCTTAACGGACAGTAGTGGCGCTGCTGTAGCAGGTAATCTGGAAAGCACCCTGGCATCTCTAGATAGGGCTGAGAGAGATCCCTGCCGGCAGTCTTGGAGAAGCCGCTGCCATCCTGTGAAGACAATACTGAGCTGGATGGACCAAGGGTCTGACTCAGTATATGGCAGCTTCCTATGTTGACTGTTGGGCACTGTGGCTGTGGATGATGCCACAACTGGAGGTCTGAAGTTGTGCAGGGCTGGTAGGAGAGCCTGGTGTAGACCTCCAAGGTCCCTCCAACGGCAGCTGCCGATTCCGGCTCGCTTTCTGGAGGACACTTTATTTTTAGACACCCGTCCCGCTTTCCTTTCTTTTTGTGTTCTTTTCCTCCTCCTCCTCCTCTTGCTTCTATCCTGTCCCTATTGATCCAATGGGTAACTGGAGACGCCAAGGACCTGGGACAGGAATAGCAACGAGAAAGCCCTGGACCAGCCAAGCCGGAGTGCGTCAGGCCAGAGGGAAGGAAACCGAAGAGTGGGGAACGGAAAGACCTTCCTTTCCCCCTCGAGGAGGTCTCCAGGTTTCTGCTGTTAATCCTCTGAGGCGAAGGGAAGGGAGGGTCCCCGGTTCCCTTCCCTTTTGCCACTGCCTCGAAATCAGTGGGTTGGGGAGGCGAGAAAAGCGGAGGCTGACCCCCAACTGGCTCTCCCATCATCATCACACCTCACCAGCATCATTTTCTCGCCTCGTTAACACCAGGTAGACGGTCAGGTTGCGTGTGCATCGCGGAAGAATTAATCAGGAGTAATTGAAGTTAATGTGGTGGACACGGGGCACCAGGCTGCAGTTATGAGAAATCCAATCGGGGAGAAGCAAATCCATTACAGACTCATTATTAAGATTTCTCTCCATGCTTTCCCTAAGCCTGTTGGGCGCTCTCGTTGGCCTCTCTCTCTCTCTTTCTCTCTTTCCTCCTCTCTCTCTCTCTCTCTTTCTTTTTTAAAAAAACCTCCACAATTACGTAACCCCATGGGAAAAAAGAGCTCTGTGTTGTTCATTAATACTACAACAGTATTAATAAAAAATACTGCACAAGTATCTCCGGCACGGCGAGCTTCGAAAGAATAATTGCCACTGCCATAATCCGGCCCAAACATCCATCAGAGCTTGGATTAATTAACTGGGATGAATTATTCAACAGACTCTTGGGGGGGATTGTGTCTTTGGGTGCACCCCGCTCCCTCTAAGCGGTCCTGGGACTGCAAAGCCGTCCCCGTTGGCATCCCTTCCATGCGGCCTACACGCTGCTGTCGTTTTCCTCCTGCCTTCACGGGGCTCTTGGGGTCGGCGCATGTCTTGCCCAGGCCCGGGTTCTGCTGTCTTTCTCTCTTGTGGGAGCCGGTGTGTGTGTGTGTGTGTGTGTGTGTGTTGTGGGGGTGGACAGCAAGGAAGATTGCTATTAGCTTCTCCTCTCCTCTCCTCTCCTCTCCTCATGCGAGTTGCAAGCTTATATATATATATTTATTTATATTTATATACTGCCCTTCGTGCCCCCTCCAAGGGTGGAGGTCAACCACAAGTTAAGAATTCAATACACACATCAAAAATTGGGAGGGGGGGTCTTTGCAAGGCGTGTGAGGAGCTTGAGAGGATGAGGTGGGTCCCAAAGAGCTGCTCCAGTGGCAGCAGTGTGGGCGGGGCCTCTCGCTGCCCCGCTGAGGCGCCCCAAAGTCTGCCTCCCGAGACAACCGCGTCCCCTTGCCTCATGGAAGGTCCGCCCCTCCCCTCCCCAGAAATCCAGCACCTGGGAAGTGTATTTGTAAACGTCTTCATTAAAGAGCCTTCTTCCCTGTAACGAGTGCTAACGAGTGAGTGTTAATTTATTTAGAATTAATTGGTGCAAGCCCAGGGGAGTGCGCGCATCTATCGCCGCTGCCATCTTCTCATCTATCAGTCTGGGGTCTGGACTCAGCCATGCTTAATAAGTGTTTTCCCAGCAGTTGGGGTTGAGCGTGCCAGATCCTCATTAGGGCTCCGGGCTCTCGTTTGTGTGGAATCTGCCACCGGATCGCGGTTGCTTGAAAGGAAACCAATATTTTTGCTCAGAGAGCCCAGTCTGAAGAGCTCTGTGCAGTGTCTGAAAGGGCCCCCCACATTTAGATATGGGGACTCTGTGCTCCATGGAGCGCCTTATCTCTCTTTAATGGCTTCTGGCCACATTGACTTACACACCCCCCCCCCCCAAATTCAGAAACAAACTCAGTAATTCGATTCAAAGGAAAGCATAGGAACATAGGAAGCTGCCATATACTGAGTCAGACCCTTGGTCCATCTAGCTCAGTATTGTCTACACAGACTGGCAGTGGCTTCTCCCAGGTTGCAGGCAGGAATCTCTCTCAGCCCTGTCTTGGAGTTGCTGCCAGGGAGGGAACTTGGAACCTTAGATGCTCTTCCCAGAGCGTCCCCTTCCCCTAAGGGGAATATCTTATAGCACTTGCACATAGTCTCCCATTCAAATGCAACCCAGGGTGGGCCCTGCTTAGCAAAGCGGACAATTCACCTTTGTTCCTATGTCCCTATGACATTTGGCCATTGGAAATGACAGCTGCTGCATTTGCAAAATTCATGCGCTTGTGCAAGAATCAGCTTGCACAACTGCCTGAACGCAGCATCTCAAAACCTGCACAATGTCACACAGGATGCTAGCCACTGGTCTACCTTACAGGGTCACTGCAGGACTACTATGACGACGACTACTAATTATATACACTACCTTTCAGCAGAAGTTCTCAAAGTGGTTTACATAGAAAAATAAGGTAGATAAATGGTTTCTAAAGAGAAACATAAGGTGGCAACAGCCACTGGAGGATGCTGTGCTGGGGTTGGATAGGGCCAGTTGCTCTCCTCCTCCTAAACATAGGAGAATCGCCACTTTTATTTATTTATTTACATTTATATCCCGCTTTTCCTTCCGAGGAGCTCAGTGCGGTGCACATGGTTATGTCTATCCTCACAACAACCCTGTGAGGTAGGTTGGGCTGAGAGAGATGCGACTGGCCCAGAGTCACCCAGTGAGTTTCATGGTTGAGTGGGGATTCGAACCCGGCTCATCCCGGCCCTAGTCTAACACGCTAGCCACTACGCTCAGTTAGTGGGGAATTTGCTACGTGGTTATTGATTCCCAACTCTGGGAATTCTGCTACGTGGTTATTTTATTTCCCCTCCACCCTTCTTGGATGCATAGTTGGCAAAGAAGGAATCCTCGCCTCGCTTAGAATGGGTGGCATTGGGGACAATGGAAAAAGGAGCCCGAAAAACAGTGTCTGTGCTGAGTTTTGTAGGCGAACTTGAAACCTTCCGGGCTCCGCCTGGCATGGGCTCCTCTTTCTGTGTCTGATCCAGACCTCCCCCTCCCCAACGGAGGCGGCAATTACTCGGCCTGCCTTTTAGATGCTCCACAACCACACAGAAGGCGAGCGCCCGTGTCCGCGGGCCTTTCTCTCCCCAGCAAAATCAAAAGGCGCAAACACAACCCCCCCCCCCCCGGCTGGCTCGCCGGTGCCGCGAGTGAGCCGTCTCCTTCATGCGCTGCCAGTGTCGTCGAGCCCTTTGTAGGCAAGCGTGTCAAGATGGAGCGGATCACAAACAAAGAGTTGCCAGGGGTCTGTTGTGCCAGTT